>NC_090924.1:350558471-351183471 GCF_040938575.1 Ambystoma mexicanum
GCTAGTTTAAGCCCTGGATTCTCTATTGGAGGGTTTTTGTCCCCCTAGTCGTCTCCAGTCTCCATCCTCTACCGTGGGGGTGTTTGGTTTCTTAAATTTCCTCCTGCCATTCATTTTCTTCTTTGTGGACCAAGGGCCTTCGGGTTCTCTCCTGGCATCCGGCGTTGCCTGTATATCCACCTCGATTGTCTCCTCCGGGATGTCGCCCTTAAGTACCTGCAACACCTGTGAGGCTTCGTTGACACTAGTAACTCTGTAGTCTACACCGGCGCGTTCAAAGGATAGGGCAAATGGAAAGGACCACCTATATCTTATGTCCTGGCCCGTGAGCCATTGGGTGAGCGGCCGGCACTCTCTTCTGCGGGTGAGTGTGAGGGTCGAGAGGTCTTGGTATATCCGGATAGTGTCACCTTCGAAAATTAAGCTCTCCAGTCTTTTTGCCTTCTCTAGCACCTCCATTTTCTCTCTATAGCGGTGGAAGCGTACAATGATGGACCTTGGGCCTCCCCCTCCGCCCCCTCCTCCTCAATGTGCTATTTCCAGTTGGACCTCCTTACCCCCTTTCAGTGCGAAGAGTTGGCTTATGAGTCCCTGGACTTTCCTTCCCACGTCTGCGGCTGTCTCCCCTCTCTGCTGTGTCACGCCCATGATACGCAGGTTATTTCGGCGTTCCCTATTTTCCAAGTCATCGATCTTCAGGGTCATGTCCTCCTCTCTTATTTCTAAGTCGTCAGCCTTGCTTCGTACTTCATGTCCAGCAAGTCTGTCTGGAGGTGGTTGTTTTCCATCCCTTCCATTTTTTCCTCCAGCGTGTCCACTCTCCCCCTTAGGTCCACAATTGAGGCTTGAATGTCCGTTTGGATTGCTTTAATTTCTTGTAGGATGTCCTTGAGATCATCCTTCGTTAGCACTGCCGAGGGGAGGGTCGGTGGTTGTGGGCATGGTGGCACTGTGCGCCTCGCTCGGGGCAGTAAGTGACCTGCGAAACCGTTGGAGGGAGATGATTGTGCTGGCGGGCCGAGTCCGCTCCAGGGCTCCGTCTTTTCAATGTACCTTGGCGTGGGGGTGTGATATGCCCCTGCCTTGCTTGGTCCCGCAATTCTACCTATTGGCCACAGTCTCTCCCTTTTTCCGGATTACTATATCCACAGGAGCCCCACAACCCCTCCTCACCTTCTCCTCCCGCCTCCTGTTAGGGTGCCCGGGCCCGGGCCTCTGCGCTGTCAGCTCCAGGGAGCACCGGGCCACGGTCCAGCCCGGCAGGCACTCGCCCAATCACCAGTCCTTGGGGGCCCACGGGGAGTTCCCCTGCTGTATGCAGCTCCGGGTGGCCTCCAGGCGCCACAAACCCAGGCCGGACTTCTCACCTCCACCGGGCCCGTGGGGTATGCAGCTTCAGCGGGGAGCGTGTACCGGTGCCCCCCACTCAAGATCCCGGAGACCGCGGCGAGTGGGGAGCTCTACCCCTTAGTTACATTCTGTGGCTCGTGGGAGGGGGGGAGCAAGCCCCGGCTCTGCGGCGGTCCCCGCGGGGATCAGTGGCTCTGTGTGGGAAGCTATTGCCTTGTCTTTGGAGGCTTCCCCCCGGGCCCAGCAGTGTCCTCCCACACCCGCGGTCTCTCTGGTTGCCGGGGGCCCCGGCCTAGTTCGTTTTTGCGTGGGTTCAGCTGCAACGGAGGGCGCGCCTCGGCAACCTCGTCGCGGCCCCCTCTGAGGTTGGTGGGTCCGCGAGGCGGTCACTCGCTCTGTGCTCCATCCCGCAGGGAGTCCGGCATCCAACGTGCTCCCGGCGATGTTCTCCTGTGTAATCGGTCCGGATCAGGTCCCTGGGGGCCCTCAAACAGCTTGGCAGGCCCCCACGGGGCTCGGGTCCTTCCCTGCACCACACTCTAATCCCGGCCGGGGATCCGAGTAGCCTACTATGCCCTGCGGTGCTGGAGGAGCGCGAGAGCTACACGTCTGGCACGCTCCGAGCCCCATGGTGGTTTCGGTTTTCCGGCTTTTGATAACGGTTCAAGAAACCTCCTAAATTTTGACACAGAGATACATAGTGCTAAACGGCTCAGGAGGAGGCCTATCAGGGCAGTTAAAATGAGATTTAAAGATAGTGTTTTGAACAATGCAGCGATTGGTGAAATTGTACTTATTTCTAATAAACATAAGCATTGGTTGAAAGCCCACAAAGCAAAAGTGAATAGGAAAAAACTGTGGAACAAGTCACTACTTTCCAAAGCAGAGATTATCGGGCAATATGGAAGCGTTTGAGTCTGTCCAAGGAAACCAGAGGGAGAAAAATGGATAAATCACATTGAAGGGCAGGTTTGGGCCACTTACGCGAGTAAGAAATTCAAAGTACTTCCCTTACTATAGATCAGGTGGATACAGTTGAACACTGGCCCTTAGAACTAAGCCAGAAGGCGTTACAGAGGCAATTATGAAATTTAAGCCTTCAAGATCACTTCGGCCAAATGGTTTAGCCAATGTGGTTTTAAAGGCTGACCCAGAGAATTGGGCCCACCTACTGCTAACGTTATTTGCCTGTGTTTGCAGAGAGCATTCGCTGATGTCCTCATGGAAGCAGTCTGTCATTGTCACACTGTTTAATAGAGTAGATGGGCTGGATTTAAACAATTACAGATTGCTGTTCACATTGGATGTCACCGGAAAGCTCTTTACAACCTTGGTCTTGAGGGAATTGTCATCCCGGGCCGACACTAACTTGATTCTTCACCCTTTTCCGATTGGTTTTGGGGCCGGCTGAAGCACATCACATAACCCAAGAGCACTTGATCATTTGATACACAAAGCAAGTTGTAAGGGTGCTTCGGCTTTATATGGCTTTATAATTCTAAATGAACAGATTCTATCAGCAGGAAGTTCGTAAGCCCATGAGCTTCCACCAGAAGGCTCCTTCAATCCGGTCCAGCCAAGTTAAATTAGGTAGTGTCAGAGCCTCAAGACCATACAAAACAACAGGACAGAAACATTTTTGTAGAGCTGGATAATTCCAGTAAAGGAAAATACAGCCTTTGTCCTGACCACTGATAATATGTTTACTGTTAGTTGGTTGGCCCTTCAGATTTTGTTCTCAATCAATACCTCATTACCAGAAGGGCCAACTTCAACACCCAAATACTTATAGATTGCTGTGCAGTTCTGTTACCAGTCTTACACTGTTCACCATTTTATTCGTTATTAGCATGATCTGGGATTTGTCTTAGTTAACGGCCAGATCGTGCTCAGTCAAAACTTGGCTAGTTCATTCCACAGTGACCTCATGTCAGAAATAGTTTGGCAAACATGATCAAACCATCGGCATATAGCATTGACACAATCGGGACTGTACCAATCCTTGGGGGGCATAATGCTTGAGTCTCTAACAAAACCGAGAGGCCCAATATATAAAGGTTATAGACCAGGGGGGCCAGCACACACCGCTGCTTTTTTCCCCAGCTGATCTGGACCCCTGAAGTCACTGTCCCCTGGTTGTCCAGGCGCACCTGAGCCTGGTTGTTGCTATGAAGTTCAATAATCATATGTAATAGCCACAGCGAGTGTAAGGCTTTATACGTGGTGTACGTTGACTTTAAGTCAGCTTTTGACCAGGTCAACAGGCATCACATTTGTGATGTCATCTTTGATTTCCTGGGTGTTAGTCTTAGCAGTGCACGGTGGTGGCGCGAGTTACGGTTGCTTAGCTTACCATAACTGGTGAATTTCTGGGGTTTTTCGGTTTTACTTGTAACCATAACATCCCTTTAACAAAGTTTTTTAATTGAATTTCATAGGTTTTTATTAGTGCAACTTAGCCATAACATCCATTTAACAAAGTTTTTTCATTGAATTTCATAGGTTTTTATTAGCGCACCTTAACCATAACGTCATTTTAACAAAGTTTTTTCATTGAATTTCATAGGTTTTTATTAGTGCAACTTAACCATAACGTTCCTTTAAGAAAGTTTTTTCAGTGAATTTCATGGATTTTTACCAGTGCATGCTATTTTCCTACAACTTACTAATATCATACTTACCCAATATAGAAATATTTTTGTCCAATTTACAAAGTGTCACCTTAAAACTCATTTCCCACCTTCTAGAATAATTTTTAACACTTCTATACACATTTTGCAACTATTTCAACTTGTTTTGCACCTGTAGACGTCTATGAACACCTGACTTCATTGCGAACCTTCCAGACAGTGCCACATGACCATATGCTGGCAGGTGGCATGATTGATGTGTCCGAGAACCCGTCCGCACTTCACGATAAGATCTGTGCTTAGCGGACAGTTCAGAACTGCATTTTCTACTAATCTAGGAACTATCAACTTCTAATTTTCCCTTGCACAGCTCCTACACCTATTCCTACTCATTATCCATTTGCAATCTAGTACACAATACATACTTTTAGCAAAACTGCTAATTATCTTAAAATGGTATCAGCTAATGCCATCCCTCCTCCCCAAGCTCCAGCACCACTGCTGTAATCAAGGAACATGAGAAGCACTGCCTCTACCTTAGAAATAAATCACACACAACATTTTCCCCTGTCCACCTGCCCCTTCATATTAGTGTTTGGTGCCTCTTCCCTCATTTCCCTCCCGCCCTTTTGTTCTAAACTCTACTGCCAAAAAGATAATACATCCGAAAACAACAAAAGAAATGTTCCTTTAGGAACCACCTTTCACAGTGAATAAATAGAACTAAAAAAACGTATAGACTCCATCTACTTTGCATTTCTCAGTGAAGTACATAGACTCAATAAGATTTTCCAACATTTCCATTTGCATTTTGTGCTATGCTGATGGGAATATTGTGGGACTGCAACGGTGGATACCAGACCAGCAGCCCAAGTTATCAGCCCAAGTGAAGAGAGGGTGGATAACAAGGTCTCTGGACCATTGTCCCCCCATTCCAGCCCCTGTAGCCACTGTAATGGGGGATGAAGGCCATTGGCACCCTAGGTTCCCAAAGCGGAAACCCAGGGTGATAATAAAAGGATTTTTCTTCCTACACCGGGATGCCCCTTTTCCAAATGGCCACCATGGATAGGGAAGGCAGGGTTCCATACAGGGCCCCTCTTCGCTTTCCATGGCAGCGTGCAGAAGACGAAAAGAGAGCCCTATGACCATATTAACACAAGCACATTTTTCTTCACTTTCAAACCTATCACAAAGGTCCCAGGTGGACATGGCCAATTTAACCCCATGTGTTGTCCCTCATTGTCATGGCCAGTAGCCAGATTGTCAGGATCATGACCTTATTCCATGACCCAGACAATGTGGCCACTGCTTATGGCCACAGGCTACACCTGAGTCACCAAAGGTATATCACTATTAAGTGTCAAATGTATGCACATACGATAGTCATATAACTTAGCCCCCACTTGACAAAAATCCATTCAGACTTTACAAAAACATTTATATCTAGATTTCAAATCTTTTTGCAAACATTTGTGTAGATTTGTCAAATGACACTGCATTTATAAGCCTTTACAATATTTTGGGACCCCCCTCTAATTTTGCCTCCTCTTGACAAAACCCCGCCGAGCTTTGTAAAAACATGTATATCTAGATCTATAATCATTTTGCAAACCTTTGTGTAGATTTGTCAAATCGCACCACATTTATAAGCCTTTACAATATTTTGGGACCCCCCCTCTAATTTTGCCCCCTGTTGACAAAATCCCACCTACCAGACACCGGCCCCACACGCCCGCCTCCACACGTCACGGCGTCCACCTAAATAGAAAGGCTGCCTTTCCGCATTCTAGGAGCCAGTCGCAGCAGATTTTGCAGCGCGATACAGACGCCAGCTGGAGGCAGTCCTTTCCCCTCCACTCCCTTCCTGCCTAAGCTTTTTCGCTACGGAACTCAGCTACACCTTATCACAGGTACTGAATTACCTGTACTAAAAAACAATAATATAAAAAATAATTTCCTTTTTTTACACACAAATAATTTCGTTTTGGCTTCATAACTTGAAAGCAAACTGCCCTTCAATTTGGGTTTTGTTTCCCTCTCTGTCTGTCTAGGTTGGCTTTTTTTAACAGACCTCATATACATCTGGTGATATAATCTCCCTTGGGAGGCAACTGCCGACTCGATTGTCACCATACAGGATTCAGCCAGTGTCCAACAAGCAACAATGGGCTCACCTCTTTCGTTGAGCGTAGCATAGGATCACGCTCAAGGTAACAATATGCTCATGCTTAGATTATTCACTTATGCCCCATTGGGGTTTTAATTTCAATTTTATTGCACTCTCTTTTTGCTTCAATATCCCCCCACCCCGGGGTAGGCGGGTTACGAGTGGTGTGTTCTAAGTCCCCAGTGTTGTTGTTCACAGAAAGGGATTTTCTGGCCAGGTCCTTTTATTTTCCTATGGGGGGGTCACACTAGCATGTTACCAGGTGATCCCAACAGTTTAGGAAATTTAGACTTTGGCATGAAGTGAGTTGCAAACATGACCAAGATCTTGTATTTTGCAAGTTTTTGACTTTAGCGATTCATCTACACAATTTTGTTCCACATAGATCATTCTCTGCATCATCTTTTTGGACATGTTTTCTCTCTTTCATTCAGTTCTTTTCTTACTAAAACATTCCTTTCTCTCCATTTCTCTCTCTTGTTTCCCACAGGGTCTTGCTATTTCTGCCCTGATGAAGGCGGAGCTGGTACCGCCGAAACGCAATATTGCCTAGAGGGGATTGAAGGTCCCTCAGAATAACATCTGACTCATATTGGACCTCTTGTTTACAACAATTTATGTTTTGTTGTTTTTTCAGGTAGCCAGGATCTACAGTAACACTTGTTCAGTATCTCAGTTGGTTTTCGTAGATCACTGTCTATTGAATCAGCCTTATTCGTTGTTTGGGAATATCAGCATTTTTCTTACTTCCCTTTCTTCCCCCTCATGCGTTGGCAGACCCCACCCATTGGTTTATGAACAAATATTCCCACTGGGGTGTTACTGATACTTACTATGATCCTATAATATTGTAAAAAGTATTTGTTACCTTTTTCCAGTGTTGATGTTTCTACATTGGGAGAAATATTTCCTTATTTTGGTTTATGTCTCATTGATTTTTCCATTTTTCCTTCTTTCTTTTTTATCTAACATTCATGATTTCTGTTTAGCAATTTTGCATTCTGATTCATACTAAGAAGGATTGTTTTTCATATGTATGTAACCTTGTAAATGTTTTATTGATTGTATTTGTACGGATGTTTGCACATAAAGTTTTGTCTTTAACTTACAATAATTTGCATGACTATCCTTGATGTGTTGTACTATGATGGATACTAATTATATGTAGATGCTATTACCCCAGAGGGGTACTTAGGTTTGGACCAGGGGCAGGACCTTAATTCATTCACACCTCCCTACAGGCCAACCTACATACGTACTAGTACCTTGTGTTAATACACAAAATCCCACCAAACATTGCAAACCTTTTTATAACTAAATCTATTATCCGTTTGCCAACTTAAGTGTAGATTCGTCAAATGGCACCTCATTTATAAGCCTTTAAATTATTTTGGGACCCCCCCTCTAATTTTGCCCCCTCTTGACAGAATCCCACCAACTTGGCAAACCTATTCAGAATCGGGTTAAGAATATAAATGCAAAATTTCATGCAGTATCATTAAGTGGCGCCAAAGTTATAAGCCATCCAAGAACTGATTTTCACCAACCCTGTAATGCAGAGGTGCCCGCGAATTTCACAGGACTGTCCTCCTCATCCGAACTGTTTGCAGACTTTCGTGGTGACAAAAATCAGTTTGTTTGCTTCTTGCAGCCATATCCCAAACCCATTCTCATCACCCCTCACCTCCCCACAGATTATTTGATAAATTTGACAAGTGCAATGTTGTGTTTTTTAATATGTTTCAATATGTTTTTACCGCGATGTCCGTGGACACCGGCTGATGTCTGTGAATCCAAGATGGCAGGCGCATCGAGAAAATGTGACGCACCTCATGCTTCACTCCAACCAATCAGCGCACACGTTGTATGTCCACGGACATGACGTAAGCCAATTGGCCAATTGGTGTCCTGTCCACTGAGCGAACAGGGAAGCGTGTCGGCGGAGCGGACATAGATATCACTAATTCTTTTAGACCTACTTTTTGGTCATTTTAAAAAAACTACTGGACGGGTTTCCACCAAATTTAAAAAAGCACCCTTTTGGGACCAAGCCGCCGCTCCTGCTGCAAATTTGGTGAAAATCCATCCATCAGTTTGGGCTGTAGGCGTGAGCAAAATTTTTTCGCCATTCAGTCTATGGGAATAAAAGACATTTTGGGAGCTCCCTATAACTTTGCCCCACCCCCCCTTGACCAAACCTCACTAAACTTTGCAGAGTGGGCCATATACTTTTTTTGCAAGGTTTGGTGAGGATTCGTCCAGGGGAAGCAAAGTTCTAAGCCGCCAAAAAAGTGCTCTTCCTATGGGTTTAGCAACTTAACCATAACTACTGGGCTGTTACCGCAGGCCCAGTGATATAAAAGTGAAAATGTGTAGGTATATGGCATTGCCTATGTTCCATATCCAATGCCATACTGTTTCACCAATCTGCACCAGATTTTGCACACTCACCTGTTAGGACCCTTTGAATATTACTGGCTACATGACATCTGCAAACACCACCCCTTTCCCTGTATTTCAGAAAAAGTGCACATTTGAGTGTGGGTTTTGGCTTCATGTATTTTCCCTATACAATTCCACACATTTTACCAATCTACACCAGATTTTGTACAGTCACCTGTTAGGATCCTCCGGACATTACTGGCTACATGACATCCGGACACCCGCCCCTTTCCACAGATTTCAGCAAAAGTGAAAATATGGGTGAAGGTTTGTGGCTTTGCATATGTTCCCTATACAATTGCACACTGTTTCACCAATCTGTACCAAATTATGCACAGTCGCCTGTTAGAACCCTCTGGACATTTCAGCAAAAGTTAACATGTTTGTCTGGCTTTGTAGCTTGGCGAAGCGTTGTTCCTTGTACAATTCCACACTGTTTCCCCAACCCGCACCAAATTTTGCAGAGTTGCCTGTACCTATGAGGGAATGAAAGCCTGGGTATAACCGGGTGTAACAGCTAGTATTATTTAAATGCACTTTTTCACAAGTGAGTGGTGATAATGTCATGGACAGTTTGCCAACACTTCCTAAGGTAATTATAATTAATTATAATTGTTCTTTTGTAACACACTTAATACCAGCGAGTTGTTTCTAAGCACAGGATCGGGATTCTAACCTGTGTTCAGCTGCGTTGTCTTGCTTCCTAGACAAACACGTTGCCCCTGAGCTATCCTTCCTCACCTCCAAATGTAGCTACAGTAGGTCTGGACATCTCCCAGGACCGCACAGTGTGTGGACAAAGAGTTACATACACGGCTTAATGGAAATGATAGTGGTACTTTGTCACCTAAATATCATTGTGAGAATGTGTTTATTTAAATCTGTTTGTTATACCACTCCCCCATCATGCTGGATATTGAGAGGAAGTTTGGAGGGGCTGAAGCATTCCTTCATGCCACTACAAGACAGAATTACAGGATACAGCTCTCAAATGGGAGAGGTGGATCCATCCACTTAATGCTCCCGATTCGGACCCTCTGAGTAGATTAAGATCATGTCTGGCTTCAATGGGGGGTGGATGTCATAAAATTGGCTGAAGCTAAATAGGGAAAAGACAGAGATTCTGCTGATCGGTCCCCAAGACCCTAACTTTCTATGGATTCCTGACTTTTGGCCTGAGTCCTTTGGCCCGCGTCCCGTTGCCAGTACTTTAGTGAAAAGCATTGGAATTAAACTACACTCCTCTGGGTCCAGAGAAGCTCAGATTGCAGCTGTGTGCAATGCCAGCTTTTTCAAACTCAAATTACTCAAAAATGTGCTAGCTTCTATTCCCTTACACCTTCAGTCTGAAGTAGTCACTGCTTCAATTATGGGGTCTCTTGACTACTGTAATGGCATTTATTTGGCGGCAACAGGAGTTTCTGCTGCACTGTTGTTGTAACCTAGTGCCACTGTGGCAATAAGACCCGAGGCGGTGGGCCAATACCACCCCAGGTAATGCCCTCAGGGTCCCCAGTTACAAGGAGGCCCGGGGCATTACAGTGGGTGGTATTGGCCCGCCGCCGAGGGTTTTATAGCCATTAGTACCCCGGCCCATTAGACCGGGGTATGAATGGCATTTTTTTTTTAAATGTCAAATAAAATGGCAGCCGGGAAAGGGAAAACGTACTCCGTTTTCCCTTACCATGGCGGCCATCGGGGGCAGACGCGCTGGCAACAGAAGTGTTCCCAGCGCGCTCACTCCTGAGAAAAAGAAAAAAGAAGATAAGTGGGGTTGGGAGGACAGGGAAGGGATAGTTTGCCGGGGGGTGGTGGGGAAAAAAAATTTACCCGAGTCCCCGGCGGGGGATGAAGGCAGCCTCCAGCCTTGGGGAGGCTCAGAGCGGGGATTGCCCTGTTTCGAGCCTCCTCATTGGCTAAGGGGCTGCCACGCCCCCCCGCTAGGAACAAACGCTGGCACGCTCGTACATCCACGGGAAAAGAGCCAATCCACATGTAGTTTTTCCCGTGGACAGAGCATGCCAGGTACTAATGTTCGGTATTCCATCTACTGTGTTAGTTGTGTGTCTGAGTGAGTGGGCAGTGGAGCTTGGAGTGTTCATATGAGGCCTGGAATGGGGTGAGTGAGAGGGTTCCAGGATTGATGGTTAGGGACTTGCAGGGAGAGAGCCAAGGGAAGCAGCAGCACACCACCTAATCTCCTGTCTCACCTTTCCTCCTGTTACTGTAACAATAAAGAAGACTTACCTTTTGATAACCCTGGCTCCGGAGCGATTCCCGAGTATCCTGCCTCAGTTATTTTCAAGAACTGTCTTCAGATGTTACAGAACTCTGTGGTGCGCCCCCTGCACTTAATGCTCAGAGGCTTTCCCATTATATACCTTTATTACGTCAACTTCCCTGGCTTCCGATTAAAATTCACATCGAGTTCAAGAGCCTCTGCACTGTCCATTGGACTGCTCAAAAGTCTGGCCCCTCTTTTCTTAAACACAAACGTGTACGCTATTAAACACCTACAACTCTGTGCCCCTGTTCTCAGATTGTGTGTGCTGTTCCCAGATTTCATGAACCACGTGTTGGGGAGCACTTTTTTTCAGTATTGGCCCTGAAATTGGGGAATACCCTTCCAGCTCAACTTCGAGAACGGGCTGGTCATCTTCAGTTCCGTAAGGCCCTAAGGACATTTCTTTTTGTTTAAACCGCCTGGTTAAAAGGATCTAGTGCAGTCAATTTGTTTGCTTTTTCTAGCGCAGAGATGCCTTTGGGCCTTGATTTTGCACTTTATAATACCGTAAGTAAATAAATAAATAAATCGGTTTGAGACTGTTTCTGGAATTCATTAAGATAAATATGCACAACATGTCAGTCTTGTGGGACACGAAGTAGAGAATTTAATACCTGCACTGCCGCAGGAAAAGACAGACGCCTACAAAGGCCTAAAGGAATGCTTAGGGGAATAGTTGAACCCTCAATGGAACATTGATTACAAAAGGCACACAATCAATTTCGCGTGTCATTTCCCAGAAGAATCTATAGATGCTTATGCCACTCACTCGCATTCGCAAATTAGTAGCATACTGTGAATTTCGCAAAATTAGTAATGATGAGGCCACAAGGCTTCAAATCATTGGTTGGTAGCTGTTCATTCTCTTCCTGTAGAAAAAGGACACCGGGACCTTGGTGGTCATTGCCACAATGGTGTGGACAGAAGTCAGAGTTGAGGAGAAAGCAGTGCATTTGTGTATAAGGTGGCAGCGCAACTATGCCAAACCTCCAATAAGTGAAGTTTCAAAGACAAGAACACAACATGTGCCTTGAATCTTGGCAAGCACAAGATGTTTTACCAGTGTGGTCTGCCCTTCCCGCACGAGGATTCTTGCCCGGCTAGTGGCCAAAGTTATAGTAATTTGGTAATTGTGACAAAGAGAATTTCTTTGCAAAGGTGTGTAACTCATCCCGCAAAAATAGTGGAAAGAAAGATTGCAGGCATCAGAAGTGGATGCCTTTACTGTCGCTCTCTGGCCGGCCTCTCTTGGTCCTCCTCCTGCTCGTACCTGCGAGGCTAAAAACCTCGGGGTCACCTTCGACTCCACACTCTCCTACTCTTCTCACATCTCATACGTCTCCAAGAAGTCACACTACCAGCTGCACCTCCCCAGAGGTATTCAACCTTTCCTCTCCTTCCCCCAGAAGCTCACTGTCTCCAGAGCTCTGGCCCTCTCTAGGCTGGACTACTGCAACAGCCTCTTTCCAAATCTGCCTGCCTCTGCTCTCCACCCTCTGCAACTCATCCAGAACAGGACTGCGAGACCTGTTCTTGGCCTCAAGCCCAGGGATCGTATCTCTCCAGGCCTGAAATTTCTGCACTGGCTCCCAGTGGCTGCAAGGATGAACTTCAAGACCCTTTGCATCATCCACAAGGCTTTCTGGGGACTGGGGCCTCAATACCTTCAACTCTCTCTTCCTAAATATCTTCCCTCTCAAGCTCTTCGCTCTTCCGCCTCCAACTCCCTTAGGGTCAGTTGCTTCTCCAAGCAACGAGTTGGTGGTAGATCTCTTTCTTCGGCTGGGGCCACCCTCAGGAACAGCCTCCCTGAAACTTGAGAACCATCTCCGGTTCCGGAAGCACCTAAAAGCCTTTCTCTTTGCTTCTGCCTTTTCTCCTCCTCTCCCTTGTTGACCTCCTGGCTGAAACTGGATCTGTACTGGTTACCTGGCCACTCTCTGTTCTCTGTCCCAGGCCCCTCTCCCACCAATCACATACACCTGCACTGCCTGCCTGGCAACCTCCGCGCTTGGGGACTGTTTCTTTATCCCTACAGTCCCACTACCAGCACTTGACACCTGATGCCTGCACTTACTTTGCACTTGCCACCTGCTGGCCATTACCTTACCTATTGTTATTATTCTATACCATGTACTGCACTGTCCCCTCCCCCCTACAGCCTCCCCCCGCACTTTCTCCCTTCCCCCATCCCATGCACTTGCGTGATCTGATTGACACCTGGCCTAGTAGGATCGTTGTCTGTCTTCCCTCTGTTCCCCCTTCCTTGCTCCGTTGCACCTTGAAACACTTGTGTATAGACACGTTATAAATGCCATATCATATCATAACACCAGATGCATGGATGGCAAGAGCCTGATGGGTGAAATAGTGGATGCTGCCTGAGTCGCAAGCGCCGTGTGAGAGGCACGTGACGTGAGACATGGGCAGAGCATAACAGAGCACACAAAGCCAAGTAGAGGGAGCCCTAAACACATCACACGCCAAAGAATGAAGACAGAGGTGTGGGGAGGGGAGGTGCTCTATGTTTTCATCAACCACACTTACTTCGTTGACCCTTAGTAAGACTCCTGTTTATCATACATGTCTTTGTTTTAATGGGGAGGCACTACATACCCTCTCCTCTCTTCCCCTACGACACCACCAACCCTCATACGCTAACTACACACACACACACACACACACACACACACACATGTATGTTGGTCGTATGACCAACAAGAGTCAAACTAAAAGTGAACAACATAAGTGTGGTTGACAAAACCACAGATCACCGCCAGTGCGGTTTAGCTCCCTATTACGAGCAAGGGAGAGAAAGCTGCAATGCAGGTGAAGGCCTAGGAGTAAGGGCGGCAGCATCCCTGAGGTTGGCAGTGGACATTTCTGCTCCTCTGACACCCCCACCCATCTTCGCCCCCTCTGCATTTTAATCCCTTGTTGCCTGCTGGATGCAGAGTTCTGCTCGGTATAATCCAGGCAGGGATGGCATCAGAGCCTTTCAACCTCTTTCGAGTAAAGGGGCCGTGAGGCTCAGGGGGGCTCCCAGCAACTGCCCCCATGTTACCAGCCAGCAGTCTGCACGCATGGTAAGCAGCGTTCAAAATTAAATGCTGCCTGACGTTGGAGCAAGTTGGGCAGCGTTTAATTGAAATTGCACATGCTGCCTCTCATGCAAGCATAGCAGACTGCGTGTACAATGGATCTGTATGGGGTCCACCTGCTCTATGCTGGTGCATGAAGCCGGTGCAGCCCATGGGGATCTCCAGCTTTTGCGCCCGCATGAAAATCCATGTTGCTGCAAATGCTGGAGCATTTGTATGGTGGAGAGGAAGGAAGGCGGTGGAAACCCAAGCTGCGTTCCGCCCTTCCTCTCTGCCATACAAATGTTTTAAAATGTGGCATGACGTGAATGAAAGGCGTAAAATCCTTCGGTAATGTTTTTACCCATATCATTCACATCGCACCCCTTTGCAAAATGAGATCCTTAGCGTTTCAGCTCTCTGCTGGCTGTCTGTCTCGTGGTAATCGGTAGTTATTAAATCCCTTTGTCTCCATTATAATGTATGCAGTGTGCATCCCACGGGTGCCTCAGACTGATTTCCCACTCTAAGCAAGGGGGCCTCAACCGTCATGTTGAAATGGGTCCCCACACATCTTCAAATGGACCTAAATCCAGGACATTAGGAGAGAAGCAGGGCTCACTCAGCTCCTAGTGCTAGGAACAGATACTTCATCTGGGGGGTGAGGGGCTGCGCACCATGCATTGTTACCCTCCTTCCAGCTCATTTTGCTCTTAGTCACAATTTGAGGTATAGCCAGGACCCCCCATTTTCATCATTTGCACTGTGGGGTGAAAATGTAAAGGCCAAAAGGCTGCGTACAAGCATGTACACCACCTTTTGCCCTTCACATTTGCACTCTACAATGGAAATGATGGAACTGCTGACTGACCTACTTTTAATTTTGAGCACGGTTTGCCACGCTTGCATGGCAAGCGGCACTCACAATTACAGATAAACACTGTCCGACATGCAGCCAGCATTTGACGTTCATTTTTAACACATCTTGACATGGAAAGCAGTGTTCACAATGAAAAATAATTGCTGTTTGACATGCCAGCATGTCACACAGCTTGTACAATGATTTCCTATGGAAACCACCTGCTTTTTGCAAATGTCACTGTGTCATCCGATCTTCTGTGTGGGAGAGAAGGCCAACTAATCTGGTAGACCTTTCGGCCCTATGGACAGTCTGCCCTACTAGTCTCCCAATGCAATACACAGGCTACCATAGAAATTAGGCTAAGAACCTTAGAACTCAGAAAGGACCAACCTTACCCAAGTTTCAGATGCAGGGCACTCTCATGGATACGATCTAACGACATCTAAGGTGATCCCCTCCTTAATCACAACCACTCATCCTGAGAGACACCCTCCTGACTATGCCCTGCTAACTTGTCCCTAGGTACCCCGACCTCCACTGCCAGTATCCAGCTACAAACTGTGACTGACTACCACTCAGCTCCTTCTTGCTTCCGACACCTGACAATCAACCGCACAAGTTCTTCCAAACTTTAAACTTCATTGAACCGTACCACCCACCATTTCTTTCTGTTTCCAACACTTGGCATTAACTGTTTAGCACATGTAATCTATAATGTTTCTGAATCTGCTCCTACCGCGTACTTCTGTGGTGTCACTGTAACAAAGTTCTCAAGTAATCTTGTAATGCTTGCGCCCGGCTACCTGCGGGTTTGGTTTTGCGCTATATCAAATAAACAAACAAACAAACAAACAAATAGACAGGTTACCTTTCAATTCTTACTACATATCTCCGATGTTCTGCAAACTCTAACCAGAGCAGTCTAATAAGCGCATTGTTAAGGATATCTGCTTGTAACCACTGAGCGATAAATGGCACAATTTAAGCAGCTATAGGTGCAAAGGAGGGTTACCAATAAATGTCTTCGGGCATACTGTGCAGGCTAAGCAAGGTAGGTGTAAATGATCTAAGCGTACCACATGTGTTAACCCATATGTACTTTCTTGTAGTTGTCATGCTAGGCTCCCTGCATATCTAGGTGTAAGGTCTTTCTCCCCTTTAGTCTGTAGGGATGATTGAGCCGCAACCTGTAGGAGACCTGAGCATAGGAGTCTAACACCGTCCTGCACACATGTGCAAAAAAATGAAAACCCAGGGGGGCGATGGATTGACCCTCATGTGAGCCTAGAGTCAGTCAGCCCAGATGACCGACAGCTATACTGGTGGCTAAATAAACACACACAGCCTTACTTCTTATAACAAGCATGAACAGCTTTTGTTTATGTAATTGAAATCTGTCAAACCAATCCTTGGTACACTTAAGTAATATTACATCACTGTGCTCCTAGTGGAGGTGTTCTCTGCTAGTACTCGAAAGAAACAATACTTAACAGTTTTCCTTCCCTCACCTTCGGTATAAATAATTACACATTAGCTACAATGACATTGAAGTAGTTCCTGTGGGAGCAGCTGAGACCAAGTAAATTCACATTTGGTAAATAAATAATCAAATAGATCAGTGGGGTCACCTGGGAACAAGTTAATTCACATTTGGTAAATAAATAATTAAATAGATCAGTGGGCTCTCCTTGAGAATAAGTGCATTCACATTTGATAAATAAATAATTAAATAGATCAGTGGGGCCACCTCAGAACACGTGCACTCACATTAGGTAAACAAATAATGAAATAGATCAGTGGGTTCTCCTTGAGATTAAGTGCATTCACATTTGGTAAATAAATAATTAAATAGACCAGTGGGATCACCTGGGAACCAGTGCATTCACATTTGGTAAATAAATAATCAAATAGATCAGTGGGATCGGCTTTGAGAACCAGTGCATTCACATTTGGTATATAAATAATCAACTAGATCAGTGGGGTCACCTGAGAACAAGTGCATTCACATATGGTAAATAAATAATTAAATAGACCAGTGGGATCACCTGAGAACATGTGCATTCACATTCGGTAAATAAATAATTAAATAGATCAGTGGGCTCACCTTGAGAATAAGGGCATTCACATTTGGTGTTGTGGAGCCGTGACGAGTAGTGGTGTGGCAAGGAGAAAGTAGTAGGGATCAGAGAAGGGAGAGTAGTGGTTAGTAAGATTGGAGGGTATAAGTAAGCATTAGAGTGGGAGAGAGAGAGAGTAACCTCAGAGGGAGAGAGAAGGAAGTGCCATGGAGTGTGAGGAGAGACAGTGGGTGGGGTGGGGTGGAACAGGGTAGGGGAGATAAGGGAAAGCAATGGAGAGCCATAGTAAGACGACCATCTGAGTGTTGAAGGATGAGACAGAGTTGGACCTGAGTATCTGGAAGGCAAAAACCCTTATGTTGCTCTATCATTTGGGGAATTTAGAGTAGGGAGGACGTAGATTATTCCCATAGGGGGCTTAGATAGATAAGGCATTTGCATTTAGGTCATCACATCCAGGATCCGTGGATCAACCTAAAAGTGTTTTATAGGCTTTGAATATATTGAAACTTTGTTTCCGTTTTCTTTTTAAATTCTCTATGTGATGAATAAAACAAGTTGTTTTTAACAGTTTGAGAGAATTACCTGCTATATGAAGATGTCCATCTTTTTCCTGAGGAGCACCACATTTACCTAATAGTGTGTAAGGAAGAGGTAGCCTCTATCTCACATATTGCTTGTTCGAATAGATTTGTCCCTCACAAGACAGGCCCCCCGAGAACAAAAAAGAGGGCCAGTATCCCTTTACTTTATGCTCAACATTTTTATGTGCCTTCCCATCTGCATAAAACATTGTGCATTTCACTGACATTCCAATGAGGAAGCGTTCCGCTCCCAGTTCTTCGGGGGTATGCGCATCCTCTGAATTCCAAAAGAAACTGTTTCAGAAACAGAGGTTTCTGGATGAGATTTTGGTCATGGCCAGAACTGACACAGCCATTTCACAACAGGTCATCAACATGGGCAAGTCGACCCTATCTACAATGCTGAAAGACCAGGAATCTATTAAGAAATTGACGCTGACATCTCAGGAGGGAGGTAACGCGTCCAACAAATCATGCTTCAGATGTGGATAGGAATTTCCCCACGAGGGCACGTGCCCGGCCCCGGGACAGAAATGCACAGCAGGCAGAGGTGACAACCATTTCTGAACTGTATGCCGAAATGTGCACCTCAACCCTCCTCAGAGTGGTTCCCCGAGGAGTAGTAAGCAACAAAAATACTGCACAGACAACAGGAAGCCAGACAGTGAATACAGGAAGCACCGCCCAGTGGAGAGTGAAGGGGGTAAATACCAATCACGATGACCATACATGTTCCCAGACAAAAGAGGGTCCTACTGCTCTCGTGAAAATGTCTGATGCGTAGAGGGACGTTCCCACTCAGGGAGTGAATCTTCCTTCTCCCCAGATCAACACTAAAAGAAGGGATATGTGTGGGCACTAGGAAATGTAGTGGCGAAGGAGCACAGCCCCACACTGATCTTACATGTCCACAATATGCTGACCGAATTTCTCATTGAAAGCTGTGCTACAGTCAATGTAATGAGCGAGGATGCCATATGCCCATATGGGTCCAACAAACCCTTACCGAGTAAAGGCATGTTCACGATGTTGTGTGCTCACAAGTCTCATGCAGCATTCATACAACTACATGTGCTGTCCACAGAGGCTAAAAGTGGATATATTTTGAGTTTCCGAATGGCGGTCAACATGGGACTAGTTCACATCTTGTACCAGTTGATGGCACACAAAAACCTGGGCACAGATGGCGATGTAGTGAAGAAATTCCCCAAGCTGTTCAATGGTTTGGGCAAGCTGCGCAACTGCAAAGTGCGACTGCACATCAACCCGTCATTTAAGCCAGTCGCTCAACATTACTGAGGGATCTCCTTTCACATACAGAAACAAGTAGAGAAAGAGATTTGCCTGCTGCTAGACCTAAACATCCCCGAGCCTGCAGTCGGGCCCACTGCATGGGTGTGACCTGTAGTGCTTGTCCTGAAAAAATCAGCAGAATGTCCATAAGGATCTGTGTGGACATGCGCCGGCCAAATGAGACTATTAAGCAAGAGCGGACCACAGAGTACATACATGAGCCATCACCTCAATGGGGCAACCATATTCCCAAGGCTTGACCTCAACAAGGGGTACCATCAGTTAGAATTCACCTCGGAGTCAGGCTATATCATCACGTTTGTGACCCACATTGGATTATATCGCTATAAGAGGCTGAACTTCGGAATATCCTACACAGAGGAGAAATTCCAGGAAGAAATCCAACCAGTCATCAAACATATACCCAACTACCTCACTTATTGCAATGACATTCTAGTTTTTGGCAAGTTAAAACAAGAACATAACGATAAACTGCATCAGGTTTGCCTGGCCTTAGAGGCTGCACGAAAAACAATTAAAAAAGACAAATGCGAGTTTCGGAAAAAGACTCTAAAATTCTTTGGCCATATCGTTTCAGAACCAGGGTATATGCCCCGAACCAGACAAAGTAGCTGCATTACCTGATGACCCTCATCCAACAAATGTGTCGGACATGAGATGCTCCCTCGGGCTGGCCAGTTACTGCTCGCGATACCTAGACAGTTATGCCACAGTGAGCGCACCACTCAGGGAGCTTGCAAAGAAGAATCAGGAATTTGTATGGACTCCCCAGTGCCAGGACAGTTTTGAGTCAAAAAGGGCCAGCATTGCATCGGCCACAGACATGGCCTATTTCAGCCCAGCCAAGGAGATGGAGGTAACAGTAAATGCCACTCCATTGGGTCTGGGCAATCGTAGTCCAGTTTCACACAGACCCCACACATTCACCACATTGTGTCGTATGCAAGCCACGGCCTGTCCGCTACTGAACACAAATGCTCCCAGGCAGACAAGGAGAGCATGGCGGTAGTCTGGGCTTGTGAGTATTCCACCTGTTCCTCTATGGAAAAGCCTTCACCATTGTTATGGACCATCAGGCAGTCCTTAGCATGTATGCCAACTGAAAATCAAGGATGCCTCTGCGCATAGCGACGTAGGGGCTCTGTCTCCAAGACCACAAATTCACAATATCACACATGCCAGGGAAGGTCAGGAATCCAGAAGACTATTTGTCGCCCCATCCCACCAATACCACCTGGCTGGAACACTCGATAGCGGAAGCCTATCTGCACTATGTCATCTACCACATGAAATCGTTTCCGGTACCATGGCAAACTCTCCTGCAAGAATTGGTGGTGAACCCGGCACTGGCCATCATCAGGCATTGCTTGGCAACAGGGAAGATGAAGCATTTGAGATACTTTGCAAGACATCTTGACCGCTCTGTCCAGAAAAGTCCAGAGTTTCGTCTTAATACAGGACGAACTTCAGGGCACAGTGGACCACATACTGATGAAAGGCAACAAGGTTGTGCTACCCACATCACTATGCCAGCAGGTCATTGACCTGGCTCACGAAGGTCACCAGGGGTGGTCTCCACCAAGAAGCTTCTGTGACAAAAAGTATGGTTCCCGGGACTGGATCACGTGGTTGAACAGTCACTCTGGAACTGCTTGACATGCTGCATGGTGGCCCCAGACCTTGCCCCATCCTCTACTGATGTTTCAGTTGCCGAGTGGCATATGGGAGGAGCTAGCGATTGTTTTATTCAGCCCAGTCAGGGACGGCTCGTATGTCCTACCAGTCATGGATGAATATTCAAAGTTCCCAGAGGAGCAACTGGTTCCTTCCATGGCAGTCACCTCAGTGATACTGCCGTTGGATCGCATTCTTACGGCATACGGAATCCCCGAGACAACTTTGCACAATACCTGGGGTTTAAACACAGAAAGGTAACGTCACTCAGTCCTCAGGTCAATGGCATAGTTGAATGCTTCATGGGAAACATCAAGCGGGCCCTGCAAGTGGCCCATGTGACAGGCAAACCATTTGAACAAACACTGTACCAGCTTTTGAGGGACTAGCTGCAACCCCCCCCCCCCATTGTACCACCGGTGTGTGCCCGGCTGACCTCATGTTCGGCAGGTGAATCAGAATGCGCATCCCACAAGGTACACGCCATCGACAGATGCAGGAAAAGGACTGAAAGGAAAAACTGAAAATGAAAAGAGCAGCGGATGCCAAGAGGAGAGCGTGAGAGGACGCATGGGCTGAGGGTGACAGAATGGTGGTGCACCAGACACAAGGCCGGAAGGAAGATCCCCCATTTTCCCCAGATGTCCTTACCATTACCCAAGTGAAAGGCACCATGGTCATGGCTGAGGACAGAGTGGGTAAAACAATCATGAGAAATGCATCGTATTTCAAAGTACATGTAGAGGAGCCGGATACGTGGAACAACCCTGTGTGTTCCTCGAAGTCGTGGGACTCAGCGGGGTCATACCAAGGTGACAGTGAGGCGTCTTGAGAAGCTTCCCCCCGGCAGGCAGCGGCCGGCCAGTCAGGGCCAGGCTGAAGCCTGTAAGACTAATTAAAGAGATGGGTTAAAACTATGGGGACTGGTGATTTAAGAAAGGGGGCGGTGTTGTGTTGGCACACCAGCTATTTGCCTCATCATGCAGAGGCGGGGCTAGGGTGGGGAGCATGAAAAGGGAAAATGACACACCAGATGGGGAGATCTGGTAGTTGGGGTTAGTTACAATAAAGTTTGGAGTTGGAAGCACCTAACCGTGTGGACCTCCATTATTGCATGTGTGGGCCCGCGCTGCCTGGGGCTGCAAGGGCAGGAGCATTGGACCTGAGCTGCCAGCCAGGTTCACACTATACATGCAAACCTGCTAATTTGCCTGTTGGATTGCACCAACAGAAGTGACTTCACAGAAAAGGACATTGCAAGGAGCATTATCAGCCTTTGATACTTGGAGGCCCCATGGAAGTGACTTTAGAATAAGTTGCCATAAGTAAGCCAAGTGGCAAATAACTTTGTGGTGCAAAATATCTAAATTTGCCCTATTTTTATATAGTACTGTAAGAGCCTATGTACACGGGCCAAAGTGCTGGTTTTCATTGACACATTAGGACCACTACATATCTTAAGGCAACAGCTCCCTCTAGCGGTGACAACAGGCAAAGCTATGCGAATTGGCATTATCTCTATGTATCCTGAGGCAACAGCTCCCTATAGCGGTGACACCAGCCGAAGCTATGTGAATTTGTCTCTACTGCGTATGACTGCATCGGACAAACATACAGGGACAAAAATACATCTCGCCTTTTATTGCATTGTTAGATGGAGCAACTCTATAGTTATTAGGCTTTTTTTTTCATAATACCATGATATATTAACATAAGCTATGAAGTGAATAACTTAGGGAGCTGCAGATAAGACACAGTGCGATTAAATGATTTGCCCAGGATCACACACTTTGGTTAAATGGTGAAACCGGGATGTGGACAATTTAAGCAACTGAACACATCTTCCCAGGTTTAGTTGATATAGATATTTATTATGGTTTTGCTTTGCATTTAATGTGGTTAAATAATATTTTATTTATAGCAATGCCTTGGACGCAAACCACATTACATAATAAACTAGCCTTTCAAAATAAACTAACTTTACACTATATACATTGCCATAGAAATATGTTGAGCAATAAGAGTATGGCTTTAGTTTTATTCTACCCATTCTGCATTCAATAACATCATGCAGATTAATGTGAGCCTAACAAATCCCCCTTGGGTATTAAAGCCATAGTCATTAAGTTATAAAGCATGCAGAATTATGCACCCTTCTCACTTCTGATCACCTACTCCTGCCCCCTCCACATCTTTTAGGGGACAAATGTCCCTGCTAATAGTCCCCCACTCCCTCCCATCACTCCTAGTGGCTGCCATTGTAATGTTCTGTTGACACAGAGCAATGTGTCAATTCCCTGGGAGAGCCGCTCTGCTCTCCGAAGCTCGAATGGGAATGGTGTCCTGCTGCCAGGACAATTAGGGTACACTGTGCTGCTGCTTTGCACCCTCATTGTCTCGGCCTGGCACTTAAACGAGCCACTTGGGAAGTGGGGGGTGAGGGGCAAGCTGTGCTCACTGTCCCTCCACTCTGTTCCTCCCACTGTCTTCCCCCACACCACTGGCTCTCACATTTCACATTTCAGAAAACATAATTTGAAAGGTGAAATGAGTGCCCATGGTTCCCAAATATCAGACAGCCCTTTCTCCAAAGTTCCTGCCTCATCTAACTCTTAGCACATCTCTTATGGTCATGAGTGGAGTCTTCAGACTGCCTCTTCCCCTCATTTACCATTTCCCTGATCCTTGTTGCACAATGTGTACAATGCAGCTGTTTGAGATGCAGAGAGAGCGAGAGAACAAGAGAGAGAGAGAGAGAGAGAGAGAGAAAGAGAGAGAGAGAGAGAGAGAGAGAGAGAGAGAGAGAGAGAGAGAGAGAGAGAGAAACGCAACCTAGTTATATATTTATACCTCGTTTTAGGGCGGCCCCCCATATTAGATGGAGAAGTTCCACATCAAGTTCGGTCGATGTCAGCAATCACATATTCACTGACGCAGCAAATCACACAGCACCCCATAACCAACACATACACCTACAACATATACCATTGCAGTACTAGTCATCTCTGCTCAAAAATGGTCATTTGCATGCTTCTGCAAATGTATCTTGCAATGTCCTTCTCATGTAATGCAGTGCAATGTACTGTTTATCATGTATGATAAGACTACGGTCTACAGAACACCTTAGACAAAACAACACAGTTCGAGGTCATGACAAGGTCAGTTGGGCATCAGACAAATATCAGATGACATAAAATAACATTAAGACGTAAACACATGATTTTCCAAACTAAGATTGGTTTAGATCCTTTCCAACGACAATTCTCTCTGTCGGCCACAGGGGCGTTGCTAGGGGGGGGCTAAGGGGGCTATAGCCCCTGATCTTTTGGTTGTAGCCCCGGATAGAATCTCAGGAGCTACAGCCAAAAGACTAGCTAGCCCCCAGTCCCAACAGTACTGACATCAGCTTAGCCCCGGGTCTTTTCCAGACCTAGCAACTCCCCTGGGACTCGGCCATATTTGTCAAGAGGCAGATGTGTGCCATTTCGAAAGATGGCATTTCCTTTGTTATGCAGTTGTGTGTTGTGTTTAGCGGTCTGCGGCGTGTGGAGGGGCTTGGTCTGTTATTAATGTAACTCGTGTGTTTGGAGCCATGTCTTTCATCGCTCCAGTGCAAGCGCGCCCTGAGCTCAGGTGTTTTGCTCGCCGTATGGAGCGCATTAAGCTCATGCTTCTGCATTGTGCACTGGCTGAGCCTGCTAACCGCTCTATTTGAAATCAGATGCCTTTGTTTTGAAATAGGAGACTTTTGACACTAATTGCGTTTTTTGCAGACACTTTGCTATATGACGACACACATTTTACGCTCTGGTGTGGGCAAGCAGCCTGGACTCGCTAGAAAGCATCAGCTGTGTACATTTTCATTTCACAACATTGCTTAGGCCGCACTGAATTATTTTTCGATCTTTGACAAATTTGGTTGGGACGCCTATTAGAGCATGCACGGGCAAAGCCAACAGTTTGGGCTTTTGTTTGAAGGCATGGCATATGCCAGGCACTGTCATAACGGCCATAACATGGCAATAGTTGGCAAATTATGTCGGTATTTGTGCATATGATATCAGCACCTGGCAAATGTTATTGTATATTCATATGCTTTCATACTGCACCAAGAACCACCATAGTGGTTTTACAGTGTCAGGCCCTTGTTCAGGAAAATCACATATTGTGCCCTGCCTGGGATAACAAGACCAATTATCACTCCTCATAATGTTAGACCTTTCCGCGTCTTTCGATACAGTGGCCCACGATATTCTCATTGAGCGACGGAGGACATTGGGGAATGTCTCAGCAAGGGCATTATGTAGTTCACTTCTTTTCTCTCAGGGCAGCCACAACGAGTGAAGACAGGGAGTTTCCTATCAGATGCTCTCCTGCAGCATTGTGGAGTTCCCCTTGGGTCCTCTCTCTCACCATTATGATTTAATTCATATCTACGTCCTTTAATGGACATCCTGCAAAGTCATAAGGTCTACGTCCAGTCATATGCAGACGACACCCAGGTGTTCCTAGCTGCTTGGAAGAAGTTAGTGGTTGGATGTCCGCTAATTGGCTCCAACTTAATCCAAACAAAACAGAGGTCATTTTGTTTGGTCCGAGGCACCTATTAGGTGAGAATAGATGTTCCCCGTCTCCCTCTCTTCTGGGATCAGAATTGAAGTAGGATCAAAAATCTTGGCTGCATATGGCAGAGTGATCTTGGTCGTGAAGGTCAAATCAGAGCCAAAGTGCTAGTTGTCTTTTACAATCTGCGGCTGCTACGGCAGACCCACCCACATGTACCCCAGAAGGGCCATATAGCAGTGGTAAGAACCCTGGTAAATTCCAAATTGGATTAATGCAACAGATTAATGGCCGGGGCTCCTGCCAAACAAACCTACCGCCTGCAGAAAGCACGAAATGCAGCAGTTAGACTGGTGTTTGGAGTGAATAAGTGCAAACCAATTTCAGGGCTTTGCCGATCAATCCATTGGCTGGCTGTGGAGGACCGAATGTCACATCTAATCCAAGTATCCCCTTCACTCTCACCTATAGAGGAGTTTGAGTTGAAGCATCTGGAATCCTGTTCAACAGCATTTGTAGAATGTCTCTGGGTTGTTCCCTTCTTCTGGAAGAGATAGGGTCTGTTCCGGGAGGTCACCACAATTTCTGTCTGACTAACAACAAGGAAAGAATGGCACAACCTCTGGAATCAGCCCAGAACCGGGGGAAAAGCCGATGGGCAAAAAAAACAGAAGATGCCAAAGCAGGAATCCGCCTATGGCTGATGGCTCAGTGAGGATTTTCCAAACTTGAAGTAGGTGGCAGCAGCCAGAAGAATGAGGTAGGTATGTTGAGAAAAGGACAGGACCGCTCCGATGGAAAGGGAGTAAGGGAGGGAGAGGAGGATAAGGAAAGAGCCGAACAGTAGCCAAAGCTGGAGAAGGTAATGAGAGCCCGCAGGGAGAAACTGAAGCGTTGGAACCGTAGCAGTAAGAAAGTTGAAACGTGAGGAATTGGAGGGGACAGCGGGTATAAATATGCCGAAGCGGTGTGCGGGAGAGTAGACCGCTAAGCACGCACAAGCTGACGTGGAGGAGCAATCAATGTCGGATTCTCCATCTGTTCCAGATCTTCCAGGAATGAGAATTCATGACACAGGATTAGGTTTAAGATCAGATGCATTATATTTAAATACCTGAATAATTTAGCTCCCACGTATCTGGTGGACAAGCTACATTGTTACCAACCAACTCGGTCCATCAGATCAAAGGATACGTTTTTGATGACTATCGCCCATGCCGTCGTGTGTCTAGAGGAGACTGCAGATTTTCCATTTTTGGATCAAAATTATGGAGCAGTCTTGCACTAGAGATTAGGAGATTAGAGTCCTTGTCCCTATATACATTTTTTTAAAACCTATCTATTCAAATAAGGTTGAGGATAGATGGTCGTGGACCATATAGTAAATTCCCAGACTTGGTAACCCACTGATGATTTAGTTGTATAACAGCTGTGCCTAGATATGATTTGGTTTATCAGAGTAGCGTAATACAAATACCAGAATAAATCAACCGTAGTCTGTGGAGAAAGAAGAAATTAAAACTGGACAAAAAGTGGGGGTGAGGATAATACCTATCTAATGCCCAGAAAAGAACCAAAACGGTTAACTTTGCCAATGCTTGTTTTTAACATGAATTCCAAGCATGG
This sequence comes from Ambystoma mexicanum, assembly GCF_040938575.1. NCBI lineage: Eukaryota > Metazoa > Chordata > Amphibia > Caudata > Ambystomatidae > Ambystoma > Ambystoma mexicanum. Next base: position 350,585,129 of record NC_090924.1, read on the forward strand.
AACAGATTTGAGGACATACATATTGCTTACAAATCAAGTGACTGAACATACGCTTGCTTAAGACTTTTTGTTACACCTGGAGCTGATTTCCTGCTGCAATTAAGCCATTACCTTTCCGAAGACTGCTTAGAAATCACAATGGCAGCCCCATGACAAGCCATCGTTTGAAGTTACTGCATTATGCAGCAGCTCAAAGTGATCCCAGGAGGATATGTATTGGGGGAGATGGGCAAGCAGGGAGTGGGAAAGGTCACAGGGATTGGTCTGGTCCACAGCAGTGAATGGCTGGATACAAAGCCAAACAACGCCGACAGGCTGTGTGTCCATCTTGACATCCCATCCCCCTCCTACCTATACTCCAATGCCAAAATGTATGCATGCCTATGTTTAGTGCAATCCAGGTAGTGGAACAGTATTGGTCCTGGATCTAACTGCAAAGAAATGTGGAGCGCTTTCGAAAGGAGCAGGGCCGTGCGGAGATTGAGATGCTGTGCAAAGCACAGAGGCCGTGTATGGCGTCTGGTTGAGACAGAATCGCACAACCAGCCTATGATTCAGCGCGCGAGACAACATTTAATTGGGCGAGTGATGGATGGCACGTGGCACAGATCGTTTTTACATATTTACATTCCAAATCTTTGCAATTTGCGGCAGAGGGACATTGCATTACTTATCAGAATCACGCCAGGCTCCGCAATGTAGTGACTAGGCAACACCTCCTGCACTGTTATGTTACTTCGCTGCCTTGCATAGCGCGTTATGCTGCCGAGGCTGCCGTCCTTCTCTACATGCTGGCAAGCAGTCCAATAACAGTGCAGGCTATGCATTTTGAACCCCACTTTGGAATTCACTGATGTGAAAATGTCTCTTACATCTAGGACACTGAGTGTCTCTTGAGTGCTCTCTTGTTCATGGGGGGTCTCCACTGTGAGTGAAATGAGACACCCGGGTTTTGAAAAGCAGGTAGCTCTTTATTTATCTATTTAAAGATCATCTGCTGCGAACTCTCTCTCGGAAAGTTGTTATGTCACAGTGTGTGATTTGCCGTTGCCATGGCCTCCAAGCACTTTCGATTTTCTGGAAGTTCGGCACACACTGATAAACAGTGCATTGCAGTGAAGGAGGCGGACATTGCATGCAGCAGTACCAGAGGCGTTGCTAGGGGGTGGCGTAGGGGGCTATAGACCCGGGTCTTTTGGTTGTAGCCCCGGATAGAATCTCAGGGTCTACAACCAAAAGGCTAGCTAGCCCCCAGTCTCGACAATCCCGACATTAGCGTAGCCCCGGATCTTTTCCAGACCTAGCAACACCCCTGAGCAGTACACTTCCAAATACAGGCAAATGGCCATGTTGGTGGAGATGACTAGTACAGTGATGTTATATTTGAATGTGTATGTGTTGGGTGCTATGTGTTTGTTGTGTGGTGAATATGTGAGACTTGCACTGAATTTGGCCTAGCATGTGATGCTGCACTGGAGGTGGAGCGAGCTGTATGTATATACTCGGCTAGGCCAGGGCTATACAATGCTTCACATGCACAAGACATACACACATGGCAAACATTACATGTTGAACTGTGCATTACTTACTTTAAATGGATATGCACGGTTCATACATTACATACATTTTGGAAAACATTGAATGATGAACAGTACTTCAAATGTGCTAGGTGCATATTCTGATGTGCCTGTCACAGTGGGAATAGAGGTCACAAGGGCCTCGCGTAGCAGTCATGATCCTTCAAATTGAGCCCCACAGGTTAAGGAGAGCTTAAAGCCCCGCGTACCAGACATGATCCTTCAAATTGAGCCCCACAGGTTAAGGAGAGCTTAAAGCTCGCTGTAGCCAGACCCGTCCTGGCGTTGAAGAGATTCCACTCTTCCAAGTGAGGTGAATCAACAGGAAACAAAGTATCAAACCAAACAATGGTTTTGCTATTTTGTTGTCTCTGGCATCACTGGCAAGGAAAACAAAGGTGTGGGCCCACGCAACCCACAGAAAAAACAAAGTGTCCGTTTGTGTTCTCTCTCTGTTGAGAGTAAGAGTATACATGTGCACCTCCCATACAATGTTAAATGTAACAAGCTTTGTCCTCCTGCTCCAGAAAAGGTTGCAGGAGATAACATATTGCAATTTCTGCAACCTGATCTCCCGGCAGATACACACAATGTAACAATGACTTCCGCAAGCTTACAAGAGAGTTTCTCTATGAGAAGGAACACATGCTGGGCACACAGAGACCCCCCCAGAGAGGAACAGGCAGCCATTGAAAAGATCCCACAGGAGGGGTGTAAGAGCACACCCACGATCCAGGCCTGTTTAGAATCAAAAGAGGGTGACTGACCCTTATATTACTTTGGGCCAACCCCCAGAGAGACCACCTGACCCTAGTCACATGGGCCAATGGAATAATAGCACACCCCACAACACTCTGGCGTGGTCGATCACCCTTGAGCACATCTAGGGGGAGGAATATACACCCTGTAAAATGCAGCCAGTGTAACTGGAAGTTGTTAGTCACTGGGAGAAATGCCAGCGGAACGGTTTGAGTACCAGAGGGAGTCAAAGCAGAGGGTCTTGCTCAGAAGAGGAAGTCAGTCTTGGGAGAAACTGGAAGGAAAGCAGATCCTGGGAGACCACAAGTGAAGTGGCTAGGAAGCTAAAGGACAGACCTGAGGAAAGCTGGCCAGAGATGATCAGCAAACCCTGGGAGACTTGGGCTATGGAGGGCATCCAAGAAGAAAGAAGTACAATGGTAAAGCCCTGTTGGGAGGGAGTTCTTTAGAGAGCTTGTTGGGAGAGGCATTAAACAGTATAGATAAAACAGGATTCTTAGATGGAGCGTCATGGTCGGAAGGGTATCAGCTTGGAGAGAGAGGCAAGGGTTGCCATCTTAGAAGTAATAGAAAGAGTGAAACAGTGAAGTGGATAGTGAGAGCAGAAGGGATTGCGCGTGAAGAGAATGGGTACTAGCTTACAGAAGGAAACTAGGGGTACAATTTGGAAAGTAAGAGAGAAAGTGGTTCAGAAATGTGTAAAAAGATTGTTTGGAATGAAAGCTAGACATCTACCGGCTTGGCCAGAGAAACAAGGGTACTATCTGTGAAGTAAAAGGGAATGTGGCACAGAAGTGAACTTTGAAAAAGCCAGAGAGAAAAAGTGATAGCCGGTGAAGAGGGAGAGGAGGGTATCACCTTGGAGGAGAAAGTGTGGGGTACCCGCTGGTTAGTAAGAGAGAGAGAGATCATGACAAGAGTAAGATTATGTCAGATACAGATGTTGCTGGAAAGGTGGCAGAGCAGCATAGTATGAGCTGGATGAAAGGAACGGAAGAGCGAGAGAGTGACAGCGTGGAAGACTTGCAGCAAGAGCAACAGTTATTATTATTATTATTATTATTATTATTATTATTATTATTATTAAGGTATTTATTGAACGTAGACCTAGCTTCAAGAAGCGACAGAGCACTTTACAATGAATGGTGGAAGAACATGGCGAAGGGAGCAGAGGAACAATGGAGTTGGGAGCTAACAACAGGGGAGGGTGAAGGTGGGCAATTTGTCAGCAAGGGATCTACACCCACCCAGTGGAGGAAACAGTGGGGATCAGATCACACAGTGTCAGGTAGGTTGGGGATTGGAGGGTGTGTGGACCTAGGTGTTAGGGAGGATCCATTCCTTGAAGATGAGGGTCTTGATCTTCTACCTGAACTGTAGAAGCAAGGGGGTGAGCCTGGTGTTAATGGGGAGGAGGTTCCAGAGTCTTGGGAGAAACAATATAGAGGAAGAGAGCTTTTTGAGCAAGCAAAGAGGCATTAGGAGAGCATCAAGGGAAATAAAGTATTTGGGTTAAAGATGGTGATAATTCCTGGCAGATGAGTGAGGAAGAAAGCAAACAGCAGAAGAGGGGAATTCACTGTTTGACACCCAGACGTACAGCAGGCTACAGAAATCACACAAAAAAAGGATAGTAAGGCTGCTGTGGACCATGTGGGTCACAAAGAGAGGAACGGGGGAAGAGGCTTAGTTTTGGCAATGTTACACCAGGGAGCAGGAAGGAGAGAGTAGGAAGGGACAAGAGAAGAGAGCATCCCAGGGAGAATGGATCAAGGGAAGAAGTGGTTAGCTAGGAGTAGGACCATGCTTCTCCACTAAACCCCACAATGGCCAGCAAAACCAACCGAGAAGCCAAACTCTGAGCAAACAACCAGGACCATGCAAAAATCTGGCAAACTGCAAAAGCACAGTTCAGCTGGAGAAGCATTAGAGCAAAGCAGAAAACTAGCAATGGGACTAGGAGTTCTTTTTATTTATACCTTTTTTATTGAGAATTCAAATATAACAATGCATTGGCAGGAATTATCTTCATTCTGCCTTCGGACCAGTAATAGTGTGTGGAAACAGTGCATACACCTCAACAACTTGCTTGCAACAGTCTCCTCAATGATAAACAGATCCTGACATTATGAAATCTTCATATTTAAAGAAATAATATACTGAAAATCTATCTGCTCTATGTGTACCTCTGTCCCGTCTGCATAAGTCAAGGAATGATTGCATCTCCCCATTAAAGGTAACAAACATATATGATATGATATGATATGGTATTTATAACGTGCCTATAGACAAGTGTTTCAAGGCGCGCAAAGGCAAGACAAGACAAATTAATCTCACTCAACGTTAGAAGCCCTCTCCAATTCCAAAGTGTCTAAGTGCAGTGTACATCTTACCCAATGCAGAGGATGAAAAGCTTTATCAGATTCCAATGAAGCAACCATACATTGTTCATCCATTGCCTTTTTACTATCAATGGCCTTCTCAAGTTCAGTGAGGTTTTTCTGCCTGCTACGAAACCCATTTTATCTCTATGTGTAAGCAAATGTATTACCTTCTGCAATCTATTGGCTAAAAAAGCCATGAGAATTTTGATTTCCTGGATAAATATAGAGAGTCTATATGACTTACACAAATGTTGCGGCTTCCCTGGTTTAAGTATGGGTACTATCACCGACTCATGCATACTCAACGTTAGCATCCCACTGTCAAAGGCTCATTGGTATATATCTTTAGTAGCTTAGGTATTATGCTCCAACTGTACGCCTCATAAAATTCAGTGGGGGGGCCCTACCTTGTGGCATTTTCCCTTACCTGAGGGAAAGAGACAATCGCTTGTAGTTCCATTTCCGTTAAAGTAGCGGCTAACAATTCCACCTTTTCCTCTGGCAATCTTAACAATATGATCTGAGATGGAGTATATTGTATTTTCTCTACACTATAGTTCCCGGCATCCCCATATAATGAGTTATAGTAGCTCTGGAAAAAATGATTGATCTCACTCTGAGATCACCAAATCTTGCCGCATTCATCCCTTACTGTGCATTTTGTAAGACGTGAGTCCTCTTTGCAGCAAAGCCTCCCGCGTCTGAACTCCCCGTTCAAGAAACCTCTCAGTGTATATCTCAAAATCGTATTTACCCAGTCTTTCCCAAGCCCGATACATTGTTGTCTAAGAAGGACCAGACCTTTTTCTGTCATGGTGTCTAGTTCTGGTGAAATTTGTATTGTCCTGTTGTCAGTTTCAATCTTAGACAATTCATCTAGCAAAGACATCCTAACCCCTCAAAGCTTTCCTGTAACATATCATAGCCCTTCACACTAACTTCATTTATCTCAAAGAAATCCTGAATTATTTCTGCTAAGTGAGCTTGAAAGTGTTCATCAGTCAGTGCCTCTGCCCTCAATTACAAGGTCAGGATGGGGGTATCTCCTACGTAACATCCAGGTGGAAAATAACACAGCATGGTCTGATAGTGATATGCCGATATAGCCTGTGTTGAAAAACTATACATGCTCAGTTCCAGTGAATAGATAGTCTATATGTGTGTAACCATATGTGGGGCCGACTAATACTATGCACTGCATTATTCTCCCTCCAAACATCCACAAGAATCAAATCAACCAGTACATTACAGAGGGTCCACTCTGGTGGGCACAGGCATGTATACTTATTATCATATCATTCCAGCAAGGGATCCAGAGAATAATTAAAGTCACTCCCCAGATCCACAGGGCATTCCTGAATGGAGCTAATCTTATACACAAAGAATGAATACGTCCCTCTGTTCCACATACCCATGGACCAGCACCATTCTACCTTCATTATCAGTGTGGATTTCCAACACTCTAAAAGGCACTGAGTCAGCCAGCCATATTAGAACCCCCTGGCATATGTATAGAGCAACTTGCAGCAAATCACACTCTTCTCCACCTGCCAATTAGATCAGCTTGTCTTGCATCTGTAAGATGAGAATTCTGCAACAGTGCAATCAATGCATGGTTTCTGCACACTGTTCCCTTTCATAAAGCTATTATACCACCTGAGACTCACCACATTTAAATTATTTGCCATTGAATGTTGTACAAAACGTCCTTTCAATTCTCCCGCTACCTCTTATGAATACTCCACGGTGTAAGTAATAAAAGGATAATAAGCGGGCAGTGGAGAGCTTTCCAGTATCTCTCCTAGATCGCTGTGTAATTTCAAAATGTTGAGGGCCTTTCAGTCCAGCCACACACCCCTTTACATTAACGTTGCAGAAAATTATACACATTGCCATCAAAATGAAGAAGTTGCACCATAAAAGCAGGCATGTATAACATAACAATTGCAATGTAAAACCAAAACTAGTGCTCAATACTAGAGTGCTATTTGAGCAAGCATGCATGTCTATCGCTGTCCACAACATAAGCAGCAGCCAGCATCAATGTACCAAGCCCAGGGTACAGCCAAAGGATGAAGAGCATATGTGGGGTACATATCCAAGCATACTGTATGTGAAGCCATCAAGAAGTAGACACAGACAACATAGCAACGCTTGGGATATAAACATTTATTAAAATCCCAATGAGGGTGGGATAAGGCCTACCTTGCCCTAGGCTAAGGGTGGATTTCCCTGCCTAACTGAAACTAAGGACAGTCTTTCTCAGGAAGTTCAAAGAAAATGTCCGTCTGTGTCCCAAACCTATATTTGCCCTCACATCTATTTTGTTCAAACTGAGTAGGGACATCAGCTTAAATGAAAAAAAGTGTTCAAACAGAAGTTCACAGCTTCTCCCGGCTCTTGTTTGGCAAGGGGCTCTCCCTTCCCCAAGATTCCAAAATAGTTAAATTTCAATCAAAAAGGGGGTTCCCTTCCCCAAGCTTTCAAGTCACTCACTGTTTGCACAACAACACCAATTTCTCTGGATTCTTCGCAGCTTTCAGGATTTTTGATTCTTTCATCAATTTCATAAAGTTCAAATCGTTCAGTTCACAATGTACCCGCTTCTCTTGATAGTCAACCATACATTTATAGATGAGTCAAGTGGCTTCTCTTCAGTTGGGTGTACTGAGACCAGGCACACTTGTCGGACCACACAGTCCACCCATTACAGGTCACGCAACTGACACATCTGATTGACTTCTTTTCCACAACTATGCCCCACTGCTTCAGCTCACCAGTGGCATTGGACTTGCAGTCCTTTTCAACACTTGTTTTATTAACATTCACTTGCTGGAGTATCAAAACCTTTTCACAGAACTTGAACAATTCCTCTTTTCTGTTCTTTGTATTTGTTTTCAATGTTTGCTTTCTTTAGTTTGCATGAGTCACAGTTCCTTTGTATCAGGGAACGCTTCTCTCTGCTTTCCATTCATAGGGCATTCACTCATTATTACTTTCCTCTGGTTCGGCATTCAAAACTTAATTTCATTCACATTGTAAAAGCATATTTCGCATACTATCGCCTGATAATGAACATTGGCCTAAGCGCGTTTGCATCGTACTGTAAATCGCATTTAAATGAACTTGCAATAAGTTGTCTACGCTGCCATCTTAAAGTTATCCGCCATTTTGATTAACTCCTGCTGTCTGCCTCATGCTAGAAATTGTGTTTTTGGCTCCAGAGCAAAATGAACTTGGTACTGTGTCAAAGTAGATAAGCATGTTGAAGCTGCTAAGCTGGAATTGTTTGTCCTGCACCAAGAAACCTTGGAGCTAATGAAGAGCTGTATTTAAACCGTATTCTAGAGACCATCTGTATCAATAGTGTCTTCTCCATTCAAACAGCAAAACAGAATGTTGAATAGCTGAATATGTGCTTTTGCAGAAATCTGTGTTTTCGCTCCTTGAAACTAAGCTGACTTTAAACTTAAGAACAAACGGTAGACAAATATGAGTAAATGAAACAAGGACTGTTACCATTGTGTTTTATGTGCAGAAAAACATGTCTAGTGTTTGAGGAAATCATTGAACAATGTATAGTTGTTTGAATCTGTATTAGTTATGTGAACTGGCCACAAACCCTAGTGAATGGGTAACTCAAAATGTGCTGGATGATGTGTCCGGGATTGTGAGACAAATGTATAAATATGCATGCTTTGTAATGTCCAGCACTCTCTCATCTCACGGTGTCTGCTACCGCACATTGCGAGGTATAGAGAGACCAGACAGCTGTTCTGCAAAATAAAAGTGTACTTGTACTATTGTACTCGTGCCTGGCGTATTTCTATTAAGTGCTATTAAGTCTTGATATTTCTTTAATCTTTCAGATTGCGCCCGAATAGGGACCCTCGGGATTGATGTCACATCGCTAAGACAAGGAGGAGGCTGCCGGACGAGCATCAGAGAGTGAAGAGCCGCTGCAAAGTGAGATGTGATTCCTTCACAGTACTGCACGACCCGATCCCTTAACAGTGAGCAGCGTTTAGCGAGACATCATGATGAGGGTCTCCCTATCGATGCCTGGTTTGCGAAAATGCCAGCCACGACAATTTGTAATCCGATCGGACCCCTTTGTTTTTACTCAGTTGAGTCGAACCCCAATTCCTAAGAATCCTGATATTGGTTGCAGATTTGTATTTGCAAATACAAACGAGGCTAGGTAACACCAGTGATCTGATATGCCTGAGAAATTGTTATCCTGTTTCAGGGTATTTTTCTGCAGAGATAGACAATCTTTGGAACAAGGCCAACCGGCGCTACCCGATGGATCGCCGGCTTTTTTAATGTACTGTAATTATGGCCTAGGAACTATCGTATTTAATGAAATTTGGCACAGACAGGCCAGGCATGTTTCCAAACTTCAGTGGCCAGTCTATGGTATTGCCCGCCTAGAGCATTTAGAATCTGTATTGTTGAGAAAAAAAGCTAGGCCTGCAGTATTTGATTGAGTTAAAGATTGGAGAAAGGAATCTATGCAGCAACTTAGAAGTAAAGAAAAGCATGCATGTAGACACATGACGAATGCTGAGAAAGCGTTATTGCATGATCAGCAGAAACAATCAGAATCCATTAGAAGTATGGATAGGGCTTTTCAACTCAATGTGCAAAAGATATATCCCTCTCAGGATTTTCATACATCAGATGAGTTACTTAATAAATTGTTAAATGAACGTTAAATGAACGTAGAACTGTTTCAACTGCACTGCCTCCTTGTGTGCCTCCTCCCATTGTAGTTCCTCCTCCTCCCATTGTTGTTCCTCTTCCTATTGTTGTTCCCCCTCCTGCACCTCCACCCTTGCTGACAGATGCCGTCCCCATAATTCCGTCTGCACCACCAACGGTATTACCTCTGCTACCTATTGATTCTTTACCAGGTGGTTCTGCTCCACCTGTAGTGCTTGAAGGGGCGGGAGCTGATTCAAGAATAGTGACTTGTGGTACAGTATCTAAAGACAGAAAGAGGGAATTGTATACATGGGCTAAAAAATCCATAGAAGAGGGTGATGAATCGGCTGTTTTAGTTGCAATTTCTGTCCAAGGGGGTATTCCTGAACAGACTATTTTGGTAGAACGGATGGGAATGCATTTAGTTGATATATGGAGTGATTTGACGGACATGAATGTCCCACACGGGTTGGGGGTTTCGAATGTCCTTGCCCACTCAAGGGACATTGCGGAGAAAGTATATGAGCATGTAGAGAAGGTATTTGAGTTTTAAAGGGAGCTAGATCGGTTACAGGAAGATGAGATGGATGTAAGTGAACGGCAAGCTTCATATGTGCAGAAGAGATTTCTTCATCCATTGAAACCAATGAGTGAAGAAATGCACATTTGCACAAGAGACGCTCTTAGATGGATTTTGGATGTTTCAATTTCTCCCATTGAAGTGCATGACACGTTTAGTCAATATGCTCCGGCAATGCAAAGGAAAGCGTTACAGATGATGGTAGAGTACCTACAAGATGAATTTATGAAGAGAAGGGTTTGTTGTCCCGCAGATTTGATGGTCATTTATATGAGAGCATTTTTGCCCGATACTGCTTTGACTACTTTGTCACTTGATTTGGCTTTGTTGCTTAATAGACGTTTAGATTTGCCTACTTTACAATTGCCGATGAGGGAGGTTCCTCCGAAATTTGTCCCAAAAGTGGGGATTCCAGCTGATGCCGGAGCAGGAACACCTTTACACATTATGTCTCACAGTTTGTTTATGTCCCATTTTCTAGACAGGAAGTGAATACCATTAGGCAATCAATTCCAGATATTAGGAAGAATCCAACAGGATTTTATAAAGAAATTGAATCTGTCTTGCATTTGTCAGTTTTCACGCTGAGTGATATAGATTTGTTGTTTCCCATGATCCTTCCTGCTGATTTGTGGAAGCAGATTAGAACTGTAGATGATCAGGCAGGGATGCGTGATACATGGGATGCCTTAGCACGAATAGATGGGGAAAGAAATGCTGGTGAGAAATGCTGGTGAAAAACTGCCACAGGTGATACTAATGTTGCCAGACAGGATAGTGGCTAAAGTGAAAACTCTGTTTCCTGAAAAATAAATCATATGGGATAAGTTCACGGCTTGCACACAATTGAAGTCAGAGGGTGCAACAGAATATTTGAACAGATTTGAGCAAGCATTTTCAGATTTTAGTGGTCAAGATTTAAGTACAGAGCCAGGAAAAATGTTTTTTTGTAGATAACTTTATGCGTGGATTACTGCCTGAAATCCAATCACAGATTATGACTTCTGAGAGTGCTTGGCAACCAAAATCACAATCTGAAGTGTTACATATGGCTTAGTACCATGATAATAGGATTAATACACAGAAGGAAAAGGTGGAAAAGAAGAAGGGAGACCTAGAAACTAGAGGATTGTTGCAGCAAATAGCTAGAAGAGCCAGCGGTGTGAATACACAGTTTAGAGGCCAATTTACATAACAGAGTAGCGCACAGCTAGGTCCTGTACAAATGAACCAATGTGCATATTGTAGACAGGAGGGTCATCGGTGAGCACAATGCCCGATCCTACAGCAGAGATCAAATAGCACATATGGTGACATGGGTAGACGATCCAAAGGCCATCCTAGGATAGGGGGTCCTGGTAGAAGTCAGTTTGGACAAAATCAACAGACACCTTTGAAATATAGTCAGCAACAGAATGTTAATAGTGGGAACATTTTTGATAATCCTTCAACTGTCTATTTTTCTGAGGATATTACATTTGACGATATACTGTTCTGTTAGGACAGCCTGAAGCAGGGTCTGGAACCAGTACCTATTCCCATTGATCAGAAAGGACCCTACATTGAAAGGAAGGTGGGGAATAGGGAGAATTTCTTCTTGATAGATACAGGAGCACAGAAGTGTTCTATTGATCATGCACGGGTTCCAGATATTCCACTGTCAGGGCAGAGCAACATTTCTGTAGGGTTCTCGGGTACACCAGTGGTTATTCCGGTCTCTTGGCCGTTACCGATCTTACTGGGACCATTCACTGATTCATGTCCAAGTCTTTTAATGACAAATTGTGGCAAACATTTCTTGGGATTTAATTATTAAAGAAATTGAATGCTGTGATTTACTGTTCTCCAGATCAAGTATACTTAACGATTTCGCCCAACAAACTTCCGTTCCGCAATTTTTGTCTAGTGCTTTACCAACTGAATTGAATAAGGTTCTGACATGTTTATGGGCGGTTAATGATAATGATGTAGGAATTTTACAAATTGAACCAGTTAAAATTGTGTTGAAACCAGGTGTTAAATTGCAGCGTATTTCACAGTATAAGATTTCGGTTGAAGGTGAACAGGCTTTGAAAAGTATTGTCTCTGATTTTGTGCATCGAGGTGTAATTGAAGAAATTGCAGGAAGCGTGTGTAATAGTCTGATTTTGCCCGTCTATAAGAAAGGGTATATGTGATTCCTTTTCGTTTTATTATGAGTTACGCACAATTATTAAGGTTGTTGCTCCACAGTTTCTGATTGTGCTTGATGTTACCACAATTCTGACTATGATTCCAGCTATGGCTACACATTTTAGTGTTGTGGATTTGAAAAATGCTTTTTTCAGTATTCCTGTACATGTTGATAGTAGATATTTGTTTGCGTTCACCCTAGGAGGACGCTCGTTTACATTCACTTGTGTGCCACAAGGGTACACTGAGAGTCCAAGCATTTATAGTAGAGTGTTGAAAGAACAGCTTGATACGCTTGAGTTACCTTCCACTTGCACGTTGTTGTAATGTGTTGATTATCTACTTCTAGCTGCTGATTCTGAAGTTGCGTGCAAAGAAGGCACCATGTTGTTGCTTATTCATTTAGCAGAGCATGGGCATAAGGCTTCATTGAAGAAGTTTCAGTATTGTCAACAGGAGGTTGCCTATTTAGGCTATCTCCTGTCGAAGGAGGGAAGAAGACTGACACCTCAACGGATACAAAGCATCTCTGGTATGTCTGTTCCAAATACACAGAAAGAGGTCAGAGCTTTAATAGGCATGGCCTCATATTGTAGACAGTGGATCCCAAATGTTTCTTTGTTGATAAAACCTATGTTGACACTGACAAAGAAGGGTATTTCTTTGCCTTTACCGTGAAACATGGATTGCCAGAAAGCTTTTGATTTGCTCAAGGCTGCGTTGTGTTCAGCGCCGGTTTTGGGTACACCAAATTATGAAAAGATATTTGTGTTGTATGTGCATGAATGTGATGGATGGGCTTTTGCTGTTTTAACACAGGAACATGGGGGCAAGAATAGACTGTGCAGCTATTTTCCTTCCACGTTAGACCCTGTTGCATGCGCTTTGTCAAGATGTTTGAGAGCTGTAGCTGCTGGTGCAAAACAGAATGTTGAATAGCTGAATATGTGCTTTTGCAGAAATCTGTGTTTTCGCTCCTTGAAACTAAGCTGACTTTAAACTTAAGAACAAACGGTAGACAAATATGAGTACATGAAACAAGGACTGTTACCATTGTGTTTTATGTGCAGAAAAACATGTCCAGTGTTTGAGGAAAACATTGAACAATGTATAGTTGTTTGAATCTGTATTAGTTATGTGAACTGGTCACGAACCATAGTGAATGGGTAACTCAAAGATGGGCTAGACGATGTGTCTGGGATTGTGAGAGAAATGTATAAATATGCATGCTTTGTAATGTCCAGGACTCTTTCAACTCACGGTTTCCACTACCACACATTGCGAGGTGTAGAGAGACCAGACAGCTGTTCTGCAAAATAAATGTGTACTTGTACCATTGTAATTGTGCCTGGCAAATTTCTATTAAGTGGTATTAAGCCTCGATATTTCTTTAATCTTTAAACATCAAAATAAACTTAAGTGCAAATTCCCAGTTCACTTTCCTGCTGGGAACTTGCACCCTGCTCACAGGCTTATTATTCACTTTAAAGTTCGATGCTCTTGGGCAATTTCAATTTAGTGTGTTATTCACAAACCGCTCCTTTCATCAACTTTTAGATTACAATAGTCATTTTACATGTGGACCGGCAATCCCATTGCCTCAATGGTCCTCTGCTCACTCGCGACCCCGCCAACCGTCTTTCACAAGTTGGATGACACCACAGCGTCTCGCAGTCATTCAGCCTCACTTGACTCACTGGGTACGCTGTCTTTGTGTGCCCTTCTCCGCTCTGGTAGGTTCTTTGTGGCTGTTGCAGTTCCTGTCTCGGCAGGCCCTTCATCCAAGTTCTCCGATGCCTCGGGCTGCTGGAGACAGATTCCTCTTGACTCCAGGAGGTTGGCAGGCTGCCCCTGCCACCAGAGACCTTACAACAATGCCAGACACCATCTGCTTCTGCTGCAATGACCCTGCAGAACCTAGGTGCTTCGGACACGCGCCTCCCTGCCTCTTCCTGCGGCTTCTCTGTCAGCAAGCATTCCACAGGTGAACTCCTTCTCCTTCCCTTTCTCTCTCTTAGTCTCACCTGAGCGAGTCATTTATGCCACACCTTTGGCTTCAGGTACAGGCAATTAACATTGAATTCACAACCGTCTTGGTACTCGGCATCCCTCTTCCACATCGCAGTACCAGAGTGGTGTTTGTTTATGTCTGAGGTAATAAAGGATGGATACATCTTCCTATGTGGTCTCTTCCTCATCTCAGTACCAGAGTGGTATACATCGGGAGATGGTTTTCAAACACAATAGGAAAGGGATTGGAAATATCCCATTAAAGCATTGGGGACATTGGCTCCCTTATGAAAAGGCAATGTGAGATACTTTGTCTCACCCAAGGTTGCCTCATCTCCACTCCCCATGTCTCCTCCTCTCAGGTGATCTTCCCCTGCATATCTACCCCAGAGTCAGCATCCAAGAGCAATGTCCATTCCCTGGCCACATGGGGGAGGATATTTTGGGGAAAGAAGTGAGGACGTCCTCAAATTCCTCACAGGTATTACAAAAACATCAGCCTAAGAACGTGTACATTTTTACAAAACCAGATTCTCATATCCCACTGTGTCAATAAGATGGAAATTATAATGTTTACTTTTGTACTTATCCTGTAGGGTGTTCATTTTGTTACTATCAATCCAGTGATGCACTTTGTCTGGAGAAGTATAGAAATAGGATTTCCCATTATAAAGCACCTTCAGCTTGGCAGGATATATCAACATGTACTTTACACCTTGCTGGCGTAGACTCTCTTTAGTCAGGACAACATGTTCCTTTTACTCTGGACATGTATGGGATAGTCCGGATAGATAGCCATCGTAGAAGATGCTCTCTATATAAAACCTCACTCCCTGGACAATTTTAAAATCTGTTCCCTGCCCTTAAAATTCTGGACTCTTGCAATGAGCAGTCTCGGAGGGGACCATGGCGGTAGCTTCTTTATAAAATATCTGTGTGCCATTTCAATTGTGAATCCCTGTGACAGCATTCATAGACCTATCTCCTGCAGCAATACATTTTCCATGTAGTCAGTCAGGTCTTGCCCCTCTTTTCCTTCTGGAAGGCCTAAAACCCTGATGTTCTTTCTGCGCAAACTTCCTTCAACATCTTCAACCCTCTTTCCAAGTATCTTCACTTTCATGTTCAGTTCGTTCACCTGAGCTTGTACATCCTTTGTGGCAATCATAGTTCCAGACATGTTGCTTTCATTGGTGCTTACTCTTTCATCAAACATCGTGTCTCAGTAGGTTAACGTTGATAGCCCCACCCACACATATTGCATTAAACCCTTGTGTTAGTACTGGTGCCCAGAGATCTGATGCAATGACAAATAAATCAGCCAGAACATTATCCGGGCCAAGAGCTCGGTTACAACTCTGGCAACCAATAGCCTTCTTTATTTTGTCCACGGAGAACACAATACTTGCCTCAGTGCCCCTCCCTTCACAACATCCCTGACTGCCCCTAGTCACTTGCCCATCTTCATCGGCCCCCTCCCTGCACTATAAAGAGTTGAAAAATGCTCCATCCAGGCCTTGTCCGATACATTGTTAATCAGAGTATCCATATTGAATTTATAATAGGGACCACTCTGGGCAATCTCCCGGAACAATTTAGAGTCATTATCCATAGCGGGTACCACCCTAGCTTCCCATGCTTCTTCCTCAATTGCCTTTTTTCTAATGGCCAGAGTTTTCGTATGATGGGATCTAGCACCTATAATGGCAGTTTTGGGGGTTCCATTACTGCTCAACGCAAGTAGAAGATCATTTCTAGCTCTGGGGAACTCAGAGCCAAACCACCCCCTCCCTGACCCCCTTTCTTTTTGCTCCCCATTTGTCTGGGGCACAAGAGAACACCAGGGAGAGTTGGGTCAGCATGGTTCCAAACTCCTCCAGGATAATTTCACTATCCAAATTCCCCGACAGCAGATTGTCAAGTTGGAGTGAGCTTCATAGGACTGCCTTTATTAATAGATCATCCTTCTTAACCTCCCTCCATTTAAGCCTGCGCCGGGAGGTATCTAGGGATACTTACAGGGGATACACTTGGCTCAGCCTGTCCACTCTTGGCACTGACTCAATCTCGAGCTTGATGGGAAAAATGGTCACTACAGATGTTATCCACCACCACAAAACCTTTTAAGAGGCCCCAGTGCTCAACTAGCACACAGAAATAGTTGATTGTTGAGCTACCCATTACAGAGGAAAAAGTAACTCTACCAGGAATGTCCCCACCCCGTCGCCCATTTACTGCCCGCAGTCCCCTCTCATAAAGATAGTCCAAAGGTTCAACCCTTCCACACAGAGCCTAGTATCCATCATGACGGGAGGGGATATCCCTGCCACGGCATCTTCTGTTTCATCATACACCCCCAAATTTCACATTGAAGTCACCTCCCAGTACCAGACACACATTAACCATAGAGAGCCCAGCAGAAAGCTCCTCCAGGACATTAGCCAAAACACCCAGACAGTTTTTCCCATGCCGTTTATGGGGACTATTGTAGAAATTAACTACTAAGAGGTCCAGCTGGCCGGGTCTAAGGATACTTACCGCCAATATACATGGCAACAGGGTTGTCAGGGCCACCTACACACTCTCCAGTTGCGTTTTGACCAGAATATATAGCCCACTATAGCTTCTTCCTCGCTTTTTCCTCTCTGCGTACCTCCGATGTGAGACAAAACCCTCAACATTAATCTCATCCTGGGACCATGTTTCTTGGAGCAGTACAATATCTACTTCACTAAATGTGGTCTGTGTCTCTGAACAGGCCAGCCTAGTTCTTATTCCGGCCACATTCCAAGACAATAATAGCTGATTCCCTGCCCCCCCTGCACCACCTCTCCCACATTGAGAGGGTCCAAAGCAGCACTTTGTACCACCTCTTGTGACTGTCTATGGGCCGCCCCAGAGGACTGGCATCATTTGAAATCGTCCATATCAGTCAGACAAGCAAATTGGTTCCTGGCAAGCACAGAGTTTGATACGCTGCCCTCCAGACCAGTTTTAGACTCCACAGACGACCTTCGGGGCACTATAACCTCCAAGATGTGGCTGTCAGCTTTCTGTATGGGGGGTTGCAGCTCCTGTGTTGGGTCCAGGTTGGTTCCAGTACGGTGGGGAGTTCAATTTTCTGTGGTTATTTCTGCTTGGTCCCTCCTGTGGCCTTAGGCTCTAACATAGATCAGAGCTGCAGACCGCCTATCTGCCTCCAATAAAGGTCAGACAGTCCTGTTTCATTCAAATTGGTACACACAGCAGTACCAGTATTGGCCCAGGCTCACTATCCAAGCGCATAGTTGTATATTCAGATCAGTATCAGACTAACAGTGCAGGGCACTGGGCTTCATCCAAATGGCAAAATGCAAGGGGATCTTTTATATGTGGTTGGAGAAGGTAGTGTATCATCTGTCCTTCCATACGCTGCAGGCAACAGGCGTTCTCAGCAATAACAAAAATCTGCCTTCATGTTACTTCTACTATATCACACATTAACTCAAGCCTAGGGGCTACATGGGATTATGTTACTGGCTTCAACCATTCACGTTGCCCTCCAGGACCTCGTTGGCACGGCTACAGTCCCCTGCAATCACTAGGTCTCTGGAAGTAGACTTCACACCCAGCCCTCGCATTCTGAGCTGAACCCACTGTGTCAACAGAGCTACAAAATGCAGCCACCTAGCGTGATCCGGGAATGGTAGATTACTGTGTGACCAATTTGGTCGCAACAGAAATGGTTGCAGATTTTTAGCCCAAATGTTGACGCATATATATGTGGGGAGTGGGTTTACAAAAGCAATTAATGTAAGGGCCCTAAAAGGGGGGGGGGGGTTTGAGGAGTCTCCCCCGCATATATATGCAGCAAAATCCAGCAATAAAAAAATATATAATTCGACCAATTCTCCTGCGAGCAAATGGATTTGTTTGTTTGTTTGTTTGTTTACTTATTTGTATGGCACACCAGACCCAAGGGGATCTGGGCGCCTTTAGCAGAGACTTTTAGCTTGGTTATAGAGGATGCAATATACAATATAAAACATATAATATATATATATATATATATATATATATATATATTACATGGCCACGGTAGTGGCCATGTAGTTATGGTTAAGTTGCTGTTTCCATAGGAAGAGCATTTTTTGGGCGGTTTATATCTTCGCTCTCCCTGGACGAATCCTCATCAAACTTTGCAAATAAAGTATATGGGCCACTCTGAATTATTTTGTAAAGTTTGGTGAGAATTCGTCCTGGGGGAGCGGATTTGTAGGGGGGGTCCCAAAACATCCTTTTTTCCCATAGACTGAATGGGGAAAACACTTTGCGTACGGCTACAGGTGAAACCGCTGGACGGATTTTGACGAAATCTGCAGCAGGTACAGGGGCTTGGTCCAGAAAGCGTGCTTTTGTAAATGTTGTCACCATACGTGCAGTACATTCATTTATAATTATGAAAAAGTAGGTCTTAAATAGTTAGTGATATCTATGTTTGCTCCGCGGTCACACTTCCCTGTCTGGTCGACAAACACGAAACCGATTGGCTAAGGGGCTGCCGTCATGACCGCGTACACGTAACGTCTCTGCCCATTGGCTGCTGCAAGACGTGTTCTGCGTTAGATAGTTTGGATGCGCCCGACAACTTGGATCCGCGGAAAGCGGAGCAACAACCAGTGTACACATGCTTTTCTCATTAACCTATTTTGCTGTGTCACAGAGCAGTGGGAAAGGTTCAGACAGTAAGAAATGGGTGATCTATGCATTTGTTCTTTGGCCGTCATGCTGTAATTTCTATGGACACCTTGTAGGTACAGTAAATGTGGGGGTAATAACGGTAGCACTTCAGTCCATGTAGTGGGTAGGTAATTTGTAACACTTCAGTCCATGTAGCGGACAGGAAATTTGTAACTCGTGAAAGCACACAGGTATAGGTAGGCAACATTGAAAATTGACAACATTCCGTGAAAGTATTCTTTCTCACAATTACTTTTCTTATATCCATTAGCACGCCACTATGGGTGGCACATGCTACGGTGGTAGTGGCCAGGGGCTACAGTCTTAACATATGGGTAAAGAATGCACTTGTTCTGGGGGTCGGTCATCATGATGTAATGTGTATGGACATCTTGTAGGCACATTACTCTTATACCTACTTAATGACGTGCATTCTTTGGTCTCCTTGTACGAACAGATAAGGAGGGGTCCAATAAGGGCAGTATTTGAGCCTGTGCACTGCATGGGGGAGTTGTTACATTTGTAAGGGCACGTGTGGTGTTAGGGAACATTGAAATTGCCTACATGCTGAGAATACATTACTGTTTCAAATGGCTATTATTATATTCATTAGTACGCTCACATGGTTGGCACATGCTACGGTGGTTGTGGCCAGGGCCTAGAGTCTTGGATGCATGGCCGTCGGCCGAAGGCCGAAGGCCTTACTTCCAAGACTCTAGGCCCTGGCCACAACCACCGCCACATGTGGCACCTATGCATACACCCCTTGTGTTGCATTTTCATTGGCAAGTTGTGGGGAGTGCGTGCAGTGTTGGGTGCATGGCCATAGGCCATGCACCCAAGAACAAAGAAGTAGTTGTGGGGAGATCCTGCACTCTTGGGTGCAGGGCCGAAGGCCATGCTCCCAATAATACACTTATACCTACTTTTTGATGGATGTTCTGTGGCCTCCTTGTACGAACAGAAAATGAGGGGTCCAATAAGGCCAGTATTTCAGCCCCTGCAATGCACGGGGGAGTTGGTAGATTTGTAAGGACACGTGTGGTGTTAGGGAACATTGAAATTGACAACATGCCCTGAATGCATTCTTTTTTGTAATGGTTATCATTATAATCATTAGTACGCTGCCATGGGTGGCACATGCTACGGTGGTTGTGGCCAGGGCCTTGAGTCTTGGATGCATAGCCGTCGGCCAAAGGCCGAAGTCCTTACTTACAAGACTGTAGGCCCTGGCCACAACCACCGCCACATGTGCCACCCATGCACACACCCGTAGTGTTGCGTTTTGATTGGCAAGTTGTGGGGAGTGCGTGCAGTTTTGGGTGCATGGCCGAAGGCCATGCAACGAAGAACAAAGTGTTAAGTAGTAGAGTTGGAAGACACCATGTAAGATCTACAGACACACACCTTGGAGGGAATGCTCTGGGTAGAGGTACTTAATCGCCGAGGTAGTTGTGGAGAGACCTTGCAGTCTTGGGTGCATGGCTAAAGCCCATGCACGCAAGACTGAAGTCATAAGCAGTGGAGTTACAAGTTAATATGGGTGTGGTGGATTGTGGTTGGTGCGTTCATGCCCTAGTTTCTTCACTTCATGGCTGCAGACGATGGTCCAAAAAGTACATTTATGAGCAGCTAATTTACAAGGACCATGTTTTACATATGCAGCGATGGTTGTGGATAGGAACTGTACTCCTTGAAACTTGGTTGTAAGGCGTAGGTGGTAGGTTACTTACCGCAGACGAAAGGCCAGCCTACAGGCACTGCAGCATATTACTACCATACATTAGACGAGTTGATTCACATGTGTAGAAAATGCCTGCCAATATACTTACTCCTTACTTTGTTCAGACTCCATACATTCTTTTACAATTGGTTATCGTAATTGGCGGAAGATTCACTTTTTCCATTTCTGTGATGAAAGAAAAAGTGTGTTAATGTTTGCAGTTTTTCCACATTTGACACATTGCATAATAGACAGTTAACTTTTTTTTTAGACCCTCATATTTAGTTTACAAACCAGCGTACTGTGCATTGCGCTCAGTTTCTGTGTTTGCTTTTCTAATCCTGGGTCTGGGGAAAGAAATCCTTGTCAGATTTAAAAAAAACTCCATTTCTTATGCAACTAAGTACTTCATTTTTACCTTTCAGCGTTTTGTTCATTTTTCTAATCAATGTTATGTTTGTTGCCTTCCTGCCCATTTTCAACAACAGTTAGATACCTGTAGGCATATTCTAACTGAACATGTGCTCTTACAGATTTTTTATACTCATTCATTTTGTGTCGTTGTTACATCCTGTTTCCTTCATCTTTCCCATTAATGTTTTTTTTGTTGCCTTCTTGCTGATTTTTACCAACACTTACATACCTATAGGCATATTCTACCTGTGCATTTGTTTCCAACGATCTGTGCCTATCATTTATTTGTGTCATTTTTCCATCCTGTTGGGTAGTTAGATACCTGTAGGCATATTCTAACTGTGCATTTGTTCCTACAGATTTGTGATACTCATTCATTTGTGTCGTTGACATATCCTGTTTCCTTTATCTTTCCCATTAATGTTTTCTTGGTTGCCTTTCTGCCGATTTTTATCAACAGGTAGATATGTTTAGGCGTATTCTGCCTGTGCATTTGTTTCCAACGATCTGTGATAATCAATTATTTGTGTCGTTCTTCCATCCTGTTGGGTAGTTAGATACCTGTGGGCGTATGCTAACTGTTTCTAATCTTTCACATACTTTTTTGACAATTTTGAAGTACACCTTATTACATACATTTTGGCTTCCGAGAACATTAAATACGCATTTGTTAGGTTAGCTGGCAACCTCTGCTTTAGAGTAATGGTGCTATCATTACATTTGAACCATCCAGAATTCTTTTTAATGTGTGCAGTGTAGTGACCTGCATTGGTTGTAGCTCCTGCATGCTAGATTATTCCTACTGTTGTAAAGGTTTTCTTTCCAAGTGACACTTGACCGTGTGTAAATAAAGGTAGTTTGCAGTTGTATTTGGTGCCATCTGCATTATAACATAGAAGCATAACTATTATGTAGGAACTATGTGATTGTATCAGTAAGGTAGAGCGATTGTCTGAATTGCAAATACTACATAATCTGCCATGGTTTGCATTTTGTACCAGTTGCTGAAATGGAATGCTCTCACAATTTGGTATGGTAATATACACAAATCGCTCATTTGGAATTTCTTCCTGTATCACTTTGTTACAGAGAGTGCATGTATGTTTCCACATGTACGAAATTTGGAACATTTCATTTGCAGGTATGCTTTTGTTTTCCAATTCTAATAATATGTACATTAGAAATTCTTGTGGATCTTCTTGTGAGTTCATAGTGAATCTCACTATTCCACCACAGTCGTCCAATTGTTACTCCATAAACACTGCATGTGTTGTCAGGATTGCTTGTTGCGTTTCTATGCAGCACTGACATTTGCAAACACAATTGGTCTGTGCTGTGCAGGTAAACATTGTTAACAATTGGAGGCAATTGAAATAGAATATTCATTGCTACATTTGCATAGCAACTTACCCCACTTTCATTTGTAAATTTGAATGGGCCAGCAAGTTCTGTATCTGAGTGCATTTTTCATTTTTTCTGTTGCTTCTTTGCCGATGTGCCTGGTTTACATTCCCTAATAGGTTCTTCTATGTTTGCGGCAATTGATGAAACTTTAGCTTCTTTTCTTTTTTTTGCAGAATTTCCTGTTGCATTTTGTTGCATTTCTGTTTCATTTACTTTTCTTTTACCACGTTTCACTTTATCTGGAACAGGGTATTGTTTCAGATGAGGGTTGTACAGTGAACGCAATCTATTGTACTCTACAATGCAAGGAATATCAGCTTTGACTTTACTTGAATCAAGGTTTATTAGCATTAGACCGTCAAGTGTACATAAGCGTGATAATGCTACATAGCTCATGCCTTCGTTAAACAGTGTCTTTACTATATCTTTTATTGCTTTCTCTAGGGTAAGACCTTGGGATTTATGAATGGTAACTGCATATGCAAGAGTTAGAGAAAATTGCTCTCTACGTACATACATGTCTTTGAAGAGAAGGAATCGAGCCATTGACGACCCTATCCTTTTTAATTCTGAAAGTTTATCAAAGCGAATATTGACAAACTAAATGCTGCTATCACGTGGGTATGATTGAAAGCCAACAACTGTGCCCAGTGCTCCATTAACTAGCCCTTGCTCTACGTCAAGGTTACGTTTAAGCATTACTCTACAATTTAATGATCATTTCAATATTTTTTCCAATCCAGCTGTGTTGGAGATTGAATTTTCTAAACTATTTAGTCTTGTTGTGGCTTGCTCACACATGGGTACTGTCAAACCATGTGCGTCTAGTTTGTCTGTGGCGCTAATTTCTATTATTGCTTGCATTTCTTTCTTTAACATTGTTTTATTGAATTTGAAACAGCTTGCAAGAGTTGGCATTAAGGCCATACAATTGACATTTTTGTGCGCTGTTTGTTCCATAACATCAGTTGCACATGCATTATCGCCATAAAGTGCATGTATATGCTGCTTTTTCAATACTGTTTGTGCTTCTTGCGATAATACACCAACTCTAATACTTTTCAAGATGTTGGCATAAGTGAGATCTGCAGATTGCTGCATGTTCTCAGTTAATTCTCTGCATTGGAAATGTTGCCAAAGGTTAACATCACCTATGCTACCAACAGCTTTCCGGCAGAGTTTGTGACCTAAGGTTTTAAAAATCGGTTCACCTTTTACTGGTGTCAATTGTAGAAGATCTCCGAAAACGATAATGTGTTTCCCTGCAAAGAGTTCTTCGTTATTACTTTTAAGTACGTCTTGCAATCTGAGATGAATCAAAGCCAACATTAGATCGGATGCCATGCTCACTTCATCTATTAGCAGCATTTTCATTTGTTTCAATACTCTACGTAATTCCATTGCAGCTTCTGCAGAAAGTTTGTAGTAGACTAATTTATTTTGATGCTCTACTGGAAGCAGTAGTATTCGGTGTAAAGTCACACCGCCTATGTTGTAGGCAGCTAAACCTGTGGGGGCTGTTACAACACTGAATCCTCTGCTTTTTTGTCTTTTAATGTTGGGGTTTTGTGCAATGGCGCCAGTTCCTACCCCGCACCTAAAACAAACCTTAAACAATTTTCAAATTATATTATAATCTTCATTGAATTTGAGGTGTGCACCCGTAATCAACCTTTTTGCTATTTTGTTCACTAGTTGTCTAGTGTGGCACATACTATAGGTTGCACCCATTGTCTACAATTACTCCCATTTAGAATGTCTTTTTTGAGACTAAATGAACTTACTGATAAACACACTACTACACTAGCCTTTAGTGCAGAAGAAGCAACACGCATCTTAGGCCTAATCAAAGACACAGAAAAAACATCACAAAGCGAGGATAATCCTGAAAAATCAATTCAAAAACTTGAAAAACGTATTAGACGAGAAATCTCCCAAAAACTACATGCTAGTACACTGATCGAATACTATAAAGCCAAAAAAATCCCCAGAGGCCTGAGAGTCTACCTGAGACCAACGCTATGGTCCTGATCACGACTTTGGCGGTAACGCCGGTGGTATTACTGCCAGCGGTATTAGCCCTACTGCCGAACTCCCCGGCGGATCACGAGTTCGGCGGTATTGTAATTCCACATTGAGCCCATTCGGGAATGCCCCATTCCCCTTTGAGCTCAATGGGGAAAATTTGCGCTCTTACCGCCGGCGGGGAATAGCGCGACCGCCGGATTCAAGGGTTACCGCCAAAGTCATGATGAGGCCCTATGTAGTGAAAATGAAGCCTTCATACAAAAGTGGGGTCACATTTTGAACAAGTGCTCCTTGGACCTTATTCTCTTAACTATAGAAGAATTGTCTAAATCCCTTGAAACCATTGACTCCGAAATCAAAACTCTTCGAGACCAAATATCCAAATTTAAATCGGCAAAGGACCTTACAGAAATTTTGGAGGACATCAATTTGAAATTGGCCAACTACAAAACCGAAATTGAACAAAGAAAATTGCGTAAATTTAAGAGAGACACTTTCGACTATTTGAATGATATAGTATACAATTGGCAAGGAATTTTAACCATAATAGACAACAAAATACCGGCTAAACAAATTCTGACAATAGCAGTGACAGCAGCGTTGGTGAACCCATACAGAGGCCTACGTCGGAACAAACTAGTGAACGAGACTTATCTGAGGATACCAACAGACCTAGAATACCAAGATCTCAGATTAACAACGAAACTGACCCCAACTCTTCTACTGGGGTTTTTTTTAGGCCTAAGAGAAAAACCAGGAGAGGGAAGAAAGCCACAAACAAAAAAGAAAAACAAATAGAGGCCAACAACTTGGTGGTGAACATCTTCAGCAAGTCTCTCTCAACAAAACAACTTAACTTACTTAACAAAGGACTCTCTTTTGTACCCACGTGTAACATCTCGCTATTACAGGAGAAAATTTGCTTGCATAGGCTGCTGAGGAAATTACGGTTAAAAATCTTTTTTGACCCACAACCAGAAATGACACCTAAGTCAATTCAGGACGATATGTTGGAAATCCGCCCCAAGAGTATATTTGATCCACATGTCCAAAATTCAATTCTGAATCTATTTGAGAAGAGTGTCCTACAAGGTTTAAGCAAAATCAACTACAAAAGAAAAACACCTATCAATATTAAGAACCGTCAACTGGACTTAATAGATGACCCAGCCAAAAGTGAAGATATCACCATCAAACCGGCAGATAAGGGCGGCGCGATAGTGATTATGGATACATCCTTCTTTAATAAGAAATGCTCTGAACTTCTCAGTGATACGGACACTTATGCAGTACTGGATAGAGATCCGTTACCAGAAATCAGAACATTGATTAACAAAACTCTACTAAATGCAAGGGAGAACGAGTGGATTAGTGATAAAACATACCAATTCCTAACTAACTCTCATCCGGTCACTTCGGTTTTCTACGGGCTTCCCAAGATTCATAAGCATAAACATAATCCTCCACTTAGACAAATTGTAGCTGGAACAGAGCGTGCATCCGACCCTTTGGCTGTCTACATTGACAAACTACTGCAACCCATCATACAGGCAACACCAACTTACCTACAGGACACTACAGATTTTTTGAATGGTCTCAAAGATTTTTCAGTCGTCAGTGATGACTGTATTCTATTTAGCCTTGACGTCTGCAGCCTATATACTTCAATCCCCCATGGTGAAGGTTTAGAATCGGTCAAATGGTTACTGCTTAACAATCCAGACATTCAAGGTAACCCACAATTTGTCTTGGAGTTACTTAACCTGATCCTATTCAATAGCTACTTCATATATCAGGGCAAATACTACTTGCAGACTTCCGGTACATCGATGGGATCATCGATGGCACCTGTCTACGCGAACACATTCATGTTCCAATTTGAAAGCCAACATGTATTGGAACACCTCTTCCATGTTAGGATGTAGGGTGATACATGGTCACCCTACATCCTAACATGGAAGAGGTTTATAGATGACATTTTCTGTATCTGGTGTGGCACACGTGAAGAACTAGACCTATTCTTTGAATACATCAACCTAGTGCATCCTAGAATTCAATTTACCATGGAAATCGGTAACCCTTATCTCCATTTTTTGGATGTTAATTTGAGAATCATCAACAACACAATTGCAACATCTATATATCACAAACCTACCTACGCAAACAATCTGTTGCACTACTCAAGCTTTGACCCAAGGGCAATGCTTCAAAGCCTCCCATATAGTCAGATCTTAAGACTTAAAAGGATCATCTCAGATCCAGAAGACCTAGTCAAGGAATGCTCTAACCTTGGGGGAAAATTCCAGAACAGAGGTTACCCTCCGGAGGTTCTAGAAATTGCCAAAAACAGAGCGTCAGAAATTACACGCACAGACTTGTTAAGAACAAAATCCAGTGCAAAGGACACCCCACTGTTGTTTATATCGAAGTTCTCAAGACATAGTTTTCAGATTTCAAGGAGCATAAAGAAACACTGGAATATCCTTCACAATGATCAAACCTTACAGAAGCTATTCTCAACGCCGCCGATGATGTGCTATAAAAGGGGCAGAAACATCCGAGATAGGTTAGTTAAGGCTGAAAAAATACCTAATGAGAGGCAACTCTTCCTAACCACCAAGAAGCTGGGTACTTTCCCCTGCCTGGGATGTACACACTGCAACAACGTTATTAAAGGTGATGTGGTAACGCACCCAAGAAGCGGCCAAAAGATTAAGCTTAGAGATTACTCTACCTGCTTGTCATCAGGAGTGATATATCTGCTGAAATGTCCGTGTGGGAAAGTCTACATTGGCCAGACGAAAAGACCCATAAAACTAAGACTAACTGAACATAAGTCAAACATACAATTCAATAACCAATACTCGCCAGTAGCCCACCACTTTAATTCTGAGAAACATTCAACTGCACAAATCAAATTTCAGATACTTGAAGTCGTTAAACGACCAACAAGGGGTGGGGATTACCAGTCCCTCCTACTACAAAGAGAGGCTTATTGGATCGACAAAATGGGGTCTCTACAACCATGGGGCCTCAATGAAGACTTTACTTTAAATTGTTTCCTGTAAACAGGAAACACTACACTACCAGTGTTAGACCTATGGTTTTTGGGATGATCAAACTATGTGCATACCATTCCACTGTGAACCTTGTGTCAATAAGTAACTTTGTACTGTAATTTTTGATTTACCCTGATATCCTGTCAAGAGATGTCTTACTTATGGTTAAATTGTGTAAAATTATTCTGACATGTTGCTTTAAATTATATGCACTAGATCCATGTCTAAGCTGGTGAATCTTTGCATTTCTTGCACCAAATAGATGACCCTTTGAGTTGTCCAAAACAAATTCTTGTTAGCCCCACAGAGGTTGGAGAATTCCTCGCCCCGACGATTTGACAGCATTGTCATATATCGATCTAATCCTATTCTTATTTTCAGTCATTCATTCCATCTTGTGTAGAACTTCATATATCTTTATCTGATCTTTACCCTGGGACCAATACTACGTACCATCTCTTGTTCTCTTTTCATACTTTTACTTCTCTATTTTTTTCACATTTGCGTTTGCAAACATCTTGCTTTATACCGCTCCAGACCTCCCTAAAATAGCCAGTTTATATTGTTACTAGATCAGTCTATGACGTTATAGACCACTCTAAGATGGCCGCTTTCTAACATTACTAGAACGGTCAAAGATGGCCGTACTCCAATGAGACTCCTACAGTCCCTTTTCTATCGCCATATCTGTTATCAGACATTTTAGAACTCGCGCCGTCTCCATAGTTGCAAAGGAAAGACGCTTAACCTCACAGCAGCTGCTGTTCAGATCGGTCCCCCTCGATGAAGGTAAGCGCTAGCAGTACTACACTATCCCGTCCCGGGATAGTACATCCATCACATATCTGACCCGTTAGCGGGGTTAACCTATTGTTTCATTTTTGCAGGGTTTAATACATGCATATGGGCATATCGTGAGTTTTCTCACTTAGCTGCTTAACGTCCGAATGTGTACATAATCTGATCGGCGCATTTACAGCCGCCGGACTGCCTGACCGAACATCTTTATACTCAGCTCGTGGAGCGTGACAGTCCGTGCTACAGCATTTTTTTGAGGACATATTCACAAGGTATTTTATTTACCGACTTCCAGAAGTTATTATCTCAGATTATTGTTGTAGTTTATATATAAGGTTGTTAAGGTACGCCCCTGATATTTTTTGTACTTGCAGACTAGTCTACTTATAACAGGCTGTTCTTCTGAAGCACCGCTGCCTTGCGAGTGCCTGAATCTGAGACTGTCCGTCTCTCACTATTCCCGTTATTAGGGACCAATCCACTGTCTACATTCATTCTTCAGGTATACTTTTTGGATATGCACTAGCCGTTCTACTTCTACTGTTCATCATCTTGTTCCTACTTACATACCATCGATTGACTTTTATGTCTCCTGTCACTACAGTAATTAAACGCTCTCCAGTTGGAGGATCTTACCCGCAGAGGTTAATCACACTACCTGAATCACCATTCTCTATTTTTTTCTGCACCTTGAGTTTGGAATACACTGCCTTTGTTGGTAATTAGACTTTTCCATAACTATCTTTTACTGTCCTTATTGTGGACTATATGGATCTTTAGGACAGACACACTCACCTTGAAACTCTTCTAGTCACTGGGTGTTCATGTTGCTTGTCTGTCAAATCGTCGTCTTGAGTGAATCCCCATTGTGGACATAAATAGATTAACGCTATAAAATCTAACCAGCACCACTTAACCTTGAATCATGAGTCAATGTGCCCACCCAGTACATGGTAAACTAAATTGATGTTCTTTTGTCTAATATATGACATACAAAAATGAAATAGATATGTTAACTGATGACACTTGAATGTACAGCACATGCATTATAGCCTATGTTTAGGTAACAATGACAATTCTGTACAAATGTCCCTTTTTTTTCTTTTTGCATAAGAATTAAATTTTGGCCTTATGAAGAAGAGGAAAGTATCCTCGAAACGTGTTGCCACTTGAATTGGATTCCACCATTTCTTCAAATTTGCTGTGACCTATTGATGCACTTTTTGCTTATTTACTTTATAATTTTTCTTTGTGAATGAACATTGACTATATATTTATGATATAAATTCTTACTTTATCGTACAGAACTGGATCCTCTGGTTTATATTCTTTCTTGATATTAATACCTAAATTTAGTAGTCGACCCAGTCCACACATTTGAAAGTGTGCAGGGGACGGGAGGGTTCCTAGACTGAATCCTCTGCTTTTTTGTCTTTTAATGTTGGGGTTTTGTGCCATGGCCCCAGTTCCTCCCCCGCACCTAAAACAAACCTTAAACAATTTTCAAATTATATTATAATCTTCACTGAATTTGAGGTGTGGACCCGTAATCAACCTTTTGGCTGTTACAACAGCTGACAGTTCGTTGTTTGTCAATTGTTGAAGGAACTTGCTGATAATTTTGATTAAGAATGTTTTCCCTGATCCAGCTTCACCACTGACGTACAGCAGTATAGGTTTGGAATTGTGGCAGGTGCATTCTTTATTTTCGTGTTGTATGGCATGCACAATTTGTTTTGTTACCTCGTCAAAAATGGTGCGCTGATCATTGTTAAGTTTACCTTGTTGTACTTTTAAGTCCTCTGTATCTTCTTGATACTGATACATGGTGTTTTCTACTTCTGCCATAGCAACTTCAGCCTCATTTGCTATTAGTGGTTGTCCTAATGATTCTTGACTTCCTGTTACAGAAGGTTGACTACTGTTGGAAGAATCTTTATCTAGTTGTGCCTGAATTTCTTCTTCCTGTTGCTGCTCATTGTGTAACATTGTTTTGTACTGCGTAAAGTTAACATCGGTGATAGTGCTTTCATTTGCTTTGAAAGCATTTTCATCGCACTCATAATTATCTAGTATGTCTTCCTCTTTTCTCCATGGTTTGAAAAGTTGCAACAGAGAAATGTGATATAGTTCTTTCTGTTGAGGAGTTTTTAATGACAATTTCACATGATTAATTAAGCTTTGTTTGTTAGGTTTCACTAAGCTCCCTTTACAATCGGTCACTCTATATCGATGTTTGCTTTCATTGAGTTTTACATTATTTTTGTATGCAAAGTTTTGAACTATGTGGTATAGACACATGCTTTCCAGAGTGGTACTCCTGTTCGGATAGTATGTGTCCAGTAAATTGTTTTTTAGAATGTCTTGGCTGTTGGGATAATTTCTGGCAATTGTTTCTAGGTCCTCATATGATTTTAGCACTCTTTTTCTAGATTTTGCAGGACCAAGACTAAGCCATACTATGTTGTTTGACTTTCCATACAAAGCAGTGCCGGTTAAACGATCTGCTACTTCATAGGCCCCACATTCCCTATGAGACAGCATTTTTATGCCTAGGCTGTACAATGTCTGTCATAATGTTTTGTCTGATGCTAGGTCATCCCAGAGGTCTTGAAGCTCTGTTTTTTCTGCTTTTGTTAAGTAGGCTGTAACATATTGTGCAACAGCAGTTGAATTGTATGCAATGTACAGAGCATCTATGTTTGCATTCCATAATAGGGCAATGATTGCATTGTAATCATTGATATATTTTGATTCTTCCCTTCTTTTTATGTAATACGTGTTTCTAGGTGATTTACCTTTAACACTATGTCGAACTGAAGACATGAAGTTGTTTACTTCACCTGTTTCTGTAACTGGTCTAGGGAAACCAAAGCAGCATTTGGTGTAGTATTTATCTTTGTTTTTGCATTTATGGCGACAATATTTGCCACATTTGTGTCTTTGAAATTGTAAAATCTACCCATGCAGCTCACTATGTGTCTGTTGTGAAGGGATTTCACATGTGACATATTTTTGGATAAACTGCAAAACAGTGCTATCACTGTCGTGCCCACATTTCGGAGCACCTTTGATCCATAACAGCATGTGAATATGTGGTGCTCCTCTCGCTTGATATTCTTTTCTCCAAAAGAAGTGTTGCCCTTCTCCAAGGGGAGGAACAGTTTTATTGCAAATAAAGTGTAGCATTGCAATGAAACGATGATGGAAATATCTTGAGACATTAACTGGATCTAGAGAGCAAAGTTCTCCAGGTGTTAATATATCTATGTTGTTTTTGTTGCTGTTTGCTATGCGTAGGAACTCATGTATATCTTCACATGCATATTCTGCACAATTTAGCGTAACAAACCAGGTTGGTGGTCCAAGGTTTCTGATCATGCAACACACGTCTCCGTGCCATCTGAACCAGTATTCCTTTGTACCACGCATGGTTGCACACAAATTTGTTATACTTGATTGTAAAACCTCATCTTTTTCTTGTACATTTTGTATTAACTGCGTAGCTGACATATTTTGAAAGTGCGTTCCAGATTTAAGAATGTGTGCAACTCCATAACATAGTGTTGCTAATTCACTTTCATAGAGTAGGTGGAATATGTATTCCACATTTTGCCTAAATCTGGGATCTTGCGAATACATTCGTAATGAGCGGTATTCTGATGCCCCAATCTGAGAGGGTCTATTATCGTATCTCCCACCTTTGCCAGTAGGAAATAGCAGTGGAAAAGCACGTGCTTCTAGACTTTTTTCCCAAATACTCATTGGTGACCCTTTGGTTTGTCGCATTTGGTAAGTTTCTAGTACATCATCTATACTTTCATTGGAATGCAATGGATGAATTGTGTAATGGTCCAAAAGAGTGGATACTGTAGCTGTATCCAGATGTTCGAATTGCCCAGTTTCTGATGGCTCTTGAATTATTTCAGTTCTTTGCCTTAAGCTTTCATCAATATGTATTTACTTGTTGTACTCATTGTTATCTTTTAGATATTGCAATGCTTGTGTAACTTTGTGTAAGTCTACTAATCGTTGCCAAATTTTTTTATCCTTTGTTGGTACTCCATTTACCAAGACTGTTAAAGAATGGTCTATTGAACATTCCACTCCTAGAGTGTGCACTTTTTCTGTTAGATCTAATGGCAAGTAAACTACTTTGCCACAAATTCCTTTCACTAATTCAGAGGAAGGTAAATTTGCTGTTTTTGGATGAAGGCGTATAATTGCTTGAAATGGGTGAACTGTTTGAATTATTATGCTCTCATACAAATTGAGCTGTTGCAGGATTTTTGGTAATGGAAACAATTCCAAATTATTTGTAATTGCACGTGAAGAAATGTGGTTGTTGTCTAATTTTGCAGTACAGTAACTGCAACATATTAGGCGTTCAGTTATTTCATATTTGCTTTCTGCTAAAAGATACAAAGCTAATTCAAACCATTTAGAGTCCTCATTGTTTTCTATTTTGTATGCTATGTCCACATTTTGTGTGCTCCTTTTGTAAAACGTTCTGCGGCCACATACAGACACATGGTTTGGTACTTCAGCCGATGACCTTTTAAATTTTAGTATTTCGTTTCTGTATGTGTGTAATAGAAGGTTGCTATGTGCAGAATTGTCGCTAATATGCTCTAAAACTGTTGCATTTTCTGCGTGGCTTTCATTTCCAAAATACTTTTTCTGAATACGGTCCATTTCTTCTTGTAAGTATTTGGGTGTACCATGCAGAAGAGTGGTATTTAAATTGCCTAATTCTAAAGCTGGACTTTTTGCACTGTATATTTTGTACACTAAATTTCTTACTTTGGAATGATGTACTGCTATTCTTTTGATATCATGGAAGATACTTTTGCAAATAGGGCCAGAAATGCAGGCTAATAAATGTCCTTTTAGTCCTGTGACTTTCCGCACTACACAAATATCCATATTTTGCAGCACTATCATTTTACTTTTGTCTTTACCTTTTACATATTGATTAAGGAACTGACGTAAAGATTTGAAAGCTTTGTTTGGAATGGCACACATTAATGTGCACGGCCATTTGTATACTGGACGGTGTGGTTCTGCTGAATCAGGAGGTAATTCTGAGTTTTCAGAAGATAGTTTTGTAAGCAGTGTTTCTTGTTCCATGATGGTAATATTGATTTTATCATACCCTCGTCCCCTGCTATGGATGGCAATTGTGTTTGTTTGATTTTGTTTGTATGCTTCTTCATTAAAGTATGGCTCTGTGCTTGTTCCATTCCCCACCACAAACATGCAAAAATAAATATTTGTTCACATTCCGTTTATTGCTGAATTTTATTTGTAGTTTGGTGCTTAGTTTTGTTAATGCTTTCAACCTTTTCAACACTAATATGAACAACTTCCTTTTGAGAAGGATGGCACTGTCCACGAGTGCTTGTAGAATTAACTTTCTACGGTACGTTTTAAGGGGCGAGGATGATTTTGGTCCTCTTCTTAGTACATTTTTGCTAAAATGCTTTTTTTACTATGGGTTATTCTTACACTATCAGGATTATTAGGAACATTGTTAGCTGTACTGGCAGCCGTTTTTTTGACAACATTTCTGTGTTTTTTTACACTTTTTGATGGAGGAGGTACAGTTTCGGTAGTTGAGACTTCTTTTACTATGTTACCCAACTGCATTAGGTGGTTTGTACCAAGATTCTCCACTAACTCTACAACAGGTGGATGCTTACATTGGGCACCTATATTTTTATTTGCTCTAATTCTGCGTTCCTTTCTACGGAGCTGCTTTTTGGTAGGCCTTCTTTGGTGCCTGTTGAAAAAAAAAAGTATACTTTGGTCTGTTGTCCAATGTATATGTGCTGTATGCATGTGTGCATGTAAGGCTACTTTACTGTTTGTATACTAGTACAATGTGCTTTACATGAGAGTAGAAAGTGCCCTGCTTGTGGCGAGAACCATTATTAATAACCGAAATGCCAAAAACCTGCTACCACAACTTACTTTCACAATCTAACCTTCTAAGGATTCCCTATGTTATTTCAGTGCCAAACACACAGGGATTTGTCAGCCATTCCACCTGTTATTCTTTGTTCAATAAATGGATATTTGTAGGTAGAATGGTTTACAAATGAATGCTTGCTTTGGTGCCCAAAACAACCAAATAACCCACGCAGCCTCTTTAAGGAGTAGTTACAATATCAAGGTTGTACTGTACTTACTTCTTTGTACAAGATGACCAGGTTTCTTCGGATATGTCGTATGCAGTGTAGATGCTGTTGATTCTCAGGTCAGTAGTCTTCACTGTGAATTAAAAAAAACAATATCAATTACTTTGTGTGTTTGCAGCGGTCATGATACTGCAGAATTTACTTCTACTTCTTTCGTCAGAGGATTTAACTTTCATATTTGAACTCAGTCCACGTGCACATTTCACTTCTCTCTCTGCAGTCGTTCCATACTACTTTCAATATGGTACTTGAAAGTCCTTCAAAATAACTACATTTTATAAGGGTTTGGAAATGCCTTGTTCTTTACAAAATGTAGTATGCATAGGAGAGAGGTTTGTAAGCAATAGGGCAAAGTACTAGATGGGCAAACATTTTGTACTTGTTAATGAAAAGCACGTTGTCCAAAAATCGTGAGAACTTCCGAAGGACATGTGAGCACCACAATCGGGAGCGATTACTATTCTCATACAATCACATTGCAAGTAGCATTACTGTAGGCAGCATAGAGTACAGAGCTCCGACATTTTCACTTACAAAATTGACGTCTGCCCTAAATTCTACTTCTCAACTCACACGCTTTTGGCGGGTGTTACCGGCCTTGTAAAGGGCAGACTCACCCCCCAAGCCTCCTGCACGGCCATTCAATCCAATGGACGTCTGACCCGCCAAAAACAAAATCGGCTGATTTCACCCGCCTTTAAGAAAAGAATGGTTGAGAGCTATGCCTAAATAGGCATGCTTGCAACGTATGTACAGGTTATGAAGAGGACAGTAAGCGGTCGTGCGATTTCTTAATGACAAATCGGCATTGTTGCACTTTAAAAGGGGGAGCGTTGTTAAAGTTCCCTATGGAAATTTACCGCCATTATTTTGTGCATTTTCCATCATAAGGGTTCCACATTTACTCTGATTAAAATGTACATACCTGTACTCTATACTGATGCATGTGCACATGCATGGAGCTGTACGTAGAAATTCACAATACTTGCACAGTCGCTTGTGAAGTAGGTGCTTTGCAATGGTATGCGATTTTCATGAAGAATCATCGACAGTAATTTTGAAGTGCGCAATGTTGATGACAGAGTTAAAATTAGCGATGTTCTATGTGATTGGTGGATGATTGTGCGCCCGCTTAGCTTTGTCCAATGAGGGACTCGCTTTGCTACCGCTGTAGAAAGGGTGGAAGGACTGGGTAAGAGTTACGTGCCGCACGTAGGCAACGCTTGTCCGCTGGTAGGGCATGTCACATACGGGTTTTTACAGCAAATTCTGCATGGCAAAATGACTGTAGGCATCAGCCAAACAGATGTTAACATTAGTCTTTTGTGTCGAAAGACGGTGCGCACACTGAAAATGGCAGAGGAGCAGAGGGTCAGGGTTTTGCTGCTTGGAAACATTTTTGTGCAATGCTTACAACACTATGCCGAGAGTAGGCATGTGGCACACCATTTCGATGTGCGAGGAGTGGAGGTGGTGTGGAGCGCCGACACGGATGCCAATGCTGCGGCAATTCTGCAAGTTTGCAGAGACATGCGTCGAATGACAAAGCCTCTTGTGGTATTTTTTCACTACGGTGCTTGCCACTTGGGATACCTGACTTCACGTACTTTGTTGGCAGATTTGGCACAGTTGGTTGAAGCACTCATGACCATCTTCCCAACATCGAAATTTATTTTTTCTGCTTTACTCCCGAGAGTGCAATGGAACAACACTTCTGTTTTCTGTCCAGATCAAAGCATCGGGAGGTGCATCATCAATCGCGGCATGCGTGCATTCATGATACCAGTTGGTATGTTTTTTTGTAGCCACGATAACATTGCTGCAAGCAATGCACACTACTTTGAAGCAGATGGTGTTGTGCTATCCTCTTTGGTAAATGCGATGTTTGTTTGGAACATACGACTTGCTTTAGAGAACGTTCTGTAATGTTTGCACGAGTAAAGCAAGGACAAAAAATACAAAAAAATACATAAAATACCACATGTCTGTACGATATGTGGCCAAAAACAAAAAAAAGCTCTTTTCAGAGCCTACCTTAAAGGGGAATAGTACTTTAATGTACCGTCATCACGCTCTGATCCTGTACATGTCCGCAAACATGGCGGTACTTAGCAGCCAGCACATATCACCACCGGGAATTGAAGGGTGGAGCCGCATGTAAATGAGAATGAGCAGAGCTAGGGATTGGTCCATAAAGTTCAGTAGGTGTTTTCTGACCGACATACTTTAGTGAGACCGTCTTATCCCTCACAGGACAACACACAGCCATGGCTTTCCATGCTCGCAAACATATTATCTGGATTGTGGGAGACTCATGGATACATTGGTTGAAGGTTCATGCAGAAAGCTGCAGTTTATCTACAAATCTCGGATTTCGACATGCGGAAGTGCACTGGCATGGCGTGCGTGACATGAGATGGGTGGATTTGGTACCTCTTTGTGTTACTTTACAGACAGAGCCTCCTCCAGATATACTCATCATTCATTGTGGAGGAAACAGTTTAGGCCATGTATCTGGCATTTCTTTACAATTTGCTATGAAGGAAGGACTCGCGAAGCTCGTGGACATGTTTCCAAATTGTCAAATACTTTTTTCCCGTATAGCCCAAAGACAGAAATGGTTGCGTTCTTCAGCATTTGGTCCACAAATGGAGAAAGCGAGACACAATGTGAATAAGGCTGTGTGTGCCTTTTTAAGAGATGTTGGCATGTGCTCTTTCCACAGTGAAAACATTTTGTTTAGTAGCAGTTTCATTTTCCGCAGAGATGGAGTCCACCTCACATATGCTGGTAATCAGATTTTTCTTCACAATGTAAAAAATGCATTGCGCCCTCTTTTGCAATCACACTAACGTATCTGACAATCCATTTTCCCCATTCCACTGTTTTTGACCCACACAATACACCACCAAAAGGCTCTTTTCAGAGCCGCCACTTACTCCCAACGTACACTTTATTGCGTTTGCGCCGCTTGCACCCTCCATTTTACTGAACTCCGCATGGGTTTACGGCCTTCACTTCATAGTTTTATTGTTACACTGAGAAAGGCGGCTCTGAAAAGAGCCTTTTCTGTCATTTATGTTGTTTTTACATTCATTAATTACCCACACTAACCACACTAGGAGAAGTGGCGAAAGGAGGGTAAGGAAGGGCCACCAGCCACGGGGATAAGTAAGGGCAACTCAACAGACAATTATTACGGGTGATCTTTATTTAGGTAAGGAGCAAATCTTCTGGTGCTCGGTGACTGTAGCCTCAAAAGCACTTCGAAAAACTCTCCCCCCTGCAGAGTACTGCGTCACAATACGTGCACACAACTGTCACCTTGGAAAGGTAAGGGTCCACAGCATTGCAAATGGCTTGTGAAGCAGCTGGAGGGAGGCGCTCCCCCACAGGAGTGTCTCTTGTGGTGGGAGGAGCAGATTCCGAGGATGCTGTGGAGGAACTCAAACGACTATGCTCTTCACATGGCACAACCTTGCGAATGTCCACAGTGTGGAACGAAGTGAGGTGTCGCTTCATGGTTGTCGTACCAAAACTGTACGCTCCAAATCTCCTGCGACTCAACACCACATCGCACTGGTTACACTTCACCAGTTTCGCACATGCTTTTGGTATGTTCCCATAAACGGAAAACAACCGACACCCCCACGACTCCCGCCGAGTGCTCCTAGTGCAAAGTTCCTCCACTTCATTCTCTTCTCCTCTTCTTCCTCAATCTCAACATCCTCACCCATATATCTCTCTGCAGGCCCTTGGTGAGGTGGTGATGGTGGCAGCTTTGGGGGTGGTGCAGAGGCTAATAACCCAACAGCAGCCATGGAAGCCATACCAATTAGTTTCCTTTTCGTCACTACAGCAGTAAAGGCAACGCACCTCTATCTACTATAGCTAAAAGGACAATGAAGATGTGCTCGGGTGTGGCCTTTTGAAGGGGTGCAGGGGTGTGCCTCGTGACTTTCTTCATCCCTACAAAGTGGTAAACACATTTTACACAGCAACTCCTGAGGTGGTCTATTCTTTGGGATGTGTCAAATTACATTTTTACACTCCTCAATAGTTTGCCTTGTGTCTACAAGTTCATTTTTAGTGTTGCAGAAGCACACAAACCGCGGAAACTAGTCCCCACGCGCAGCGTATGTACGGTCACAAGATGACGTCCTCAACAAGTCCCCTGGATAGCAAATGCAAAGAATCAAACATGCGCATGCGCACAAGTGTCCTACGGACAGTGTTCGGGTTCTCAAACTACTTCAAAGTGTGACACAAGTGAGACGGACAGTTAGGAACTGGTGCAATGTTGGCAATACTTTCGTTTGCACTACGCATGTGCACGCATGCAATGTTCACTGTACGGACAGTTCCAGTGTCCTTAGGACAACTCCATTTTGTATGCCTACGAACTTGCCGGCCACCGTGCCTGTTCTAAGGACGGCACCATTTTTACTGCGCCCAATATGGACCGCTATACTGTCCTTCACACACTCCCTTTTTACTTATTTACACCCATTCCAGACAACCTGTGTGTTCTACAACCATGTATTATCTCGTTTGCAAGCAGTACGCCGAGGTAGTATATCCTTTGGACACCCCTTTCTGTTTATGTATGCACTTTTTGAAAAGATGATGCAGTCACATATCACATCCGTCTTACTTGGCATTAGACAGCACCCACATTCCATTGCTTGTGGATAGGTCAAACAGGCACGCTGTTCGCGAACATTTTACTTCTTTTTAAAAAAAAACTTTTACACACAAACTCTTTCTCTACAACTACTGTACAAATGCATTTACTACACACATACACACACATCAATCTAAAGAAACAGCGGGGGAAGCGGACACTGAAACAAATATGGGGGAATTTGGATTTAAAACGGGCTGGTTATGAGGGGAAGATTTGTGAGGGGAAGAAGGGATGGCTACTTCGTCGAAACGTCTATTTTCCTCTTGCAGGTTTGGGGATGGTTCACTAGGGAATGGAGAAGCCGGGCAGGTGCAGGTGGGGCAATGGTACCAAACTTTTCCTTTCACACAGTCCTCCACAAACTCCCGTAAACTTTGAAAATTGACGTTCTGCTCTATCCTTTTTATCCTGTCTTCTTCTGTCTCGTTTGTTGCCCTTTCTTCTTTTCTTTCCTGGCCTGTTCAAAAACAAAATACATAAGTTGAATGGCTCTAAAATACTGGTCACTATTTTGCATATGCAGAGCACTGTGTACCATTATTGTCGCTGTCTTCAGACATTTCATCATGTGGGAAATACTCCTCCAACCACTCCAAAGTACTAGCCATTTCTGAGTCAAAACAACAGAAAGAAATTATTATTTCTCCACCACATACCACAAAAGAAACCTCACACATATAAAACAATGACCTGCACTCACTGTTTTGCTTTAATCTCCCTTTGTCCTACTGCATCCATCCACTGTCGTTCCAGGCTGCGAGTTTCTGTGAAGTGATTACGCTGGAGGCATCCTTTCTTTTTTATGGTAGCATCCACTTCATTCTACATGCTTATTTAATGTGTAGTTTTCTTTTTCCAGCTTCAGGTTTCCATATTTACTTATTACTACTTATAATATCTGTATGTCCTTCTTCTAAGTTGCACACTTTTTGTGTAAAACAACAGTACATTTTCAGTGACCCCCCGCCTCTTTGGGTAATGTTGATCCTGTCCAACCCCGTCCGCAAACAGGCGCTCGGTCCGTTCCTTTCCAATATCAATAGGGAGGAGGTTTTGTATGTTCTATGTTAAATGTATGTCAAGTACATAGATTATACTACATATCTCTCAAAATCACATGATTACAGTGTACATTCTGCTCAACGACTTCATTGCCACAATTTCATGCTTAAGTTTCACCTTCCAAAAACCTATACAATTCCCTACAAAAAGAACTTTGTTAAGGGGACGTTATGGTTAAGTTGCCCTTCCAAAAACCAGTGAAATTCACTACAAATAAAACTTTGTTGAGGGGACGTTATGGTTAAGTTGCCCTAACAAAAACCTGTACACTTCACTAAAAAAAACTTTCCTCCTCCCCTTTATGCTTCAAATTAAAACCGAAAAACCCCTGAAATTCGCCAGTTATGGTAAACTAAGCTCCCAACCCCGCCACCACCCCTGTGCACTGCTAACACCAACACCGAGACCATGAAAGATGTCATCTCAAATGTCAATGCTGACATCAGTGACGACATCACATGTGAAAATAATATTCCTAAAAAGTCCCTACCTACAAGGGGTTCTTTCTATTATATTGGTAGCAAGATGTCAGGGGTGATTGTGTAATGTAACACATGTAATAACTAGCTCACAAATCTAGACTTAATACACACTTGTGTCAAAACAAACAGTACAGATGACGACCCAATGCATATAATTGAGCGGCACATGGTTTCTTGACGGACGGAATGCACTTCAGCCCTCAGTTCCCCCAGTAATCATGACAATTGGTCCGACTCTGAGGTATCCATAACGCCCGGGTGGGAATTTGTGGGTAGGCTTCGCGTTCTGTTACGCTCACCTGGCTCCCACAGAGGCATCGATCGGAACTGGACAGCTGCGGTCTCCACCAATGTGACGCGTAGGGCCGAGATGATGGACTGGACTGGCCCACCTAGCTTCGTTTGCTTGGCCCGTAGGAAAATTCTTCTGCCAATGGAGAAAGGGAATTAACCACCCGTGGAGTTTAGCGTAAATCCCCCCACCCCCGCTGTTCTCCC
Source organism: Ambystoma mexicanum (assembly GCF_040938575.1). Lineage (NCBI taxonomy): Eukaryota > Metazoa > Chordata > Amphibia > Caudata > Ambystomatidae > Ambystoma > Ambystoma mexicanum. The sequence continues at coordinate 350,626,392 of NC_090924.1, forward strand.
CTCAGATCGCCTTTGATGTCCCCTCATATAGTCTCACCTGATGGTTTGAAAAGATGAGCTCTCCATCCTGCATTGAGCGCAGGGGCGCGTTGATAACCAGTTGCTTCACTGGCTCGAAGGAATTGGTGAGTTCCAGAACAATATTGACTCCGAGATTCCCAGCAAGACGCCGTAAGTATACAGTTCGTAAGAGTTCAAATGCCTGACTTTCACTCTTGTCCGATTCCTTGCAGGTTGCAGCTTGACCCTAATGAAGAGTTCCTCGTGGCAACCGATAGTATTCTGGTAAGGATTTGTATTTTCCAACACAGTTCGATAAAATAATGTCAATATGTAACCTGTTGCTTTCTCCCTTATTCAGGCGCTGAGAGAAAGTATGAAGTCTTGGGGAATAATACCTCCGGCGGTAAAATCAGGTAAGTCTGTTGTGGTGAGGAGGGATCCCCTTGTTAGTCCCTTTGTTTCACCTTGCTGTCCTTTTGTTTCCCCTTAGGGGCCGGGGTTCGGCGAAGATGCAGTGGAAGCTGCGCCGACCCGTGAAAAGGAATAGTACCCCCGGTGGTAAAATCAGGTAAGTCTATGGGGGGTAACTAATATTCCTCTGTGTATTCCCTTGGCTCACCTTGCTGTTCTTTTCTTCTCCTTAGGTGCTGGAGTGCGGCGGGAACATGCAGGAGGATGCGGTGGAATGTGAAGATGCTGCGAAGGCCGGTGAGTTCAGCGCGGCGCTGCAGCAGGTGAGGCGACGCGCATAAAATAACTTCCTTCTTCCAGCTCGAAGGCGTGATGGATCGGGAATTCAGGTAAGGATTAAAGGTATTGCTCTTGTTCTCCCCTTTTCTCCTTCTTTCTCCCTTTTTCTAGGAGCTCCAAACTCGAGGCGGGCATGGCAGAAGGCTGGATGCAGACTTGCAGGCACGATGAGCGTTACGCTGCTGGATGCAGAATAACGCGAAGCATGTGCTACTCTTCGGGCGTGGTTTAAATAGCCTCCAAAGTAGTCCCAGGTAAGTATTCCTCCCCAGCCCCGCCCGAGTAAAAAATAGTCCCTAAGTAAAGTAGTCCCTTCCAAGCCTCTTTTGGCTTGGAGCTCTTGCAGCATGGTCTGCATCAGGTAAGTTTGCAGCATTGTCTGCATCAGGTAAGTTTTAATCTATGAGCCTGGTGCCTATGGCACCAGGACTGACTCTCCACATGAGCCTGTCGCCATAGACGCCAGGACTGCACCCAAATAGCCCCTAGCAGGGGTTGTTGGGCTTGCTTAGGATAACTTGATGCCTGCTTCCGGGGTTCGCTGGACGTGGTCTGGGTCCCCGGGGGTGGGCATTATGACATTGCAAGAGTCTCAAGTTTCAGTGCAACACTCCTTTCCTTTTTGCAATGAGCCAATCAAACTTGAAACTATACCGCTTAATGACACCGCCCTTAGAACATAGTGTACTGTTCCATAAAAGTTCTTTAACCCAACAAGAAAATAATGTCTGGTCAGCAGTCCAAAAAGAAGGATACCCTTTTTGTAAACATGACTCAAAAACATTATACACAGAGATATTGCGATTAATCCAACAAAGTTGAACACCACTTTCCGAGGTCTGAAATTCTTCAATATACTCTGAGTTAACATCCTTATAATGGTCAAAGGTTATCTTCAAGGAAAAAACAGAGTGATCACTATGGGGATTACCCTTAATGAAGAGATCAATCACTGTATTTTGGTGGTAAAAATAATTTCAAAAGTAATTAAGTATGGCTTTGGAAGATCCAGACAGCCAAGTATATTGCCCTGGGATTTCCCCGATTGATCTGAAAATGCTGTAACCCCAGTCTGCATACCCAGCTGCTTCCTTGTTTGCTGAATATATATGATTTGAAACTGCCTCCAAATTAATTGACAACTATTTTGCTTTAAAATGCGCTACCCTGGTCATTATGCAATGGACATTTGCCCTTAAAACCACCACCTATAGATACCATTTCACCGGAAAATTGGGAGTACCATAAAGACAGAAAATAATCAAAAATTGCTTCCAGTTTGTAATTGATCTTTTTTCTAGGGGGCTAATAAACATTAATTACTCATAATGATACACAAGCACCATTTGAAAGAAATAAAATAGAACAAGCAGAGGAACCATCAAAGTCCAGCCTTTCTTGCAGTTTATTTATTTCTAGGCCTTTTTTTAGACCAACAAGTAGGTCTCCCTTGGCTTCCGCTGAGCCCTTTAAAAGCAGATCTAATGATCAAAGTGAAACCCTCAAATGAAGTATTTGGGTTTAACTAAATCTTTTGCATTAATATGATGGCATGATTGTTTAGCACACCTAATGAAGGGCGTTTGAACACTAGGTGTTTATTACCCTGAGATTTCTAAGAAATAATGTTTCCTTTTCACCTCTTACATGAGGCATTAGAAGTGACCTTTAGATTTTACCTGATTGGTAGAGGATAACCAGGATCAGTCTTTACCAATGGGATCTTCCCCACTCTATTGACTGGTGGTGATTGGTATTGATCTTTCATTTGTATTTACTCAGATTTAAAGAGCACTTTTACCAAAGCGCTTAACAAACAACAAAATCAACTGCACAAAATGTAATGAATGACGAATTGTACGCATTGGAAAGAAGAGACAGAAGATGATGTTTTCAATGTGTCTGAAAGATGTGAAGAGAAGTGGAACAAAGCATATGGAAGGGAGTGTTTGGGAGCCAGCAAAGTCAAAGCATAAAATCCAAAAGCAGCATAGGGGGGGCTTAAGAACGAAGAAAAGGTAGAGGAATTGAGAGCAAAGGGGACAGGCAGGGGTAATAAAAAGAGACTAGAGAAGAAAGATAAGATGGAGCCAGACTGTGAAGACACTTGAAAATGATGTAGAAGAAAAGTGGAAAACAAGATAGAGTTCAAAAGGAAGTAAAGAAGTAGAGAGGAGAGAAGGAGTGATAAAGGGAGGGGAGACGAAGGCGAAGACGAATAGTGGAATTAAGAGGGGCAAGATGAGAAGAAAGGACGGCACACAGTTAGGCACATCAATAGTTAAGACGAGAAAAATAAGAGAAGATGACAAGCTGTGTGGCTTGAAATGAGAGAAAAGGATGGGCGCGGCAAAGGTTGTAGAGGTGAAGGCGAGCAGTCTAGGTGGAGTTAGTGATGTGAGAAGAGAAAGAGAGAGACGGTTAAAGGAGACACTATGATTATGGGCAAATGAAGATAAAGAGCGAAAAACAGCGGAAAACATCGGCCAGAAGGAATTTGGAAGGGAAAAGGAGAAGAAGAAGAAGGAAAGTAAAGAACTTCAATTTTAGACAGGTTGAGGTGGAAGGAAACAAGGGGACACCCAGGACTTGATGGTCGAGAGACAGGACGAGACAGTGGAGTGAAGAGAATCAGATAAAGAGGTAAAAGAGACAAGGTACCAGTTACGAATAATGTTTTGGATCATTGGTTTGCTCACACTCAAGTGATTATCCAAACTTTCCAGTACCTCAATGCAAAATCTGCATATGACCCCCCACTGACCCCCCACTATATTAACACAATCATACTGATATTTATAAGGTAGAATATCAAAACCCACCCTTCTGAAATTTACTTTGTTTCTGTACACCAAGTTGTCAACTAAATAAGACTTATTTATTTATTTAATTGGTTTTTTTATAACGTGTCTAATACCATACCTGAGTTCGGTTTCTAAGTGCGGATCTGGGATAAATACCTCTGTTGCTCTATTTGGTCTTGCTTGCAAGACTCGCGCGTGCCCCTGTACATTCATAAAATGAACTAGAACCTTCCCATGACATAATGGATCATAACATTTAATATTATCAATTTACAAAGTATGTATCACTCTAGAAATATATCCACACATTCCAGACTCTTGATTGCATCCGATAATTCTAGAATATATGCGGCTCCATTGGTGAAGACCCCAGAATCTTTGTGTTTCCACATAGAGTCTGTTGGTGAGGAGTCCATGAACACCCATTCAAATTTGTTTCCATTAAAACCTCCTTGCTCATCAGATAAAGTTTACACACTCACATTGATGGTCAGATTTGGTTCTCTAGGATCATTACTTTGTACTAATATTCTTTCTGCATGTTTGCTGCCTTAAATGTCTTCTTATTGGTTTGAGAAGTTGAGATGACCATATTCCTATACTCACATCTTTATCCAGCACCTGGTTCACATTATCCTCAATAACTTAACAGTCTCTGATCCCTTGAAGGGTTGGGCAAGATGTTCCCTCGGCTCCCACATCAGGGTGCTTTGTTTTAATATTTTGCTTCTGCAACCATTTATTTCTATTTATAGCTTTAAGTTTCCCTCTTACGCATCTCTCACCATCTTTAAAATTGATTACAGTGCAATTCGGAAATGTATCTAACAGTATACCATTATCATTTGATGGACTCGATGTAACTGACGCAGTTATGACATCAACATGTCTCCAAACCAATAGATTTTGAGTAATGATGTTATCAGAGGTAATTTTGGGGTGCACATAAATAGCGATAATCACAACCTGAGCACTACCAACATTATTCTGAGCCGGTATCAATACATATTATCCACACCAAAAATATCGCCGTATATATGGTCGATTTGGAACGCCATAGGTGATATTTTTGGGGGGATCATTTTTGGGGGTTTTGGGAGCAGGGGTTGCTGGGGTGCCCCTCGCTCCTTTAAAAATAATGTGGGGGTTACGGGTGTCCCCCGCAGGTTCCAAGTCTTAATATCGCCACAAAAATATGGCGATATTTTTGTATGCTGATATTTTTGCGGGGATATTAACACATGGAACCTCTGAGTCATGTACTGGTTCAGACATTTTTTATTTCCTCCAAAGAGCATCTCTGTTAAAAACCTCTGTTTCGATTGTGTGGTACAATTTCACAAGCTCCTTCAAACCGAAATGGAGGGCCTTAGAAGATGATGGTTTAGGTCTAGAAATTAAGCCATTAGAGGGCTAATATATACTCTCTCGTAAAGAGGAGAGATGTGTGCCATTATCCAAGACAGAGCTATTATTTGTTTCAGGCAAAGTATCAGTACCTGAATTATTCAACTTGGGGTCACGACCCATTTTACATCTTGTCCAAAATCATTAATGTGACTCCTACAACCACTCACCTTCCAATTGCAAACAACTTCTCAATATTCATTTCATTTTTCATTTATTGAATTCATGAAGCACCTTTTGCCAAAAGCACTATTACAAATTATTAGAAAAATAGTACAGTGTGCATGATAATGCAAAAACTGCTGAAAACAGAAAGAGGGGGAGAGAAACAGAAAGTCACTAAGTAGAAAGAAGGGAGAGAAGATGGGCTTTCAGGTTAGATTGAAAAATACAAACAGATGAAGAAGAGCGGACAGAAAAAGGGAGAGTGTTTAGGGGCTAAGAGGGCAAAAGATCAGAAATGGTAAGAAGCACAGGGGGTTTTGGGGACAATGAGAAGATATGCAGTTTAAAGGAAAACAAGGGATCTAAGATGATGGCCAAATTGCATGCAGAAGAGGAAAAGGGCAAAGAGAAAGGAGGAAAAAAGAGAGACAGAGAAGGAAGAGTAGACGTAATAGTTGAAGCTGGAAAAGGCAGATCCTCAGTCTTAGAAGGATTGAGAAAATGAGAAGACATCTAGATTTGGACAGCAGAAAGGCAAGTTGATACAGTGGAGTGCAGAATGGAGTCAAATGAAGAAAAAGAGAGAAAGGTGTTTGTATCATCTGCGTACAGATGAAAGGAAAGATTAAATAAAGAAATAAGAGCAGAGAGTGGGGCACTGTAAAGAGAGAAAAGGAGAGGACCAACTACAGAACATTGAGGGACACCATAGAGAAGAGGAAGTGAGGAAGTGGTGTGTCCATCCCAAGTTACATACTAGGACTACTGAGAAAGAAAGGAGCGGAACCATTCAAGGACAGACGGAAACTATCCAAAGCTATCTGAATTTTTGGGATAATGTAGCTGTTCTACTGGCTCGTTGCTTGACAATGTCAACTTCTTAGTGTCATCGATACTTTCAATTGAAACTCTCAACTCACTGCTGACAACTCCCAATGAGAAAGTAACAGAATAATTGCACCTTTGTTGAAATTAATAAAGGTATTTCAAGACTTCAATGCTGACTCTGTTACATACGCAGCAATACTGAGCCACATTGGATCACCCTCCAAAAGTGGACAAAACGTCGATAGACGCTGATAACCAACTTAAACTAGTTGTGCTACAGAACCATTTATGGTAATCACATCCACTGACCGAAATAAGGAGGTTATTTGTGATTTGACCCGAATTGGTGTAGACGGAAGACCAACAGAAAGCAGGGGGGTTGGGTTCATGACATCTTTACTCTTACTCTCAGACTGGTTCTCACTATACAGAGCATATAGAATTGTTGGTTAATTTACTATTATCCATTACTAGGGAGGGACGCTGCATTTTGTCACACTGAATAAAGAAATCCCTTCCGAACCACCGCCTTTGCTTGTCAAATTATAAGCCATCATTTCTCTCACAAAACTAGTCCAGGATGCTTCGCTGAATTTCACAAGTTACACAAATCACAGATCTCACCCTCACAAGGTCATGGATCAACAATTACTCATCAACCAGGCAAGACATCCAAAAACTTACTTGGACACAGAGTTTCCAAGACCATTCAGCCTCATCAATGGGGGTAGAAAACAAAATATCCAGCTTGTTGGTGCGATATCTCTCTCTCGTAGAAAATACCTAATAAGGATTGCCAAGACAGGCTCAAAACAACTATAACAGTAAAAAAAGCTAGTGCCACAGCTATGAACATTGACTCACTCTATGAAAGGTTTTCAAAAGTTAGATAGCGGGTTAGGCTCAACTTCCAAAATGAGGTGGACAGGCTCCACAATCGTAACATAGTGGACATGCCCAAAGCATAATAGTAAATATGCCCTAACACATGTAGGAGAAGCCTCTTTCTTACCACATGCATTGTGGAGATTGAAGGGGACATTCATCAAATGTGTGAATGTAGGGATGGGATCATGGCTTGGCCAAACAACAGTTGAAAGACGTGATGCATCAGGAGGAACAGGGCCATCGCTCCTCGATCTGAAATAGAGCACTTCATAAAGCATTTCAATCTTGGCCAGCAGAGGGAAAGAAATGACTTCTCGGGGGAAGATTCCAGAAGGGAAATACTGCTCCCTACCGGCACTGGGATTGAGGAGAACATGGGTGAAGCAGCAGTCCCATCTCAGCATGGTTTAGGCTAATCATGCATCAGAGGGTTTGCTTTAAAACAGCATCTTTCTTGAAACTGGACATAGAGAACTGCAGGTGAGCACTGATCACTCTAAGAACAGATACTATCCTTTACCTAATAAGAGCAGTACTGTATTACCTCCACATGTCACAGGTGGCCTCAATAATCCACAGACAAAAGAAGGTACATTTTCACCAGGCTTTATTTACAGCTTGAGAAAGTCTTCTCGTGAGGTCCTGCTGGATGTGGACTAAGGGGTACCCTGGTGTATTCTTAACCTTGCTGCGGGCTCCATCCACCATAGCCCAGGCATCCCTATTTACCACACCAAATTCCAAATCGAAATCTAATGCACGGTAATCCCTACTATGCTAATCTAGTCTAATCTAAAGAAATAAAAGCCCCTGGCCTTCCCTATCTCTCTTCCTAAGGTCATTTCCTGAAGGAGCTTTTTATATCCCAACCACAAGATTTCTCAGCTCTTCTCTCCCTCCGTCTCTATCTCTCCCCAGTATACCTCATACTCCATCCTCTCCAACTCCTCCTACCTCTTCTCTGCCACTATCCTCCGGCCTCACAATCTCTCTCTCTCTCTCTCCTTCTTTCTCACTCTCGTTCTCTCTCTCTCTTCCCCCCCCCAGTCACCCTCGGTCTCCCACACTATACTACTCTTATTGGTACGACTTTCTCTTACTAAAAATACCTTACCGGCATGCTCTCTGACGCCACCGCCACAATCCCCACAACACTTCTCTCCACTATCCACCTAGTCTTTTGGTCCACCAACTCGGCCCTTGCCCGCACCTGAACACCTTTCATCGTCGTACTTTCTGGCTGGGCTTTTATAGCTCAGCTGGTCCTACATCACTCGTCCCCCAGTTTCCCATTAGTTGTTGTGGTCACCTGCCTTCTGAGGCCGATCTAATCTTCTCTATTTTCTATTACAAAGGAGATTGTAAAAATGCCTGCTAGCCCCACCCCCTTTCTGGTCTACACTGTGTTCTCAAGCCAGAAGGGGAGAGACTGTTCTCGCAAAGCGGGTTATGCCTGCCAGGTGAGTGTGCCAAAGTTGGTATTCTCTGGGTGCCTGTGCGTGATTGGTAGTAGTGAGCACTGTGTGGTGTTCCATCTTCTCCTTGGGCTCTGTTCCGGAACCTCTCTGCAGCCGCCCGGAGCCTTCTGGGATGGATAGTCCTGAAAGTAAAAAAGAAGTTGCTGCAAAATTGTGGTGGTTTCGGATCCTATTTCATTTCTCTGACTCCACCACTGAATTTTCAAAAATAGTTTCTTGCTTGTGTCTGCTTATTGGCAGACCTTTTGTACTTCCCAAACAGGAAGGGATTTGTGCTGAAGCAGCTAAACAGACTACAGTTTTCTTTCTGTATAACTAAAACACTGCAATAGCAAATGTCCTCTAGATAAAGTGTTGAGCGAAGAGGCAAATAAATGGTGTGTTGCAAATGAGTGTTTATGAGCACCATAACTATCCCATATTTGCCTCAAGCAATGGGACACAGAGCGCAAGAACTCAAAACCGCATGGGACAGGAGCAGCACATCAACCCCAAATGTGAAACACGGAAAAAACAAGTCCAAGAAGTAAACACAACCATCAAGTGGCAAAGCCCAAAAGTACAAGCACAAACAAAAAGATCTACAATTATGACCTAACAAAATGGTTAGTGAAGTTATGGAGTGTAAATTGCTTACAACGAGAGATAGAAAGGAAAATGTGAAAGTTATTGAATGGGAGTATCTGGAATTATGCCACTGCAGCTCTTCAGTGAAACAGTTCTATGCCACTCTAGATATGTAGCTTGTGTGTATGCCTTATGATAAAACATGTCTGGGTGTTGAGTCCCGCTGATGCTTTGAAATAAATGCCTGTTGTATGTTATATACCTTTTTCTATCAAATAAACCGCTGCACAAAAAAGATAGTTCTACACACACATGCACACAAACACACACACCCACACATACAAACACACACGCGCAAAGCACCAACTCGAATACAGAAAATTGCATGCACAAAAAAAGACTGCCAACGAATTATGAGCATAATAAAATGCAGGAGTTACAGTTAAATAACGTGGGCCATTCTGTTTTGCCTGTTAGCTTTTAGGGGAGGTGCAGCGTTCAGTGTTGAGCTATGTCTCTTCACTTACTGGTTGGTTCTCTTATACAGAGCAAGGTTTGTAACCAGAACACTGGGGATAATGGATGCGCATGGACAAATGTTCCAAAAGCTGAAGAGTCTGGAAGGTTGGGAACACTAATGTCATGAGGATTAGCCAAATACTGAACAATTACAATCATGTCACGCTCCTCGCTCCATAGACCAGGGCCCTTTCTTGCACTTTAGGCACACCTCATCTTTCCTATCCTACTTAAAACACTACTGAAAAGATGCCAACATGAAATAGAAAGACAAGGCAACTGGCATAACACCCAAAGTGCTTTGCTCTAGAGAAAGTGGAGGGGACAGGAAGGAGAGACATAGGCACAGAGAAACAAAACGGTGGCAGTCTCTTTCCACTGAACAGATCGTTCTTGACTACTGTAACTCCGCCCCCTTTCCGTCTCACTAGGATCAAAGGCATTTAGAAATACAGCACGTTGGTGTGCAGCTACCCCCCATGAATGAGTGAGCTCCTTTGATGCCTGGGCCCAGGGCAGCTGTCAGGCTGTGAGGCTGTGAGGCTGTCCCTGGCAGAGCGTGATACCTGCCCTCACAAAAAGATCAAAGAAGAGGCATTGCCATTTCTTGATGTCTGTCTATGCATTTTAGGCCCTGCTCCCCCTTTAAATCTAGGCATTCTCCTCATTTTATTCATATTACTTCTGTAGAGGAGGAGCCAAGTACCCCCACTCCACCTGCCCCGTCTACATTACCTGAAACATATGAACCAAAGTATGTGACGTATACTGAACAGTTAAACCAGCTAAGAGAAGATCGTGGACTATGTGCAGTACCCATAAGAGTACCTATACCTATGAAGATATGGGAGGTGAAGCACCCATTGAGGAAACCATACTTGCACCCAAGACAATATGATGGCCATTTGAATGAAATTCCTGATGAAACCAAGAAACTGAATGACCAGGATGAATGGTGATGTCATACAAAGCTGAATCGACACCCATATAGAAAGATAACCAGACCAGAGAGGCAGACGATTTATAAAGAACAGAGAAATACCAAGGATAAGTGATATCTTGGGATCAAGATGGAGAAACTTATGCCACAAACCTGATGAAGAAACTTAGTTTAAACGTGTACAGATGCAATGAAACACAAGCAGCAAAGCAATCATGAAGCTAGCCACATGCTTACATAGATTAGACCGCAGCAAGCGCCAACATATACCTATATACCTCATAGATGCATATGGACAAGTAAAGAATGGATGTTTCCACTATGTATAACGCAGTACTGAAAAACGAGGAAGGCCTTATTCTAGTGTCACAGTTGAGAAATAAAACAGAATAAAAGTGCAGCTAAGGAGTTGACTGGGGCAAGAAAACCAAGGTCTTATCAAACTGGAGTTGGCTGACATTAGATACAATTAACATGAAAGAACAGAAGCTCCTATTCTGAAAGGTCAAGCAAAAACAAAAGACGTCAGAAGACTATTGAAGAATAAAATCAACTACACGAAAAGGCTCAATTCATGGTGTCCAGTCATGTGATGGAAGAAAGTTGGATGAGCAAGATGATCACACCTACGCATGAAAGCTGGATAGTACCCATACTCCTTAAAAATTCTCAGAGAACAGTACAGACTCAAGGACAACTTCAAAGTACTAATTGACACTGGACCATTGAGGTGATGATGGATCACATTTTTAATTGGTGGGAAGCTGGTATCAATACAAGCTCACCAGCAACTCGTTGTTAGGTCTGCATGCTGCTCACGTAGGTGGAAAATTACTGATGGGGTTAGTAGCCAACCAATTGTAAGGGACCACGTAGTTTGGGGTCCTATAGTTTGTGTAGCCAATGGGACATCATACATTTAGTGACTTTCATAGTGGCCTTTTTGAGAGGAGGGCTTAGTTGCCCCACCTGATGTTAACTATCCTATTACCTCTCTCCATTACTCCATACAGATATAGAACCTATGCTTAGTTATTCACTTAGAACCAATCCCGCTTCCCGATAACTTCTGTAGTTTGCCACTTGGATTGAGGTTGGTAATGACGCAGGTCAACACGTCAGCTATGGCCAATTATGGTTAAAAGAATCCATCTTTTCTATGAAGTAGTTAGAGTCAGAGTATCGAGTGATTGCTGATGTTTGTTGTACTCTCTGTTTTAAATACTTGCATTAAAACAGACAAACTTTTGCCAAACTATTTGTGTCATCTTGATTACTGATGTTTGATTGAAATCTGCATCCCCATCTATCTCACGGGTACCGGTACTCATCTTAAAGGGCTGGAAGCCTCCAGTTCACTTGGTAGCAGAGGATGGTTAGATAAGATACCATCGGCCGTCGGCATAAATCATTTTTTAGTCTTGGCAATATCGCACAACCTTTGCCATCCGGCTGACAGGACATGAAGCTCCCCATAGATAGTGGTTAGAAAAGGAAAAATCCTTGCAAGGAAACCCCTATTTTCAGATAGAAACCCCACCCACATCTACGAGAAGCGGATCGGAAAGCGGCTCGAAGAGGCGGTATCAAAGGCAGTAATACCAAGGGTCTGAAGAAGAAAAACATGCGAACAGTGAGTGAAAGACCAAAATGTAATGCAAAGGAATGCATGCATAGTAAATAAAGGAGATTAACAGAGGGAAGCATGAAAAAATATAATGCAAGAGTAAGAGTGTAATATATATCTATATGGGAAACACTATATTTATTGACCGAAGTGTGGCCAAGTAATATATGAGGAAAAATAGTTGTGAGTGTAGCAACGCTATGAGGATACACCCTGTTCCTAGACTTTAAAGAGTGCTAGCAGAAGCTTTTAATTCAGGGCCCCATTTACGTGGGACATATGGGAGACAAGATTGGTTAAAAACATTCTTAAAGGAATTAGCTTAAGTTCCAATCAGAGCAGACCTAGAGGGTAAGATAAGTCTTAGACGAAGATTGTGAGTAGTACGTATATGTGGCCGGTCAAGTCTGTCTGTTTTGTTTTATTTGGTTGTAAGGTGTGATGATGACAGAGTTGAAAAAATAAATGTTTTAAGTAATAGAAAAAACGTGAAGTTAAGACGTGAAAATGTATTGCTTTAAGATGAAACTTTGATGGTTGTTTTTTAGCAAGATTAAAGTAAAACATTGCATTGTGACGGGATTGGAGCTTGCGATGGTTGATGCTTGCTCATAAGTGTATGTTGATTGAGACGTAAAAACTGAAAACTGTAACTAAAGCAAAAGCGAAGTGGTAGCAAAGAGAAAAGTAAAGGCTAAGAAATGGAAGAAGTTACGCCATTAGTGCATCTTTGCAAACAGCTACCAAAGCACGCGCTTAAACTTAAACAATACAGTACAGAATGGGTTAAAGGGGCCGCAGACAAAATGTTCATGCCATGGCCACAAGGTTGGTCATTATCGAGAGCAGTTCTGCAGCATATGATGACATATTTGCATGCTGTGTACGCAGGAAAAAAGTTTGAAAGACGCCTAGCGAGACTGGAGCTTTGGAAAATGTATGAAAACGAGAAGGAGTAGGAGCTCCTTTAGATTCGATACTCCATATATGCAAAGAGGGGGGTGAAGAGCCTTCTGCTCCACCTGCCCCGTCTGAAATAAAAGACCAGATCAAGAAAGATGATGGGTTAATCCCATTAAGAGAACTTAAAGCAGATATAGCAATCCATCATATGAGTCACCTACACAAAGTAGTGACGAGCCCCAAGAGAAAGACATAGAGAAATATGTAACCTCCAAAGTCCCGAGGGACAGGGAGAGACGCGATAAGGAGAGAAGCGATCGAGCAAGCACATCTCTAGACATAAGGAGAGAAATAAAGAGATGGAAAGGAGACAAGAATAAAACTGATGAGATAGCACTCTTGCAGAACAAATGGTTGGGAGGTGATATTTTACTTAAACTCAATGGAAAAGGCATTGAAGATGTAAGACAAAGGGGAGATCAAGACGAACAAGACAGAAAGGGAGGAACGATTGAAAGATGAAGGAGAGAAAAGAAAAGATAGACAAAGACAAGAACAGTCATATCAAGAAGAGCAAGAGGGAGCAGAAGAGAAAAGAAAACGTGATAATAAAAGGATAACAGCCGATGAACAGAAAGGCTAAGAGAGAAAAGAATAGAAGATGATGAACAGGAAAGGACAAGAGAGAAAAGAATACAGAGACAAAGGAAATACAAAGGGCATATGAACTAAGGGATATGAAAAAGAAAGAGGAAGATAGAGTAAGCGAAGAAGCAAGAAAGCGCAGAGAAGTCGATGACGACATGGAACGTAAAAGAAGACAGAGAGCACCAGATCTCGAGTATTTGGAAAGGGACGTAAGAAATCCCAATCCACGGGTAGCATTGGAAGATATAGAGGAATTCTTTGCTGAAACCGAGTCGTTACCAGGTGCGTCTAGAGTAAATCTAGAAGACGAATTTAACTCATGAAGCATTGGGAATACGATTGATAAAGTATACCATGAAATGCAAGCCCAGAAAGAATCACAAGAGGAAGGAAAAAATGATTGTCTCGAGAGCACTCCGTTGTACGACACAGAGAAAGCCTCCTGTAGTGCGAGACATAAAGAGTTGTCTTTAGACAGACTAACATTAAACAAATATGATGATGAGAGGAGTTGCACAAGTTGGGCACAAGAATTATCAGCTGAAAAAAGGGAAACCTTCCTGAGGGAAAAGAAAAGTGATATAAGTGGTCCAGAGGGATGTTCACCTATGGATAAGGGAGTAAGATGATCAGATTCAGAAATACCTATGTCTAGAGCATCAGAACAACTGACACAGTCAGATCGACATAAGGGGCAACCCCATGGTCAGAGGGGGGAGTCCCCACCTTATGTACTTATGTAAGCAGGCTAAGATCGCTGCCAGGTAGACAACAATGTGGGAATATCATTCCAGTGATAGATAGACAAATGATGAGAGATGAAAATGAGTTTGGAGCGTCACAGTTCCCCTAGTTGGAAAAGGGAAGGGCTAGAACACAATATATACCATGGCCCCAGATGGACAGAGAAAATTAAAAATGTAAACTCCTGAATTTAACTTTCAGCACTGGAAAATGGATACATGAGTTAGGAAAAATTACGGGAGGAAATACATTAGCTATAGGGGATATTAAAGGTCTTCTGATCGCCATACTTGGTGAGAGAGCCGATGTCGTATGGACACAGGCGGGTTACCCTGGTGTGACTACAGTCAACACCGCGCAAGATGGAGCGACGTTTAACAATTGTAGAGCAGCAATTTGGAAAGCCCTTCGAGTGCTATATCCAGACATGTCCGATATGGGAGCTATAATGACGAGAAACATGAAGGAAGGAGAAGATCTGTTGCTTTACATTCAAAGTTTTCAAGACGCATGGGCACTTGAAACACGTGAGGCTTGGGGGAAGTCTGTACCTGTATTTTATCATATAATATGCCAAGGGCTACCAGAACAGGTTACAGAAACAGCTCAAGAAATGAGAGGGGATTGAAGCCGAACCGTGGTCAGAAATCCAGTTAGCCATTGTACATTATTGCAGACTCCTGCAGGGAAAGAATCGCAAAAAGGACACTGAACGAAGAGTTGAAGAAGCAAAATGAGTTCAGAAAAAGTTATCCAACTATGCCATTAAAGGGGCAATGTTAACTAACGTAGGCGGATCAAATTCGCAACAGGCAGTGCGCATGCCACAAGTAAATAACCAAAGATAGTTTGATCAGACAAATAATGGATATGCTCCACGAGGAAGGGGATATCGAGGGAGAGGTTGGCAAGGTAATCAAGGGTATTGGCAGAATAATCAGGAAGGGTTCCAGAATATGCAAAATGGTAATCAGAAGATGCAATATGGGCAGATGGGAAGACAACCACTTGTATGTTGGACATATGGAATGACAGGGCACATAGCTCGTATGTGTAGAGGCCAAGGGATGGTACAGAATGATCAATTTTCAAGACAGGGAACGCCATATCCACCTCCATATTCATAGCAGGGCGGAAATAGATTTTGCGCAAGATCAAACAGTGCAGCAGCAAGCGCCGAGAGTGCAGCAAGGCTTGCAATCACAGCAAGTAACAGGTAATCAACAGCAAGGACAATCGCAGCAATCTCCTAAGCAGAACACAAACACACAACAGTCTATGACGCGTAGAATAGGAGGTGTTACTGTTGATGGAGGAAATCCATTCACAGATGATGCAGTGAGGCTGTACCCGAAATAGGACAGCTCACTGGGAGACCTGATGTGTTCAGTGCTATTATGCTGAATCCTCAAGAAGAGCCAAGGGTAGACGTAATTATAGGTGGCAAAGTTTTTCCTTCTTAGTGGATATGAGTGCAATGCACTCGTGCATACGTGATATAAGAGAATACAATATGACAATGCCACTGCTTTATTCGAGGCAAACATCTATCAACATATTAGGATGAGATTTAAAGATGAAAATGAATATGACCATTTCGTTTACAGACAATGGCATAGTATGCTCAACACCGGGAATAAAACATGTGCGAAATATCAAGGCATACACAGGGCAAAAAGCGCCTACAGCGATACCGTTGGAACCCGAAGTGTTCCATTATGGGATATGTGTTTTGTTAATATGGCTGCCAGGTCTAGTAGGCAGAAAAATGAGAATACCAGATGAGTTTCTATTTAAACCTCAGATACCCATGGACGAAGAGGAGGGGTGAATTTTCCACTTAGACATAGAAGCACCTATAGTCCTAGGAAATATGACTTTGCTTGATGCAACTGATGATAAAGGTAGACGATGGAGCACAATAATTGCCATTGAGGAAGGTTGCAGAGTGACTGACGTCACTGATGAGGACTTGTTTGGAGATGACATATGTGACGATTTTGTGATATTTGAAATGTGCATTACTTATTGGGTCAAGAGGATTAAGAGAGAAGTCCCGCAGAGAATGATGCTAGCAAAGAAGCGTCCTGAATATTTTGATTAAGATATGGCAAAAGTACCAACTTCATTATGGACTACTGGCCCCTATGACGTAGGCTTACTGAAAGGAGTTGGGGGAGTGAAGATTAAATTGAAACCAGGAGCAATTTTACCTCAAGCACTGCAAAATCCCATGTCTCGAGAGGCAGATCAAGGCATTTCAAGGCGATTTCCGCCATGATGGACCAAGGTATCTTACTGACATCAGAGTCACCATGTAACACGTCAGTTTATCCTATTAAAAGATCAAAGGGGGGGTCTTGGAGACTAATACAAGATCTTAGGCTGATAAACAAAATTGTAGAGGCCGAGTTCCCTCTAGCCCCGAACCCATCTACAATTTTATGTAATATACCTATTAATGCACGATATTTCACAGTGATTGATTTGAAAAATGTGTTTTTCTCAATCCCATTGCACAAAGACTTGCAAGATGTGACATAATTTACCTTTAAACAAGTGCGATTAAAAAGCACAAGGCTGCCCCAGGGGTACTGTGAGTCCCCATCAATTTGTAATAGAGTCCTCCAGATTGACTTGAGCAATATTGCTTTAGAGAGTGTTGTGCTGCAACACGTAGATGACATTTTAGTTTGCAGCACCACAGAGGAAGAGGGCAGATGGGATTCTGTTCAGCTGATGATTATACTTGCTGACAAAGGTTACAAAGTTGACAAGGAAAAGTTACAATATTGTCAACAAAAAGTGTTATATATGGGCAACTTGATTTCATATGAGGGAAAGAAGGTCACCCCTGAAAGAGCTGAGGCCATTTTAAAAACAGCCAAGCCACACACGATAAAATGCAGAGGTTTCTAAGACTATGTAATTATGTCAGAGAATATGTCTTTGACTGCAGCTCATATACGAGGCCCCTTTTACATGCCTTGAAAAAAGCACAGCCAACAAAAGAAAAAATTGTGTGGACTGAGGTAATGGAAGAAGGGTTTGATGAACTGAAAAAAGCAATATGCACAGCCCAGTTCTAGAGATCCCCAATTATGCAGAAGAATTATTTTTATTCTCACATACAGATGGTATTTTTATGACAGCAGTCCTCACGCAGAGAACCACGTTGGGGTACAAGCCCCTTGCATATTACAGTGGAATTTTGGACGCAGTAATGAGAGGACATTTTCCATGCAAACAAAGTTTGCCAGGCTCCGTATTCGCCATAGAAAAGGCTACAAGCATAGTGATGGGATGCTCCATGATGTTATTTGTTGAACACGCATTATTTGCTATTTTGAAAAAACCGAAAGGCACGTTGACTACTCAAAGGGCTTCTGCCTATGAGGTAATCATATCAACTCCAGAGATTAAAATAGTTCAATGTAAATTAGTGAATCCAGCTATGTTTATAGCTGAGGCAATTACCGAAGGAGAGCCTATACACGATTGTTCAAACTATGAAGAATTCTGTGATTAGCTCCCTAGAGTAAAGGAGAATGCGCTTGCAGGGGGAGAGATTGTCTTCATTGACATGTCTTCATGGATCGATCAAAATGATGGGCAAAGATATACAGGCACTGTGGTAGTGAAACATCTGGCAAATGGAGAATTTCGAGTGCTTGTGAGTACTCGATTGCCCTCTCATTATTCAGCACAAGCTGCAGAGTTGTTGGCATTGATACTCGCAATTGAGAATCACGCAGACCAGGAAATAACAGTGTACAGCAACTCTGCCTATGTGACGTTGACGGTGCACGCAGGAAAAGGAGGTGCTACCTCCGAGCGGATGGCATGCCAGTGCAGCACGCAGCCTTATTGGACATGCTCATTGAGGCACTACAACTCCGGTGGGCATAGCAGTCATTAAATGTGCAGCTCACATGAAAGGGACAGATTTTATCTTGCGCGGAAATCAAGGAGCAGAAGCTGAAGCTAAGCGCATAGCAAATACAGATACAGGGATGTTGAATATCAAAACAATTTATGTGAATGAAAGAATGACTGTGATGACGATTGTGGACAAGGGATATAATAATATGTCTAAAACACAGATATTGGAGCTCCAAGGAGAGGCGGCGCAAGAGGAAAAGAACTTGTGTAAGCAAAGAGGGTGTTCTTTAAACCCCTCTGAAGCATTGTGGCAACAAGACAGCACTGGTAAACCAGTGATGCCTATAGCCTTATTAAAGGTAGCTCTAGAACATTTACACTACCCAGCGCATACAACTAGGGAGAATCTTGCTGTAAGCATTGCTGAGGATTGGTTCGTACCAAACCTAATGGAGCATCTTGCATTTTTTATGGTAAATTGTATTGTTGCCAACAATTCATGGCTGGGCATACACTGCGCATAATGAGGGGAGTCATCCCAAGACCCAATGGACCTTTTCAGCACTTGCATATCGACTATGTTGACATGATACAAATTTGCAATGGATATAGATACCTATTAGTTGCAGTATGTCCTTTCTCTAGATGGATAGAGGCAGGTCCATCTACGCACCCAGACTCTACCTGTGCAGCTAAGTTCTTAGTGCGCAAAGTATTTCCCAGATGGGGAGTGTGTGAAGTAATGAGATCAGATAATGGACCTCACTTTGTTAAAACAATTGTCGAGCAGATCACCTTGTTGCTTGGTATAAAACACACGTTTTCTTTGGCTTATCATCCGCAAGGAAATGGGATCTGTGAAAAGCTCAACAGCCTGTTAAAATAAAGAAAAGCTAAGTTGAAGCTTACTTTGAAAAAAGGGTGGTTGCACTGCCTACTACTGGCACTGTATGCATTGAGGAACCAACCAAGTTCTGACCACCATCTTATGCCACATGGAATTGTGACAGGAAGGCAAATGAGAATACCTTTAATGCCTCCATCCCGAGTTAGAAGTGATGCTCAGCCAATTTCAGAAATGTTAGGACTTGAATTGCAAAACTATTTGAACTGTTTAACACCTAGTGTTTCTGTGATTCAGGACAGTTGCAGAGACGAGGGTGTAGGACAGTACAGAACCCAGAAGGAGATGCTTCAACAACCCAAACTCCCGAATTTTTACATCCAAGAATCTACCCAGGAGATAAGGTCCTAATTCGTAATCACTCACGGAAAAAGTGAGACGAGCCCCGTTTCAATGGTCATTTCGTGGTTGAGGACGTGACGCCATCTGCTGTCAAATTGCAGGGTAGGAGAGCTTGGATCTTCCTGGGAGATATCAAGATCTACTTCGGAGAGACCCCTCTGCCTGCACCCTATGGCAAAGAAGCTACAAATATCGGGGAAGAACCACAGCACGTTCAGACGAGATCTATGACGAGGAAGAAGGACGCATAGCTCGACAAGTGGAAAGAAAAGAATCTACTAGTGGACTGTGGCTTACTTTGGACACTCCCTTTTTAGCTACCAATAAAAGGATAAAAGGACACATTTGACCACTCTGTGCATCTTAGTTGCAGAGTAAAAGAAGATCTGCATTCTTAAAAAGCCACAGTAGCTTATTGACTTTGGACTGAGGCATACTTGGGCCTTGATAAAAATAAGGATATGCCAGATTTTGATTGTGGACATAGAAATTGGAAGAAGGTACAGTACCCCAATTCTTTTTACACTGAGTTCTTAGTTGGTTCTACGCATGGTGTTACCCAGTGATGACCTCTCAAGGTTCATACTTACGTATCTTGAGTGGGTGTTACGTTCTTATCCTATGTTGGTGGGGTGAACTTGCTGCATTCCAGCTTATACTGAAAACCCTGACAATGATAAACATGTTAGAAGATTGCTCATAATCATTACTGAAGAGTTTTTTAAGTTGCCTGAGTTCAGTGAGGAAAACACAAATGTCCTTATCAGCCGATGCAGCACATAGACTGGTCAGTGTGGTGTTCTTTCATCTAATTGAAGAATACCTGCATCTCATTGGAAGACACACTGACGTGGTAACATTCCTAAGAGATCCAAGAAATATGGCGAATTTTAATGTGATCCTGGAACGAATTATCATCCAGGTGGCAATGTATTCTGAAAGAAATCACACAGCAGTGTAGAAACGTTCCTCAGAGGGACAGATCGAGGAATTGAATGAAGGACAAAACTCTTTGTTCATGCTGACAGGGAAGCAACATGTCATCTGAAATGAAGCAGATTCAAGGCATTGATTGGGAACTAATAAATGAAGCAGATTTCCTAGAAGCTCACAAGGACATTTTTCTCTTCACGATAAAGGAACATTTGCATCCTGATTGGTGAAAAACTGATTCAAGTGTACACTGGGAACCCAACCGGCCCATAGAGCTGGGGTTTGCCCAATAGCACTTTAAGACAAGATAGCAGCACCCGTGAGATGGATGGGGGTGCAGATTAATACTCCAACACCAACTCCAACGAACTTCATAAAAAACATAACATTTATACTGAAAACTCATCATCATTGACATTTAACGCTTAAAAGTTGGCATGCAATTCTATTGGTTCTAAGAAAGTAACTTTAATATAGGTACTATATCTGTATGTGGTAACGGAGTAAGGGGATTGGATAAACACTGTCAGGTGGGGCATCTAAGCCCTTCCTTCAAAATGGCTACTGTAAACGTCACTAAAGGTACGATGTCCCATTGGTTCTACTAACTATAGGACCCTACATTACTTGGTCCATTATGATTGGGTTGGCACCGACCCCACCTATACTTTTCCACTTTGCTTAGCAGCACGCAGAATGGTCGACCAGATGCAGGGTGCCCCCTAGCTCCCCTGGCCATCCTTCAATTATTGTTACAATCAATCATCACTTTAGTGGCCCTGTGTCAATTATTTCACTGTGGTTGGCCTCGAGACTGCATCTCCTGTCTGGAAAAGTTCTTATATCTACGCCTGGCCCACTGCCATGCATAGGTGTGAAAGTCTCACTTCTTCTCACTCGGCTGGTCACGTGATTCAGATACCGTGGAATTGCCTCTTCTTCGTGTAATTCATGTATTTGATTTTCATTTTACCCACTACCTGCCTTCAGTTTCTTATCTTGACCTTTCTGAGCATGATATTCTGTTCTTCGCTTCAATTAATTGTAGCTAATGTTTGTCTATTTTAACTGAGACAACGTTGGCTTTTCTGGCACGGTTTACCTCTGCTGAGTTTCATTTCTGTCGTTTATTCTCGATTTGCTAAATATGAAGTTCTCCTCGTGTGGCATTTCGTAACCTTGGTTGATTCTGCTTCTTGTGCAAAGTGGAATTATACTTATATAATGTGCTTCTTTTGAGGTAGATATGTATAGGTGGCGCTTGCTGCAATCTGTCTTCTACTAAGCATAGCAAGCCGCACGATTTTCTTAGCTTTCTTGCGGTTCCAAGCATATGCACATGCGTAAACTGGTCGAATATCTTCATCATGCTCATGAGTTTCTTACATTTGACATCGTCCTTTCACTTTAGGTTCACGATGTCCCTTGTCCATGGCGTTTTGTCTCTTTATGTCATTCTCTGGTCGTCATACCTTCTATATGTGAGTCATTCCGGGTTCTTGTGATGTCACCATTCGTCTTTTGTTAAGACTTTTTTGGCTTCTTCAGGGACTGTACTTAAACGATCTTTATTTTGTTTCATTTGTTGATATGGTTTTCTCAATGGGTACCTTACTGTCCATGTTTTCCTTGGTGTCGGTACTTCAGTAGGCGTTGTTCTTCTGATGGGTACTGGACAGAGCCCCACTGCGGCTCTTTGCCAGTTTATTTGCTTGTCATACGTCACATACTTTGGCGTGAACGTTCCTGGTACTTGAAAATGGACGGTTGGAGTGCGGGCTGTACCTACATCAGACTGCCAAAAGATTGGGAGGATTGGGAAGGAATTTGCACATTGGTGAATATCCATGTTCCTGCATTGGTGATTCGTAAAGGAGACCTGAACATTGATAGTTTCTCAAAAACAGATGCTCATTTAAGAAAGAAGATATCTGTGGAACTAATAAATTGACTGAAGAGAGAGAACATCTTTTCAGCTAAATTGATAGAAGCCCTTGATGTTATACCATATGAACATAGACTGTTCAACCAGACTTCTTCAGTGTTCATGTTGATCTTCATGCCAAGGATCCAGGTTGGAGCAAATACCAAGTGGCTTCAGATCACCAGATGGGAATTGCTGCAGACAATTAACACTACCATAAAGGGATTCAATGCAATCAGTGAAGAGCTGAGAGCTGTAAGACTGATGACCCTCCAGGACAGATACATCCTGGACATGATCACAGCGATGGATGGAGGTGTTTGTGCCAAGATTGGAGAATCATGTTGCACATGTATTCCTTCTCATGATGACGAGAATGGAACATTGACAAAGGCCATAGTTGTGCTAACGAAGCTCCATGGCCAGATGATAGAAGAGGTCGAAGACATTGCTGATGAAATCTGGTTCGGATCACTCTTCTCATCGATTCCAGAATGGATGGCAGATATGTTCAAGTTTTTAGGAGCTTTATTATTATTAGTGATGCTTGGATTCTGTGTGATCAAGATAATAATCTCACAATGCAAGAAGACACCAAAGAAAGCCATAGGGATGAAGATTATGATTGATGTTGAACCAGGATGGAAGCCTAAAGATCTAACTGAGGAAGAAATCAGTGACTTTGTAAAGACCAGTATCCATGCACCCGAGGGAACAAAGTTCCTGTATCCAAAGGACCATAAGATGTATGTGGGAAGATGGATCTATTGCAGTCCAAGTGGACAGTGCATGCTCATGACATGGAACACAGATGAGCATGTGAAATCAGCTGGATGCCTGAAGGGAGTCATAAAAATATGGTTCCCTAAGAGGCATTTCTTCAGACCAGGATGTCTAGGTATAGGAGATGATGTGAGAGTGGTCGATAAATCGCCCAGAGGGGGGAGTGTAGAGAAGGAGCCAAGTACCCCCACTCCACCTGCCACGCCTATATTACTTGAAACATATGAACCAAAGTATGTGACGTATAATGAACAGTTAAACCAGCAAAGAGAAGAGTGTGGACTAAGTGCAGTACCCATAAGAATATACCTAAGAAGATATGGGAGTAAAGTACCCATTGAGGAAACCATACTTGCATCCAAGACAATATGATGGCCATTTGAACGAGATGCCTGATGAAACAAAGAAACCTAATGACCAGGAAGAATGGTGACATCATACAAAGCTGACTCGACATCCATATAGAAAGATAACCAGACCAACCAGACCAGAGAGGCAGACAATTTATAAATAACAGAAACATACCAAGGATAAGTGACATCTTGGGATCAAGATGAAGAAACTTATGCCACAAACCTGATGAAGAAACTTAGTTAGTTTAAACATGTACAGATGCAATGAAATGCTAGCAGCAAACAATCATGAAGCTAGCCACATGCTTAAATAGATTAGACCACGGAAAGCGCCAACATATAACTATATACCTCATAGATGCATATGGACAAGTAAAGAATGGATGCTTCCACTACATATAAAGCAGTACTGAACAACGAGGAAGGCTTCATTCTAGTGTTGCAGTTGAGAAAAGCCATTGAATTAAACAGAATAAAAGTGCAGCTAAGGAGTTGACTGAGCCAAGAAAGCCAAGGTCTTATCAAGCTGGAGTTGGCTGACATTAGATAGAATTAACGTGAAAGAACAGAATCTCCTATTCAGAAAGGACTCAAGGACAACTTCAAAGTACTAATTGACACTAGATCATCGAGGTGATGATGGATCACATTTTTAATTGGTGGGAAGCTGGTATCAAGACAAGCTCACCCGCACCTGGTTGTTCAGTCTGCGTGCTGCTCACATAGGTGCAAAATTACTGACGGGGGTTAGTAGCCAACCACTTGTAAGGGACCACGTAGTTTGGGGTCCTATAGTTTGTGCAGCCAATGGGACATTGTACATTTAGTGACGTTCATAGTGGCCATTTTGAGGGGAGGGCTTAGTTGCCCAACCTGATGTTAACTATCCTATTACTGCTCTCCGTTACTCCATACAGATATAGATCCTATGCTTAGTTATTCATTTAGAACCAATCCCGCTTCCCGATAAGTTCTGTAGTTTGCCACGTAGGATGACGTTGGTAATGACGCAGGTCAACACGTCAGCTATGACCAATCATGGGTATAAGAACCAATCTTTTTTATGAAGTAGTTAGAGTCTGAGAATCGAGCGATTGCTGATGTTTGTTGTACTCCCTGTTTTAAATACTTGCATTAAAGCAGACAAACATTTGCCAAACTATTTGCGTCATCTTGATTACTGATGTTTGATTAAAATCTGCCTCCCCATCTATCTCAAGGGTACCGCTACTCATCTTAAAGGGCTGGAAGCCTCCAGTTCACGTCTGTCTACGCATTTTAGGCCCTGCTCTACTTTTTGAATTTAGGGGATAGGTAGCACTGCTCTTTGTACATAGATGGAACCCAGGATGTTAACAGTGTGTTTTGTACAGCTAACCTATTTACTCCCCTTGTACCTTGCACCTACGTAATTTAGCAGAAGGCAGTGGCTCATTTCACACACCCTGCACTTACATACAACAGAAACACTATTGCACAATACCTCTGCCATAAGAATGAAGCAACTTTAACAATGAAAATTCGAATCCACAATCCACCCTGTTTAGTTCATAGTTTACCTCTGCTGCACTTATCCGCACATTATTCAAACATGGGTGACTAGCAGGTTCTAGGCCACCCTCACATAAATAAATGTAATGGCTGAAATGCACACATACATAATAGCACTTCCCGATTTTCCCAAATTTGTACTCTGGTTTCTCTGAGGACGTTCAACCAAGCAGCACCTTGCAACCATAATTATGGTGAAAGGTGCTAAACAAATGACAAAAATTATGAATGAATATGACATTGGGCGGTTTACCAAGAACTCAACTAGGATTACTTGGAAAAAAGATGCAATGCAACCAGAACATTCGAATCTGCACACAAAAAAACACCCACAAGACACCTGACAATGATGTGTGGTAATCAGCAAAAACACCTGACAACAGAAGTCTGATCCTACTAGAGTTTGTTGTTATAATAAGGATAGATTACATTAAACAGTTACAGGACATTTGGTGTCCTATAAACTATGCTGTTTTATTTTTGGTTTTTATTTGCATTTGTTTGAAGATTGAAGAAAAGGTATATCAGTTCCGATCAGAAACAATTAATACCCCATTTACAGATGTCAGAAACAGTCTATGGAAGGGTACCTGTATAAAGGAGTAGATGGGAAGGCTCATGAGGGTGGAGATTAAAGGTTTCATAGAATGGTAAATACGAAATTGACACATATTCTGAATGTTGAGGAGGTTAACACGAGTAGTAGAGGCAGTGATAGTGAGGAATTTTTGCTGCCGTAGGTCACTATCAAAGAGGTCCTCAAGGTTGTGAACTTTGTGCGAGGAAGCAAGAAGGTCAGGCTTGAAAGGGATAGGAGAGGGGAGGGAATGGATAGCATTGGAAGCTAGGAGAGAGAGGACTTCTTTATTTTGAAGAATGAGTTTTTGAGGTAGCTGAGAGCCATCCAGTGGTGAATTGCAGTGAGACAGTTGGTGATCCATTCAGTGATGGCTTGGCAGAAAGAGTGAAAGGAGAAAAAGATTTGAGTGTAATTGCCAAAGCGGTGCGAGTGAAAGCCAAAGGATGAGGAAAGTCTTCCTAGGGAGGAGATATAGAGGGTGAAAAGCAGAGGTCCAAGGACTGAGCCTTGGGGGACATTAACAGAGAGAGTTAGGGTAATATGATTGAGAGTTCCAGGACATTTTTACAAATCGGTCTTCCAGGTAGGAGGCAATCCAGGCTAGAACAGATTTGAAAAACCCAAGGTCTTGGAGCGTGAGAAGCTGAGAGGGGTGCTCAGCAGTGTCAAACGTGGCAGAGAGGTCTTAAAGGATGGCTATTGAAGAGAGTTTGGAGTGGTGAGCATTACAAGTAAAGTTGGAGACATGTCTGAGTGCCGTCTCAGTTGAGTATTTACAATGGAAGCCAAATTGAAGTGGCCCTATAAGTCCATTATGTTCACGTCACTTAGTGATCCGATTGAAGAAAACTCGCTCAAGGACCTTTAACTAAAGAGGAAGGAGGGAAACAAGGCCATAGATCACAGGCATGTTTTGATCAGTAAAGGTATTTTTTAAGTTATTATTAAAAGGTGTGAGGAATTAGGTAAAGTAATAGTATCAGTGACCTATTCTCCCCCAAAGGGATCCAGCCCCATTGATAGCTTCCCTAGCAGTCTCGGGGTTATAGTGCCTATCATGGTTCTTGCTTTCCTTCTTCACAGGGATACAGCACCCAACATAGCCCCGGTTGTATGGTCCTGGTCTGGGTGTGCATACTTCAAACTTACCCCTGGTCAGAAAAGGGCCACTCTGGAACCACCCCACCCTCCCAGACCAGCTGGTGAGATGAGGCTCCGAGCAACCTGCAATTAAAAATGATGTTACTACAGGAGATGGGCCGCTATCCTGGGTTCCTGATCTTAAATAAGACACAGTACACCAGAGGAGAATTGTTAAGCCATTAAGGGTGAGTATATCATAAAACAAATTAAACAAGTCTGGCACGTAGCACAAGCTGTCTACCCCCTTCTCCCTTCCCACTCATGGTTTGTCATTTGCATATTGAGGATATAAGATACACTGGTCTGACAACCCCATCATCATTTGAACCTTAGGCAGGTTCCTTCTCACCCTTCCCCCTTGGCTTCCTACTGCTTTCCCTTACTTTCTCCCCTTTCTCTTTACGATCCATCCTTTGTTTCTGGACAACAATTATGAAAACTACAGACAACCTCATATATTTGCAACAGTCAACATATGTAGCCTATTTACAATAGTTTAGATCACAGTAACTTTCCTATGTTGACCACTCGATCTCTTTCCTTTCAAATCCCACTATGCCTTAAATGACTGCCAGGGGCTCCTTAACTTACTTCTCAGATATATGTATATCCTGCCAATGGCAGTCCCCCTTTCCTTGATAGGACTACTGCAGGCACAGATGTTTCCCCGTGACAGTGTCATGAAATCGCACCACCGCCCCCTTTGGACCTCCTGGTCCCTTCGACAATGTGCCCGAATGAACCCAACACCCTCTCAACATGGCGGACGCAGCTCCTTGGTGCATGGTACAGTTTTCAGCACACCTAGATAAGCGCCCCGCTCCTGCGGTTCTATGCGTGTCAATGCACTCACAATCCTTTGTTTGAGTATAGTGCCTCGCTCTCGCTCCTAGGAATTCCCCCACCTCAATTGTGCCTTCTTGGACTTCGGCTACTGTGTCTTCTGCGGCCCCCATCCAGGACAGCTCTCGCGGTGCCCTCGAACTACCTACCGCTTGTCCAGTATTTTTGGAGCTTCCAGCTCACACCTGCTACTGCGGTCACCGCGCCGCGGGTTCCCTTCCAGGACCACTTCCGCGGTTGCATCGGGCCATCTTACTGCTTACCCAAGATTCCGGAGCTTCGGGGTCTTGCTTGCAACTGCGGCTGCCGCACAGCGGCTTCCCATCCAGGACTGATCCAGCGGTTGCCCTCAGAGTGCCTCATCGCCTACCCAGAATTGCCAAGGCCTTCGGGACTTACTTGCAACGGCGGTTGCCGCGCAGCGGCTCTCCCCTACAGGACTGTTTTCGCGGTTGCCCTTGCACTGCTTACCGCTTAACCAGGATTTCTCCTCAGGTTCCAGACCTCACTGCTGCTACGCTCCACAGCTCTCCATCCAGGACTGACCTTGCAGTTGCCAGTGAACTATCACTCTCAAAGGCTGAACCTCAGGTTACCTGTCACAGACAGCGTGGCGTCTGCAGAAGCCCATCCTTATCTTCACGACACCCGCAGCTCTAGGAAAAGCGGGCAGACAACAAGAACAAAGCCAGCCAAACCTAAACAGATGAGCCCCCAACTCAGACGTTACAGTTTGACACGCCCATCATCTGACAGGGCAACAGACATGGATCCTTCTATGCAGGATCTTTTGCGTGGTATGCAAGAACTTTCCCAGGAAGTACAGAATCTGAAGGCAGAGAACGCCGCCCTGAAGCAGCTGGTTCTCTCCCGTGATTCAGCCTATCAAGATAGCGCTTCCACAAGTGGAATAGTGGACAAATATGATGGCTTCCCTAAATTGCTCCATCTATTCTTGGACTCCTGTCTAGTGCACTTCACATTTAAGCCATACTACTTTTCCACCCCCAAAACTAAGGTGGGATTCGTCATAGCCCATCTTACTGGCAATGCCCTGGCTTGTGCCACTCCACTAGTTTCAGCAGGAGATCCCTTGTTGGATAATTACGATGGCTTTATCAAGGCTTTCAAGGAGATGTTTGATCGTCCTGACCAGGTGTATTCTGCACAGGAAAGGCTACTGGAGTTCCGCCAAGGATCTCAGGATATGTTGTCCTATGTTACCAGATTTAAACAACTTTCCAAGGAAGCTGAGTGGTCAAACGAGGCATGCATTACCCTGTTTCATCATGGCCTCAATGATGAAGTAAAGGAGGAGCTAGCCAGAATTGCCCGTCCAAGTTCCTTCCAGGCCCTTATGGATTTATCCCTACAAATTGACTTCAGAATCCAAGAAAGAGAGGCGGAAAAGAAGAGAACACAAAATTCCCCTCCCAAGATATCTCCCCTCACTCCTACCACAAAGGAAAACACTACTGCTGATTCCAAACCCATGCAATTGGGAGAGATGAGAGGCCCCATCTCAAGCCAGGAAAGAAGCCGTCGATTTGACAGTGGGTTGTGCATGTATTGTGCCTCTGACAAACATTTGGTCAGGAACTGTCCCATAGCACCACCCAGGCGTTCGGGAAATGCCAGCTCCCGATCCTGAATGGAGCCCAGCTTCGTGAGACCAAGGGCCGCTCTATCCCTCCGATCCTGAATTGCTCATCAAGGTGTAACCTGGTAGTCCTTGAGGTCACTCTGCTCCCTTCCATCGTAACACCACAGACTGTTCTAGCCTTGGTTGACTGCGGTGCTATGGGTATATTTATGGATGACCAATGGGCAGCCAGGGATGACATTCCCAGAGAACAAAAGGATATCATTCAGAAAGTAGAAGGAATCAACTGCTCTCCCCTGTCCTCTGGTCCCATCACCCAACAAACCAGGAAGATCACGCTATCAATCCACAACCACCAAGAAAACATACAGTTCGACATAATCAGAGCGGCACACTATCCGGTGGTCCTAGGCATGCCTTGGTTAAAGAAGCATAACTCATACCTCAACTGGTCTGCTGGCTCCTTATTTTTGGGCTCTGAATACTGCCTCTCAAACTGTTTGTCTTCAGTTACCCACCCAAATGCTCCCAAGGTCAACCAAAGGAACAACTCTTCTCTCTCCATCTCGAATGTCAATCATGTACCTGAGATCTAACCAACAATTCTCTGACGTCTTTTCCACTGCCATTGTTCAAACCCTGCCTCCACATCGGCTAGAAGACTGCGCCATTGACACTGAGGAAAACGCTGTAATTCCCTTTGGCAGGATGTTTATTCTATCAGAACCTGAAAAGAAGGCCCTAAGAGAATATTTGGATACCAATCTTGCTAACGGCACCATCCGTCCTTCCAAATCACCCGCAGGGGCGTCCTTATTTTTTGTACACAAGAAAGACACAAAGGAGCTACGACCCTGTCTAGATTATAGGGGTCTAAACCAATGCACTCGGAAGGACAGATACCCCTTACCACTGATATCTGACATCTTGGAAGCACTTAGGGGCGCTGTAAGTTTTACCAAGTTAGACTTGCAAGGAGCCTACCATCTGGTACGAATAAGGGAAGGCGAAGAATGGAAGACCGCTTTTCGAACACCATTCGGACATTTTGAGTACCTGTTCATACCTTTTGGACTTGCCAATGCTCCGGCTATCTTCCAACGGTTTATGGATCGAGTTTTTTCTGACATGCTATTCCTCTCTGTTATTGTGTACCTGGATGATATTTTGGTGCATTACAAAAATCCCATACAACATCAAGAACATGTTTCTGCCATGCAACGACTCAGAGAACATCATTTATTAGCCAAACCTGAGAAATGCACATTCCATGTTACTACAGTGCGTTACCTAGTGTATGTGTTGAACGCCCAAGGGGTGGCTATGGATCCTGTCAAAATCGAAGCCGTCACGTCCTGGCCAGTTCCTTGTTCTGTAAAACAAGTTCAATCTTCCCTGGGCCTTGCAAACTTTTACAGGAAGTTCATACCTTCCTTTTCAGCCATAGTTCACCCAATCGTGAACCTACTTAAGAAGAATACCCCCTTTCTTTGGACCTCTTCTGAAGAAGCTGCCTTTGTAAAAATTGAAGGAAATGTTCACTCACAAACCCATTTTGGTACAGCCTAATGTTTCAAGACCCTTTTTGGTGGAGACTGACGCCTCTGAATTCACGATTGGCGCAGTGTTGAAACAACAAGCCCAAGACGGGTTCGAACATTGTGTGGCTTACTTATCTCGGACCTTACTCCCATGCGAAACCCACTATTCAGTCCTAGAAAAAGAACTGCTTGCCATTCGTCAAGCCTTTAAAGACTGGCGTCATCTCCTCCTGGGTGCTGCCCATCCTGTACAAGTGTGAACAGATCATAGAAACCTGCAAGTCCTTCAATCCATGGAGTGCCGGAACAGCTGACAAACACGATGGGCCTTTTTCTTTGCTCAATACCAATTTCAGATATCTCACATTCCAAGGAGCTCAAATATCATTGCAGATTCCTTGTCCCGACGTCCTGACTACCCAACTCAGGAAAGACCCACCCTGCCTAAAATGTTTCCCAGCACTGTGTTCATCGCTCAAGCATCTGACATCCTGGAGACCATTAAGAACGAGACTACAACCTCGGACCTTTGGAAGGACTTCCAAGGACATAATCCCTGGGGGCTTAAGTTTACGAATGGTTTCCTTTTTCGGAAAACTCAACTAGTTGTACCTACCAAATCACTACAGAAGTGCATTTTGCACCTATGCCATGACACCTAACACTCTGGGCATCGTGGGGTCACTGGTACCCTTCTTTCCATTCAACGAAACTTCTGGTGGCCAAAGATGCTGAAAGATGTTCAGATGTAAATCCGGGCATGTTCCGTCTGTAACCAGAACAAGACCGATAACAAGAGACCCGCAGGACAACTTCTCCAACCGGCTCTTCCTTCCCAGCCCTGGGAAGTTATAGCTACAGATTTCATTGTGGACCTTCCCCCTTCCAGGTGTCATCCGCCACCACAGCCGCAATTGGCGGCTTCTTCCACGTTGGAGACTGCAACCCAGACAAAGGGGTTTTTAGTCCTTCCTTTGTTTCTGGTCCGGGCCCATTGGCCGGACGCAGGGCTGCCGGGAGTTATCTTCTCCCTCAACCCGGAAGTCGCTGTGTTTCAACCCACACTGATTTCGCTCCAGCGCTCCTGGTTCCTTCGCTCTGCTTTGGCCCCTCTTGATCCCTCCGCTTGCCTCGGCCTCCGAAGCGGATCTTGGTGCCTGCTGGTGTCGCTCTCCTAGCGATTCTATTTTCCTGTCTTTTCTCCCTTCGCTGCCGCTCCCTTTGCGGTACACTTTCTCCCTCCTCTTCTCTCGCTGCTTGCCGACGTTTTTTTCTGTTTTACGCTTTCTTCCCTCGCGGTCGCTGTTCCGGCGGCGTGCGGTTTTCCCTTCTCCCTGGCCGCTTCTCTCTCCGTAGCGGTAAGGATCTCCTGCATTCTCTTCCCTCTGCCTTTCTCCTTCTCTGGGAACTGTTTTGCTTCTTTTCTCTGGGCCGTGTTCCTCGGTCCACTTAGCACCTACAAGCCACCTTTTCACTGCTGGCTGCTCTTACTGCATAGGACTGCCCGCCTTCCAACGGAGATCTTCTCGACCCTTCAGCTACCGGTCTCATCCTCGTTGGATCTTCTCTGAACTCCACCGTACCTTCAAGTTGGACTTGTATCTTCTCCGGTCTTGCCTGCTTGGATCCTCCAGACTGCAACGGTCACTCTGCATCCTCAAGGGTTTTTTCCCATGTGGGTTTTTCCCTTTTTTCCGGCTTGTTCCCGGAAGAGGAGCCCCGGAACTGCTGTCCATTCAGCGGTCACTGTGGCTTCTTTCCGTGACAGGCAAGTGCCCCTAAAAAAGGAAAGAGACTACCTGAGTTGGCGGAACCTACAAGACACAGACAACTCGGGAAGTTCAGGTGAGGAGAGTGTGGAGGTACAGGGGAGAGACGTGGTTCGACAGCACGATCAGTCACACCAGGGGACATACAGTTATTATGGTAACCATCGATCTCTTTTCTCAAATGGTTCACTTTACGCCATTATCAAAATTACCTTCGGCTCCAGAAATGGCTGGACTCTTTGTACAACAGATCTTTCGTCTTCATGGCCTACCATCCAAAATCATCTCTGATCGTGGACCACAGTACATCTCTAAGTTTTGGAAAAATCTCTGCAGGGTGTTAGGAATTCAACGGGCGCTTTCCTCCGGGTACCATCCCCAGACAAACAGCATTACCAAAAGAGTAAACCAGACCCTTGAACAGTACCTATGCTGTTTTTCCACCAAGGTTCAGGACGATTGGTATGTGCTCATACCAGTCGCAGAATTCGCCTACAATAACTCTGAACACTCTTCTATAAAAACCAGTCCTTTCTTTTGCAACCTAGGTTTTCATCCTTCTGTACTTCCCACAGTGCTGCCTGCTCCTAGTCCTGTTCCTTCTATTGATTCCTGGACTGCTCAGTTCATCAAGATGCCTTGAACCATCTATCCCAGGCTAGGGAAAACATAAGAAGATCTGCAGACTCCAAGGGACACCCTGCTCCAGATTATAATGTCAGGGACAAGGTCTGGTTATCTTCCCAATATTTACCCAGACACTTAAGACCAAACAAGTTGGCAACCCGCTACTACGGCCCCTTCGTTGTGTCTAAGAAGATCAATCCAGTGGCCTATGAATTACGATTGCACAACTTGGAACAGAATCCATCCTGTTTTCACACTTCCCTGTTAAAGCCTTATCTCCACTCTTCCAGGAATGCCCCCCGACCTCCTCCTCTACTAGTCCAGGGTCAGATTGAGTATGAAGTCTCTCGGATTTGCGACTCTAGATACAGAAGGGGAAGATTACAATACTTGGTGGAATGGAAAGGTTATCCACCCAGTGATCGTACTTGGGAACCTGTCTCCAACCTCAATGCCCCCAGACTAGTGCAACAATTCCATCGATTACATCCTGGCAAACCTGGGGGTACCAGGCTTCGGAGGGGGGATACTGTCATGAAATCGCACCAACGCCCCCTTTGGACCTCCTGATCCCTTCGACAATGTGCCCGAATGAACCCAACACCCTCTCAACATGGCAGACGCAGCTCCTTGGTGCACGGTAAAGTTTTCAGCGCACCTAGATAAGCACCACGCCCCTGTGGTTCTGCGTGTGTCAATGCGCTCGCAATCCTGTGTTCGAGTGTAGTACCTCGCACTCACTCCTAGGAATTCCCCCACCAGAATTGTGCCTTCCTGGAATTCGGCTACTGTGTCTTCCACGGCCCCCATCCAGGACAGCTCTTGCAGTGCCCTCGAACTACCTACTGCTTGTCCAGGATTTTCGGAGCTTCCAGCTCACACCTGCTACTGCGGTCACCGCGCTGCGTGTTCCCTTCCAGGCTGCTTCCGCGGTTGCATCGGGCCATCTTACTGCTTACCCAGGATTCCAGAGCATCCGGGTCTTGCTTGCAACTGCGGCCGCCGCACAGCGGCTTCCCATCCAGGACTGATCCAGCAGTTGCCCTCGGACTGCCTCACCGCCTAGCCAGAATTGCGGAGGCCTTTGGGACTTACTTGCAACGGCGGATGGCGCGCAGTGGCACTCCCCTCCAGGACTGTTCTCGCGGTTGCCTTTGGACCACTTACAGCTTAACCAGGATTTCTCCTGAGGTTCCAGACCTCACCGCTGCTACGCTCCACAACTCTCCATCCAGGACTGACCTCGCAGTTGCCAGTGAACTATCACTCTCAAAGGCTGAACCTCAGGTTACCTGTCACAGACAGTGTGGCATCTGCAGAAGCCATCCTTATCTTCACGACACCCGCAGCTCTAGGAGAAGCGGGCAGACAACAAGAACAAAGCCAACCAAGCCTAAACAGGTGAGTCCCCAACTCAGACGTGACAGACAGTGCTTTTCTTGTGGAAGCATGGGAAACCCATACTGTTCCTTTGTGACGATGCTGGTATTTCTTGGGCTTGTCCTCTAGTACCTACTTGGCAGTGCTTTGTTTATAAATCCGGGCTGCCAGCACCCTTCTTTCCTTCCTGCTTGGACTGTGCCCAGGTCACGGCCACTTCTCTTAATTCCCTATTAGAATCCTTCTAAGGTAAGCCCATTCTTGTTGACAGGAGAGACCTGCCCAGTGTTCTCCATCCCAGAGCTCTATGTGTCCCCCGCGGTGGGGACACATGATACAGTCAGGTAAGTCCTTCAAGCAAAGCAGCTAAACACAAGCGCAGTTGATAACATGCTTTTAAAACCCCTATGTCTGTGTCTTGTTTTTTCTATTAGTCCTTCC
Source organism: Ambystoma mexicanum (assembly GCF_040938575.1). NCBI lineage: Eukaryota > Metazoa > Chordata > Amphibia > Caudata > Ambystomatidae > Ambystoma > Ambystoma mexicanum. Next base: position 350,661,262 of record NC_090924.1, read on the forward strand.
TTTAGCATCCCCCCTAAATGCACCCACCTGTAACCCTCCTACTTAAGCGGGCCCCATTTGGGCCAGGGGTTGCACAACTACGTCTTCTGTTAGTCACAGGGTTATAGTGCTCAGCGTGCTTCTTGCTTTGCTGCTGAGCCTCAACATTGTTGTGCCCAGCACATGTCTTGCTTTACTTCCCAGTCTCTGTGTTATAGCACCAAGCATGCTTGCTGCTTGCTCAGCTTTACGTTTCTAGCATTAAGCATGCTTCTTTGCATCCAGGGATATAGCACCTAGCTTCTCTATGCATGCCTCCTGGTAGATAGTGCCCAGCTCGCTCTATGTGCAGCCTTCACACGAGCCTGCAGGGATTGTAGCACCCAGAATGTTCTGCACCCAGGGATGTAGAACCTAGTTTGCACTGCCACCAGGGATGTAGCACCCAGCTTCCCTATGCACGCCTCGCGGTAGATAGTGCTCAGCTCGCCCTATATGCAGCATGCACACGAGCCCTGCAAGGATGGTAGCACCCAGAATGTTCTGCACCCAGGGTTGTAGAACCTAGTTTGCACTGCCACCAGGGATGTAGCACCCAGCTCACTCCTCACTCTGTAGCCAGGGATATAGTACTCTACTCGGTCCTCACGTTGCATCCAGGGACATAGTACCACTCATGCTCTTCACACTGCATCCAGGGATATAGACCCCAGATCACTACCAGGCGTATAGAGTCCAGCTCACTGGCTCTCCAGAATTATAGCTCCCAGGTCACTCTGCAGCTTGCACTGGACCTGCAGAGATATAACAGCAAGTTTGCTAATTAAACCTATACAGTACCTCTGACTATACAGCGTGAAGCTCACACTGCAGCCTGCACAGTGCCTCCGCGGATGTAGCATACAGCTTGCTCTGTAGGTCAGTGCCTCCAGGGATATAGCAGCTAGTACAGGAAGCTGCTTGCAGTGTACTTCCTGGAAAACAGCTCTGAGCTCGCGATTGAGCTCTATCCTCATGAGTCTCATATCCTCTTGACCATCTCTCCGCCTCTTGACCTTTGCTTCTCTAATGTGTGGACTTTTAAGATTTTTTACTGATTGATAATACCTGCAGCTTTTGGCTACTCATTGCTCCCAACGTTTTAAAAAGACTGCCCGACATTTTGAAGTCAGGCAGAAGTTCTGGCCTTCCTCCAGCACCCACGTGGCTCTCTGATGTGGAATGCAGCCTCTGTGTCTGTGTCACAGAAACTGCTACACATTTTCTCTGGGCTCCATAAGCAGTGCTCATTGTTGGCGGTTTATTCTCAGACCCAACTCTCTGCAGCTGTGCCAGTCTCTTTGTCTGTACAGGCTCCATTCGGTTTCTTCAGAAAACCTGGCAAACCAAGTGTCTGCAAGCCAAGTGAAGGCTATGCTAGGGTCCTGAATGTGAAGAAGCAGTGCCTTGTGCTCTAGTTCTGTTGACATTTTAGTATCATAGCATTGATACAGAGACCATCTTCGTTCTCCTTTCCCGTTCCAGAACACCGCCATAAACCTCTCATTAAAGACAGGTTGCTCAATTGATCTCACGATCTTCCACTTTCTTTTTTGCCTGGCTCGCAGTTGTTTCTAGGATTTCTTTTCTTTTTCTCTCTGGTTCTCTGTTGGTCTGGGATTTTCTTTTCTGACTGGTTCTCTCTTGGTCTGTGATTTCTCTTTCTGAAAGGTTCTCTCCTATTCGGGGATTTCTTTTTCTCTCTGAATCTCTCTTGGTCTGGGATTTCTTTTTTCTGTCTGGCTCTCTCTTGGTGCAGGATTTCTTTTCTACCTGGCTCTCTCTTGGTCTGGAACTTCTTTTTCTGTCTGGCACTCTTTTGGTCTGGAATTTCTTTTTCTGGCTGGCTCTCTCTTGGTCTGGGATTTCTTTTTCTGTCTGGCTCTCTTGTGGTCTGGGATTTCTTTTTCTGTCTGGCTCTCTTGGGGTCTGGGATTTCTTTTTATGACCAGCTCCCCCTTGATCGGGAGTTTGTTTTTCTGGCTGGCTCTCTCTTGGTCTGGGATTTCTTCTTCTGACTGGATCTCTTGGGGTTTGGGATTTCTTTTTCTGTCTGGCTCTCTTGTGGTCTGGGATTTCTTTTTCTGTCTGGCTCTCTTGGGGTCTGGGATTTCTTTTTATGACCAACTCCCCCTTGATCGGGAGTTTGTTTTTCTGGCTGGCTCTCTCTTGGTCTGGGATTTCTTCTTCTGACTGGATCTCTTGGGGTTTGGGATTTCTTTTTCTGTCTGGCTCTCTCTTGGTCTTGGATTTCTTTTTCTGTCTGGCTCTCTTGGGGTTTGGGATTTCTTTTTCTGTCTGGCTCTCTTGGGGTCTGGTATTTCTTTTTCTGACCAGCTCCCTCTTGGTCTGGGATTTCTTTCTCTGTCTGGCTCTCTTGGGGTTTGGGATTTCTTTTTCTGGCTGGCTCCCTCGTGGTCTGGGATTTCTTTTTCTGTCTGGCTCTCTCTTGTGGTCTGGGATTTCTTTCTCTGTCTGGCTCTCTTGGGGTTTGGGATTTCTTTTTCTGGCTGGCTCCCTCGTGGTCTGGGATTTCTTTTTCTGTCTGGCTCTCTCTTGGTCTGGGATTTCTTCTTCCGACTGGTTCTCTTGGGGTTTGGGATTTCTTTTTCTGTCTGGCTCTCTTGGTGTCTGGGATTTCTTTTTCTGACCAGCTCCCTCTTGGTCTGTGATTTGTTTTTCTGTCTGGCTCTCTTGTGGTCTGGGATTTCTTTCTCTGTCTGGCTCTCTTGGGGTTTGGGATTTCTTTTTCTGTCTGTCTCCCTCGTGGTCTGGGATTTCTTTTTCTGGCTGGCTCCCTCGTGGTCTGGGATTTCTTTTTCTGTCTGGCTCTCTCTTGTGGTCTGGGATTTCTTTCTCTGTCTGGCTCTCTTGGGGTTTGGGATTTCTTTTTCTGGCTGGCTCCCTCGTGGTCTGGGATTTCTTTTTCTGTCTGGCTCTCTCTTGGTCTGGGATTTCTTCTTCTGACTGGTTCTCTTGGGGTTTGGGATTTCTTTTTCTATCTCGCTCTCTTGGTGTCTGGGATTTCTTTTTCTGACCAGCTCCCTCTTGGTCTGTGATTTGTTTTTCTGTCTGGCTCTCTTGTGGTCTGGGATTTCTTTCTCTGTCTGGCTCTCTTGGGGTTTGGGATTTCTTTTTCTGTCTGTCTCCCTCGTGGTCTGGGATTTCTTTTTCTGTCTGGCTCACTCTTGGTCTGGGATTTCATGTTCCTACTGGTTCTCTCCTGTTTTAGGGTTTTGTGAGGTTGTCTGACAGATCATCCACGTTAGATTCTTCATTCTCCTTTTGATTTCTCCATCTAGTTCATCACTTTGTACTCTCATTCCCCATACCCGAAGGCCGGGTCTATTGGAATGGAGCTTCTTCAAATTTCCAATGATAGGACGATGTGCCCGAGTGTCAGGTATTCTGGCATCTTCTATCCAGGTCCCCACCGAATCCGGTGGCCACTGTGCAAGGGGACAGAGGTGACCAGAGTCAAGGTTGTCCCATTACTGCAGCCATCATTTTTGTAAACCTTGTTTCTTGTGTTTCGTATTAATTGGCTGTTCTAGAAGACCTATTTCCCTTGGTGAGTTCTGAGATTTCTCAAGCCAATTGACAACATGTGGGAAATCTATTTCTAAAATAAATGACCCTGGGATCTGAGACATAATTGCAGCCTAGACAGAAATGCTTTGACTTTCTACCAATAATTGTCGTTAGTGGCATGGGTTACATTTCTTATACTACATTTACATGAACTGCGTGCGTTGTCAGAACCAAGGATAAATTGGTCCAGAAATACAATGTCAGACCGGACTACACTCTGTTTATTTACAGAATCTAGGAGGGCTTATGTTTTCTGCTTAGTTGGGAATGTCATAGGTACATCAATGGAACCTATGGTGTGCATCACCACAAAGGGCGTTGTGGGTAGATCTTCTTTGTGCACTTTGAGATTATTTGTGATGATTCTGAACTCTTTTCATTTTTTTTTTTTAAACTTTTATTTTTGGCGGCAGAGGTATACATTAGGCACACACATCAGTACAACGGACAAGCAGTATAGGTGAATTATAAATTGATATACAGAGTATAGTAACCACAGCGGTAGCAACGGAGCTTCACTTGAGAGAAATGGGAGGAGTAGTTCATGGTACTGGAGTAGTCCTTGGCGGAACCGGGGACAAGTCCGACCCGGGCACACGGTCACTCTGGCTGTTGAGGTACGTATTGAATTTGACCCCGATGTTTTTGGGGCGTGAGTGGGTGGGGAGCAAATTCAGGTATTCCTCCAACCCTGGAGTATACATTTTTTGGCCACCATACGGCCTATATTCAAGAACTTAGTCGAGCTCCCATTGCAGACCCACCGCTAAACCCCAAACAAGACTGCCAATGGATCAGGGTCAATCACTGTGTCAGTAATTGCAGCAAGTGTTTCTAAGATGCGCCTCCAGAACTCTGACAACCTATCGCAGGACCAAAACATATGTAAATGGTCAGCTTTTTCAGCCCCGCAGCGGGGGCAAGAGTGTACAGTTGCGTGGGCGAACCTCGAGGTACGATGCGGGGTATAGTATAGCCTGTTAAGAAGCTTGTATTGCATGGCACGATACCTAAAATTCAGAGAGACTTTTTGAGTGTGTAGGCACATTCCCTCCCAAATCTCGTCAGAGATCTCCAGGCCCAACTCGTTTGCCCATTCGTCATGAGCCCTGATTGTTTGATTTGGGGTAGTGTCTTGCAGGATCTTGTACAGCGAGGATATGACGCCGCGGGCTCCACCAGAATTGGCAATGTACGCAATCGCCGGATTATCAGGGGGCTCGTTTGGAAATGAGGGCCACATAGAACGAAACGCAGCCCGGAGTCTATAGTATTGGAGAGTCTCTGTAGCGGATCCAGTGTGCCCCTGTTTCCATGTTTGGGGGTTGATGAACCTGCCCTCAGGGTAGAAGTCGGACAGTGCCTGATACCCTAGTGAACCCCAGTGCTGGGCCAAGGCGGTGTCAGGTGTGGGTTCCAGACCAGGGAGGGACCACACGGGCAGCCATTTGTAGTATGGGGAGGATTCAGGTGTTGGAAAGAGCAGGCGTGTCCAGGCGTGAAGAGTCGCAGCGATTGGATCAATAGGAGAATCAGGTGTATAATGTTGGTGCAGGATAAGAGACATTATGTTGATACCCTTGGCTGCCAGTCGCTCCAACTTGACATGTCGGCGTACCGGAGAGTGGCATGTTGGGCCTGGGCCGCAGTCCAATAATGGATCAGATCAGGAGCCGTGAGGCCCCCTCATTTGTATGGGAGTGCCATGTCAGTCCACTTCTTGCAAACCGCACAGGAGTGCCATAGGAACTGTGCACAGAGCGAGTGTAGTTTGGTGAAGTAGGCCTTCATGGGCCATACGGGTACGTTGCTAAAAAAGTAAAGGAGCTTGGGGAGTAGAATCATTTTAATGAGAGAGAGTCGGCCAGCAATGGATAATGGAAGAGCACGCCATCGCAGCAGCTTAGTCTCAACTGTCTGTGCTACTGCTGAATAATTGTCGGCTAATAGGGCAGGTTTGGTTAGGGATATTCGAACGCCCAAATATCTAAAGCCGTCCGGAGACCAACGAAGGGGGAATTCAGAAGCGGGTTGTTGAGTAGATTTACTGAGTGGGAAGATCTCGGACTTTGAATAGTTAATTGTGAAACCGGAATGGGCCCCGGTGCGGGTGATGTCTCTCAATATTTGGTCGAGGTGGGTTGTGGGATCTCTAATGTACAGTAAAACATCGTCCGTGTACACGGATATAATTTCAGGGCTATCTGTCAGTCTTATCCCCTTATGAGCGTGACAAGCTCGGATAAAGTCTGCCATCAGTTCTATTGCTAGGGCAAATAAGATCGGTGAGAAGGGACATCCCTGTCAGGTGCCCCTAAAGAGTGTGAAGAGATCAGAGGTTAGGGAGTTAACTCTTACTCGCGCCACAGGGGAGGTGTAAAGTAATTTGATGTGGTCGATCATATTCGGGCCGACCCCCATCGTCTCCAGTACCTGCCACATGTAGCGCCAGGAGACCATATCAAAGGCCTTTTGAGCATCCAGTGTGACTGCTACAGCTTGCACGTCTTGGTCTATACGAGACATAACATTAATAACCTTCTGATGTTGTGGGAGGTAGATCTCCCAGGAACAAAGCCTGCCTGATCTTCGTGAACTAAGTATGTCATAATGGGCAGGAATCGATTCGCTATAACTTTCGCGAAGACTTTCGTGTCAAGGTTCATGAGGGAGAGAGGTCTATAAGAACCACATTCATCTTCGGTTTACCAGGTTTTAGCAGGACCGTGATAACAGCCTCCCGCATGGAGGGGGGGAGAATAGAGACTCATAGGGATTCGATCCAGATCTCAAGCAGCCTAGGAGCTAGTATGGCAACATGCTCTTGATAGAATTCTGCATTGAGTCCGTCAGGACCCGGTGCCTTACCTTTGGGCAGATCCGAAATAGCGGTCACTATTTCATCCAGGGTAATTGGGGAGTCCAGCTGATCTCGGGTAGAAGGGGAGATCTCTGTGGTGGGGATCTGGTCAAGAAGGTCGCGAGTGTGTTGGTCGGTGTGTTCGATAGGCTGGGAATAGAGGGAGCTGTAAAATTCGGTAAAAACATCTAGGATTTGTTGGTTGGTCCACTGTGTATTGCCCTGTGCGTCTTTGACGGAGGTAATCTGAGTCTGGCCAGACTCTCTCCTCACGAGTGTAGCTAAAGTTCTCCCGGGCCTGTCTCCCTCTCCCTATTTCCTGGTGGCCTGAAGGCGGCTAAAGTATTGGACCTCGTTGGTGGCGAGTGCATTATATGTATGGAGCTCCTCGCTCATTTGAGCAAGGATATTGGGATCCGCACCAGTGGAGCATCGCAGTTCTAATTGCTTCAGTTTAGTTTCGGAGCGAGCAAGGGCAGCCCTAATTGTCTCCAATACCCCCGCCTCACGAGAGATAGAAATGCCCCTAATATATACTTTGAAGGTGTCCAACCTAACCGCGGCCGAGGTGTCCTGAAGGGAGTTGTGCTCAAAGAACGATTCAATGTCCGCTAATATTTCAGCCCTGAACACAATATCCCTGAGGGCCTCAGATTTGAAGCGCCAGGTGGAAAATGTCGAAATAGGGATTCCCAGTCCTACAGATATTGTGACTGCCGCATGGTCAGAGAGCGTACGGGATAGAATTCGGGAGCTCTCCACCCTGCCCATCATTTCACGCAACACAAAGAACAGGTCTATCCTGGACAAACTGTTGTGAACAGACGAATAATAGGTGTACTCCCTCCGCTGGGGGTGTAGTGTCCTCCAGGCGTCGCAAATATTGAGTGTCCCAGTGTGGTCCTGTAGTCTGCGTGCAGCCCTGGACAGGGCTCGGGCAGCCGTACCCGTTCTGTCCAAAACAATGTCCAGAATAAGATTTAGATCCCCTCCCCATATTATCTGAATACCTACATAGCCCAGTAATATGGAAGTTATAGTGTCAAAGAATTCAGGAGAGTCAACATTCGGGCAATAGGTATTAACCAACAGGTATTCGCTGTTCACCAGTGTACAGTGTAGTATAACATAGCGGCCCTCCGGGTCAATGGAGCTTTTATGCAATGTAAACTTAATTGACTTATGAATCATCGTGAGAACGCCCCTAGAATGGATAGAATAGGAGGTGATGAATCTAGCGGGGCCCCATGTCGGGGCTATGGTCCTCGGCATGTGGCCCCCAGAATGAGTCTCCTGTAGAAGCAGAATCTTACATGCATGTCTATTTGCATAGGACATAATCTTACGGGCCTTAGTGTGATTGCTCAGTCCCCTAATGTTCCAGTACATTATGAGAGTGGTCATTTCAGTATCGGGTAATTAACCTGTAATGTGCAATTAATGAACCTCACAAATCCGACAATAGTATTGGCTAGCAACTGTGAATCTAAAAATATGGTTATAACCAGACAATGTGTGTGCCGTGCAACCTCGTATGCCCTTTTTGAGTACCGCCCCAGAAATCCCCAGGCTTGGGGCGCGGTGACAGCGCCCTGTGAGCTCTCTCAACGGTGAAGAAGGGGGACATGTCGGGGTTACCCAGGAGGTCCTTCAATAGATTCTCAACTGCCAGCTCGAGTCGGCCCTTCAGCGCATTTTCCGGAACCCCAACAATGCGTATATTGTTCCTTCATGATCTGGTTTCTTAATCATCACATTTGGCCTTAACCGACTTCATGTCTGCAACCAGAGTGGATACCGTGTCCTGTATCGTGGTTATATTGTCCTCGTTGGCACTTATCCTATTTTCAGTCTCTGTGATTCTCGAACCCTACTGGTCTAATTTGGCCCTGAGAGATGCCACATTTGCATTAATGTCATCTAGTTTCTCGTGAAAGGCAGCAAAATTTCTGGCCATTGATTCCATCATGGCAGTCAGGTCTGTAGCAGGCGCCTCAACGGGTGTCGGCGAGGCCGCCTAGTCGGCCGATGCATTGGCCGAGTCAGGTCTTGCGGTGGCTCTTGCAAATTTGTCCATGGCACCCGATTTATTAGCACTCCTGGACCTATTGGGCATAGCGCAATATGGCTAGTAGATGTTCGAAATGCAGTGTATGGCTGTCATGAGCAGTATGCTCACAGGCGCAATGTATAGCTTTTGTGAGTGGTGTGCACGCAGAGAGTATGTGTCACCAGGATCAAGATGAGGGCCCAGCTCTTATAGTGCTTATAGTGAAAGTCCAGACACACTGTTCAGAGTCAGCAGGCGGGAGCTGTAAATGCCTGGAGCCAGGAGCCAGGGGGATTGATGCCCAGGGAGGTGAGTGAGAGACCTTAAAGGGAGACAGCCTTGATGACCACACAGAGCTCAGGAACAGTGGTCCGTGCGTGATGGGTCCAATCCAGGGGAAGCCAGGATCATGAGGGAGAGCAGCCACCGTGAGAGAGCGGGGGGGAAAGCAAAATCAAATGGCAGACAGTCCCGAATGAAGCAGCCCTCCCGCTCCTCACCTGTAGCCTGGCAACATCCAGCAAGAGGGCCGCGGGTCAGGCAACCCAGGAGGGAAGCTTGGAATCCAGTCCCTCGGGGCCGGGGCGCGGCAGAGGGCAAGAGCCGCACAGGAGCGCTGGAGAGTGCCGCCAGCCACGGAGGCAGGGCGGCTACAGGTCCACAGAAGTCGCGGGACGCGGGCAACGGCGTCCCGCGGAAGAGCAGCTCGCGCTCAGCAGCACGGGTCCTGGAGGCGGTCCAGCCTCACCCGACCCAGCCCCAGCCTCCAGGCAATGGGCTCGGTGGGCGCACACAGCAGGAGCGGGCCGGTGGGTGGAGAATATCCAGCGGGGACCAGGGCGCAGGAGGCCTCACGCAGCGCCACAACGCACCCAGAGCACCAGGGGCGGCACAGCCCAGCACCGGGGCAGCGCGAGCCAGCCAGATGCCGGTCCAAAAAGCACAATTCAGGGCCAAACTCCACAGGCAGACAGCCCTGGCCTAGAACAAGGTAGGGGCCAGGTATGAGGCCATAGCAAGGTGGCAGACCGCAGATGTTGAAGGATATAGAGCGGCAGTGCACGGAGCTGACAGACTAGACAGCCATTTTGTCGGCTGCTCAACAGCGCACCCATGAAGTCTTTTCAGTATAGTCTTCATAGGCTCAATACTCTTCGCCCAATGGAGACAACATATTTTTCAACCAATTCATTTGGAAGGTTCAGTCTTGTTGGTTGGGTCTCAGATTCCCAACTTTTTAGAGACCTTGAAGTTTGACACCCTTCCTTGCTATTTAGGGGTTTTGTCAGGGGTTTTGTCAGGGGTAGGGTAAAATGCGATACAACGTTGAAACAACAATAATCGCATTCCAGGAAACAAACCATTGTCTATAAGGCCCTTACAGGAAGGCAATCCACTCCCATTCTGAGTCTCTGTACAGCACCTGGTATAAATCAGTGGTGGACAGGACTCTGAGGACCCTGCAGGAGGGAAGGGGGGTGATGAGAGGCAGAGAAAGCCACAAATGCAAAGCAGGAGCTCACAGTCCTTGCAGACGTGGTAGTTAGGGAGGTACTCAGGCTGGTGGGCTACCTGATGGTGGCAACAGCCGTTTTCCCTGGCAAAAATGCAGCACGTTGTGACCATATGTATGACAAGGTGCAGGCTATGTTAGCACATCCCCGCACAACCAGGGACGTCAAGAAGTGGCGGGATGAACTTAAGCAGAGGGTCTGCTCCATCACATCTGACCACTGAGAGCAAGTGGAGATGGAACCATGACACATCCATGCTTACAACCCTGCAAGGCAATGGCAGCAAGTGTGGTGTGGACATCAGTCGCATCACTGGATCCGGAAATGCAGAGGTCAGAGCAGCCACAAATGTAGCAGCTGGTGAGTAGACAATGTACATCCCTAAAATAGCATCTTAAAAGTGCATGGAAATAGACCCCACAGTATGTCTGTGTGCTCCCCCATTGACTGAAAAGGGAGGGTCCAATGAGACCAACCACACACACGGAACACCATCCCAGACAAGTCCCCAACACATTGACATCCTGCACAAAAAATGATTGCCACTCCACCATACCTGTTGCAAATATGTGAGAGATCCAAAGTACTCCAAAGTGTCTGCTTATCGTTTAGTCGCCACATGAGACACTCCCACATGCAGACCACCTGGACATGGATTCAGGCAGCGCATATGTACACAGCTAGTCCTGCTTACCAAATCAGCATCACTGTAGCCCTCATTGGCAGAGTAACCTACCACATGTCATTTATTTGGTTCCACAGAGGACAATTCCAGTGACCAAGGGGTACCACCTAACAGCCAAACACGTGCCACCGCAGCAAACATCACTGTCCTAGGACCCACCATCACCAGATCAACACAACAACAGAGAGATATGTGGCCAGGGAGCCAGCCTGCAATTGAAACTACAACTGTGATAGACAAGACACAAGCCGAACAAAACCAGGCCTTCCAGCTGTGTAGCCATCACAGAGTGCACCACAAGCGCTGCAAACCAAAGGCCCACGTCCATGTGAAGCACTCACAAGGCCACCTTGAACCCATGTTGTGCCTGTAGAGGTTGGCCAAGATGCCCTTGCACACATCTCCCAGTCAGAACTGTTGCCAGTTGACCTGGGGGACTGCCAGGGAGAGGACACAGATATGGCATGGCACTGTGCACACCTACTAGAGTTGGCACAGATGGCTCTGAGGGCAATACTAGAGTTTGGTCACCTGATGCACACGACCCTGCCAATGTGGAACAACAAGTGGTTCCTGTGACCTTGCCTGGACCTAGACACCCACCAACACCATGCACCACACTTGCTAGCTGTGATCACTCAAGGCACAGTCCAACAACAGATCATTGACGTCCAACACAAGGAACAAGGAAGTCATGCTATGTCTCTGAGATATGTGGGCTACGGTGCCACGAGAACATTTCCTGTGAACACCTTCATGTCCTCCAAGGCACCCTGAAGGCCATAAGGGGCTAAGTGAGGGAGGCAGGGCAGCACGTGTAAGTGCCACCACCCTCCAAAGCCACAGAATGAATGCGAGCACAGAGGCTTCCTCCCAGGGCGTTGTACTGATGTCTGGGATTTTGGAGCGTGTAGCGAGCACACTAGTCCAATTACAAACCCTGGTCGCCACCAACCCAACACCGTCTACCTCCATCAATGCTACATCTGTTCGCTAAAGCTCACCCAATAGGTCTACCAGACTATTACACCACCAATCACCACCCCCAGCGGGAAATGGGAAAACACCCAGGTGCAAATGAGTACTGTTGCTTATTGTTTACACTGTTGGAGAGATTGAGGAGTGTGTTGGGGAGGGGAAGGTGGAGAGGTGTTTGGGGAAGGTTGAAGGGTGTGTTGGGGAGGGAGGATGTTTATGTGTATGTTGGGGAGAGGATAGGTTGAGAGGTATGTTGGGAGGGGAAAGAGAGAAATAACCGTGGGGGTGAACACATGGTTTGATCTTCTGTTCAATAAAAGGTGTTATGATGCAAAATACATATGTGTCAAGTGATATTTCTCACACTTTATTCATGGGTTGAAGCAGCTTGCATATGCTGATGTTGCAGTATTAAATATATATGTCTTCATGCTGCCAGATACTGCAGAATTCCTACACAATTCTGCCCCTGCACATTGTGATCCATACCCTACCACTCATGCACTCATGCACTCAGACAAATGAAGCGACTAAGCGCTGCCTTGTGATCTGGCCTTCCCGCACACCCCATGCTGGATGTATGGCTCGGGATTCTGCTTCTTCATCATTCTCCTTACTGTCTGGTGGAATGATGGCATTCTGTAGCACATGCACATTATGCAATAGGCACAGACCGTGGAGCATCCAACATGCAATGACAATGTGGCTAGCTTTGTTGGGGGCATACACCAGTGCTCCTCAGTCCTCTGTAGGCAGTGCCCGATTAAACCCTATGGAGGCCCGTAGGCAGTAGAACTCTTGCCTCCCCCCACCCCCTTGCAAATTATAAGAATGCAAACACAGCGCAGGCCGTTGCACAGCGCAGCAGTGCATCAAGGCCTATGCCTTCCTGGGCCCCCTGAAAGTAGTGGGGACAATACGCCAGTGCCTACTTGGCCTAATGGGTAATCCAGAACTGCCAAGAAGGTAACAGAACCTGGCTTTCACTAGTCCGAAAGACCTTGCAATGATGCTGTGTGTTTGGGTGTGTGCTACATGAAACCTCCACTCTGCAGGCCTCTTGAGGTTTTGGTATGGGTTCAGTAGCCATGGCATGAGCAGATACTCGCGTCACCTTTAAGGATATTATATTGTCGTTTGTGGATGACTGGATTTATGACTAAGGGCAATGCAGCATTGATGTAGGATGTGGGTGTTAATGGGGTTGTACATTTGTTGCTATGTGCGTGCATGGCTGCTGTTGCCCTCCTACTAACACCCCACCCTTTACAGTGGGAAAATACAACCATGTCCTTTGGCCCATGTGTGTGGTCATGTATGCAGAGAGGGTACTGTTCCACAGTACCAGTGAGTCATGCATAGAGCCAGGGAACCTTGCACCACTGTGTGAAATGGTTATGTCAGCATCATGTGTCATTGCCACATTCAGCATTCAAGGTATGCTGTAGCTCCCTTTTGCTGTACACGTGCTTTGTTGCATGCAGAGGCACTAATCCCACATGTGTGCATTCCAGGTCACAAATTATAGACAGCGCTGCCGAGTGGGCACCCCGCAGCCAAGGAAGTGGGGGCCAGTAACCTGGGTGCGAAATAAGGACAAAGGGGGGAGGGGCAGATCACAGGTTGTCAAGCTGCAACCTGGTAGCTCAGGGGAAGTGGGCAACACAAAAGGACCACGCATAATAAGAGAAGGTGACAAGCACCAAAGGCAGGAAACCCCCCGGTAGGAAACAAAAGAGCACCCCAAGATGTGAAATGCTGTCGGCCCCAGCCGTCCAGGGGCTTGTCAGAGCCCCCCCACAAGCAGACATAGCTATGGCTAGAAATCCATAAAATAAGGAGCTGCACAAGCAAAAGAGAAGTGCAATCCTGTTTGGGACTCTGCACGTAGCACCAAACAAGTAGTCTGCATACGCAGAATACTTTTTTCTCACCTGAGAACCCTCCCACCCAAGAAAAAAGGGAAGCGAAAGAAGAGAAGAGATACTGGGCAACAGTCGGGGCCCACGTCGTCGTTGGAAGAGGAAGCCAGGGGGCAGAAACCCAGGAACCTGTGCCCAAAAGTGTACATTATGTATTATTATGATGATAATAATGATTGTGTATTTTAATTTTAGTATTTTTTTTTTAAAAACTTTATTTTGATTTATAAGTAATACAATCATATCAACATATACAATCTAGAACCTCAACATATATTCATAACCTCCCCACTCCCAACCCCTGATTCACATAATGTTCTTATGAGTCAGTACAGTGTCAGAAAAGCACCCCATATCTTCTCAAATACAACCATCTTCTTATCCTTCCGAAACAGCACTGTTTCAATTTCTGCCAAACATGCATTTCGGTAAACCAGATTTCAATAGTCACAGGTTCAGCTGACTTCCAACCTCTCAGTATGTGTTTTTCCCTACCATTGCACTTGTAAAAAGGAATTTCTTTTGACAAATAGTTAAATCTTCCAACAAATGATCACTCCCCAGAATTAACGTCTTAAAATCAAGTGTAATCTTTCCATTGAGAACCTTTTCCCAGATCATGTCAATCACGTGAAAAGGGCCTTGCATACCTCCGCAAAATCATGTACCATGCTTGCACCAAACAAATCACGTGGAAAGGACTGCGCGTGTGGTGATGGGTGTTGGGGGGATCCCATGTGGTGTGGGCTGCCTGCGGGTTATGGTCCCATGTTGGCTGCCTGCTAGGTATGGTCACGGGTGGTGGGGGGCTCCCTTGTGGTGTGTACTGCCTGCGGGTCATGGTCACAGGTGTTGGGGGGTCCCTTGTGGTGTGGGCTGCCTGCGGGTATGGTCACGGGTGATGGGGGGCTCCCTTGTGGTGTGTACTGCCTGCGGGTCATGGTCACAGGTGTTGGGGGGTCCCTTGTGGTGTGGGCTGCCTGCGGGTATGGTCACGGGTGGTGGGGGGCTCCCTTGTGGTGTGTACTGCCTGCGGGTCATGGTCACAGGTGTTGGGGGGTCCCTTGTGGTGTGGGCTGCCTGCGGGTATGGTCACGGGTGATGGGGGGCTCCCTTGTGGTGTGGGCTGCCTGCGGGGTATGGACATGGGTGTTGGGGGTATCCCTTGTGGTGTAGGCTGCCGGCGGGCTATGGTCCCATGTGGGCTGCCTGCAGAGTATGGTCACGGGTGATAGGGGATCCCTTGTGGTGTGGGCTGCCCCACTCCATCACCAGACATGACGAGGATCTGGGCCTTGTTGAGGGCCCTGCCCCTGAAGTCTTCCCAGCGCTTCCGGACATGTTTGTAGTCGCGGGGTTCCACCCCGTCCTCATTGATGGCACCCATGATGTCTGGCCAGATCTTACTCTGTTCTTCCTTGTCGAGTCGCAATGGTCCAGGGAAGAGGGCCTCATAATGCCCCAGGACTTGCTCCACTAGGATGCCAACTTCTTTGCAAGAGAAGCTGGCAGCCCTCTGCCTCTCTACCGGGGAGTTGCCTCTTGGCCCAGATGTTGCTTGGTCCGCCATTGGCAACGCCAGAGGCAGGTGTGGGTGGGCAACTGGGTCCTGGGGCTGGGCTGTCAAGCGATGGAATGGCAGTTGGTAGTCTTCTGGGTCAGCAGAGGTGGTGTCAGCAACAGGATTTCTAGAAACGGCTGATGTGCCCCAAATTGCAGGGCACGTGGGCCGCAGGCACACAGAGTGGGCTGGCAGCAACAGATGGCTCGTATGAGGCAGCTCAAGGTGTCTGAGGCAGGTAAATGGCCTTGTGGGCAGGACCGTGGGTCTTCCGTGTGCTTTAGCATGGCCAGCCAGAAGCAGAGTGACTCTGCACATGTGGAAACAGCGTGTTAGCATGTAATCAGAGGAAAGGCTCTAAGCGCATAAGTTATGTGGTGCGTGCGGGACTTTGGCCGTTGCCGTTCAGTAATGGTTAAAGGTCCACGTAGGACGCCAGTGCACTGTACATGCTTTTCATGGGGACCGACGCGTGAGAATCTTCTTCTTGTGGGTTCACACGCAATTTGCTCACTACTGTGGCAGTGCATACTTCTTGTTTACTGCAGCAGTGCCTACTTTTTGTTTTGTCAGGGGAGTTGGTGAGTCGTGCATTTATTTTTCCCACTGTGATTGCCCCTGTGTGTCGCGTACCCCATTTTTGAGGTCATAGCCTGTGTGTTCCACACGTACGCATTTATTGTGTTTCTTGGGGCCACAGCGTACTGTGGGACATTAATTCCATGCAAGTGCGCTACCGATGGGTCGCGTGCATGTTTTATTTTGTTTTTGGGGTGCCTGAGCGTTGCATGACCCGTCATTTCTACCCAGGGATCACAGACAGCCTTGCAGGTGCACAGGGGTACATTTTCCATCAGTAGGCTGCCCCCTTCATCCCGATTGCCCAGGACAATTGTTGTCTGCACCTCCCATTCGCACTAGTACATCAGGGCCATGACTGGGAGGTGGCCGCGGTAGTGGACATGGGCAGGGTGGTCAGGGTGGCCAAGGTGGCCGCGGTGGGCAGCTTGGGCAGGGTGGCCCCTGAGGGCAGCGTGTCCAAGCCCATTCAGGGACACCTATGTCCCCCCCAGCGGGTCAGGCAGATGCAGCTGACACCACCCCAGCTCAGGGCCTGCTAGCCCGGCCCAGATTGTCCACAGAACAGGCATGGGATGACTCACAGGCCGACTTCCATGTCAGGAAGTCCAAGCCACATGTGGCAGTGAAAGTTGCTGTCACCAGGCCACATGGATCTGGGGCAGCAATGTCATCATCTGCTGCCCCGAGCAGCCAGGGTGTGGAAGCTGCAGGGGCAGCTGCAGCTGACACCACCCCGGCTCTGAGTCCCCCATACAGGTCTGTGTTGGTCCCGGCCCTTGACACAGAGGCAGTTGTGGTGCTGGGTCCTGGCGACAGCCCCCAGCAGCCAATGCCTGCAGTCAGACCTTCGGTCGTCCTGCCATTGCCTGCTTCCAGTGGCCAGTGTACCTGCGCTTCAGCCCCTACTGACCGCAGCGGCAGAAGCCACTCAGGGTCCGCACCACCTCCCAAGAGGAAGAGGCGTGCTCTTGAAGAACAGGCTGGGACCCCAGACAGGCTTGGGCCTCCTACATGTCAAGAAAGCGTAGTTTCAATGAAGTGGAACTGGACGCACTTGTGGGCTACGTGTCGGTATACGGCCGCAACATGCTGGTGACAGCAGGGTGCAAAACTACGCCTGCTCAGTGTAGGGCCCACTGGCAGTGCATCACAGACAGTATTAGCGCCTTGGGACATCAGAAGCGCACAGCTGATGATTGCTCAAAGCGTTGGAATGACCTCCGACGCCGAGAAAAAAACAAGCAGGATTCTTATTACGCCTCTACTCTGGTGACTGGCAGTGGGTCACCACCAGAGGACGATGAACTCACTGAACATGAGGCGATCGCTGGAGGGTTCATCGCAGAGGGTCAGATCCAAGGCGCGGGAGACCTCCCAGATTATGAGACGATGTCTGGTGAGTGTTCATATGTGTGTGTGTCCAGGCCGTGTGTATGTTGCTTGGGTGATGTGTTGTGATTGACTGCCAGTTCAGGCTATGTAGTCATGACTGCCATGTGTGACCAATGCAATGCTTCACTGGTACATGCTTGTTGTGATGCAGATTGCATACAGGCCATGTGCTGCACACTGAGGCAATCCTCATCAACACACCTGCACCCTCCTTCCATGTCCATCACTCGCCAGCCTCTCTTGTCCATATTCTTGCTCCAAAATATGTTTGCAGATAGTCTGTGATGATCTTCCACTCAAGACTCGCCCTCTGTCATCACATGACTGACGTCTCTGTGAGGTCACCCTGCAAGCTGATCCTCTTCAGGGGCATCCTTCCTTGCCTCTCTATCCCCCCAGCAGCTCACTGTCTCCATGGGACTGGTGATTCCCATGGCGGACTACTTCAACGGCCTGTTCCCTCTGCAACTCTGCCAGACCTGTACTGTGTGGAACATCCTTTGGTCTTGATGCAGGGTCTGTCACTCGGACTGTGTTGATGGCACAGGCTCACAGTGGCCATGAGTGTTCATTCATGGACCATGTGCATTCCAAGCAAGCCCCTATGGGTCGGGGCAAGCCCCTCATCCAACTCCATCTCCAGTATTCCTCCTCATGGTATTTGATCATCGCTTTCCTGCTCCCTCAGCGTCAGTTGCTCCACATGGCCATTTGTTTGTGGTTCTTGTCTGTGTCGAGTGGATGCCTCCCTTTGGTACAGCCTTCCTGCCTCTATGCAACTGCTGTTGTGGGTTCTCCGGGTCTGGGGCCCTTCTGATGCTTCCTCATGTGTTGTGCTTTCTGTCTTACTCTCCCCTGCTGTAGACCCAGATGTCTGTGACTATGCATTTGACACCTGACCACACTGTCTGCTACAACAGGGTACTCTGAGTAACCATTTTGACCCATGCACTGGCTCCAAGTCATCCCCCGCCTTTGGGGTTGGGGTTCACTGTATCCCTACAACCCACTGCCAACACTTTGCACATGATGACTGCGTTTGCCCTTACACTGCCATCATGACATGACATTGAAATTAATGGTTTTATCTTTTTGTACTGCACTGCACCCACACACTTCTGAGCCCTGTTTCACCCTTCAATATGCCTATTCACTTGTGTGATGTCAAAGTGACCTAGCATTAATGTATCCATGTGCTTCCCTTCACTGTATTTCAACACCCTAGCATTGTTGCATCCTGTGACACATGTGTGTTTTGTCGTAGTGATTTCCATGTACTCTTTGATTAAATGCTTTTTACATGGATCACGGACAGTAGTATTTTACTTCCATCTGGGGCTGGTTGACAGTTCTGCCATGGCTATGCTACGTGCCATCTGTGTGTTGGCATCTGTCATGTTTATGGAAGGACTATGCCAGTCACAAGCGTGTGTGTGATGCAAGTGCTATGCACCATGCAGTACATGTCTTATTTTGCCATTTGACAGGCATCCATGTTTGCTTTCAGGGTCCCGTTCCATTACATTGGCACTGCGTCCATGCCTGAGTTTGTGTCATGTGTCACATGGCTGCTTTATGTATTGGCTGTCAACATTGTTAAATGTTAAAGGTATTTATACCGTGCACCGTCACCAACGTAATTGGTCCCCAGGCGCTCTGGCGGATCTGTAAATGATAAGGTGGGGTGGGGTGGGTTAGTAAGGTGAAGAGGGAATAGGATAGTGAGAGGAGTGCTGTTCTGTTGGCAGCTTCAACTCTGTATACATCAGATGCTGAGCTTTGGTGCGGGTATCGGGTCTGTGATAGACCGCGTGTGCTGTTGGTCCGGTTTATGTGTTGTTGCAGTGTTGTGAAGTGCGTGCGGCTTGTTGTGCGAGAGATGGTTGTGTGAGTTTGAGTGAGATAAGTATGCAGAGTTTGAGCTTATATTGGTTAGTGGGTTACCTGACCTTTGGCATGCTAGCCTTTGCAGTTCTGTCCCAGTGTGGCACCAGTTGACCCCCAAAACTCTATCTGGATGCGGCGTGGGCCAATGTCCAGAATTCTATCTGGGTGTGGGCAAGCCAACATTCACAGTCCTGTCCAGATGCGGCGCAAGCTAGCATCCAGAGATTTGTCCAGGTGTGGGCATGCTATCATTCGCAACCCCATATGGATGCTGCGCAGGCTGGTGTTCACAATTCAAGTGTGGCACACGCCAACATTCAAGTTTCATCTAGGCGCGGGCTTGCTATCCTTCAATCAGTCCCATCTAGATGCGACGCAGGCCAATGTCCACAATTCTAGGTGTGGCCTGTGCTAATCTTCAGGTTTTGCATAGGTGCGGGTATGCTAACGCTCAAAGTCCTATCTAGGTGCAACGCATGCTTATATTTCATAAATCTATCTAGGTGTGGGTATGTTGCCATTCAGCTTTCACCTAGGTGCGGGCATGCCAACACTCATGGTCCTACCTAGATGCGATGCAGGCTGACATTGTCAATTCTGTCCAAATGTAGACATGTTAACATTCACAACTCCATCTAAGGGCGGGCATGCTAGCATTCATTGTAATGCCTATCTGTGTGGACTATGCTGTTAACATGTGTGGTCATGTCTTCTTTTGGATTTTGTGCAGGTGATGAGGCACTGGAAGCAGTGGAGGAGAAGGAGGTGGCACAGGGGGTGCAGTATTCAGAGCCCCATCCAGGCACCAGTGGAGGCCCTGGTGTGGTAGCACATGAAAATTCATTGGTGCTACAGACCATACTGGCCACGGGTGTCTCTGAGTACACCTCTGAGGATCTCTATGCCCCTAGTGCGGAATCGGATATTGAACCACATGTGCAGTCGCAGGTGAGTGATTCTGGCATGGATGCTGTTCTGTCCGACACACCTGCAGTGGGGGTAGACCCCTCAAGGGGCCATTCAGTGTTGGTATGTCCACCTGTGGCGGTTACGGATGCAGAGTCACGCTCCACACTATTCGCTCCTGTTCCTGGGGCAGCAGATCAAAGGAGGAATGCAGTCTTGCAGGCACAGGCAGCGCCAGCACAGCAAGGACCAGGTCTCCTTGGGCCCAACAGGTGTGGTGTCTGGCAATGCGGTGGCCGTGTGCCACTGGGTAATACTGTGTGGGAGAATTTCATGTATGCCATTACACAGCAACAGGGGGCATCATGTGAGAGGAAGGCTCAAGGCATGGAAATGGTGGCCAAATCCATTCTCCCCCCGAAAGGCAGGTTGAGATCCAGCAGCAGGCAACGCAGTCCACGTGCCGATCACACAGGCAGGACATGTTGGCCGCCAACAGGGACCGACGGTCTGAACTGGGGACTCTGTGCCCCGCCATAGCTGCAGAGGCACAGGTCCACAGGGATGCCCTGAGGTACGAGAACACCTCCCTCTGAGCTACTCTGGGTGCACTTGAGATGGCCTACAGTAGATGGGCGGAACAGCAGATAGAGCAGCTGACACACAACATCTCGGCTGGGCTCCAGGCTATCCGTGAGGAGACCCGTGTGTCACGTGAGGCCCTGCAGGTGGAAGTCCATGCAACACGTGAGGCCTTGCAGGCGGAACTCCATGCTACACGTGAGGTGCTGCATGGGGACCCCCGGACCATCAGCCTGCAATACCAGACCTTTCAGACCCGCATTCTTACTGCCATGGAGGAGCATGCCAGGGCTATGCGTGGTCAGCCTCCCGTACCATGCACACCTTCTCATATTGCACCAGAAGGTGACAACAGCGGCGACAGTACTCCCAGTATAGGCTAGCTGTGCGGGCCATGAGCCCATAGAGGTTTTTTTAAATTCTCAACATCCACGCATGTGGGTGTTGCGGTGCACCCTGCACCTCCTTCCTCCTGGGTGATCGCCCCCCCGGTCAGCCATGGCCATTTTTGTTTAAAATGATTTATTTTTTTAAATTATGTTGTCTATTGCGCCAGGGGACCACTCCAGTGGTGCTAGTGCATGGTACAAATGTCCTTTAACATTAACATTAACAATCATGTAACAGTGTGTTGCTTTGTGTGGCATCCAAAGGCATCCATTGTATGTTCCGGCTGGGCCCATACAGGCTTGTCTCGTGTTTGTGTTTGAGGCTTGCGGTCCAGACTCATATGCCACTCCTGCTTCCCCTTTCCATGGGCTTTCAAGGATTGCACCATCTGACAGTAACTTACAGAGAGGCATTGGGCTTCCATCAGTTCTGTGGCCAGTCCGTAGTCCAAACTGTGTATAAACCCCTTGTGGGGATTCATGATGGTTTCTTCAGTGCATGGTTGACATGCATTTTTCTTTGTATATTGCTAATTGTGCATATTTACATGTTACATCATCATGTATTACCTTGCCTGTCTCCATTGTTGATACACTTCATGCTGTCACAAGTCTCTCCCCTTCTCACCTGTTTTTGTTGTTTGCTTGCGACCTTCTGTGGCATCTTCTTTCTCACGATCCGGGATTTGTATAAACCTGTGTGCTGGTCCTCGGATTCTAGCATGATGTTCACAATCCAACTCCAGGATACGTTCAGATGACCTGGATGGAGACCAGGAAGAAATGATGCTCGCACTCGGAGGCACGGAACGCTGTGACCCGAGCGCGGGTGAAAATCCAGGAAGATTGGAGGTAAGGCAGAGGAAAGGGCGGAAGGAAGGGGAATTCAAGGAACCGGGAACCAAGAATCAGAAGAAAGCCCCGAGCGAACTCCCCCAACACACGTCCAACTACAGCAATCGGTAGCGTTGAGACGCGCAGAGCCACAGGGACGTGTCTTTTTGTAGAACGTAGAGCGTGGAGCGCAAAGACTGGCAAGCAGCATTCCGTATCAAGCGGCCATGTTGGAAGGATTACTGTATTCAATCCCCTATGGGTCAGGGACCACGAAGTCCAGAAGGGATGCAGATGCCGGTTCATGACACATGCTGTATGCGGTACCTTGCCACATTTAGCTAGCAGCAACACACTCAGGATGGCAGGGGTCAATGTGGTGGCTTTGTCACATTGAGACACTTGTGCTGTTGTGATTGGTCACTGTCTGACGTTGTCACTGTTGGTTCCTGTGTTCATGATATGTTATGTTGGTAAATGCATGTTCATGTGTACAGTTTGATTTTGATGTGTCAGAGGGAATTGTCTCTGGCCTGTTTCCATTTGTCACGATGCACTTTGTGACAGTTGTGTCATGTGTTGTACATTTATTTTGTTGTTTTCACATTGCATGCCATTGCATGGTGTGTCGGGAGGGTGACATGGGGTTTGGGAGGGTTTAGGTGACATACCAGTATTTGGATGTGCTGTTTTACAAGGGGGTAGTGGATTATGCACCTTGAATGTGTTCCTTTTGGTCACACGGGATTGTGTTTGTTTAAGTAGCTAGGGATGCACACAATGTAGCACTTCCAAGGACACATTCTCAGGGTGGTAAGGTTGAGACAGTTGACTGTCCCTTTGTCATCATCGATTATCACCTGGAATGTTCCAGGCCTGTGTGCACTCCGCAGGGGTGGGAATTTAGGTGAAAAATTACGACACAAGCTGGGTACGGGCTGCCTCGCCACATGCCCTTTCCCCTCCCATGCGCAGCAGGCGTGCATGTGGTTGGGGATGTGGGGGCACCACCATGTCCACCGGTACGCCCCACCGTGTTGCAATGTTGTACAGGACACATGCTGCCACAATGATCCTGCACACTACTAGGGGTGCATATAGTAGCTGTCCACCAGAACAGTCAAGGGAGTGGAAACATGACTTGAGCACTTCGAATGTGCGCTCCACTAGGGCCCTGGTTGCAATATGGGCTGCGTTGTATCTTACCTGGGGTGGTGTGGTGGGGTTCGGTATTGGCATCATCATGTAGGTGCTCAGAGGGTAGGCACTCTCCCCTGTGGAGGTGATAATGGTTGTCATTAGTTGGATTTGTCTATTTGTCTGTGTGTGACATGCATGCATGTGCGCATTTGTACTCACCAATGAGCCATGTGTTGCCATGCCTCCCAGCTTCCAGGTCCCGGTGTAGGGGTGACATTCTGAATATGAAACTATCATGGGTGGACCCTGGATAGTTTGCATAGACAGAGGTGATGATTCCGTTGGCATCGCATACAACCTGCACGTTGATGGAATGCCAGTGCTTGTGGTTGCGATAGATGTGCTCAGTGGACCTAGGTGGACGTAGGGCCACATGGGTGCAATCAATGGCACCAAGCACTTTGGGGAAGTGTGCCATCCCGTAAATGTCCTGGACCACGCCTGCCTTTCTGCGGGTGTTCTGGGCATGTATATGTGCCTGTGGACTGAGGGGCGTGCAGTCATGATTGCCAACACCTGGTGTAGGCAGCGTGATTGCGTGGGCTGTGAGATGCCACCAACTATGGCAGTTGTCCGCTGAAATGGCTCAGTGGCCAAATAATGCAGGACATTGAGCACCTTTTCCAAGGGACTCAGTTCTTGGGAGCACAGGGTGGGTGATGTGAGGTCATCCCCCCACTCAGTGAGCAGGTCTAGGATGATATGAGCTGGAAACCTGTACCTGCCATAGATCTGGTAATCAGGCATCCCAAAAAGGCTGGTCCTGGGTAAACAAAATGAGGGGCCTGGCTATGCTCCTCCTCCTCCTGCGGTGTCCCACGATCACTGCTGCGAGGAATGGTACATTCATGGTAGCTGTATACGCGCTTTTGTTGTTTGCGTGCACTTTTATGCATTGGCTTTGCTGCGCGGGGCTTTTCTGCCTGCTTTTGCCTGGCATACGTGTTTCCAGGTTTGCCCGTCTTTTGGCACACGCCGGTGTGGGCGTTGCGAGGATTTTACTGTGGTGCTTCCACGTAATGCCCACATTTTTGCATGTTGTTCCCCATTTCACATGTTCCGCACCCTTTTTAGGTGTGTGCATTGGACGGTGTGCGCCTTCGCTGGCCGTATCGCGCAAGGAGTTTGTGGTGTCGCAGTGACGTGTTGGACCAACGCGGATTCAGCGCAGGTCTCAGGTAAGCTACGCACAATGTGTTCCATGAATACGTATGTGCATGAAAACGGTGCTTGCGTGCATTTTCGCATGCAAGCGCCTATTTTCGGCGTACATTTATTCCATAAATTATCCTGAAAATGCAATGCCACAGTGAGAAAATATATCCTGTCTGTTTGCATTAATGTAGGCTAATCTAGCCATGTAAGAACACTCATTGGGTTTGCTTTACCCTTGATGACCAGTAAAGAATGGTCACGTCATAGTATTAAAATATATCCAGACTGGTTGCACCAATGTAGGCCATTCTTACCACACAATGTCATGCCACAGTAGGAAAATATATCCAGACTTGCTGCACCAAAGCAGGCAAGTCTAACAGCATAATAATACTATGTTTGCTTTATCCTTGATGCCCAGTAAGTAGACTGCCATGCCACATTAAGAATCTATAAGACTAATGTGGGCACCAGCTATGTAATTCAAATTAATCCAATCAATTCTTTACCTTATCAGGGAGGATTGCTCAGTGGCAATGTGCTCACCTTGGAAGCAAAACGACACAGAGCACCACTGGTTCGATCCCTAGGTCCGCGCTTAGAAACCTCTGGGTATTAAGCGCCTTATAAATAACCTATCAAATCAAATCACCAGAACTCTCTAGCACCCCGAGATTATATCAAATCTGTGGAATTGTCTGTCAAGATCAGCAAGCTGGTCAAAACCCTTTTAGAAAGTCTACTGCATGGAATCCACATTCATTAAATGATATACAGTAAGAAAACATATCCAGACTGATCACACCAATATAGGCCAGTCTAGCAATGTAATAACCATGTTTCATTTTACTTAATGCATAGTAATAAATGTCATGCCAGAGAAAGAAAATATATTCAGACTGGCTTCACCAATGAAGACAAGTCTAGCCATGCAATGATACTCAATTATGTTGGCTTCACCGTTTATGCTCTGTTAAAAATGCAATGCCACAGTAGCAAAACATGTTTGGACTGCCGGCACCAATGTAGGCTTGTACAGTGTAAGAACATTCATCATGTTGCGATTACCCTTCTGATGCCCAGTAAAAACAATTCCATGCCATAGTACAAAAATATGTCTGGACAGGCATCATCAATGTAGGCCAGTACCACAAAAGACTATTCAACAAGTTGAATTTACCCTTGATGCCCGGTAAGAAAATACCATGCCACGGTAAAAGAATATATGTCTAGACTGTCCCTACCAATGTAGGCTAGTACCACAGAGAAATATTCATTACGATGCTTTACTCTTGTGATGACCTGCAAGAAAATGCCAAGCCGCAGTCAAAATAAATGTCCATACTGACCCCACGAATATAGGCCAGTACCATGGAAGAACATTCATCATGTTGCCTTCACCCTTGATGCGCAGTGGAACACACCATGCCAAAGAGAAAACAATGTCCATACTGCCCCACTTATGTAGGCCAGTAACAAGTAAGAAAAAACTCATCACGCTGCCTTCGCCCTTGATGCCCAGTAAAAGAATACCATGCCACATCGACTCCCTGGCTCCTGCCCTGGCTGACTTTTGCAACCACTCCTTCGCCTCTGGAGTCTTCCCATCCCCCCTTAAGCACTCCCTTGTGCACCCTCTTCTTAAGAAACCCTCTTCCGACCCCTCCTGCCCGACTAACTATCGCCCAATCTCCATCACTCCCTTCCTGGGCAAGCTCCTGGAGAAACTGGCCATCTCCCAGCTTAACCTCCATGCTGAATCTGTTCGTAGTCTTCATGACCATCAATCTGGCTTCAGAGCTGCCAGAAGCATGGAAACTGCTCTCCTGAACATCCGTGAGGACCTGCTCTCGAACCTCGACTCCAACACTCTGTGTGTTTTCATTCTGCTCAATCTCTCTTCTGCCTTTGACACGGTCAACCATACCATCCTGCTCAACCGTCTCCGTGATAACCTGGGTATCACTGGTCAGGCTCTGGCGTGGCTGACCTCTTTCCTTTCCAATCGTCCCTCCCAGGTCCAACTGGGGTCCTTCCTCTCTGACATCTTTTTCTCTACCTGTGGTGTCCCCCAGGGTTCTAATCTCTCTCCCTGGCTTTTCAACCAGTATCTGGCACTCCTTGCCCACCGCATCGCCGCTCTCTGCCCCAACTTTCAGTGCTATGCGGACGATACCTTGCTCATTTTCAGGCTACCCTCGGCCTCATCCTCTTCTTCCCTCATCTCTGACTGTCTGTCTGCTATCCAGGAATGGTGTGCCGCCAATGACCTCTGCCTTAATGCCAGTAAGACTGAGATTCTACTCATCGGCATACCCACTCCCTCCTTCCCTGGAGCTCTCTGACCAGCCTCTCTTGGCCCTCTTCCTGCTCCTACCTGCAAGGCTAAAAACCTCGGGTCATCTTCGACTCCACACTCTCCTTCTCTCCTCATATATCTGACATCTCTAAGAAGTCACACTACCAGCTGCACCTCCTCAGAGGTATTCTTACCTTCCTCTCCTTCCCCCAGAAGCTCACTGTCTCCCGAGCCCTGGTTCTCTCGAAGCTTGAGTCCTGTAACAGCCTCTATCTTAATCTGCCTGCCTCCACTCTCCGCCCTCTGAAACTCATCCAGAAAAGGACTGCGAGACTTGTCCTTGGCCTCAAGCCCAGGGACTGTATCTCTCCAGGACTGAAATCTCTACACTGGCTACCAGTGGCTGCAAAGATTAAGTTCAAAACCCTCTGCATTGTCCACAAGGCCTTCTGGGGCCTAAATACCTTCAACTCTCTCTTCCTAAATATCTTCCTTCCCGAGCCCTTTGCTCATCCGTCTCCAACTCCCTCAGGGTCAGCCGCTTCTCGAAGCAACGAGCTGGGGGTAGATCTCTCTCCGTGGCAGGGGCCTCCCTCTGGAACAGCCTTCCTGCCTCCCTGAAACTTGAGGAGAACCATCTGCGGTTCCGGAAGCACCTCAAAACCTTCCTCTTTGCTTCTGCTTTCTCTCTCCCTCTCCCCTGCTAAATTATTCACTGAAACTACACTGAATCTGCAACTGGGCCACTCTCTCCGACCTCGGTCCTTGGCCCAGCCACTCTCCACTTGCACTGCCTACCTGGCAACCCCTGCACTGCGGGACTGTCTCTGTATCCCTACAGCCCCCCCTCCCCAGCACTTGTCTGCACTTACCTTGCACTTGCCACCAGCATACCCTATTATTTATTTTTTATTCTACTTACCCTGTACTGCACTTCCCCCCCTCCCCTTTCCCTTGTACTTTTCCCTCCCCCCTACCCCTGCACTTGCGCAATCTAAATGACACCTGGCCTAGTAGGATCGTTGTCTGTCTTCCCCTTGTTTCCCCCTCCCTGCCTCGTCGCGCCTTGAAACACTTGTGTATAGGCGCGTTACAAATGCCATATCATATCATATCATGCCACAGTAAAAGAAAAGTTTCCTCCTGGCTGCCGTCCTCCCTCTCATCAGATAACGCATCAGCATTCAAACAGCATCATTAATTCGTCATTGACTCTCAAATTCACACACATGCAACAGCATTCTCACAGCATTCATTCTTCATTTACTCTCACATTCACACGCACATCCGTATAACATTCATACGCATTCACCTGCGCACCCATATTGCATTCTTATACTTTCTCATTCATGCACAAACTTACAAACACAAACCCTCAAATGTGTGCATGCATACATTTTTTGTATTCTCTAACCTGAACCCCTGCTGCAGATACCAGTCCACTCTGCCTCATGCTCCATATTGCAATGAACGACCTTCGGCCCCCACAGGATACCGCAGGAACCAGGTAGCAGAGAGAGCTTCCTCGCTCCTCCACATGCACAGTGAAGCCAACCGAACTCCATCACAACGCTCTTTAGGTTCTGGATCATCCCTACAGTACCCCAGCCTGTGCCCCCCAATTTGCAAAATTGTGGAATCCCCTCTCCTGAGAATGAACATGGCCAACTAACCTGTCCTCTGGGACGGTTAACAGTCAGGAGGGTCTACGACCATGCATTACCTCACTGTAACCTTCACAGTGGGCACCTACCGCAGAGCCAGACATTTTCTTCATCAGTAAAGGGCCCTCCCACTTTTGACTAATGTTGAAAGACTCAGGGTTTCAACATAAATTGTGAAGGGTAATTTAGACATGCACCCCTTAAGGAGACACACCATCACCTCACTGATGATACCCAACAAGTCAGAAACGCGTATCTGAGGTTATTGATGGAGGGGAGCAGAAAGGGGCAGGACCTGCAAGAAGTGAAGACATATCCTTCCTTTTGGTGATTACTCAGCCACATTTATTGCAAACAATGCAATAATGAAAGATTCCTTCAAAATACACCAAATCTATTTCTATTATAACAAAAATTGTTCTTCGCTAAGCATGCCACATTTCAAAGCACTGCAAATAACTTCTAATGAAGCAGGTATGACCCTGGCGACAACAGAGCGGATTCCCAGGAGGTCCTGGTACCGTGGTAACAAGGGGGGAGATCGCAGGTTGATCTCCCTATTTGAAATCACTGAAGTTCTACGGTGCCTCCGAGCCAGTGGAATCCATTGTTGCCGGTTCCTGCTCTAGGCGGCAGGACCTGATGACATCATGCTACCTGGCCACAAGGATTTGCTACCCCCTGGCCCTCCTCCATGTTTCCAGCAATGCTGAATTCTGCCAGGACTAGCTCAGATACTCAGGGCCATCTTAAGCTTTTTTGGGGCCCTGGGCATGGACATCTTTGCCCCCCCCTCAATCAAACCAAAGGAATTAAGTGATCAAGTATATCTGGTGGCACCCCCCTCCCTCCATCGTGAGCAAACCCCATAGGTAGACATGCTGCCTCGCAGCATTCAAAATAAGCATGTTTACTCCCTTTAAATCCCCTTACCTTCTTTATTCTTGCTCTGATCAGATTGATAAACAAGTAGCATTTGAAGGCCAACATTAGCAATCTACGAAGAGGTCACTTCTCTTCTAGTATAGACACAGGATACTTTTTATCAATATCATAGGGAAGGTATGCAGCCTGTAGTATTAATGCAGTACTTTATGTAAAAGGTACACGTAACCCAGAATAGGCAGCGAGCACACATTAGCTGACTCAGAGAATGCAAAAGTGCTCAAGCATGGATAGAGTAGACCAATTGTAAGGAAGGAGAAAGATACACATACCATAGCATGGATAGTGGAGGCAGATTAAATGCTACCAGGAAGTGCCTCTATCCAGACAGACTGAGATTAGAAGTGGGACATGGTTTTCAAATAGCGTTGCCATTAGAGCTCAGGGGAACAAGTGCCTGTGGTGTGCAGCATATCAATGCTCACTATTATAGTGGAAGCAACCCTATAACCAGTTAAACCATGAGTGAGGCTTTTATGAAGATCATACCCTGTGAAGAAAATCACACTGAGGGTCTGACAATTTTGAAAGATTTAGGGACTGGCAACACTGAGAGGTTAGGCAATGCAATCTTAAATGAGATTCCCAGGATCACATATTGCTTTATGGGGTGAAGCTGGGATTTGTGCCAACTCTGAAATTTCTGCATTTGAACACTTTCTTTTCCAGCTCTTGCCATGTACTAAAGCAATCTCATTTTATAAAACTGACTTGCAAAGTACATAAATCACATTTCCAAACCTGACAATTTTTCAAACCAAAATATTACAGAAGGGTGTTACACAAAAATGGGAATTATTCTAGCTACACTCTCTCCATCATCAAGGGAGGTATACAAGTACCGGCATACCAATCGATGTAATATAACACATTTTATCTAGGTATGGCTTTTGTACTTTTAAGCTTTAAATACTTCCAAAACAATGGCTTCTGAAATTGTCATTCATAAACGTGCAGAAAAACCTTTGACTTTTATACAAAAAGCAAAAAGTTGTTTGTGTCAAACGAACAGACCTTAAAATACGCTTGCCCAATGCCTACAACATCTGGTCCGCTCTCTCCTGTCTACCACCCCTTCCACTAAAATGGCCTACATAAGAAGAAAGATCAACTAATGAGCTAAACGATGCCACTAGCATGCAAGAAGGCAAACCTCACAGAAGACAGCATAGTAATGGAAGATATATGATTTGACCAGGATCACTGTATCGTCTGCTGGCAAAGCCCGGATACAAGTATGAACACTTTGGTGCCACAGTCTTTTATTCACCCTTTGGACTGATAGTTTATGCTTATCTTGGAGGGGATTGCCTAGGTTTTAGAACGCCCCATCTGAACAAACCAATTTCTAGACCATCACCATATGAATGACATGTTAGTTTTTATAGCAACCCCTATCTGGTGCAGTAACATTGCTGATAATAGCACCTCTTATGTTGCAAAACCAAGGACATTTGCAGGTTGGTTTATAAACTTCAGACATAGGAAAGGTTCAGCCAGCCTTGTTGAAATGTGCTCTTCTAATCTTTCATATGAACACACATCTCTGCAATGTGTGCTTAACACACTGAGATAACGTCTGAACCATTGTG
The DNA here is from genome assembly GCF_040938575.1 of Ambystoma mexicanum. Lineage (NCBI taxonomy): Eukaryota > Metazoa > Chordata > Amphibia > Caudata > Ambystomatidae > Ambystoma > Ambystoma mexicanum. Next base: position 350,691,868 of record NC_090924.1, read on the forward strand.
GCACTCATTTTATCAATATGGATTTCAACTTTGGCTATTGCACATGAACAACATAATTCCCACAAGAAGGAAAGAATGCTACAGAAGTTGTGCCGTATGAAACACACACACTTTGTATTCCACAGTGAACATAGAAAGCATTACATGATTAATTGATCAAGGCAGAATGTACTTCTCAAAACAGACAGACAATAGGTTTAGCGCCTCAGCAGCATGCCATAAAATCTCCTGGCGTATGCTATTTAAGTCTGGTGAACAATGTAATCTTTCTTTAGCTCAGGCAGCCTTGTGGGGGGGCCCCCTCCAAGGTGGGGGCCCTGGGCAAGTACCCCCTTTGCCCTCCCATAAAGACGTCTCTGCTCTTGCTCAAAGAAGAATTGCCTAGCATTTTGGTGCTGGACTGTCCTATATCCTTAGTAAAGCGGCTCTCACATGTGTGCTTACTTTTGTATGCTGTATAAAGTCCTTCATGCCGCCACGCAACACCCACTGCAATACTGGTCCAGAAGAAACATGGGGGGTTGGCAAAAGGGTGCATGGGGGCCTAATACAAAATATATATTATAGATAGTTAACTTTCAAATATGGGGTGAGCTTCACTCTCATTGACTGCCAGAGCGCTGAGTTGAGAAAGCTCTCTGCCCCTGACTGTCATGAGTATCCTTCAGGAAACTTCTATGAGACTTGCCGGGTCTCAGAGGTTAGGGATAGAGAAATTTCTCAATTTGGGAGGGGGGTTACAGTGTCAAACAGGAAATTATATCGTGCCTCCTATTGTAATGAATATATGTATATTGGCCTACGCCAAGCTGCTTGTAAGCCACTTGCGTAGAAATCCGTGTTACAAGGTCCCGACCTTAGAATCAATGTAAGCCACCATTTTAGCTCAAACCGCCATTTTAGGTTCTCTCTGCAAAGTCACCCTGTGAGCTAAAATGGTGGACAGTGCCATTCCAAAAATGTAACATGGCCGTCTTGACCTCTATGTATAAACTAATGTGTAACTTGCCTGCAGGCCACTTGTTAGGGTCATGAACTGAGACCTTGTCCTTCGTTGACCTGTGTGTAAAGGATTACTCGTGTCAATGAAGCTAATCCGCGAGCATATGTTACGAACAATGTATTCAAATACTGAAATGTGAACACTTGTTTAAACTACATTGTATAGATGTTTAAGAAGGCTCAACATGAGATCCTAAGATACAATGTTACTATTAAGGCTTGTTGGAGAATACATTAAAAGTAAACCCTAAACGTATAGATGTGTGAACTCGGCACGAACCCTAGATCCGTAATGTATTAATGAATATTAAACCACAGTAGGGTTGGACATCATGTTTTCAAAGTATATAAGGTGAGACTATTCTAATGTACAGTCCCACTCACTGAGCACACCGAACCGCGCTGGAGTTCGCTGTGTTGTACTGAGGGCTGATAGCGATCTGTTGTTCTTGTCCTTTGAAACTGTTCAGTATAAAATAAAGATCGGTGTATGTTCCTTTGTAACCCGTGTTCGGTGTATTTCCTTTTGGGGTACTCAGCCTCAATATTTTCTCTTTGTTTTCACAGTTGGCGCCCGAATAGGGACCCTCAATATTGATGCCGGATTGGCGAAGGTTGACACACGCTATCGGACCGGGATCGGACAGTGTGACAAAATAAGGGGCCCCTTCTGAAAGAGACGCGACACCTCAGCAGCGCTGCACGACCCGATCCCTGGACGATTAGCTTGTGGTCCGAGACGGCATCTTGATGAGGGTTCACTTATCGAGGCGGGCAGATTTGCCGAAATCACCAAACACGAGGTAAGATTTGTTAGGTAAGAATTTTGAAATCTGATCGGACCTCCGTAGGATTGAACAGGTGAGTCATGACCCGATTCTTAAGTATCCTGATAATTTGTTTTGGCGTATTTTATCTGCAAATACAATTATTGACCAGGTAACACCAATATTTTGATATGCCTGGGAAATTGTCTACCTGCTTCAGGGTGTTATTCCGCAGTGATAGGCAATCTTTGGAATTTAGCCGTCCGGCACCACAGGAGGGGTCGCCGGCTTGTACTATGTACTGTAAGCATGGCATTGGAAGTATAGTGTTTAATGATATTTGGCACAGACAAACCAGGCATGCCTCCGAACTTCAGTGGGCAATCAATGGTAGTTTTGAAATCCCTCGTATTGAGTATTTAGAGTCAATTTTGTTAAAGAAAAAGGCTAGACCTGCAGCATTTGATGCTTTTCAGAATTGGAAAAAAGAAGCGTTACAGCAACTTAAGAGTAGAGAAAAACATGCGCGCCGTCATAAAACGAACGCCAAAAAAGCGTTGTTGTATGACCAAGATAAACAGTCTGAGTCAGCTAGGAATATGGATAGGGCTTTCTCACTTGTTATTCAGAAAATCTATCCTTCTAAGGACTTCCATGTTTCTGATGAACTTATTGATAAATTGTTAAATGAACGAAGGCCTGGTGCCTCTGCGCCACCTCCGTATGTTCCTCTTCCTGCTGCTTTGCCTCTTCCTGCTGTTGTTCCTGTTGTTCCTACTCCTCCTAATGTTCCTCTTCCTCCAGTTGTTGTTTTTCCACCTGCTCCTCCACCTCTTCCTATTGCACCAGTAACAGTACCTCCATTGAATTTGCCTGCTCCCCTCTTCCAAGTGGTCTTGTACCGCTTGTAGTCGATCAGGGTGCCGGGTTAACGGTTGTTACTCGCAATACTGTACCTCCAGAGAAGAAACGAGATTTGATTGCATGGGCTAAGCATTGTATAGAGAGGGATGATCGAGCTAATGTTCTTGCCCCACTTTCTAATATGGACAATTTTCCTGAGAAAAATGTTTTTATTGAAGGTTTAGGGATTGATTTATGTATAATGTGGGGCAAATTAAATAATGCAGATCTCCCACAAGGATTGAGGGATCTGAACACTTTAGCGTTTTCAAGAGACACTGTGGTGAAGATACATGAGCATGTTGAGAGAATATTTGAGTATAGAAAGGAGTTGGAAAGGTTACAGAATGAGGAAGAGGATAGTATGTATGTACAGAAACGGTTCCTTACTTGTCGTAAATCGATACCTGAGGAAGTACGTATTTGTACGAAAGACACGATTAGATGGATCTCAGATATGTCAATAACTCCAGTTGAAGTGTATGACACGTATAGTCAGTATACGCCAGAAATGCAGAGGAAAGTGATACAGGTAAGGATAGAGCACCTGCAGGATGATTGTGTGAAAAGAAAGATTAGTTGTCCCACAGAATTATTGAGTATTTAGAAGAGAGCTTTTTCACTTGACACTTCTTCGGCTGCTTAATCGCTCGATTTAGCTCTGTTGCTTAGTAAGCGTTCGGAGTTGCCCACTTCTCAGTTGCGTATGAGAGAGGTTCCTCCGACATTTGTCCCGAAGGTTGAGATTGCGGCTGATCCTGCAACAAATGCGGTTGCTGTGACCATTCCTGCACATTATGTATCGCAGTTTGTTCACGTCCTGTTCTCGAGACAGGAAGTGAATACTGTTAGACAATCTATTCCTGACATTAGGAAAAATCCGACAGGATTCTATAAAGAAATAGAGTCTGGCTTACAGTCCTCAGTATTCACCTTGAGTGATATTGAACTGTTATTTCCTGTACTCCTGCCCGTAGATTTGTGTAAACAGGTTAGGACAATAGATGACGTACCAGGGTTGGGAGATACATGGGCTGACATAAATAGATTTGATGGAGAAATGCCAGCTGGTGAGAGATCGCCGCAGGTGATACTAACCTTGCCTGATAGAATCATTGCAAAATTGAAAACCATAATTCCTGAAAAGAGAATTATATGGGACAAGCTTACGGCCTGTGTCCAAGGGAAGTCTGAGGGTGCTACCGAGTTCTTTAATCGGTTCAAACAGGTATTCTCGGATTTTAGTGGACAAGACTTAGGCACAGAGTCTGGGAAAAGATTATTTGTGGACAAATTTGTGCGTGGATTGCTACCTGACATCCAGTCACAAATGACGTCTTCTGAGAGCGCTTGGCAGGCGAAGTCCTAATCAGAAGTACTGCACATGGCTCAGTACTACGAGAATCGTGTCAATAATGAAAAGCAAAGAGTAGAGAAGAGAAAGGGTGATTTAAAGACTAAAGTATTATTACAACAAATTGTAAGAGGCTCTAGAGGGGGTAGTTCGCAGATTAGAGGTCAGTATGTTCCACAAGGGAATGTGCCCTTGAGTCCTGTGAACATTAACCAGTGTGCCTATTGTCGGCAAGAGGGTCATTGGTGTGCACAATGCCCCGTTCTTTGACAAAGGTCGAATAACAAATTCGGAAATATGGGTAGACGATCCAGAGGTCGCCCGGGTGTAGGGGGCCCTGGTAGAGGTCAGTTTACACAACATCCACAGCAACCTTTTTCGCAGGATAATCAGGTACCAAGTGTGGACACTAGAAACATATTTAATCATCCTTCTGCTGCTTACCTCTCTGAAGAGCTTCCTTTTGACGATATTCTGTTTCGTTAGGATTGCCCGAAGCAGGGTTTGGAACCTATGCCTATTCCCGTCAATCAGAAAAGTCCCTACGTTGAAATGGTAGTGGGAAATAGGAAACATCTATTCTTGATAGATACTGGGGCACAGAAGTGTTCCATTGATCATTCTCGGGTTCCAAACATTCCACTGTCAGGGCAAACCAATGTTTCTGTAGGGTTTTCTGGCACACCAGTTGCTTGTCCAGTTTCTTCGCCGGTACCTATTTCTTTGGGTTTCTTTACGTACCACTGTCCATTCCTTTTGACTTCGAATTGTGGAGAGAATTTGCTGGGGTTGAATCTGTTGAAGGAGTTAAATGCGGTAATTCACTGTTCTTCTGATGGAGTGCGTTTGACGATTTCACCACAGCAACTTTCCATCTCTCAATTCTTAACCAGACCTTTGCCACCAGAACTCAGAGATGTACCAGAGAGTTTGTGGGCAATTGACGATAATGATGTTGGCGTTTTACAGATCGAGCCTGATAAAATAGTCTTGAAACATGGAATAAAGCTGCCACGTATTCCACAATATAAGATTTCAGTTGAGGGCGAGCATGCTTTGAAATGCATTGTTTCCGATTTTGTACATCGAAGGGTAATTGAGGAAATTGCAGGTAGTTGTGCAATAGTACAATTTTACCCGTGAACAAAAAAGGCGATAATGCAATTCCTTTTCGTTTCATAATTGATTTGCGTGCCATTAATAAATTTGTCGCTCCGCAATTTCCAATTGTGCCTGATGTGACGACAATATTAACTATGATTCCGGCTTCAGCTACTTACTTTAGTGTTGTGGATCTGAAGAATGCTTTCTTTAGTATTCCTATATACAAGGACAGTAGATACTTGTTTGCGTTCACCTTAGGGGGACGCTCGTTCACCTTTACCCGTGCACCGCAAGGTTACACGGAAAGTCCTAGCAATTATAGTAGGGCTTTGAAAGAACAGCTTGATACTCTTGAATTGCCCTTTACTTGTACACTGCTTCAGTATGTTGATGACTTGCTTTTAGCTGCTGAATCTGAGAGTGCTTGTAAGGAGGGCACTGTGTTGTTGCTTATTCACCTGGCTAAACATGGTCACAAAGCCTTGCTTAAAACATTTTAATATTATTGTCAGGAGGTCACCTATTTAGGCTATCTCCTGTCAAAGGAGGGAAGAAGATTGACACCTGAATGAATAAAACACATTTCTGGCATGTCTGTCCCAAATACGCAGAAAGAAGTTAGAGCCTTCATAGGTATGGCTTCTTACTGTTTGTGTATCCCAAACTTCTCACTAGTGATTAAGCCGATGTTGGCTTTGACGAAGAAGGGCATTTCTCCGCCATTGCCGTGGAACGCGGAATACCAGCAATAATTTGATCTGCTCAAGACTGCACTGTGCTCGGCACCAGTTTTGGGCACACCAAATTATGAAAAGGCCTTTGTGTTGTTTGTGCATGAATGTGATGGATGTGCTTTGGCTGTATTAACGCAGGAACACGGAGGGAAGAATAGGCCATGCGGTTACTTTTCTTCCGCCCTTTATCCTGTAGTATGCACTTTGCCAAGATGTTTGCGAGCTGTCGCAGCTGCTGCTGCGTCTGTAAAACAGAGTGAGGGAATGGTCCTAGGCCATGATCTAACCCTGATGGTGCCTCACTCTGTAGATGTTCTACTGAACAGACCCAAACGCAACACCTCTCTTCCGCACGGTTGACGAGATATGAATTGATCTTGTTTGCTCCTCACATACAAATTAAGAGGTGTTGTGTTCTTAATCCGGCTGAACTCTTACCTTTCCCGCAAGGTACTATTTGCAGTGATGAAGAGTCACATGACTGCCTGTAAACTACCGAACAAGAGACAAAGGGTAGAATTGATCTGAAAGACACTCCTTTGAACAAACCACAAGGGGGGCTATTTTGCGACAGCTCCTGCTTCAAACTTACGGATGGTACATCCACAGCTGCTTATGCAATCACTACATTGAGCACGGTCGTGGAAACCAAGAGAATCATGCATAACGCCGCGCAGGCCGCAGAGATTATAGCAGTGACCCGAGCTTGTGAACTTTCTGAAGGGCTTACAGTAAACATATATACTGATAGTCAGTATGCCTTTGGGATGGTTCACAACTTTGGGAGACTTTGGTCAGAGAGAGGGTTCTTAACTTCACATGGTACAAAGATCCAGCATGGCTCCCTAATAGTACAACTGCTCTCAGCGCTTGCGCTCCCTACTCAGTTAGCTGTCGTGAAATGTGCAGCACATCGAAAGTTTATAGATGATATAGGAAAAGGGAATGCTTTCGCTGATCAGATAGCTAAACAGACTGCCACCAATCTCTTTACGGAGATGTATGTTTCAAGGGAGACTGTAAATGCCTATGCAATGGACAAGGGTGTTGGGTCGATAAGGGATATCCAAGCCGGTGCCACGTTAGAAGAATCCAAGAAGTAGGCTGAGGGCTTGGGGAAACTTGATGATGATGGGTGTTGGGTGGATGTAGTCGAAGGAAAATGGCTACTTCCCGATGCATACTTGATGATGATGGTCATTATGGCCCATGGCCCTACTCATATATGTGCCCAGAAGGTTACGAAAATGCTAGAAAATGTTTGGGTGAATGACAAAATCTCGAAAATAGCTCAGCGCTATGTCCAAGACTGCATGATCTCCTTACAGCACAATGTGGGAAAGGGAACATCAACTCCAAGGGGAAGTTTTGGCCCATCTTCTGTCCCCTTTGAGGTCATCCACTTTGATTTTATTGAAATGGAACGTTGTAATAATTTAAAATTCGTGTTAGTTGTCATCTGTGCTTTTAGCAAATGGGTCGAGGCTTTCCCTGTTAAGGACGCTACAGCCATGACTACTGCAAAAACTATGTTAAAAGAATATTTTCCCAGGTTTGGGCTACCAAGAGTCATCTGGCGGACAATGGTCCACATTTTGTCGCTGCTGTAATTTTGCAGATATGCATGCAATTACAGATCGACAAACGGTTCCATTCGGCCAGACACGCTAAGAGCGCCGGACTAGTAGAAAGACACAATGGTATCATCAAGAACAAGCTCGCTAAGACATTTTAGTTTGGTGTGCGGGCACCAAACTAAAATGGCCGGACACCTTACCGATCGTGTTACTAGCCATGCGTACAACCCCTCAAACCAAGACTGGGCTCTCTCCATTTGAGGTGGTAATGGGGAGACCTGTCAATATCTGGAACCTTCTGAAATGTCGATCTTTAAAGAATGTCGAAAAAGTACTTCTTTCAGATTACTGTAGCCAGTTGACTATAAACCTGTATTTGATTTATCACCAGGTGCGAGAGGCTTTACCTGTGCGATACGAGATTGGGTGCTCACCAAGGCATTTGAGCGTTCTTCTTGCCTTGCACCTCTTTGGCGGGGCCCATTCCAGGTCCTGCTGGTCACACAGACGGCAGTGTGTGTCGCCGGCCGAAAACACTGGATCCATGCGACGCATCTCAAGAAACTTCCTCACCCAGTGCCACACGATATAGAAGAAACAGAACCCCTTGCTAACGCTGCAACCAACGATCCCGAAGCAGTAAATAGCGTTGAGAGTGCAGCGGAGAATCTCTCTGAGCCTGTGAGGCTTGGGGAACCCATCATTTCATCTCCACACTCTCCAAGAGTTTTGCTTCCGGAAACTGTTGCTCCGGATCTTGAATCCTCACTTGCTCTTGATACGCCGCTTCCAACAGGAAGTCACGACACATTGTTCTCGGATCAATCAGTACCGGGAACAGCAAAGTACAATTTACGTCCAAGGAAATAGACTTGCGGCATGGTTCGGCTGTGCATTCGAAGAAGAAAGGAAATTCATCAAGGGCTTGCTTTTTGCCCAAGTAATTGTTTGAGAAAAGGGGATTCTGTTGGCTAGGGTTGTGGAAGGACTAAGAAGTTGCGCGGCCTGGAGGTCGCCAGCTAATAACACTGGGGTTTCTTGTTTGAAGACTGCAATGCCTGCAACCGCTACTGCTCGTACTGGACTGATAAATGATCGTATGACCGGCCGGGAAAATGGACAAATTTCTTGGGCCCTGAAAACGTATTGCTGTCTTTTTATAATTTCGAATGGTTATATAATAGTAACTGTGCTAAGTCTCTGGTACCTGGAAGAAGTGCATCCATTCGAAACCTTGTTACCAACTGAAAATGTACCCACTGTCCCTACACCTTTTGTGTATTTGCATACTTTGTCTCCTAGAGGCTCTCAGCATAGACAAAGATATCACAACAATACATTGTTACTTATCATGAATGCCACACATGCCATTTTTAATAGGTCCAACTGTTGGGTCTGCTCGCATTTACCGCAACATGGGGATAAGGGGCTAGGTTGGTATATTCATCCTTTACCTTTAAGATCTGCTTGTTATGCTTTTCTTAGAGCACTGTTCTTTGGCCGTTAGAACGATAGCATCTCGGGGAACTTTGATGGTACTAATTTGAATAGTTTTGAGAAACGTGTTCTGGCTCCCCTGGGATTCTTGCTTTTCACAAATAGGAGTAAGCTTAACGTTGCTTCTATTAGGCCCTCTGATAGACTGTCTCGTCCCTTTCAATCTTTGATTTCCTTCAAGATGGCTCCGATAGGCAATAAGGATGTCATGCCTCCTTCGTACACTGTTGACCATAGCCCCGATTCAGTTTCTTTCTGCATACAGAGGAATGGTACTCAGTCAATGGGATATTTTAACGGTTGTGCCAACGTTGCAAATTTTACTGGGGAAGACAGACCCTTGTATGTAGGCGTACCTGTTCATTTTGTTTGCGGTAATGTAGCATTTCCATGGTTACCCAGGGATTGGCAGGGAACTTGTTATTTAGGGATCCTGTTTCCCGGGGTATTCATAGCTAGTACTATAGAGGTTTCAAAGGCTCGTCCTCGGTGGGACGAGAATGGTGACACTCCACCACAGGTCTTGGGAGATGTAGCAAAATCCTTCGTGCCATTTTGGGGGCAGATAGCGAATTCCGAAGACATCAGAAGACTAGCAAGAGTACTGGAGAGACCCATCAACCGGACCCCGGACATATTCTATAATATGACATTAGAACAGAAGGCAATAAGATTAGTAGCACTTCAGAACCGGATGGCATTAGATGTCATTCTGGCTGAACGTGGTGGAGTGTGTAAATTAGTGGGGTCCGCTTGCTGTGTTTTCGTGCCAGATTCCTCCCCAACTATCTTCAAGGCAATACAGAATCTGCACGTCCTTAGTTCAGAAGTGCATGTTCCCGAGGGAAACTGAGATCTTAGCGCTTGGTTCTGGGACTTCTTGCGATCTTGGGGTTGGAAGGTGCTGTCGGTCTTACTGATTATTTTGGGAATTCTGTTGTTTCTTTGCTGTTGTATCCAGTGTTTACCTAGTATATGTTCGATGCTAGGGGGATGTCGCGCACAGGCGATAGGTACAATAGGACATAAGGTACATGCCCCAGATAAAAACTCCAAAGAATATTTGTTAAAGGAAATCTTAGCAACTGATCTAATGGCAATAGATATTTCCGACAGTGATTCAGGGTGCATGGACGATGATACATGGAGTTGTTTGCAAGAAGATCAGAAGTAGTTTAGCACTTGGCATAGGCCAAAAGGAGGGTTTGTCAAATGGGAAATTATATTGTGCCTCCTATTGTAATGCATATATGTATATTGGCCTACGCCAAGCTGCTTGTAAGCCACTTGCGAAGAAATCCATGTTACAAGGTCCCGACCTTAGAATCAATGTAAGCCGCCATTTTAGGTCAAATCGCCATTTTCGGGTCTCTCTGCAAAGTCACTCTGTAAGCTAAAATGGGGAAACAGTGTCATTTCGAAAATGTAACATGGCCGTCTTGACCTCTATGTATAAACTAATGTGTAACTTGCCTGCAGGCCACTTGTTAGGGTCATGAAATGAGACATTGTCCTTCGTTGACCTGTGTGCAAAGGATTACTTGTGTCAATGAAGCTAATCCGCAAGCATATGTTACGAACAATGTATTCAAATACTGAAATGTGAACACTTGTTTAAACTACATTGTATAGATGTTTAAGAAGGCTCAACATGAGATCCTAAGATACACTGTTACTATTAAGGCTTGTTGGTGAATACATTAAAAGTAAACCCTAAACGTATAGATGTGTGAACTCGGCACAAACCCTAGATCCGTAATGTATTAATGAATATTAACCCACAGTAGGGTTGGACATCGTGTTTTCAAAGGTATATAAGGTGCGACTTTTCTAATATACAGTCCCACTCACTGAGCACACCGAACTGCGCTGGAGTTCGCTGTGTTGTACTGAGGGCCGATAGCTATCTGTTGTTCTTGTCCTTTGAAACTGTCCAGTATAAAATAAAGATCTTTCTATGTTCTTTTGTAACCTGTGTTCGGTGTATTTCCTTTTGGGGTACTCAGCCTCGATATTTTCTCTTTGTTTTCACAACAGCACTTTCTGCATATTGCCGGTCAACTGCACACATAGAGACACAGTGCCAGACACATATGCAACGATTTCACAGTCATCCTTTGCTCAACAGCTGAAGCTCAAACAATGAAACTGTCCGAAGCTGTGCATATATCTCAAGCTTTGCACGCATTTTACTGTCAGGGGGACTAGTCTGAAAGAGGAAATGAGCACCATACCAAGTGTGCATTGCATGCTCAGAAAGAATGAACGTTTGCATTACTAGCACAGACCTGTTTAATAAATTGGTGGTCAGTCTTAAGTTCCCAAAATGCACTTTGTTTCATGCAAAGCAGCCAGCATCCTATGTTCAGGGCACACACATCATTTGAAACTTAGCTCGGTCTCCCCCACCCCCCGGCCACATCATGAACAAGTTGCTCCCCCAATCCCTCCTGCGAAGGGGAGGACGGGAGTTCCCCCAGTACATTTTGTCAATTTCCAAGACTGCCAAATACTTAAAATAAATGCTTTCGGGGGGAGGGGTATGGGAATGTGAGGAATGTCGACCATCTGCATGGTGGGTGTCAGCTTGCCTGGTCTTTTTTAAATTTTTAAGGAAATGAATGATGGTAGACCTGCCTCAGGAAAAAGTGTGGGGCTAATCCACACACATTTTCCTATGCTCATGCCACAACAAACACATAGATCCATGTACTCTGGCATGGACACAGCCTACAGGTACAGTCTGCCCCTGTCATATTTAGTTGGTATGTGACAGGAGATCAGAGCACAATGTCATCCCAAGGAGGAGGGGGGAGATTCCTCCTGCCTTCGACAGCTTGATAAACTGACAAGTGCTCCATGGAACCGCCCTGCTCTTTTGTTAGCCCTACAGCTGGTGGCAGCAATTAACATACCAATAGAGGGTACTTCAAACAGGCCCCCACTGGGCATGGCTGCAGAGGATCACAAAAGAGACAGGAAACCCAACAAACCTTTCATATGTAACTGTGTCAACCTGAAGCCAGCTCCCGCCCCTCGGTATCAATGACAGTGAGCTGACATGTCTGAGTCTATTTTTGCAGCAGACAACCCCCGCTAGGGGGACCCCATTCATAAGATAAGAGAATGTGGTTTGCAGAAGCCAGAGAGTCTGGTCTCTCAGCATCTTCAAAGGATATCTGCCGCTTTAAAAAGGAAACACACATGGAGAACCATTAACAAGAGAGACTCTTTGATCACAGCTGACAAGAAGGTGGGTGGGACCGAGTATCACAGGGGAGTGAGCCCAGAACTCTTTCTGTTGAGAGAAGGGTTCAGCCATATTGATTATGGGACACCCCTTGTTCCTGTAGGAGCCCCTTACCTTTTCCTGCTACTAAGCACTCTGGTTATGACTGCACACATACAGAAAATTGTTAGCAGGAACCCCAGGATTCTTTCACTCAGAATGCTCAGCCTACACCAATCACTGTGGCCCACTTGGCTTTAAGAGAGGGCTGGTGCCCTCTTTAGGCAGATCATCTTCACTGGAAACACGAAGAAGAACTCATCCTTGGACCTTGACTGAAGGTACAGTCTGCCTTACAGCTTCTGCCAGTTAAGGAAGGCCAGGAACATCAAAAGAGGGAAGCAAGATCCCTCCCCTTAACTTCTTCCAGGGAACAGAGGGAGAAAAGATCTCCAGCTGCTTCAGAACCGGTACAGAGCCAGCCTACAACATGCCCTGCTAGGCTCTGCAGCAAGCTCCCTGGACAGGGAGGGCCAAAATGTTTCTGAACCCGAAACCAAGGACAAGGCAGCTGCCTGCAACATACTGCTACCTCTGAGCCGTCCACCGTCTGCCTTAAAGGACAATGCAAGACCTTTGAAGAGGCGGGGAGAAATGCAACAACAAGCACCTGCTGCCATCCGCCTTAAAGGACATTCTTGAGCCAGTCGAGTTCCTCGATCCGCAACCACCTGCAATGCTTATCGCCTCCAAGCCTCGAACGACAGCCGTTAAGCCGCAGCTGCATAATGAACCTGAGACGTCTCGACCAGCGCTTCAGAACCACTGACCAGCACTGAGACAATTCCTGACCCTGAGTCGGCATGAAGGGCAGCCTGCAGTTGTTCACCAAGCTTCGCTCGCTGAACCATGTTGCTGCCTAGTACCTGCCACAGATTCCTGTCTCGAACTCTGCCACACAAAAGCCTGAAAAGTGCCCTGGAGCCAACTTGGCGCTGTCGCCCACAAAGAACTACTACAGCAAGAGGTACAATGTGGTTCTGTCCACCTGGTCTTTCCCAGAAGGCCTCTAGAGACATTGCATGACCCTTTCTCCCTTTTTTCTGAAGCCAAGAAACCTTTAAAAAACGATTGTGGTAGACAGGCGTTAGAGACACACCTGACAGGGAAAGCAGCGCATTCAATTCTCCAAACAAAACAGTACTTCTACTCCAGAGGCAACAAGGCTAATATATTGTTCGCAGCTAAACTGATGAAAGAGATCACCCGCGACTATATTGGGGGTCTGAAGGATGGGGAAGGGAAACTGGTCATCAAGGAGACCGGAAAGCTGGGGGTAATGGAGGACTTGTTCTGGAAAGCTTCAGCCCCACAGCAAGGGCACTCAGCCCACATTCAAGAATTTCTTGACCACGGGCATCTTCCTCCAAGCCCTGAGGAAGTGAGGGAAGCAGTGGAGGGCCCTATAACTGCTCAAGAAGTGTCCCAAGCAATTTGATCCCTCCAAATAGGGAAAGGCCCCGGCCCCGATGGCTTCACTAATAAATATTATGTAACATTTGCGGGCCTTCTGATTCCACAACTCACCAAGCTCTTTAACTCCTTTTTAGGCTCAGGGAAAGCATTTGAGTCCATAGCAGAATCAGCAACAATATTGTTGCTGAAACTCAAGAAGGACCCAGAGGACTCCACCTCTTATCACCCCATAGCCCTCTTAAATACAGATGCGAAAATATATAGTAACATTTTGGCTATCAGATTGGGTGAAGTCCTCCCACAGATAATAAATGGTGATCAGACGGGCTACATTAAAAACAGGGGAGCTCAGGACAATATTCAGCGGTTGGTCGACCTAATCGCCCTAGCTCCACGAATCCCAGGGGACTGTCCCTTCGCTCTCTGGATGCCCATCTGGCTTTTGATAGTATGTCATTGGATTTTTCAATGGCTCTTTTAACTGTATATGGGTTTGGCACATCCTTCACTAAACTGATTATGGCAACCTTCCAAATTCTATCAACCAATATTAAAGTCAAGGTTCTCAGGTCTTATTCCCTGCTCCTGGGAAGCGGTACACGACTAGGCTGTCCTTTGATCCCTTTAGTTTTCACACCAGCAAAAGAACAACAAGCACAGATGATATGTGGCAATCCCTGCATTTTGGGCCCTACTTATGGAGGGGATGCACATAAAGTGGCATTGTACACTGATGACATTATCTCCCAGTCCTACTCGAGCTGCTGGAGAAATTTGCCCTGACATCACGCTTCCGCATTAACCATTGGAAATTGGTGGGGCTGGTGATTCAAGGGCCCCTGAAGTTTGCCAAACCTCCTTCCCTTTCAAGTGGGATAATCAGGAAATCATGTACCCGGGGGTACGTATCTCCAATACCTATGGATCACATTTAGGGGCCAACATCCCTATACTATTTAAGGAGACAAAAGAGACACTCCAGAGATGGTAGATGCAAGAGATTTTCGTGGTTGCAGTGAATCAGTGCGGTAAAGACTCCTCTACATCTTCCAGGCTCTGCCAAGTACTATGCCGGAGCAAGACTTACTAGAAATGCAGAAGGAGGTGGTTGATTCATTTGGCGGGGAAAACCTCCTAGAATTTCTCAGAAAGTGCTGCTAAGATCTCGAGAGATGGGGGATGAGGGTTCCTTCTATCTAACGTTATTTTCAGGTTGCACAGATTGCCCCGATGCTTGACTGGGCATTGGAGGGGAAATGTCCGAAGTGGAAGGCACTCAAACAGGTGGCTTGCCCTCTGGCTCACCTGCCTTTTCTCCCGAAATCGGTGTGAAGAATCCAGCTGAAGCTATCGGAATCCACCAGCGCTACCTTGGGCCATTGTGACAAAGCTTGCTCGTAATGGGTATAGACCAGGGCTGGGCCTCTGTGTTTAATGACCCAGAGTTTACTCCAGGCATGGAGGGGATGCTTTTCGTACAATTCGAATCACTCAATGTATTACAACTGAGAGGCGTATATAAGGAGGGAACACCACTCACATTCACAGAAGATAAGGAGAAGTTTAACTTGTCAGAAGCGGAGCATTTCAGGTACTGTCAACTCAGGCATTGGTTGTCTAATAATCAGGTCAGGCAGGCGGTAGACCACCTATGGGAATAGAGCTCCGGGTTCTAGAGGGCCAAGAGGCACGCACGGTTTCCTCCTGTTACTGACTCCTAGAAAAGGCCTCCAGTGAAGATAAGTTACCATAGATGACACATGGGGAAAGAGAGCTGGGGATTGGGATCTCGGAAGAGTCTTGGGGAAAGATATGGTCTTGAGCCCATAGGAGTTCTCGCTGGGCAACAATTAAAGAGGGGGCAAATTAATTATGTTTCTGGTGGTACATGACTCTTCAGAGATTGCATGCAATTCGCCTGGACTATCTGGATCGCTGTTGGCAGGGGTACAGACAATTAGGTGATCTTGAACACATGTGGTGGCACTGTCCAATCATGCAAACATATTGGCAGGAGATTTTTGTGAGAATTAAAGATATAACAGTCGGCTTGCTTTCTATGTGCCCACTGACTCTGGTTCTACGAGATGTCCCCCAAGGATGGTTCTTTTCTGCTAACTGAGGCCAGAGCTGAGCTAATATCGCATCTATTAATGGCTCGGTTCTCTCGCACTTGAGCTCCCTTTTTGGATTTTGCTCAAGCGAAGGAACATACGTTTTTCAGGCCACAGGTCTTGAGACACCTTTTACATTGTTAATGCGGTTACAGGAAACTGCCTGGAAGGTGGAAGGTGAAGGCAAGCTGCCTGGAGAAGGAGTGGGAAGGGACAGTATGATGCTCAGATGTGCTAAGGTTTGGGAACCTAATTGTTGATATGGGAGTACTCGTGTGACTTTATTGCTATTATTTTGTTGATTTCAGTTTTTGAAATTTTGGTGGGTTACCTACAAAATGTAAAATGGAATTTGGATGTTCTGTAACACATCTCGTTAATATTATGGCTATATAATAATTGCATGTTCATCGAGATTTTAATAAAAGACAGCCTGGAAAAAAAGGAAAAATGTATTGTGGTTATTAACCATACCAACTGCCCTCCTATCAGCATCCAGAGTGCATCCGTTTTCCTTCTTAAAAACTCTCTGTTTTCTGCATTCCTTTACAGGGCGGGTTGTATTTAGTAGTGTTACTAGATTGTCTGTTGTGTCAATGATAAAGTAGATATTTTGTATACAACCTTAACTGGACACTCCTTTCATCATTGGGTAATAATTGTATTTTCGCTGTGTTGCAAATAACCAACGATACACGACCATTAGAGCGGATAAGCCTGCAGTTTCGTTCACGTTACCAAAATTGGACAAGGGGGTTTATCATTTTAAGTGTATGCTTGCTTAATCCAATCTGTTCTGATCCATTCTGGTGTATTTTTTCCACTGCCTCTCTATACCACGCTTCAACCTTCAAAGATCTGGCAGAGCCAGCTTCCCAGCAATGGCGGCGAAACTCTGGAACACGCTGCCAAACTTGCTAAGATCTGAACCATCCTTCCACAGTTTTAAAAACTTGGCTAAAGCCTGGCTAATCGCCCAAGACCTTCCACCTACTTGCCAACCACCTCCCATGCGCTAGACACCTCTTGTACATAGGCTATGCCCTCCCGATCACCCGTAACTGCATTATGTATATATGTTTATAAATGTTATTGTAATTTTGAACTGTAATTTAAACTGTAATTGTACTGCCATGTCTGCCTTATCATGTTGTAACTAAAATATGCTCTCAGGCCTGGTGCGCTCTACAAATAAAACAAAATACAAAAAAAATACAAATTCGACATGTGGGGCTGATTGACGTTTTAGAAAACGATATTCACCCCTGGACCACTGGTACCCAGGAATTTGATTAGTCACAAGGAACATACCGTCCTGCCAGATCTTGAGCATTCGTTCACCGTTCCATAGCGTTTCCTCATATTTCAGACGGTTTCTTGCGTGCAGTGAAATTCAGAAACTGCCATTAATGCCTGACAATACCTGCCCATGTCAGGGTTCGCTGTTAATATCGGCCTATCGGGCTTTCTACGCCCCTTGCCTTGGGATCTGGAACCCCAGCCTCTGTTACTTATGTCCTCGTTCTAAAGGTTCTCTAATCCCTGCCTTGGGCTCTTCGATCCCTTTCCAACGCTGACTCCCGGGCTGACTCTTATCACGGCTCCGCGTTGCTTGTTTTCACTGCTTGGTCTTGTCTTTCACGAACAGCTGCACAGGACTCCCTCTACTTGCGCTACCTATGGAAATATTAATAATACCCCTCTCTTGTTCCCTGTCTCCTTGTTGGCCAGTGGCACTGGCAGCAACGAAAGGTTGACAAGTTCCGAGGACCTAAAATGTACTGTGGACAGAGAAGCCGTGCAGATGACAGAGACAAACTTTTCTCTTATTGGTGTGGGGGCAGGACTCTGCGAGTTGTGGGCGTGCCGTTCTGTCAAAAAGCGGCGTTTTTTGTCGCAGGTGAGGTGGAGGAATGCCAGGAAGGGTTGACTGGGCCAGGGGTAGGGTTATGCAAATAAGAGCACGTCAAATTCCAACATTATTGGCAAAGGACTTCTTTTGAAAGGGGCGGGTTTAGCATGTGTTGTGCACATCCTTGACAGTTAAGGGAGAAGTGCATAGTTATGCTAATACATTATCACAATGCCGCGCTATTGGGGAGGGGAGGGGCTAAGAAAAGGCGTGCCAGTCGGTGTACTTCAGTCGTTTGCCTGTTCAAGATGGGAATGGGCGTGGCTATGCGGATAGTGGCCCTCCTAAATGCCATCCTACGGGTGATAGGCCTTTGGCACTTCCTACATTCTCACGCCGCCACTGTCAGGCAAGGGGCGTGGCAAGTGTCAAGGCTTCTGTTTTTAGCCACATCCGTAGTCACAGCGAGAGGCGTGGCTATGTAGATTAGCAAGCCTGTGAGTCTCTCTGATAGGCGGTGGGGCGTGGCTGTTCAGGTATCGGAGTGCAGTTCGGCTAGCAGTGGGCGTTCCCGGTGTCCCGCAGCGCCGCGTCCCTTGGGCCCAGGCAGTGAGCGCTCTATCGCGGGCGGCTGAGGCTGGAGCTCCCGGACATGGCCGAGCCGAGCATCACCACC
The DNA here is from genome assembly GCF_040938575.1 of Ambystoma mexicanum. Classification (NCBI taxonomy): domain Eukaryota; kingdom Metazoa; phylum Chordata; class Amphibia; order Caudata; family Ambystomatidae; genus Ambystoma; species Ambystoma mexicanum. The sequence continues at coordinate 350,710,153 of NC_090924.1, forward strand.
CCGGAACCCGGGCAGAGCCCCACGCAGGAGCCGGTGCGCTTTGCCAGGCAGGGCGCGCTGCGGCAGAAGAACGTGCACGAGGTGAAGGAGCATAAATTCACCGCCCGCTTCTTCAAGCAGCCCACCTTCTGCAGCCACTGCACCGACTTCATATGGTAAGAGTCCTTAGTGGGAGGCCGCCTAGAGGGCACCCCCGTGGAAGAATGCCTCACATTTTTTCAGCCACTGCACTCATTCATAATGTGAAATTTCCCTCGGGGTATTGGGGGGAGCTTACCGGACGTGGAGGTGGGATCGTGGGGTGTGGGAGACCTGATGAGACACCGCCCCCTAGTGCAGCGACTCCCCGACTTCATATGATGTGAACCCCGTCCCCCCTAACCTCCCACCACGGCCTGGGGATTGTGGTATACATGGGGGAGGGGGTATAGATAGGCTCGCCGCAGGGGGGGGGCTGGGCAACCCTCTGCAGCGCTGCGTTGACCTCATACGGTAAAGACCTCGCGCGTGCGAGTAGTTACTTGCAGATGAGCGCGAGGGGGCTCAAGGAAGAGAGAAGCACAACCTTTGCCGGAGGTGGAGGGCATATTGCCCCCCCGCCCCCTCCTCACGCGGGACGCTACTGCCACCACTGCCCCGATTTTGAAAGGATGAGACTTAGGGTACATGTGGGCATGTGAGGGCGCAGATTAATGACCGTGGAGACACGCCACATACCTTCTGCAGGCAGTGCACTAACGACTGACATTGTGTCACACGCGACCTCCCCATTAACTGTCAGATGCAGGTGCGTGCATCTGTGCCCCCCCCCCCCCGAGAGGAGGAGGGGAAGAACATTCCACCCACTTCTGTAGCCATGGATGGTAACTTTTTTCGGTAAGGGGCAGAACCGCATTTGGATTTTCGGCACGGGGGCAGATGCTCCCACACTGAGCGAAGCGATCAAGCCGCATCCATCCTCAAAATCCAAACAACACATCATTACAAGTTAGGCGGTAAGGGCACCGGTACCGGTAAACCCTTACCGCCTTACTACGAGTTCCCTTTGCGGGACCCGACCTTAACGGCTGGTTTTACCAGCCGTTAAAGTAGGGTACCGCAGAGGGACTTTGGAGCTAATTACGGTACCCCAATTTGCGGTACCGTAATTAGCGCCTTCCCCATTCCCATTGAGCCCTATGGGGGCAAAAATGTGAATGGGGAAGTGTCTTGGTGAATGGGGAATTACCGCCCCCGCTCACCTTGGAGTAGGGCGGTAATTCCGCCATCCACCAAGGCGGACACGGTAAAATACCAGCGGCAACCATGGTGCTAATAGCGCCATGGTTACCGCCTACCGTGTAATGAGGCCCATTTACTGCACATTTACCTGGAGGAATTTGAAAAAAAAGCAATAGCATTGACAGGCAGGCAGGTCTACATATATAAAATCTCAGCAACAGTCGCCTAATCTGCTGATCTTTCTTTGCAGTATTGTGTTTTAGGATTTCCCACCCGGCCCCCAAACAAGGCTGAGGTGACAGGCAGGCAGCCTTCCAAATTTGGAGTGATCAGCACTTGCTAATGTTGCAAGATGCATGCTAACACTTAACTACACCTGAGCCCAGCAAGAAAGTATCCAGAATTCCTGCTTCACCCAGTGACTTAGAAGAGCATGTCACTGAATCTCCCTCTGGCCGCATGCATTCGGCCACTATTTCTGCGATCACTGTGTATCTTAATACGGTGGTGCACATGACCGTCCACTGGGAGCAGCCTGGGCATCACATGGCTCCCACAGGAAGGCGCTGGGAGCATCCTGGGGGAGCACAGGACACCCACGGGATGGCACTGGGAGAATTCTGGGGAGCACAGGGCTCTCACAGGGAGGCGCTGGGAGCATCCCGGGGAGCACAGGATTCTGACAGGGTGGAACCAGGAGAATCGGGGGGAGCACATGGTTCCCACATGATGGCACCAGAAGAATCCCGGCGAGCACATGGTTCTCACAGGAAGTTGCTGGGAGCATCCAGGGGAGCTCAGGTCTCCCACTGGAAGGCACCAGGAGAATTCTGGGGAGCACCGGGCCCCCACGGGAATGCGCCGGGAGCATCGCAGGGAGCACAGCGCTCCCCCAGGAAGGCGCCAGGAGCAACCTGGGGAGCGCAGGGTTCTTGCACGAAGGCACCGGGAGAATCCCGGGGATCACATGGTTCCCACAGGAAGACACTGGAAGAATCCCAGGGAGCATGTGGTTCTCACAGGAAGGTGCCAGGAGCATCCAGGGGAGCACAGGGCTCCCATAGCAAGGTGCCAGGAGAATCACGGGGAGCACAGGACTCCCACAGGAAGGTGCTGGGAGCATCCCAGGGAGCTCAGTGCTCTCCAGGAAATCGCAGGAGAATCCCAGGAGCACAAGGCTCCCACAAAGCCTTCCAGGGAGCACAGGGCTTTCACAAGAAGGCACTGGGAGCATCGAAGGGAGCACAGGGCTCGCACAGCAAGGTACCAGGAGAATCCTGGGCAGCATAGGTCTCCCACAGGAAGGTGCTGGGAGAATCCCGAGAGCACAGTGCTCTCCAGGAAAGCACAGGGAAACTCCCGGGAGCACAGGGCTCCCACAGGAAGGCACTGGGAGCATCCCAGGGAGCACATGGCTCCCACAAGAAGGTGCTGAGAGCATCCGGGGGAGCACAGGGCTCCCACAAGAAGGCATTGAGAGCATCCCGGGGAGCACAGGGCTCCCACAAGAAGGCACTGAGAGCATCCCGGGGAGCACAGGGCTCCCACAAAAAGGCACTGAGAGCATCCCAGGGAGCACAGGGCTCCCACAGGAAAGCGCTGGGAGAACCACAGGGAGCACAGGATTACAATGAGAAGGCGCAGGGAGCGTCCCAGGAAGCACAGGGCCCCCATAGGAAGGCGCTGGCAGAACCCAGGATCATGGGGCTCTAATAGGAAGGCACTGGGGGCATCCCAGAGAGCACAGAGTTCCCATTGGAAGGGGCTGGGAGCATTCTGGAGAGCACAGAGCTCCCACAGGAAGGCCGGCTCAATTAGCTACTACCACCACTGAAGGGAACGTTTAATATGCCAAGATATGCTCTCCCCCTCCCTCAGTTATGTGGGTAGGGTTTCAAAGGAAGTGGCTTGTCTCTGTGAGAGGACAGTCATACAGCTTCTGCAGCCAGTGGAGTCTGCCTTACAAAAGGGCACCCAGTAGAAGTTACATGTGGCAGACTCCTTTGGGAGAAAGGGGGCCTTGGAGAGTTGGATACAGGTGCACATGATAAGTTTGTGGGGGTAAAGGCCACGTTATTCAGCAATTGGTCTGATGTTTATGTCCCTGGGTGTGGTGGCGGGGGTGTGGTTGGTAGTGTGGACAGCTTCTGCAACCACGGAATGGACTTCATGATATGGGAATCGAAGTAGCCCGAGTGTGGGGCATAAGTGCACGCCTCGAAGGGGATTGCAAGTGAAGGAAAGTACCTCCGCTGCCGCTGAATGGTTTTAATATGGTGAAGAGTCCTTGGGAAAGCAGTCCCGCTGGTAGGGTTGGAAGAGTATTACTCATTAGTGGAGGATCTCTGGCTGCCATAGTACTGCGGGTGCAGCAACCCCAAATTTATAATTTATAATTGTTCATTTATAACGCACTTAATTCCCAGAGTGGTTTCTAAGTGCTGGATCAGGATTCAACCCTATGTTGCACTGCGTTGTCTTGCTTCCAAGAAGGACTTGTTGCGCCAATATTCGGCAACTCGGCTAGCAGTCGCTAGACCGCCTTCATCTGGCAAAACTGTTCTAGCGTGGACAGAGAAAAACCTAAATTGCAGGTGAGGCGACTCAAGACACTTGCACGAAAGCTGAATTATTGAATATTTGGTGAAGGCATCCAGGGAAGGAGGTGCTGTGAAAACTGGGCAACAGAAGACTTAATCTGCGGGTTATGGTGAAAAGAGCAGCTTCAGACTGGGAGGCAGTCGTAGGTGGAGGACCCCAGGTTCCAGGATAGGTCTATAGTACCTAAATAATCCGCAGTTGTGTTGTAAAACACGCAGTAGGGGTGTCAAAGGCGAAAGGGTTGGGACAGGTCAAATGGAGCGGAATCTAGTGGCATAGTGTGAAGTCGCCCCGGTAAGGCCCAACAGAAGCCAATGAAATGTTACGTAGCACCTGGGTGCTAGGTGGCTGTATCGTACAGTATTTATCGGGAAGGATGTGCCTGGAATTGTTCACATACATCTAATACATCGGGCAGCAAAAGTTAGTATCATGAAAAGGGAATTCCAGTCTATGGTGAGGCAACAGGAGCTCCTTGGTGGATTGGCAAGAGCTCATTTTGAATTGGTCTTCTGCATTGGTCCGCCGCATCAATATAGGAATGACCTTGAGAAACACGATAACATTCCGATGACAGGTGCCAAACTATTTGACTAAAGTTCAAAAAGGTCCAGGATGTTGTTTATCCCTGATAAAAGGAGCCCGCGTGGGGCTTTATGTCATCCTATGCATGTTTAACAGGAGCAGTCTACGCTCATGAATTTATTTATTTAAGCAGGCCTATGTCAATAAGTGGTAATGGTTTCACAAATGATGTGCGATATTGGAAGCATTTGCTGATCACCTCTGCAGATACGTCCTGTGGTGGTGGATATCCCCTCACTGCACGGCTTTAAGTGTAGTTTGACATGCGACTAGTGGGTGAATACGGGGATTGCTCCTACACCACACCTGGGATTGGGCACAGCGATCCACGGGGCTCTTTACACCCCCGCTTCATGAGGGGGCAGTTAGACCATCAACATTGAGAAAGGACACATGTTGCGGCAGGTGCTATATTTGATGGGTCCATCAGGATATCACTTGCTGGCACTGAGCTAGAAAGTGTGTGTGTGTGCACTGAGAAGCTGTCAGAGATGCAGTGTTGGAATATTGTCTTGTTGCAGTGAAGTGCTTGTCTACTAGGATATCACTACCGTGCAGTCCTGGGAGATTCATATGCTGCAGTGGTGGGATATTGCAGTTTATTATAGTGCAATCTGGGGCATTGGGGGCAGGAGTGTTGCATTTCTGCAATATTGTGTGTTTTGGGCGGTGCTGCCGTGTGGTGTGAGGAATATTGCTGCTTGGTCTTAGTGTGGCACATTACTTAATACAAAGGGTGGGGACTTCAGGATGGGAGCTTATGCAAGGTGGCAGCTAATGCTTGACTCTCCTGCTCAACCCCTTTACCCTGTATCATACCTGGGCCCTGAGTTGCTCCTGCTCCCTGTGTGACCTTCCTGATACCCAGGATGCTACAGCATTATTAAATCACAGTCCAGGGATATTGAGCGGCACAGGGCTGGGAGGCTAGCTCTGGGGCAACGTGTTTCTCTTGGAAGCAAGACAACGCAGAGCAGCACAGGTTCGAATCCTGTTCCCGCGCTTCGAGGCTGGTCTTTGGCGTTAAGTGCATTATAAAAGACTCATTCACTAGTATGACACTCTTCTAGCTATTGGAGGATGACTATGGTGCAATGGTTGGGTATTTCTGTTTCACAATACTTTGGCACATGCCAGGGTTAATGTGGTGCTGGGGTGCTAAGAATACACCTGGTGGGTTGCTGCAATGTTCGGAGATTGGGCCAGTGCTTGCAGATGAATTCTGTGTGGTGCTCAGATAATGGGGGCTGATGTGGCGCAGTGGCATTTATCAGGGGATTCGTTCGGCACATTGTGGAGTTATTGGGGGCCGGGATGGGGCGCTGATGGGATATTTTTGGTTTGGGTGGAGGAGTGATCAGGGATTAGTGGGGTCATGGGCAATTCACAGCTCTGGTGTTGGTGGCCCCCGTGCAGTGGCATGGGAGGATTAGTGTATTGGTATGGGCTGGTAGTACTCTCTGGGGTTGTTGTTGGCAGTGCCATGGTATTTGGGGTAAGCTTGGGGAAGTCCGAGGTCTAGGTGTGGTGCAGCAATCTTGATGTTACGGTCGATAATGGTGCAGTGTTGAGGTATTAGTGGTCGGCATGGCACGATGTTGCGCTGCATGCCGTCAGACTGTGGTATTGGAGTTCGTTAGTTGATAGTGAATGAGGATAGTCTAGTTAAGCTCTGTCCTGTTGCTCTTACCCGGGTTTGGGGAGTTTGTTTGTTGCAGTGTCAGGGAACTGGGAGTTTGTATGGTGCGGCCGATGACATATTAGATGTTCGTGCGCTGCTGCGATGTTAGGATGGTAGTTGCGCGATTCACTGCTCAGTGTTGTAGTAGAGGGAGTAGTGAGTGTGAAGACCTAGGTGTAGCCATTGCTTTTTGAGGTTAGGATGTCGCAGTCCGATTTGTTTGCTGTGTGTTGCAATCCATTGGGATTGAGAGTTTGGTGGTGGAGTCCTGCTGGCTAAATGCTGGCTGAAGGAAAAGGATGTTGCGGTGCCGGGCTAATAAGGGTGGGGTGGGGGCAGGGAAGTAGCACCGGTCTGCTTTGCAATATGGCGAACCAGCAAGTTCTAAACTGCTGTGCAGAATCCTGATGTTATACCCCCCCCGATCCCCCAGGCCCTTATCCTCTGGGGGCAATTCATGCTGCTTTGCGACATTGGCCGTGTGAGAGTACCTTGTTCATGGTAGCATTCCTAGTTTTCGGTGGTAGTGCCGTGACTTTGCTCAGGGGTTGATTCAGAGTGGCCCGCCTCTAAAACTCCAGGTGCAGCGGTCCATTGCTTCCTATAAAGTCAGGTGTGCAGATACGGCTATGCCCATATATGGTCATGGAGTAAGCCCGTCCTCTGAAAGACCGACCAGGCCAGATGTGGGCAATGTTTCTCTCTGCCTCTCTTGGTGGAATTCACATATCTAGGCAGGCAAGAATCCCTGAAGGAAAAACAAAAACATGACATGTGGGTGATGATGCCTGTCCTGGATGCCAAGGCTCCTGTATGAATGCCTCCCGACAGGGGCTCTAGACCCCCGATCTCCACCTCAGCACTCCTTGTTGGCAGGATATGGTGCGGGAATAGTGGTGGTAGTGCCCAGTGAGGTTATCTATGTGGTGCCGGCAGTGAACTGTGCTAAAATATTTGAGGCCTTGGCATATGCAGTGCTGAGATGCTTGTGGAGAAGTCAGTATATCGTGCTGGCAAATGAGCGAATGCATTGTGTACAGTGCGAGGATTTTTGGTGCAGCGGACAGTGACAGTGTTATGTACTTGCGGCCCTGTAAGCGTCAGTGCTGGGATGTTTGTGAAGCTGTCAGCATTCAGTGCAATATTTCGGCCGCTCAGTGCACACTGCTGGGGTCTTCAGAGCCATCGTTCTATGTGTAAATCCCTTGATGTGTTTTGAGTTGTTGTGCAGTGCTGTGGTATGAGGTGCACTCTTAGAGTGCAGGGTTGGTATGCTTGTGAAGCTGCCATTAAACAAGGATGTGATGAGTAGACCGTTTAGAAGGTGCAGTGCTGGAGTAGTTGGGCGGCTGGGGTAGTGCTCTGAGCAGTGAAATGGGAGAATTCAAGTAGGAGACTGGCTAGTCGTTACTGGACCCTAAGTGACCTCCCACGGCACTCATTCTAGCCACTCACATAACAGAGACACGTCAACATCCTCTCTGTGTGCGTATGGCTCTTCTCTAGGCAGTGCAGTCCAAGCTGTAGCTTCACCCAGGCCGTGGTGGATGCAATGTTCCCACTAACAGCATCAATACAGGTGGGAAATAGAGGGGAATGGGCCTAAACCCGCACTTACAAAAAAGCCTATCAACATTATTAGCTAGCTAGAAACCACTCAAAGGCTTGGAGTGAAAACGTGAGTTCTAATAGTCTCAACCACAAGCCACAATGTTTTGGGTTTCAATTGCTCCCAGGCTAGCTGCGAGGGAACGGGGTCGGTCTGATGACTGGGGTTGGCTCGGGTACCAAAGTAACTTTGGCGTTCATAAGTGATGCTGTATCTTAAACCCCTCTGTGATGAATCAGCTTCTGGGGCACCAGTGGTCCAGGGATGAATATCGGATTCTAAACCATCAATCAGCCCCACACCTCTAGTACACCAGAAGGGATCCAAACAGATTGGAAACGCAAGCAGATTATAAACCTCCTTGTCCAATTTTGGTAACATGGATGGAATGACAGGCTTATCTCCACAAGGTCATGGATCGTTGATTAGTTGCAACACAGCGAAAATACAATTATTACCCAATGATAAAGGGACTGTCCAGTCAAGGTTGTATACAAATGTCTACTTTATTATTCCCACAACAGACAGTTCTACCACACTACAAAATACAACCCACCCTGTAAAGGAATGCAGAGGACAGACAGTTTCAAAGTAGGAAAGGGGATGCACTCTGGATGCTGACAGGAGAGTAGTTAGTAAAGTAATGGATCACAATAGTTCAAGGATACTTGGTTTCAGCACAAAGGGAGCAATGGGTTGTAAAATGACACTGGGGGCCTTCGGGGAATGACCAGGGGGACAGACCCACAATGTACCTTGTGCCTGTAGAAGTTCTTGGTGCTGGACAGGGTCGAGTCGGTTTCTGGACACTTTGCAGCTTCTGCAACAGAGTTCAAGACGGGAAACAGCTGCAGGTGTCGGCGGCAGGATGTTCGGCTAGCGAGGCTGAACGGACGGCTGCAGGCTGGCCTGCATGGTGGCTTGCGGTCAGGAATAATTGTCTCAGTGCTAGTTGGCAGGTCTGAAGCACTGGTAAGGCGTCTCAGACGGCTTGAGCGACTGCGGCGTAACAATAGTCAGTGGTGCAGTTGGTTGCAGCTCGAGGGGCTTCATTGGCTAGAACATTTCCGTTATGGCGGACACTGGTTGATGCTTGTTGATGCACTCCTCCTAGCTTCTTCACTTGGCTTGTGTCGTCCTTTGAGTCTGACAGCCAAACGCTTTGGAGAGTGTTGCAGGCAATTGCCTTGTCCTTGGATTGGTTCAGAGACTCTCTGGCACTTCCCACCTAGGAAGCTTGCTGCAGAGCCTAGCCTAGCCAGAGCATGCTGTGTGCTCTCTCGGGGAACTGGTTCTGGAGATGCTGGAGGGTCCTCTGGATTCAGTATCTACCTCTGTTCCATTGGGAGATGTTTAGGGGAGGGATTGTGCTTCCCTCTTGGAAATCCTGGCCTTCCTTAACTGGCTGAAGCTGCAGACTGTACCTTCAGCCAGGGTCCAATGCTAAATTCTTGTTATTCCTTGCAAAGTCTTCAGGAGATTTGCCCAAAAGAGGGGCTTGACCCCCTTTTAATGCCAAATGGGCCACAGTGACTGGTGTAGGCTAACCCTGCGTTAGGGAACCACTCCTGGGTCCTCACCTACAATCTCCTGTATGCATGAGGTCATAACCAGAGTGCTTTGCAACAGAAAAGGTAAAGGGGTAAAAACATGTATTACTAAGTCCCATCCTTCTTCCTGTCTATTGTGGAACAAAGGGTTTCTCTAGTTAATTGAGCTCTCTGTGGTTCCTGATTAAAGCGGCAGGTCTCCCTTGAAGCTGCGTGTAGAACAGACTTTCTGTCTCCCATCAATCCACATACTAGTACCTCCTGAATTGGGTCTCCCTGCAGGGGTGACTACTGTAAATACATAATCCCACACATGGCAGGTCACTGCCCTTGGTTGTTGGTCTTTTCCTGTCCTTTGTTAGTCCTGCGACCAGGCCCCCGATAGGCCTGTATGAATAAACTCTGATTAGTATGCAAAGCTGCCACCAGCAGTTAACAAAGGGCAGGGCAGCTCCATGTGACCTTTGTTAGTTATTTAGGCTGGCCATGGCAGGAGGAAGGTTTTTCCTTCGCCCTTTGAGATGCCTTGATGTACTATTGGCTGTCATATTCCAACTAAATATGACAGGAGTGATGGTGCACGTAGGCTGTGTCCACCCTGAGTACATTGGTCTATGTGTATGTTGTGCGGTTAGCATAGGAAAATGTGTGCGGATTAGGCCCACACATTTTCTTGAGGTTGATCTACCATCATTCAATTTTATGTAAAGAGCACTCCCACTGTGCCGATGGTCGAATTCCTCACAACCTCCATGCACCTGGCCTTAAGTGTCATCTGAGATTGGCGCCACATCCTTTCAAAGTCCCTGAAGGAGCCTACAGTAAAGATTGCGGCTGAAGTGAAAAGGCTCTGAGCAGGAGACTGTGTCTTCACAGGCAGGATAAGATGATCTCTGGGTGCAAAAATCCCAGGGTGGACGACTTCTCAATGTGTGCTGCCACGGGCAGCATCCAGCAATGTTCCTGAAGCCTTGGATGATGCTTGTGGAGAGTTTCTGGGAAGAGTGCATGAATGGTGTTGTTTTAGTCACCATCCCAGTTGATTGTTGTGGAAGTGGGAATGTTCCCAAAACTCCCTGCAAAGTTTTTTGGGCAAATCCAGGATTTGTGGATTTTGTCTTCTGCGTCCTTTTAGCTCTTGAATCATGAGACTTTCTTGGACTCCACTGGTAGATAACACACTTTTGATGCAACTCTTGCGGAGTGCCAACACATTGGTGCCAGTTCTGTTCCCCACACATTCTGGGGACACTGCTCTGCGGCGCATCGTTTAGCAGTGAGGTTTATTCTGCTTAACCGCATCAATACAGCTGGGCAATAGAGGACTTAGGCTCTAAACCAGCACTTACATGATTTTGGGCCTCATTATGAGTTGGGCGGTGCAGTAAAAATGCAGCAGTAATACGCAGCAGTAATTCCGTCGAAATCCCCCATGGAGTATTATGGACTCCAATTTAATGGGGACTGTTTCCGCCACTACCACTTGTAATGCAGCTGTAACACCACCAGACAAAGTGGCGGTAATCGTAATACAGTTTGGTTGTATCTCGGCAGACTAACCGCCGCGATACTACCAAACGCGTAATGAGGCCTGATGCCGTAAGCGTCTAAACCTGCCACTCTCTCTCTGGAGAACCTATGAGTGTTCCTTCTGATTCCTTCCGTCACCTTTAATTTCGAGGTTCTTGGCACAGAAATTCCAGGCTCTCCCCTCTCTCCCCCGTCGAGCATCCAGGCACTCGAGCTCAAACATCACTGCACTCTCTGCACACCGCGCAGAATGTGTTTACGGGCGCGGAGGCGGCATCCGGCATTCCCCAGGGTATGGAAACATTGTCAGACCAGCAAGGGCATTGCAAGCAAAATAGCACTAATTGGGAAGCAGTCTCCAAAGACGACCTGAGAGAATCTGCCTTTCTGGGGTTTCAAAGTGGTGACCACCCCGTTTATAGGGAAATCCAGAGATCTGGTTGGAGAGAACTCTGGTCTTACACATTAGCTGGCATGGCTTGTCCCTTTTCCTAATGCCCTTTTCCTGTATAGAGATCACTAGAAGCTCATAATGGAATTGCATGCTGGCACTCCAAGTCTTCTACCAGAGTTTGCCAGGTCTAAATGTTGAAGGATGGGTTTACATTCCGACTCACACGTGGCCAATCGCTCTCTTGTAGTTCAAGAAACCATGACTACCCTTCTGGATAGCACAGTGAGGCCGTGTCTCTGAGGCTTCTTTGAGCATCGTAGCATTCACCGGGGAAATGGAATAAAATTGAACCCTTCTCTTTGGCCCATAACTTTTCCATGTTTTTTTTTTTACCACTTTACTGTTTATCAATTCTTTTTTTTTCTACGGGTGCTTCCGGTTTGGTACCAGGCTGACGCACTACCGGTGATTGTTTAGCAAGTATAAATGTAATGCTATGCTAACTGGTATTTTGACTTAAAAGAATGATGGCTGGAGGGGTCTGAATGAATCAAAAGCCACTGTCGGAACTCTTGACAACCCTCGAGACCATGGTCGTCCAGCCCGGCATGCCATTACAGAAGGAAAAGACCCTGTGCAGGTGAGGCCTGCTCCTAAACCAAAATGGTCAATATGGCCCAAACGACCAGATCACATCCCTTCTGCAGGAGGCCGCAAGGCAACCTGAGGCACTGTGACCCCAGAGCGCTGTCCCTGGAGTGTGGGCTCAAACCTGTATGGCATGGTCAAGTGTGTCCTGCGTAGGTTATTGCAGACGCTGTCCGTGAGTGCTTGTTACGTGCTTCTACGGTGGCACGACGTTTGCGTTGCTGTATTTAAAGTATGACAGTATTTTTGCATTCCTGCAGCGGCACGTAAAGTGTTCAACATTCACCCAAGGGCATCTTGGCGCTGTAGAAAAAGAAGAATGACACCCATTTGGAATAGGAAATTATTTTTTTACTCGCTATATTTTACTCCCAACTTTAAAAAAAACTGAGATTTAAATATTCCCACTGCACAACCTTATTGAAGCCCGGTCGGGGGCCGCTTGGAGCTCTGAAGACAACCAGCTCTGTGCAAGATTACAATGTAGCCTTCTCAGTGCTGTGAAGCAGTAGTGACCTTCTCTGACCCCCAGGCTTCCTTCAAATTGAGCTTATTCTACACATGAGTGGGCCACATGAGGGGAGGCCGCACAATTTCTAGGGGGTCCCGGCCTATAACCATGGTTAACAAGGTTTTTGGTGAAGTTAACAAATTCTGCGGCTTTTGAGGGGCAGATGAATTCTCCACAGACACTCTGCAGGGAGGTTTGGCTGGTTGTGTTATGTTGGCACGGTTTTATCGAGGGCAGAGGTCACTCAAAGGCATCATGGCGCTATAAAAGATGATATCTCCAAATAGAGTCTGGGGGTTTTCCAGGGTGATCAGGAGAGATAGAATAGGAAGTTCTTGAGATACATCCCAAAGGTTGATATGTTAGCATGGTGTACCGGTGCAATTCCGACATGTTTGGTCTTGAGGTGATTCCTAAAGGTTAATATGTTAGCATGTTGCACCGGTGCAATTCCGGCATGTTTGGTCTTGAGGTGCTTCCTAAAGGTTAATATGTTAGCATGTTGCACCGGTGCAATTCCGGCATGTTTGGTCTTGAGGTGATTCCTAAAGGTTAATATGTTAGCATGTTGCACCGGTGCAATTCAGGCATGTTTGGTCTTGAGGTGCTTCCCAAAGGTTAATATGTTAGCATGGTGTACCGGTGCAATTCCGGCATGTTTGGTCTTGAGGTGATTCCTAAAGGTTAATATGTTAGCATGTTGCACCGGTGCAATTCCGGCATGTTTGGTCTTGAGGTGCTTCCTAAAGGTTAATATGTTAGCATGTTGCACCGGTGCAATTCCAGCATGTTTGGTCTTAAGGTGCTTCCTAAAGGTTAATATGTTAGCATGGTGTACCGGTGCAATTCCGGCATGTTTGGTCTTGAGGTGATTCCTAAAGGTTAATATGTTAGCATGGTGTGCCGGTGCAATTCAGGCATGTTTGGTCTTGAGGTGATTCCTAAAGGTTAATATGTTAGCATGTTGCACCGGTGCAATTCCGGCATGTTTGGTCTTGAGGTGCTTCCTAAAGGTTAATATGTTAGCATGTTGCACCGGTGCAATTCCGGCATGTTTGGTCTTGAGGTGCTTCCTAAAGGTTAATATGTTAGCATGGTGTACCGGTGCAATTCCGGCATGTTTGGTCTTGAGGTGATTCCCAAAGGTTAATATGTTAGCATGGTGTACCGGTGCAATTCAGGCATGTTTGGTCTTGAGGTGCTTCCTAAAGGTTAATATGTTAGCATGGTGTACCGGTGCAATTCAGGCATGTTTGGTCTTGGGGTGCTTACTAAAGGTTAATATGTTAGCATGGTGTACCGGTGCAATTCAGGCATGTTTGGTCTTGGGGTGCTCCCTAAAGGTTAATATGTTAGCATGGTGTACCGGTGCAATTCAGGCATGTTTGGTCTTGAGATGCTTCACAAAGGTTAATATGTTAGCATGGTGTACCGGTGCAATTCAGGCATGTTTGGTCTTGAGGTGCTTCCTAAAGGTTAATATGTTAGCATGTTGCACCGGTGCAATTCAGGCATGTTTGGTCTTGGGGTGATTCCTAAAGGTTAATATGTTAGCATGGTTTACCGGTGCAATTCAGGCATGTTTGGTCTTGAGGTGCTTACTAAAGGTTAATATGTTAGCATGGTGTACCGGTGCAATTCAGGCATGTTTGGTCTTGGGGTGCTCCCTAAAGGTTAATATGTTAGCATGTTGCACCGGTGCAATTCAGGCATGTTTGGTCTTGGGGTGCTCCCTAAAGGTTAATATGTTAGCATGGTGTACTGGTGCAATTCAGGCATGTTTGGTCTTGAGATGCTTCACAAAGGTTAATATGTTAGCATGGTGTACCGGTGCAATTCAGGCATGTTTGGTCTTGAGGTGCTTCCTAAAGGTTAATATGTTAGCATGTTGCACCGGTGCAATTCCGGCATGTTTGGTCTTGGGGTGATTCCTAAAGGTTAATATGTTAGCATGGTGTACCGGTGCAATTCAGGCATGTTTGGTCTTGAGGTGCTTCCTAAAGGTTAATATGTTAGCATGGTGTACCGGTGCAATTCAGGCATGTTTGGTCTTGAGGTGCTTCCTAAAGGTTAATATGTTAGCATGTTGGACCGGTGCAATTCAGGCATGTTTGGTCTTGAGGTGCTTCCTAAAGGTTAATATGTTAGCATGGTGTACCGGTGCAATTCAGGCATGTTTGGTCTTGAGGTGCTTCCTAAAGGTTAATATGTTAGCATGGTGCCCCGGTGCAATTCAGGCATGTTTGGTCTTGAGGTGCTTCCTAAAGGTTAATATGTTAGCATGGTGTACCGGTGCAATTCAGGCATGTTTGGTCTTGGGGTGCTCCCTAAAGGTTAAAATGTTAGCATGGTGTACCAGTGCAATTCAGGCATGTTTGATCTTGAGATGCTTCACAAAGGTTAATATGTTAGCATGTTGCACCGGTGCAATTCCGGCATGTTTGGTCTTGGGGTGATTCCTAAAGGTTAATATGTTAGCATGGTGTACCGGTACAATTCAGGCATGTTTGGTCTTGAGGTGCTTACTAAAGGTTAATATGTTAGCATGGTGTACCGGTGCAATTCAGGCATGTTTGGTCTTGGGGTGCTCCCTAAAGGTTAAAATGTTAGCATGGTGTACCAGTGCAATTCAGGCATGTTTGGTCTTGGGGTGCTCCCTAAAGGTTAATATGTTAGCATGGTGTACCGGTGCAATTCAGGCATGTTTGATCTTGAGATGCTTCACAAAGGTTAATATGTTAGCATGGTGTACTGGTGCAATTCAGGCATGTTTGGTCTTGAGGTGCTTCCTAAAGGTTAATATGTTAGCATGGTGTACCAGTGCAATTCAGGCATGTTTGGTCTTGAGATGCTTCCCAAAGGGTAATAAGTTAGCATGTTGCACTGTTGCAATTCCGGCATGTTTGGTCTTGAGGTGCTTCCTAAAGGTTAATATGTTAGCATGTTGGACCGGTGCAATTCAGGCATGTTTGGTCTTGAGGTGCTTCCTAAAGGTTAATATGTTAGCATGGTGCACCGGTGCAATTCAGGCATGTTTGATCTTGAGGTGCTTCCTAAAGGTTAATATGTTAGCATGTTGGACCGGTGCAATTCCGGCATGTTTGGTCTTGAGCTGCTTCCTAAAGGTTAATATGTTAGCATGTTGGACCGGTGCCATTCCGGCATGTTTGGTTTTGAGCTGCTTCCTAAATGTTAATATGTTAACATGGTGCACCGGTGCAATTCAGGCATGTTTGGCTGGTTAGCTCGGTGCACTGCTGGGGTGTTTGGCGGGTTAGCAGGGTACACACAGCTGTGTTTGTATGCTCTAATGTCTGGGCGTGTGCCTGGGGTTGCACTGTTGGAATGTTTGGGGCAGTCAAAGAGTGCACATGGGTGGGGGTCTGTGTTTGTGGTGAGAGGGTGTTTTGTCTAGATGTGGGTGCAGTGATTAGGAAGGTGTAGTGATGGGAGATGTTGGCCTCTATGCACTCTGGCAGAGAAAGCATATGGTGGACCTGGGGTTGGCCCTCTCTCAGTTGGTGGTAGGGGGTCTTTGTTCTAGTTGCATTCTTTTTCTAACTCACGTTTTCTTTCTTCCAGGGGATTTGGAAAGCAAGGATTCCAGTGTCAAGGTAAGAAAGGACAGCCTGGGCTGCTTTGCTGCATATGGGGTCATTGGTGGCAGCTGCATTGTGTGCTTGGGAGCTCCGCGGTGGGTGTGCACATTATAGTGTGTTGAGCATATTTATATTGTCTGAGCCACTACCATTGCTGCAACTAGGTGCTTTGGGGGTGGGGGCCTCTGACATTAGTTGAGATGTTCTTCTGCAACAGTCTCGGGAGCTTGCGGTGCCTCTGTATAAAGTCCACCCTAAGGGAGACTGGCGGAATGACTGTCACCCAAGACCTGAATGCCATTACGTCAGTGGCTACGTTTATTTAACGGGCATGGTACAAAAGACCGAAGATTGGATGTACTACTACTGCACACAATGTACTACTCCTACTCTGCTCCTTCCTCTGGGCCTAATGGAATAATAAACTCATCTAGGGGTGGGTTTACACCCCCCCCACCCATGGAAGACAGATTTCAAATCATGTGAAGGACTGCGAGTTATCTCTCTCTCTCTGTTGACAAATGTTATACTAGTTCATCATGTTGACTCCCCCGCTTGTGCAAGGGTCTGCGATTGTTTTTAAATGGTTCTATAGCGTACCCTGGGTTCGCTGTTCCAGCATGGTCTCACTCTATATTCTAAAGTTCATGAATTTGTGGTTTTTATTGACTTTCTATCATCCATTCTGATTTAAGTGCTCTACCAGCGATGATTCTCGCCCTTTTTGCATAGACATGCATAATAGCCCAGCAGTTACCGGGTTAACGTTTTTGCCCATGTTATGTAAGTGTACCGGTTTGTTTGTGTGCATGTGTATTTTTATGGTGGCCTTTCATGGCATCATCACGCCGAATGAAGAATATTTTGATGATAGTTAAGATGATGGCAAGTGAATCTTGGGAATCCAGTGCCTCACTACAGGTGGGTGTGCACTAGTGCTGCTAGTGTGTCTGAGGGCCACTGTGCATTGCAGTGACTGGGCACATGCAGCTCTGTGTTGAGTTGCAGACCCGCATGCACACTTGGGAAAGAGCATACTTTGTTTTTGAGTCTCCTGGAACTGATTGATATCTATCTCCACACACACACGCACACGCGTATATCCATACACTGTGCCATCGGCGAGAAGATATGATATGGCATTTATAACGCGCCTATACACAAGTGTTTCAAGGTGCAACGAGGCAAGGGAGTGGTAACAGAGGAAAGACAGACAGAGATCTTACTAGGCCAGGTGTCACTCAGATCGCGCAAGTGCAAGGGAGGGGGGAAAGAAGAAAATTGTGGGGGGGAAGTGCAGTACATGGGATAATAAAATAACAAGATAATTAAAAGAACGGCCAGCTGGTGGCAAGTGCAGGGTGAGTGCAGACATAAGTGCTGGTGCAGGGAGTGTAGGGATACAGAAAACAGTCCCGGGGTGCAGGGGTTGCCAGGGAGGCAGTGCAGTTGTGCAACTGGCAGGGCTGTTTCTGTTTTTCTCTGCCCCGGTTAGGCCTCTGGTGTGGGCATGCAGTACAGAGACCGTGCCCCTCTAGTGCTGTGAGTGTCTGTGCGGTGCTGCGACTGCGAGCGTGCCTCCCTGTGGCTACGTGTGCAATGCTGGGCGTCTGTCCCTCTTGGGCTGTGTGTGCAGCGCTGTGAGCTTGCCCCCCGGTGGCTACATGTGCAATGCTGGGCGCCTGTCCCTCTGGGGCTGTGTGTGCAGCGCTGTGAGCTTCCCCCCCCGGGTAGTGAGTACGCAGCATTGCGAGTGGCCCCTGTTGTTGGGTGACACCTGTTCTTCCCTATTTGCTACGAGTGGTGCTCTGGTGCTGCTTTTCTTACTCAAACACCATGTGGGCTGAGAGCGCCCAGGCTGCGACTCGAGCATCCCCCGCCCCCTGCAGGGGGATGTCGAGCTTGGCACTTTTTAAGCAAGCGAAAGTAGCGGGGGGCCTCGAGCGAGCACAGTGTGTATGTGTGTGGTGGTGGGTGCGCAGGGAGAACAGGGGGGCACCACCAGTTCCCTCACCCGTCTTTGAGGAAGTTGCATGGCTGTGCGTGCAGACAGGGCGAAGACTGGAGCGGTGGGGGACGGAAGTCGGGCCTGCTGCACTTAGCACCGCTTGTGGGGGAGCAGTGTCACTGGTGCCCCCCGCCTGGATCCTTCTCAGTGCACTGGAGCTGGCAGGCGCGCCATGAGAAGCAAATGCATATTTCATAAATTGGCACTCCTGGCGTCTCCGAGCTGGGCGTGTGGGTGGGAGGGGGGAGAGGGCCCTCTTCCCACCTTCGGCCTGCACAGTTAATCGTCCGTTTTTACTGAGCAGACGAGCCTGGGGCGCTTGTTTTACATTTCAAAATAAAGGCCTCGTTTTGCCACCCTGTAATGTATTCTGCCGATAACGTATTGGCGTCTCAGAACTGAGCATGCGCAGATCATGCCTAGGTGCGCACCGGCTGCCTGCGTGCATTCTGTTAATTGCTTAGGTTGTCGCTGCGCCTCTATAAGGCCAGCTTCGAATCGATGAGTTGTGGGGGTGGGGGGGTGGGGGTGCGGTGGACGATCTTGGAGATGCACAATGGCCTGAGGAATGGAACAACGGGCTGATGGAGCGCGAGGTTATGTTGGATTAGGCCCCACAAGGGTTCTTCACGGCATCGCGTGTGTGATTGATTTCTTCCTGCACATTATACATTGACTATGCATCTATCCGATATATTATATGTCCCTGTGTAGTTTGCTGAACTCTGGACCGTTAAGCAGTGACGGCTCCAGGTCTACTAGCACCCTGCGCAAGATTTTTCGTACCGCCTGCTTGCCCCCTTTCCCCCAAGTTGGAAGGCCTGGTATCCACACACAGAATGTGCATGGCATGATTTGATTGGTGGGGCCTTCCTGCCCGGTCGTCGCCAGTGTTGGATCGCCGTGATCCGGGCACGCTGTATGTCAGCGCGGGCCAGCGCAATAAATAAGACCCGTCAGCCAGGTCTCTTGGTTAGCGCAGGACCATGACTCCCTGCCCGGAAGTTCTAAGCCTGTACCCTTTATTACGCCACACCCCGCGCAGCGCAGTGACGTGGACATAACAGGTGATGGCACCGCACCTCTGTCACTCGCTAATAGGTAATTAACTGACACTTTACATGACAGTGTCATGCTAAGGGCGCCACCAGCTCACACCATGTAAAGTGTCATGTGCTGGCGGTGCCCTTCAGTTGCAGCGCTCCTGTGTGACGCACCGCTTGATCGCCCCTTGAGCCGGCTCTGCAGTTAAGTAGAGCTCCCATTTTGTCAGGGTTACACAGAGTGTGAAAGAGGAGTCTGTGGGCCTCATTCCGAGTATGGAGGTAATCGTGGCGCTATTTGTGCCATGACTACCTCCCATACCGGTACCGAGTCAATATGGACTTACCGGTCCATTCCGACCTTGGAGGGACCGTTAAATCCCCATTGAAAAAACCATTCCCCATTCCCATTTCAGTCACCACAGGGCACAACGGGAATGGGGAAGTAGCTAATAACGGTACCGCAATTTGCGGTACCGTTATTAGCTCCGAAGTCCCTTAACGGGTCCTGTCCATAACGCCTGGTCAGACCAGGCGTTAAGGGAGGGACCCGCTAAGGGAACTCTGAATAGAGCGCAAAGGGATTACCGGCACTGGTGTCCTTACCGGTGCCAGTAATCCCTTTGCGCCCAACTCGTAATGAGGCCCATTTGTTTTTGTTTTCCTTTCAATAGCGGTTTCAATAACTTGACTTCTCAGTACTGGAAATGTGCATACCATTAAGGTGTGTTTAGCAGAAATGATCACGTAGGGACGTCCACCGTGCTCACGTCCCTTTGCTGACGTCATTCAAGTGTTTCCTGATATGGGTCCACATTTACTGAAAGCAAAACAGTTTACCTTCAAACATCAAAATGCCAATGTGGGCAGCGCAGTGCTTGGATGTTTTTGCCGCTGAGGTCACAGCCGCCGAGTACACAAGGGCAGCGGGGGCACCTGCCCCCACACTGTTGAGCAACGGGGGCAATAGTGTCCTTTTGCCTCCATTGTGATCTGTTTGTTTTCATAAGCATTTCAATAGTGTCATTGCAGTGCCAGGAAACTATTAAAGTGCTTATAAAAACAAAACATGGGATTGAGGGCTGTTGCTCCTCTCCTGCTGGGTGCAGCAGGCAGGCTGAAGTGTTGGCAGGCATCTTGCAAAGTGAGCACGTGCTGCCCACTGCAAAGTCGGAAGCCTTCTTATTCATCACCTGCGCCTTGAAACCAGGCTCTTTGTTTGATAATGTATGTAGCTATCTTGCATTTTCCTCGGCTGCTGTAACCAAGTAACTTGAATCGTTTTGACCTCTGTTTTGCACCCGTGTACCCTGTCTTAAGAATTCCTCTGTGCGAGGCATTCATGTAACCTGGAATCAAGCCTTCTTAAGTTCCTTTTTTTGTGCATTGATCACTTTGGGCTGCAGCACGCTCTACAAATCTAAATAAATATATAAAATTATGGGTACAGTGGACACGCCAAGCTCGTTGTTCTTTATACTATTTCTTACTTTTTTCTTTTTCATTCCTTTTGTTTTTCTAGCTTTGGCATGTTGTTTCCTGCCTGATACTTTATTTCCATTCTTTCTTGACTTTATTTTACTTCCTGAATCTTTTTTCCAGCCATCTCACCTGTCGGCCGTCCCTTTTCTTTGCCTCTTTCATCTGCCTCCCACCCCCACCTCCTGATTTTTCTGCTGTCTTTCTGTCTCACCTCCCCCTCTCTCTCTCTTAAGGGGTAAGTTAGCCCCACTCTCTCCCAGGTTACATGTCCATGGCTGTTTTAAACCAGAGGCCACTAATTCAAACTCAAATAAGTTAGCTCTGCGTGTTAATGCACCTGCCGTGGAGCGATGTGCGCAACCAGAAGGTCCAGCTGCCTAAGTGACTGGCACAGAGGAATGGAAGAGAGGGAAATATGGAGGGATGGGGAAGGAAGGAAAGAGGGCAAAGGTAGGTAAAGACATGGAGAGAAAGAGGAAGGGAGACAAAGGCAGGGAGTGTGCTAGAGATAGAAATGTGGAGAGTCTAGGAGGGATGACGGGGTGAGCAAAGAAGAAAGAATGATGGATGCATCAGCGATTAATGTGTGGAGAGAGAGGAGGGATGTAGACTGGGGGATTGTGAATAGGAGCGATGTAAGGAGCACACAAAAAAATTCGGCATTTGAGGGATGGATATAGGGAGTGACAAATGGGAACAGATAGAGTGAGAGTTGATACAGGGTAGGCGCTGGGAGGATGGAGGGATTTTGGAAAGAGGAGTCCGAAGGGAAACGTTAAGTAATTGTGTAGATACGCGAAGTGGCCTTCATGATGCAGGTGCTATGCCCTGGAACGCTTACACGCAGACACAGGCCAGAGATAAACAAAAGCTATAAAGAGGAACAGCAATCCGCACCTCTGCACAGGCCACACGCACCCAGGCAGAGAAGTGCCGCCCTCCAAACAGTGCAGCGGAAACACAGGCCCTTTGAAACGCAAGACCCCCCTGAGGCCCTCCTAGTAACAAGGCTGAGAAATGGCAACCAATGATTGTGTTGTTCACCTCAGTTCCCAAGTGACGGCCTGCGATTCCTGTCAGTGTCCCGGGGCAGCGTCAGTGCCTTTCGATATTTTCAGATAAAATGAGCCTTGAACCTCGGGAGGCCGCCTGAGAAGCTGCCCCCGTGTTGCCAGTCTTATGATGCAGCAACACACTCCTTCAATTCGAAAAATGAAATGTGTGCTTTGTGGTGCAAACATTACAGGCTGTTTGTGCTGGCACCTTCAGGCCATCAACTCTCTCGGGCCTCTTGCAGTATCCAGCAACCGTATCACCGTGTTTCTTTTTTACTGCAGTTTCCTCTACATTAGCACCCTGCTGTCAAAGAGTGATTAATAGCTTTTCAATTGACATTTAGGGCCCGATTTACAACAAAAAAAATCACTGGGGTTTTCCCAGGTTAAAACTCTTTTGTAAATCAAGCCCTTAGTGTTTCAGCTCCCCGCTGGCTATCTGTGCAAGATAATGTGCAGCTATTAACCCCCATGCTGCATTCTTTTGACTCCATTATAATTTAAGCTCTGCACAGGTGCTTTTGACAGTTTTTCGCAGCTGTAGGCAAGGGGGCCACAAAACATAATTTTGAAATGGGTACCCACCAGCCGTGACAAGTTTTCAGAAAGCCCTGCTGTTTCCTACTGCTCTGTATTCACTTCTCCTAACCCACCAGCCCTTCCTTACACCCCATAGTGACTGGTTGTACTCTGATTTGTGCAGGAGAAACTCGGGAACGCTTCCATGTGTGACACAAGTTTCCATTCTGGGCAGGTGGTCCTGTTCTTTACATCAAATTACAGAACATTGGTATATACTAGAACCTCATTGTTTGCTGTCTCAGCTGTGAGGCTGTGACTTGAATGGGCATGCATTATGGCCTACCTCACTGCCCTCTTTTGGGCAGATTTATTTGTTGATTTGAAATGATCATTCTGATATAATGCACCCTTTGGACATGGACAGCATTATGAATGACTTTAACAGATAGCAACCGTACATGAAAACATACTTGCCCAGAAACTTTGCCTGCAATAGTGGTTATTTCAATGAACTGTGTTTTACATTCAGAATGCTTTCTTTGTACTAGTCTCCTGAAAGACACTCGAAGCATCATGCCATACTCTTTTACACATCTTACAACAGAATCCCCTGTTTTAAGCAACAGTTTTAAGGAGTTTACAAGTTCTTGGTGCACATCTTGCTAACTGTTGCAGAATTAGGGTTAAGGATTCGGTGAGTGCAAAATCAAAAAAAATCTCACCCATGGCTGAGGTGTAACCCATCGTTGGGTGTGAAGCGGTGCGACGCAGACACGCAAACGTTGGTAGTTTGATAAAAGGCTTCTTTTATTGGGGCGCATCTCAGTTTATCTCTATATATATTCCACAGCCCTGACCTCTGAGAGCCCTAGACACTGAGAATACACGTAACAGTTTGCATCTCGCTTGCTGGTGCCTCCACTCCTATGCCACCCACCGGAGTGGCACAAGGTCACGTTAATGACATGGGGACATATAACTGAAGCAGAGCTGTAGTAGAAAGTAGACCACTTACAATGTTCTATGCTGGTATGATTTGTAGTGTTTTTATAGGTGCGCATGGATTTTATGATTTAATGAACCCTTTTTCAATCTAAGTCAGGGTTCTGCAACCTGTGGCTCTCCAGATGTTTTGGACTACCACTCCCATGATCTCTTACAATTGACTAAGCTGGTTAGGGCTGATGGGAGTTGTAGTCCAACATTTCTGGAGAGCCAACGATTGCAGACCCATGATGTAAGTAAACAAAACTGAAACATCCTATCCTAGCTATTCTATGTATCGCATGACGTGTAGTTTTGCTTTTCCCTCTCTACATTCAGGTCTTAAAACAGCTTATAACAAGATATTTGTTTGCATGGTTTAAGCGGTGCCTGACATTTGTCAATAGGAAAATGTATTTTGAACGGTGGTCGGGCAACGCCTGTAGGGTTGCAGGCCAGGGTGTCGTTGCCGCCGAGGTGTATGCGGCCCCCGGCTCTGCTCGGTTCCTTGGCCGTGTACTTTCTTGTTGCGGATGACGCTCTGGAAGAAAATAAAAACAGCCATTTACTGCTTCTTCGCCGCCACGGGCCCCATGTTAATATTCCGCTCTCCTTCACAAACGCTTTTAGGTTATGAATTGATTTTGCTTGCAACGGTCATTTAGCGCCTGGCCCCTTTCCCTCGATCCGATCAGAGTCTGTGCCAGGAATCCGTTTGTAACCATGGCTACGCATTTGGGATGGGGAGGGCGCGACTGAGGCAGCGTGCTCGGCTGCATTTTGACATTCGCAGTGCTGTGAAGCCGGGGCGTGCGAGACTGGGGTTTGACAGGTGGAATAACTTCCCGAAGGCGGGTTCCTGCTCCTCGCTTCTCTTCCCGCCTTCCACAGAGCAGACGCTCCGTGTGCGGCGTGTGTGTGTGTGTATGTAATGAGACGGCTAACGGTAGACATCACAGGGCGCAGGACAAGCCACTTCTGCTCTGCCGTCTACTGCCCCTTGGGGCTGTGGCACCTGCTTAGGTACCTGCTGCTCCCCAGGCTAGGAGGCTGGGGTCCCTAGGCGATTGGTGGACCTGTCGGTGCGCCTCTAAAGGTAATATGGGGTTCTTGCCGTGATATTGTTTAGCCGGCGCACCGCCAGGCAGCCAGCCCCTTGGGATTCATGCAGGCAGGTCTCTGCTTGTTAACTCCTCTGTATCCTGCTCTGTGAGGGCAACGAGGACACCGGTCTGTCGCTAGCAGTTAATGAGGCTGGCAGTCCCTGCCTAACCCGCGATGATCATGGGCAAGGTCCCCGGGCAAGGGCCCCGTAGAGACGTCTTGAGGAAATGGCTGTGATTGTGGAATTCACCTCTGCAGACTGCGGAGTGTTCACCAGTCAGTCGAGGCCTGACTGCCTTCGGTAGAGGACCGGGCCTACCCATGTGGCAGCTAGCGAGGAGACCATTGCTGCCCACACAGGTGCAGCCGCGAGACCTCGAATGGCAAGAAAGGCCTGCCCCTCTCCAGTCAGGATTCCTTTCTGTCCCATTTACCCCACCCCTTTTCTTGTCACATTGTCGTCCACTTGCATTTCCCCACAACCCCCAGTTCTGGAGAATATGGTTCTGCCTGACCCTCGGCTGCCTCTTCTGGCCATGAGCCCAATTGGAGGACCTCGGGCAGTGATTTACCGTGGCCACTATCTGACACGGAGCATGGACTGAAGCGGCTGTTCCTCCCCCCACGAACACTCTATGGGGATCATTAAAAGTTTGCCGGTATCCTGCTGGAAATTTCCAGCGGGATACCGGCAAACTGGGCTACCATTTTGGCCTCCTATATCCGGCATTACCGGGATATTCCAGGCGGTGGGAACGCCGGTAAATCTTAGGACTCCATGGAGGTAATTGCGCAATTATTGTTGCAGTTGGGGGCCTAATTTACCACCAAGTCAGGCCTGGAGGTAGATAAGTGGCCCCCACTGGCAAACTTGTGTTTTTCTGGTCCAGAAAAATGGCTGGTGCCAGAATTGCCAACAATTACACCGGCATTTCTCCCGAACCAGGAAACTCGTAATGAGGCCCTATGTGTGGTGTTTCAGGTTGCAAGAACAAGCCCAGCGGTTAAAGGGTGCGCACACTGATCCCTTGGATGGTTGCCCACAGTTACAGAGCCAACCAATCCTGGCCTCTGGATCTTTTGCGCCGACTTCCAGCCTGATTCTCTTCTTGGTTTTTGGCCAATTAAAACTGTGATGTTTCTGCCAATGGCTGAGCAGTAGTAGTAAAGCCTGGGGTGCAGATCGGGAGTCAATGCTCAGTCGTTCTTATTCCCTCTGCTGTAGGTCCTGCCCTTTACTACCATGTGCCCACCATACTGACCGCAGAAACATATTTCCACAGATTTTCCACCTGGTTATTCTGCGGTTTATATTTAATATTTCGAATTCAATTATTTCGAATGCAAAAATGTCGAAAACATGAAGTCGAAATTATTTTTTCGAATGTTTAATTTTTTGAATTTTAAAATAACATTAAATAAAAAAATTAACATTCAAAAACATTTTTTTCGACATAATATTTTCGACATTTTTGCATTCGAAAAAATGCGTTTGACATACTGACTGGACGCTTTATTCTGCAGGCCTTCAACGAGCAGCACCATCTCCTTGACTGACAGGCTGGCCACGGACAGTATTCTGGCATGAATGGCAATTAAGACCCTAGTTCTGTGATTCTTTGCACCACTTCACTGCTGTACTTGTGGCCTTTGGCTGCTGGGGGGCTTCCTGCATTTATTGTAGTAAGACCCATTTAGAGAGAGCAGTGCTCAAAGTGTGGAGGGTGCGTGAATGCTGTTGTGTAAGTATTTAACTCAGCCTTTGTTATTTTCAATGTTGGTGAAGCGAGTAGTTTGGTACTCCAGACATTAAAGGGTACATTACAAAGCACGATTGCGATATTACTATTAACTTGTACAGCTACCAATAAAGGAAGCATCGAAGGTTAAAACAAGCCCTACTTCCTCCCTTTTTCCTTCAATGGCGGCCTGTTTCAAAGAGAGGAAAAAGACGGTGTGTATGAACTGTATGGCGGCCCGGGATGTTCACCCCCTGCGCCATCTTCTTTAAGGCACACATCCCGAGCTCATATAGGGGTTTTCCTCAGGAGATGCTCTTACTCCATCGTAAGCCCATTGACTAATCTGGTCGTTTCACCCTCTGAAAAAGGACCCACGTTCTCCTTTTCTTTTGTATGAAAGATCATAGCTGCGCTCCAGTTTCAGGTGTGTGGGAGCTATTGCTGGAAATATGTCCAGCATAGTAGGATGAAAACTGCGGAATCCACATGTGCTGGTGATAATGGACTCTTGGTGAGTAAGAAATGGTGTGCTGCGTGTATGTATAGCATTACGGTGACGAGTGACTATGTATGGGTGGCTAGTAGCTTGCAACTTGAAGAGTGTGCCAAAGAATGGAGATGTCCAGTCCAAGCCAATTCTTAGAGGAAAAAAAAACAACAAAATAGATGAGTGTATATTGTATACAAAAGATCTCAGCGTTAGTGAGTGCAGCTTGGTGAGCAACGCCGTCTCTCTGTGAAACCATAACATGAGCTAACAGCCAACAGGCTTGGGGCATACAGCACACAACAAGGATAGGTGTCTGGCGGGCGTACTGGCCTTAGCTCTCCTACTATGTAGGCTTGGGGCATACGCCATACACCACAGAGAGGTCTCTAGCAGGCTCACTGTCCTTAGCTCTCCTGTTATGCAGGCTTGTTGCATACAGCATACACCACAGAGAGGTCTCTAGCAGGCTCACTGGCCTTAGCTCTCCTGTTATGCAGGCTTGTTCTATACTGCATACACCAAGGATGGGTTTCTAGCAGGCTCACTGGCCTTAGCTTTCCAATTATGTAGGCTTGTGGCATATATCATACACCAAGCAGAGGTCTCTAGCAGGCTCACTGGCCTTAGCTCTCCTGTTATGCAGGCTTGTTCTATACTGCACACACCAAGGATATGTTTCTAGCAGGCTCACTGGCCTTAGCTGTCCGTTATCGCAGGCTCTTGGCATACAGCATACACCAAGGAGAGGTCTCTAGCAGGCTCACTGGCCTTAGTTCTCCTATGGTGCAGGCTTGTGGCATACAACATACACCAAGGAGAGGTTTTTTGTAGGCTCACTGGCCTTTGCTGTCTGTTATCGCAGGCTCTTAGGATACAGTTTACACCAAGGAGAGGTCTCTGGCAGGGTCACTGGCCTTACTCCTCTGATTGCACAGTCTTGTGGCATACACCCCACATCAAGGAGGGGCCTCTAATAGGGTCACTGGCCTTAGCTCTCTTATGGTGCAGGCTTGTTCTATACAGCATACACCAAGGAAAGGTCTCTGGCAAGCTCACTGGCCTTAGCTGTAATATTGTGCAGGCTTGTGGCATACAGCATACACCAAGGAGAGGTTTGTAGCAGGCTCACTGGCCTTAGCTCTCCAGTTATGCAGGCTTGTGGAATACAGCATACACCGAGGATAGGTTTCTAGGAGGTGCACTGGCCTTAGCTCTCCTATTATGCAGGCTTGTTCTATACTGCATACACCAAGGAGAGGTCTCTGGCTGGCTCACTGGCCTTAGCTGTAATATTGTGCAGGCTTGTGGCATACTGCATACACCAAGGAGAGGTCTCTGGCAGGCTCACTGGCCTTAGCTCTCCTATTATGCAGGCTTGTTCTATACTGCATACACCAAGGAGAGGTCTCTGGCAGGCTCACTGACCTTAGCTCTCCTGTTATGCAGGCTTGTTCTATACTGCATACACCAAGGAGAGGACTCTGGCAGGCTCACTGGCCTTAGCTCTCCTGTTATGCAGGTTTGTTCTATACTGCATACACCAAGGAGAGGTCTCTGGCAGGCTCACTGGCCTTAGCTCTCCTATTATGCAGGCTTGTGGCATACAGCACACACCAAGGAGAGGTCTCTGGCAGGCTCACTGGCCTTAGCTCTCCAGTTATGCAGGCTTGTGGAATACAGCATACACCAAGGATAGGTTTCTAGCAGGTGCACTGGCCTTAGCTCTCCTATTATGCAGGCTTGTTCTATACTGCATACACCAAGGAGAGGTCTCTGGCTGGCTCACTGGCCTTAGCTGTAATATTGTGCAGGCTTGTGGCATACTGCATACACCAAGGAGAGGTCTCTGGCAGGCTCACTGGCCTTAGCTCTCCTATTATGCAGGCTTGTTCTATACTGAATACACCAAGGAGAGGTCTCTGGCAGGCTCACTGGCCTTAGCTCTCCTGTTATGCAGGCTTGTTCTGTACTGCATACACCAAGGAGAGGTCTCTGGCAGGCTCACTGGCCTTAGCTCTCCTGTTATGCAGGTTTGTTCTATACTGCATACACCAAGGAGAGGTCTCTGGCAGGCTCACTGGCCTTAGCTCTCCTATTATGCAGGCTTGTGGCATACAGCACACACCAAGGAGAGGTCTCTGGCAGGCTCACTGGCCTTAGCTCTCCTATTATGCAGGCTTGTTCTATACTGCATACACCAAGGAGAGGTCTCTGGCAGGCTCACTGGCCTTAGCTCTCCTATTATGCAGGAGGCTTGTTCTATACTGCATACACCAAGGAGAGGTCTCTGGCAGGCTCACTGGCCTTAGATCTCCTGTTATGTAGGCTTGTTCTATACTGCATACACCAAGGAGTGGTCTCTGGCAGGCTCACTGGCCTTAGCTCTACTATTATGCAGGCTTGTTCTATACTGCATACACCAAGGAGAGGTCTCTGGCAGGCTCACTGACCTTAGCTCTACTATTATGCAGGCTGGTTCTATACTGCATACACCAAGGAGAGGTCTCTGGCAGGCTCACTGGCCTTAGCTCTACTATTATGCAGGCTTGTTCTATACTGCATACACCAAGGAGAGGTCTCTGGCAGGCTCACTGGCCTTAGATCTCCTGTTATGCAGGCTTGTTCTATACTGCATACACCAAGGAGTGGTCTCTGGCAGGCTCACTGGCCTTATCTCTCCTATTATGCAGGCTTTTGGTATACAGCACACACCAAGGATAGGTTTCTAGCAGGCTCACTGGCCTTAGCTGTCCGTTATCGCAGGCTCTTGGCATACAGCATACACCAAGGAGAGGTGACTTGTAGGCTCGCTGGCCTTAGCTGTCCTATGGTGAAGGCTTGTGGCATACAGCACACACCAAGGGGAGGTCTCTTGGAGGCTCACTGGCCTTAGCTGTCCGTTATCGCAGGCTCTTGGCATACTGCATACACCAAGGAGAGGTCTCTGGCAGGCTCACTGGCCTTAGCTCTCCTATTATGCAGGCTTGTTCTATACTGCATACACCAAGGAGAGGTCTCTGGCAGGCTCACTGGCTTTTTGGGCTTGGTTGAAAGCTTCCTCATCGACATTGTGAGGTAGTAGGACCCAAGCGAGCGTATTCGCCCTGTTTACTACATTCTGTGACATTACCACAACTATTGACCGATTTCATTTGGAGCAGCAATTTGGCAGAACTAAAGTCTCAAAAATAGTTCCCATGTTTGCAATGTTTCCTTGGAAGAAATGGTAAAAAAAAAATGTTTCCTTTGCATTGTTTTCACTTATAATATAAAATGGTCTTGGGTAGAAAGAAAACCAACTGCCCATGTTAACCTATTTAATGTGGGGGAAATTCCCCCTGGAATGCTGGATGATGTCATTAATGGCTGGGCTGTGGCATGGACCGTCAAGTCGTTTGCATTCTGTAGAGAAAACTAAGGGTGCCACTTTTATGTCCTTCGAACTAAATGGAGCTGCTTTTAAGGCGCTATTGTTTCTTGAATGTTTTTAATCGCCTTGCAAAGTCATTTTGAACTGCAAAAATGACTATGTGCTGACTTTGCTCAGACTTTGCAGTGCAAAAATGCACTTTGCACAGTTCCATGAGCCAGGGTTTGTGTCTGCAGTGCAAAGTCACTTTTCAACAGTGCAAAATCACTTTGAACTGTGCAAATATTCCATGAATCGGACCCTGTGTTGTTTTAACAGATATATTTGGCGTATGAGCCGATAATGATTGGCTCCTGCTCGTGGAACTTGTAACTCTCATTTGTGAATGCGAATAAGGGAGGGATGGCCTCTGTTCCTGTTTTTGTAGTCCACACTTGTACATACATGACAAATGCGAACACAGTCCCAAATTCCATTTGGCAGGTGCTTCTCAAAACCTGTCCTTCCCCATGCATTGTGAGACTTGTGTTTGTGGATTTATAATGGGACATCCAGGACTACAAGTCCCAGAAAGCAAAGTAAAAAGAGGACAGATCTTGACTGGCCAGCCGGAATAAGGCCTGTTGGGCTGTTTGTAAAGAGCAAGATTGGTGACGGGAACACTGACAATATTGAATGTGCATGGACAGGGGTTCCAAGTTCTTAACAGGCGGGAGGTCTCATGAAGCGACACAAAATGCTGAATATATTCCGGCCAGGAAAGGGATCATGGGCCAGGCCTTCCCTCTCATGGTGATTTATGGACACCCCAACCTTTTCATCTCACTGAAAGTATTGCATCAGACCCATCCTAAAGGCCCGGAAAGAGACCTCCTTTCATCCGTGTGAGTGGTCCATAGAGTGCACTGGGAAATAAATGAAGAACTCGGGTAATATGCATTGAAAGTTTCCCAGAAGAGGTGCAAGGCCCAGAAAATGTCTGAAGGGCACATGAGCTGGAGATGAGGGGGGCAGGGGGAGCTTGATTGGACAACTGCAGACTTTATATATGAATGGTAAGATGTTGAGATCTGAGACGATCAGGGCTTTACACTTGCCGGACTGGAGTACCTGCACTTCTTTTATTTGAAAGGTGTAGTACCAGCACTTCTTAGCATGAAGTCACACTTTTAATGGAGGAGTACCGGCACTCCGAGCCCCAGTGAGAGGTCTTGCACTAGAGGGTAAGGGCCCTGGCTCAGTGCACCCATTGCATGGAATCCTTTTTCCTTGTGGCTGAGCAATTGGCTTTCATGTGGGTCCTTCCGTCCCAAGGGGATCCTTAGCACTTTCATTTACAGATTCATGAAGTCTAATGTGGGATGCAAACTACCAGTTTGCAAGGCAGCCTGCCACCAGGAACTCTACCACAGAGCTGAGAGAGCGGTACCCACCCACCTACATTGAGAGCATTTCTTCCTCCCCACATCGCCCCACTACTCGGAAGCTACCCCAAACTCCCATCCTATCTCACAAATGGCCCCTATCCGCGGCCATCAACCCACCCTATCTGCAGAACGGTGCTGAGCTGTTTGTCTATGTGTTTCGTGGGCTCAGTGATTGCCTGCAGTTGAGTTTCGGTGTGTATCCTTCTCAGACTTTTATTTCTTGGACAAGGTCGAATCCAGAACAGGACTGCGAGACTTGTCCTTGGCCTCAAGCCCAGGGAACGCATCTTTCCAGGCCTGAAATCTCTTCATTGGCTCATAGTGGCTGCAATGATCAAGTTCAAGACGCGTTGCATCATTCACAAGGCTTCCTGGGGCCGTGGAGCACACTACACCCAACTCTCTATTCCTAAGCATCTTCCTTCTCGAGCCCTCCGCTCATCCACCTTCAACTCTCTGAGGGTCAGACGCTTCTCCAAGTGGAGAGTGTAGGGTAGATCTCTGTCCTCGGCTCGGGCGTCCCTCTGGAACAGCCTCCCTCCGGAAGCAACTCAAGACTGTCCTTTTCACTTCTGCTTTCTCTCTCTCTCCCCTGCTGATGCTCCTGTTTGCTGTGTTTACTGCCTACCTGGCCACCCACTGAACCTCAGGGCACCAGGCTCCTGCACGACCAGTAGCCCCTTGCGCTGCCACCGGGCCTCCTACCTACTTAGGGACTGTATCTGGAACCCTACAGTCCCCTGCCCCTGTCCACTTACTTGAGCCACCTCCCTGGCAGCACTTACTGCGTCTTGCCGTTGCACTCTCCCTTTCACCCCTCCCCCATGGCACTTCTCTTGCCTCCCTCTTGCACTTGTACGATCTGAATGACACAAGGCCTAGTAAGATTGTGTGTTTTGTTCTCCCTCGGTCTACCGTTCCTTGTCTTGTCGTGCCTAGAAAAACTTGTGTACCAGCGTGTTATAAATGACTTATCATATCAGGGTGACCCTTGACTCTGCCGTGTGCGTATGTCATGCAATGCAGTGAGTCGCCACGTGTCTCCGTCACAAACTACATAGAAGTACTCGGGCTCTCAGGACTTGGGTACTGGCGACCTGCACTCATTCACACTTTGGGTTTTGTATATGCCTCCCTCTAGCCCACTATTAACCCTTTAACCTCCACTTTTCCTGCAGGGCCATGGCCAGCAAGGCTGCCAAATGGAAGAGGTATGTTATGCAAGAGCGCTTCACATTACAATACATGCGTGCGTGTCGCCACATTGGGCCTCATGAGGAGTTGTGTGGTAATGGCAAAATAGATGGTTTTTCAGACTGCTACCTATTTTACCTCCCTAAACAATTTCCACATAACAAAAATCTGCCAGGTTGTAAGTTGAGGTATTACACTCGCAGTGATGACGCGGGTGGAGATGCTGCATGGTTAGGCCTCCAATTCCCAACTGAATCCAATGGGACGCCAAAATAGAGAATAACTATAAAACTCTGAATTATGCAGAAAGTTGCAGTTGCCAGGGGCGATAACAGTAATTCTGTTTAGCGATAATGAGGCACAGTGGGTGCTTACAACTTAATTCTAGTGTGCTTATGTGTTTTTTATGTTTCATGGATATGGCAAGTGGCTGGGAAGGGGTTTTGTCGTCAATGGTGGATTGGGAACCAAAAGCCCCGGAAATAATTTTCAAAATGGCCCCATTTTACACATTTTCTGCAAGCCCAACGGGCTATGAGGAACATTGGAAAAAAATAGGTTACTACACAAAAGAGGACCAGTGTGCAGATGCCTTCGGGAACTATCCACGGCACCTTATGGGGCCAGCCCAGCCCTGTTGTCGCGCGCGTTTCTTGATGCCTACCCTGAACGCGTCCACCTGAGTTCCGCGTGCCTCATCAGCGCCGCGAGCGCCAGCACCTGGATTCAGGCCTTCCCGCGTGACCTGCGCACCGAGCCTCGCTTTCCCGCTACCAGCAGCAGGAACTTTGCGCTCGCTGCGTGATGTGCTTTTGTTCATAAAGCTGGAGCTTGGCTGTTGCTCGTGATGCAATTTGCGATCTTCTTCCGAGACGGTAAAGAAATTCCAGGAAACGAAGAGGGACTTTTTTCCCTATGAGCACGAAAAAGGAAACCGCTGTGATGTGTTTTTTATGTTAATATTTCTTTGCGCTCACGGTTTCGGCGAAACGCAGCTCTGCTTATTTACCTAACAACTCTCACCAGAGAGCAATTACACATTGTCCCCCCTTTCCTCCCCCGCTCCGAAATATCTTGTATACGTAAGAGCCCTGGGCGCATATATTTCTCTCCTCCACAGACACCAGCAACAAGGGGCCGCCTTGAAAGCAAATGGCGCTAGTCTGCCAGATTTTTTTCTTGAAGGAAGAACCGGTTGAAGCATAGGAAACATTACATGAGTTACGTGGCGGGCCTGACCTTTGACCCCTGCAGCAAGCCAGGCAGTGTCTGGAATACCAAGTCTCGTACATGGTTATGTGGGCACGTTGACCAGTAACCTCCTTCAGTTGTTAGTAATACTCGCTCACCTTTAATCCCTAATCCGGAAGTCAAGTGTAGCCTTGTGACCCAGTGGACTGAGGTCTGGCTGCACGTCAGTCTCTCTGCTTCTTTCAGCAGGCGATTGACCTTAGGCCTCTTGGGTTACAGCATGATTATTATGTTGGGGAGAAGGACTGTCAACTGCTTGGGTTTCTGCATGGACGTTGTGTTGGACTTCCTGTTGGAGAGGACAGGATGCTTGCCACTGACATTTTGGGATATCTAGAGTACTGTTGTTAAGTCCCCTGATTGACGGGGCCCGCTGTCGACTGGGGATCTACTTTGTTTCTGTGTAGTCATAGTGTTGTAGCACCTGATTATTTCAGCAATGGTAGGCTGATGAAGCCATGGCGTTCTACATGGTCATGGCGTTGGATCTCTTCCTTTGTTCGAGACCTCTGAACCCACTGCAGTCTACATGGTCATGGCATTGGATCTCATTCTTTGTACGAGACCTCTAGACCCTAGCGTTCTACATGGTCATGGTGTGCAATTTCTTTATTTATTCGAATCCTCTAAACCCCTGGAGTTCTGCATGGTCATGATATGGAATTTCTTCATTGCTTGTGACCTCTAGACCCCTGGTGTTCTACACGGTTATGGCATGGAATGTATTGATTTGTTCAAGGCCTGTAGATCCTTGGCATTCTACAGGTCATGGTGTGGAATTTCCTCATTTGTTCGAGACCTCTAAACTCCTGGCGTTCTACCCTGTCATGGCATTGGATCTCTTCCTTTGCTCAAGACCTCTGAACCCATGGCATTCTAGATGGTCATGGTGTGGAATTTCTTCATTTGTTCGAGACCCCTGATATTCTACACTGTCATGGCATTGGATCTCTTCTTTTGCTCGAGACCTCTGAACCCATGGCGTTCTGCATGGTCATGGTGTGAAATCTCTGACTTTGTTCGAGACTTCTAGACACCTGGTGTTCTACCTGGTCCTGGTGTGAAGTCTCTTCCTTTGTTCGAGACCTCTAGACCCCTGGTGTTCTACATGGTCATGGTATAGAAATTCTTCATTTTTTTCGAGGCCTCTAGATCCTTGGCATTCTACAGGTCATTGTGTGGAATGTCTTCATTTGTTCAAGACCTCTAAACCCCTGGCATTCTACACTGTCATGGCATTGGATCTCTTCTTTTGCTGAAGACCTCTGAACCCATGGCGTTCTACATGGTCATGGTGTGAAATTTCATTTGTTCGAGACCCCTGGCATTCTACACTGTCATGGCATTGGATCTCTTCCTTTGCTCGGGACCTCTGAACCCATAGCGTTCTACATGGCCATGGTGTGAAATGTCTTTCTTTGTTTGAGACCTTTGAACCCATGGTGTGCTACATTGTTCATGCCACTGGATCTCGTCCTTTGTTCGGGAGCTCTAAATCCATCGAATTTTACATGGTCATGGCATTGGATCTCTTCCTTTGTTCGAGACCTCTAGACCCTGGTGTTCTACATGTTCATGGTGTGGATTTCCTTTATTTGTTCGAAACCTCTAAACCCCTGGCGTTCTGCATGCTCACGGTATGGACTTTCTTCATTGTTCGAGACCTCTAGATATCTGGTGTTCTATGTGGTCATTGCATGGAATGTCTTCATTTGTTCCAGACTCATGAAAGAACTTGTGACGTTCCACGCGGTCATGGTGTGCGATCCGTTTATTTGTGGTGAGACCTCTGACTTTTTATTCTTCTCCATGTCATTTTGGTTCAGCAAATGAGTGACAGCTGTTGAAGCCAGTTGGGATATTTCACAGTATGAAATGCAGCCTTAGGTGTCTGAGAAGAGTGAACTAGAGAAGCCTTGCATAGGTGTCTGCGCTTTCTCTACTCTACAGTCCTCTGTGACTCTAAACCAGCTTCCTTCAGTCTATGAGTTTCTTTTAGGTGGTCTTGGAGCTGTTTGTCAACACTTTTTTCCATACTTTTTGAGAAGTTAAGGACAGGCGTTGCCCAGAATACTGATATCAAGGTTTAGTTTATTTTCGAGGTTGGATGGCATGACGCCCCATCTCCCCCACACACATGAAGAAGTTCATGAGTTCTCTACACCCCTATCCTATTCCTGCTTCCCACTTCAACCACACTTTCTGGCCTGTTTTCCTTTCTTCTTCTGTTACAGGCTACAGTCTGGATACCCCGGGAGAGGGCACAATGCTTCATTTACTCTGACAAGGTACCCGCACTGTAAGACCACTACGGTGCTAATTGGTGCACTGTAAAAGCATTATAGCGAAACACGACATATCTGCGGAAATGGGGCAAAGACAATAATGAGATATTTAATGAGAAAAGCTTAGTGGCCGCCAACTTAGTTAAATAAACTGGGTAAGTCCTCCTTTGAAACAAAAGGAAAACCAGAGTGCTTGCATCTCTCGTTCTTAATGAAGCTGTTGGGTGTTAAGGTTGGAGTCTAACCTATCCCGTAGAGGCAACATTCACAGGCATTACTTCTCCTACCATGCCCCGACCATCTGCAACTGAATTGCAGCTGAAGCTTAAAAATGCCCCCCCCCGGGTCCGCCAGGCACTAAAACGTGGGTCTTTCAGCAATAAACCAACAGTACAGCGCTAATGTATAAAATACAAAGCCCATTGCTGGCACCCTCCTACTGTGAAGTGCTCCACTGCTCTCTAGCTAGGATTGCACTAACAGCAATATTAAATAAATAAAAAAGATGAAGATGCCAGTGCCTAGAGGGGACTAATTCAGCACTCAAAAGCCAGAGCACACCTTTGTTGCCTGACAGCCCGACAAGTCTGGCCATAATGTAAAGCCAAAACAGGGTCTTGAAGTGCAGCTGGTGGCCAACATTTAGTGGGGTCAAGAAGTCAGACTGACATGTAAGAATATGTGATTGCGTTGTGAACTTTAATATGACTTAGACACACATACAATAAAATACATAGTGCTAATCAGGTTGCTTTGAACAGAAATTAAATGTATTACTATAATACAACACAAAATCTATCGCAAAGGGAGGCGGGTGCGTAAGGGCTTTTAGAATCTGTGGCAGGACTGTAATCTGTTACACCGCCTGCCGTCAAGATGGTAGGTTTTGGCTTTTCGGGCAAGAGCCCAGGAAAGAAGACTGCCACCAGAGCTTGGTGATTGCACACACCACACAGCCAAACTTCAACACCTGGTGAAGTCCAAGAATACCCAAGAGCTGTTGAGAAATGTTGTACTGGGCAGGGGTGTGACTAATCAACTTCCGGGGCACCAGTGGTCCAGGGATGACTATCAGTTTCTAAACCATCAATCACTCTTACACGTCTAGTTCACCAGAAGGGATCCAAACAGATTGGAAAGACAAGCAGATTATAAACCTCCTTGTACAATTTTGGTAACTTGGACAGAACAGCAGGCTTATCTCTGCAAGATCTTGGATCGCTGGTTAGTTGCAACATAGTGAAAATACAATTATTACCCAATGATAAAAGGGACTGTCCAGTCAAGGTTGTATACAAATATCTACTTTATTATTATTACAACAGACAGTTCTAGCACACTACAAAATACAATGTACCCGGTAAAGGAATGCAGAGGATAGACCGTTTCAAAGAAGGAAAGGAGATGCCCTCTGGATACTGACAGTAGGGTAGTCGGTATACGAAACAATCACAGTAGTTCAATGATACTTGCTTTAAACACAAAGCGAGCAATGGGTAGTAAAATGTCACGAGGGGCCTTCAGAGAAGGACCAGGGGTACAGAACCACAGTGTACCTTGTGCTGTAGGAGTTCTTGGTGCTCGACAGGGTCGATTCGGTTTCAGGGTGCTTTGCAGCTTCTGCGACAGAGTTCTAGATGGGGGACAGCTGTGGGAATCGGGCAGCAACCAGTTCGTCAAGCAAAGCTGGACAGACGGCTGCAGGCTGGCCTACACGGCGGCTCTGGGTCAGGAATCGTTGTCTAAGTGCTGGTCGGCAGCTCTGAAGCACTGGTCGAAGCGTCTCAGATAGCATTAGTGACTGCAGCATTAGAGTCAGAAGTGCAGTCAGTTGCAGCTTGAGGGACTCGACTGGCTCGAAAATGTCCTTTAAGGCTGACGTCAGTAGATGCTTGTCGATGAACTCCTCCTAGCTTCTTCACTGGGCTTGTGTCGTCATTTAAGGCAGACAGCCCAAAGCTGAGGAGAGTGTTGCAGGCAGATGCCTTGTCCTTCTTTTGGTTCATAGACTCTCAGGCACTTCCCAATTAGGAAGCTTGCTGCAGAGCCAAGCAGGGCACGCTGTGTGCTGCCTGGGTACCGGTTCTGGAGCTGCTGGAGGGTCGGCTGGATTCAGTATCTCCCTCTGTTCCCTGGGAGATGTTTAGGGAAGGGATCTTGCTTCCCTCTTGGAGGTCGTGGCCTTCCTTAACTGGCAGAAGATGTAAGGCAGACTGTACCTTCAGCCAGCTTCCAATGATGAATTTGTCCTTCTGATCCTGGTTAAGCCTTCAGATGATCTACCAAAAGGGGGTATCGGCCCTCTTTGAAAAGGCAATTAGACCACATGGATTGATGTAGGCTAAGCCTACCTTAATTAACCAATCCTGGATTCCCTCCAACAGTTTCTTGTATGCGTGAGGTCATAACCAGAGTGCTTTTCAACAGAAAAGGTAAAGGGGTGAAAACGTGTAACACTAAGTCCCACCCATCTTCCTGTCTGTTCTGAATCAATGGGTCCCTCTGGTTAATGGAGCTCTCTGTGGTTCCTGATTAAAGCGGCAGGTCTCCATTGAAGCTGCAGCGAGACCAGAATTTCTGGATCCTCCAAAGCACATTCTTGTAGCTTCTGAATGGGGTCCCGCTGCAGGTAGGACTTCTGTAATATACACACAGTCCCAGACATGACATTTTATTTCTAATCGATAGTGAGGGTGGGAGCTGGCTTCAGGTTGACACAGTATATATGAAAGGGTGTTGGGGTTCCTGTCTCCTTTGTTAGCCTCTGCAGCCAGGACCCATGTGGGCCTGTTTGAATTAAACTCTGAATAGTATGTGGATGCTGCCACCACCTACAGGGCTAATCAGAAGGGTAGGGCGGATCCATGGAGCCTTTGCTAGGCAGGGGAAGGTTTGGCCATGGCAGGGGAAGGTTTGGCTCTTCCCCCTTCTGAGATGGCATGGTGTACTCCTGATTGTCATAGCCCAACTAAATATGTCGGGAGGGACTGCCCCTATAGGCTTTGTCCACCCAAAGTACACGGTCTATAGGAAATTGTACATGGATTAGCTCCACACATTTTCCGGAGGTGGATCTACCATCATTCAATTTCATTTAAAATTTTAAATAAGCCCAGGCCAGCGCACACCCACCGTGCGGATGGTCTAATTCCTCCCAACGGCTTTTGACAGTGCTGCAAAGCTTAGACTGGTAGCCCGTAATGGAGAAGCAAATGTCCAGGGTGCACCCATGATATGAAGACCACAAGACACAAATACAGCCAGGGCTTCATTCCAGTAACAACAAAGGGAGTTGACAGCGACATACCAGTCCCAGCAGAAGAGCCCACAGCATTGCTCTTTCAGGTGCAATCATTTTTCCAGTTCCTCTCAACCCTTCCCCCCCTTTTCTGGATAATTTCTTCAACGTTTGGTCATGATAGAGGCTTTGAAGAATATTCACTCTGCAATCTGTGTGAACTGTTGGGCTGTGTAGTTACGTGCAAGGTGCATAACCCACTCAGAAAATGGGTTGGGTATGATGGCGCATATTGATGTCAGCAACCATATGCATAGTGCAAGGGATGGGTATTACTGGGTGGCAATGACTGCTGGATATTGTTATCTTATGTGCCATTGGGATCTGTGGTTGACCGTGGCCCTGAACATTGCGGACAGAGGGTTCTGCCAGTTGGGAAACAGGGTTTGCCTACGTCATTGTGGCTGGCTGAAGGCCACCAACTTCAGACGAGGGTCCTGGACATGCCGTTCGAATGAGACAATCTTTTCAGCAAGGCCGTCGATGAATCTCTTCAGGCCATCAAGACTGAAACAGAGATGGCCCTGGGCACACTGCAACTGCACCGCCGTCCTTTCGTTCCTTTCATTCCTCGTTCCTCGACATACCTCTGGTCCAACTAATTCTAGTGGGCACACCCTTGATGCGATCTTCAGCTCATATGACCTTCTCTCTGTATCCAGTCCCAAACCGCTTATCTGGACTGACCACTCTGCCATCCTCTTCTCTATCCACACTCCTGCCCCTCCTCCCACAGCTCTTCCGGCCCTCACTTTCGACCACAAATGCTGGAACAAAGTCAAGGTAGTCGCTGACCTAGCCAAAGCTCTACTACTCAGTCCCCCAGCAACGAAGTCCTGTGGTAGACCCTTAACCATTGAATCCTTTGACTCCTGGCTTAAAAAATCCCTAATTCCCCTCATCCCCTCAAGTCCCGCAACCTCACGCATAGGACCGTCCCTCAAATGGTTCACACCCCACTTGAAGACACTCAAAAATCAAAACAACACTCTGCAGCGCATATGGCGAGCAACTAAAGTCGTCCTCAGCAGATCCATGTTTGCCCGCACCACCGTAATTACAAATCCGAGATCCGAAAGACCAACAAAAGCCTATTACAATAAACAAATTCTGAACGGTGGCAGCAGCAGCAAGGAACTCCACAAGATCATCTCTGAATTCGTGAATCTTACTTGCAACTCTGTCCAAACCACTCCCTCATGAACACTCTGCGACTCCCTCTCGCTACATTTCCACAACACCACATTTGACAGGATGGCAACCTGTGACACCAAACTCTCCACCCTCTCCCACTGCGCTACATCAACTCCTCCTGATCCTGTTGCCCAGACACCCTCTATGCCAACCTTCGACTCTTTTCAACCCATCTCGAGAGACGAGTTCCTAGATCTACTATCTCACAGCAAACCCTCTGGATCGCCCCTCGTCATCTGCTCTGCTTCCCTTCTGAAAGAAATATTCTCCTCTACCTGCACAGGAGAACAGGCAAGATCAATACTGAACGACTCCCTCACCTCTTGCACCTTTCCGGGAGCCTTTAAAACTGTGCATGTAAAACCACTTCTAAAAAGGCATCCCTCGACCCCCTTGGCCCTAAGAATTACAGACTGATCTCCAACACCAGATTTCTTGTGAAACTCATTGACCAGACAGCATACTTCCAGCTCAACAGCTTCGTAGAATCCGACAAATTCCTCGACGCCACATAATCTGGTTTCAGACCGCACCATGGAACAGAAACCACTCTGATCTCGATCTGGGATGATCTCAAGGTTGCGGCTGACTCTGAGGGTTGTGGAGTGTTGATTCTCCTTGATCTGTCAGCAGCCTTTGACACCGTTAACTATGCAGTCCTCGATTGTTTACACTCGCTAGGAATCCGTCGCTCGGCACTCAAATGGATTGCCTCCTTCCTCACCAACAGGAAACAAATCGACGTTCGCACACCTTTTGTCCCTACTGCTCGTGCTGTAAAAACGGGAGTACCCCAAGGCGCATGCTTCTCTGCTCTACCTTTTTAACCTCCATCTCACCACTCCATCAGGAATCATCTGCACACACAACATCACCTGCTACAACTAAGAATTCCCAAAACCAACACCAATCCACGCCCTACCTTGAAGCTTGTCTCGGTGATATTGACCGATGGATGACATGTAACCACCTCCTTTTGAACCCTGATAAAACTGAAATCATGGTGTGCGGCAATACTGCTCTTCTCCCGCAACCGCTCCCTTGGCCCTGTTCCCTTGGCCTCCCGAGCCTCCCCCCCTTTCCAAAATAGTCAAAAACCTTGGATGCACTATGGACTCAGGCCTAACCCTTTCCCGTCAGATCAACAATGTATCGAAATCCTGTCACTACCACCTCAAACTCGCATTTTCCCTTACCTCACCTATCCCAACAGACTCTCCGCTGTTATGTCAATAGTTATCTCGAGACTGAACTATGCCAACTCCTTATACCTGGGAGCACCAGAATACCAACTTAACAAACTACAGAGCCCAAAATGCTGCTGCCAAACTCCTTCTCGCCTTTGAACACAGAGACCACATCTCCCCCACTCTCTGCACCCTCCACTAGCTCCCGGTCAGATGCAGGGCCACCTTCAAACCCCTATGCATTACCCACCGAGCAGTGCATAACACCGGGCCAACGTACCTAAAAGAGAAGATAAAACCCTACCTCCCACCGCACACCCTAAGATCAAGCACTGCCCACTTACTAGTAATTCCATCCTCCAGGATTGGTGGTTCTGCCTTCTCAATCTTGGCTCCAACTTTGTGGAACTCACGCCCCCCTCAAACTAGACATACCCAAGACTACATGACCTTCCTCAAATCTCTAAAAACCTTGCTCTTTCCGTATTGCCGATTAAGAACCTCAGAAGGCTGCGAAGACCTACAATTCGCAGACATATGCTCAATAAAATTCCGAGCAGTGACACCTCTGAATTAGACTAATAAGTCACTGATAAAGCCCTCAGAACGCTGCAACCGCAAGACGTGTAATGAAACCCTGAACTTTGGGCTTGTAAGAATAAAATATCTACCTAGACACTCGCCTCTCCCATCACTATGCTCACTCTCTACTCTACACCATCACACAATAGAATGCAGCTACACCCCTCGATCAATTTCAGCCCAGCAGCCCACATAAACATCACTCCATGAACACCTCAACATCCTGCTAGACTGCAGCTATTCACCACGATAAATCAGCCTAGCGGCACACATATGCATCCTATGGAGACCTAACGCAGCCAGAATCCAGGGTTGGAGACCAATCTCCTTACTGCACACATTCAACTGATTTCAATACCACCACACCTATTGCTAATATGCAGCTACCATCAACCAGTCGCACCAGTTGCACACATAATGAATGCACTCAAGCACCCTATGATACCCTACTCACTCTACTGACCTGGACTAAGGTCCCAGAGGGCGTGCAACCCACAAGCGCTTTGAGTTCATACAGGGACGTCATTTCACCAAAATGCCAGGGGTAGCGGAAGTGACATCACACGACCCTTGACCCCTGATGACATCACAAGAAGTAAGTCTTTTGACCCCACCCCAAAGTGATATCACGGGAAGCGATGGAACACGACCTTTCACCCGTTGACAAAACAGGAAGTGGCATCACATAGCATTGTACACTATGAAAAATATGGTTACGATATCACTATAATATGATGTACGTTTCATACAAGAATGGATCGCAATATGTATCATTAAGATCAGTGTGTATAGGCACATATTACCAAATTACTGTGAATGCAAGCAGACGTCCATGACCAAATGATAATGTGTTAATTATATAGCACTTACGCTTAAGCGCTTTATATAGAAAGAATATACACCCAATATCACCCAACCTGTGTTGGTACTCATTTATCAACCTCAGAAGGATGAAAGGCTGAGTTGAGGCGTTTAATAACAGACTAAATCAGTGACTCACCCCCTGAAGTGTGCCTGAAATAAATCTTTAATGAGCCTAGCAATTATTGTATAG
Organism: Ambystoma mexicanum; assembly: GCF_040938575.1. Taxonomy (NCBI): domain Eukaryota; kingdom Metazoa; phylum Chordata; class Amphibia; order Caudata; family Ambystomatidae; genus Ambystoma; species Ambystoma mexicanum. The sequence continues at coordinate 350,753,354 of NC_090924.1, forward strand.
AATTCCAGAAAGAAACACTATTTGGTATTCCTATTCTTTCTTATTTAGGGTCAGTGCTGAAAGTGTTACACTTGTGGCCCTCCTGTTCTTGTTTTACTCTTTTTTAAGGGGCCTGAAGAAGAAAGCCACTCCAGAAGTGAAGAGCCACATGGTGCTGGCCACAGCCCAGGAGCTTGCATTAAAAAAAAAATGTGTGACCTCTGGCGACCCCTAAATGACGTCCATGAGGTCATACCAATGATATATAGAGCGCTGTATAAATGCCAAATGACATAACATAACCTAACATATGGCCTCATCGCACTTGGCGCAGACTTGCTGCACCACCTTGTACGGATGTTTTCTGAAGACGTTAGTCTGACTTTGCATTATAAATGGCATTGAGCAAGACCTTTGGTAAACATTCAGGACATGTACCTTGAAAATGAATTAACATAACATTGCAGTCAGAATAGAAAAACACAAGACCTTCAGAGACCACGGTAAGCGGAGTGGTTGTGCCTGCTTTAATGTTTTTGGGCTGATTCCCTTTGTGGACCAGTATTTAGGCCATGTGCCAGCCTAATTCCCTCCCACCCCCCAACTCTCCGCCACAAGCCCACCGACCTCTATCTCTGACTGTAGGCGGATGGGTCCTGGTCCTCAAAACCTTTCCAGCATCCTCGACTGCATAGCTTCTATATGGGCTGGGAGGGTCACGGGCCCCTTACACACGTACTGTCCCAAGATGCTTTCCATTGCCATCTTTACTGCTATGTGATCCATTGTGATACTGTCACTGTGATGTCTGCAGTGATAACAAGTGATTGTTGGGCTCTTTCATATCTGTACTCGTTGTTACCAGTGGTCGAAGTGTACAAAAAGAAATAGTGGAACTATGTTCCCTGCTGGCCTGGCCCCGCACCCCAAAACCCCCTCTGATGTGCAATCCATACCCCCAAACAAACACACCTGCTGTTTAGGGGGATGTTCAGTGCAGTGCACAGAAGTGCAAGCTTCAACTTCTTCCTACACGTTTATTTTAAAACTAAACCGAATAAAAATATAGTAACAGTAAAAAAAATGTCTAAAGTAGGGGAGCACCACTCCCAACCGCTCCCACCCACTTCGACCACTGGTCACTAACTGCTCAACGGTCTACTTTTAACCTTGTGCTACGCTCATCAACACTGTCACAAGGTACTTGAGCACCAGCTAGCACTCATCTCTCCACCACGAACTGGCACCATCAGAACTCTATGCCCCTCCCAGTAGGGGCGCTGAGTACGCAGGTGCTCAGTTCCCGCTCCCTCCCCACATATCCCCAGGAAAGGCCATCTGCGTATCGGGAAAGGCCACCTATGCAAGGGTCACTATACTTTCAATGGGACTCTGTTTCTTATATGATTGGAATACCAGTGTACAAATTGGGTACAAAGGACAGCAAGGGTTCCAAGATGATTCCACAAACCACGCTTCACAAATAGCACACCACCCCATAGCACACCGCCCCACAATGTGTTGAGCAATTGTGGCCCTTTTTAGTAGAACTCCGGGTAACAGGAGTTGAAAGGCCCATATCACACCACCCCACTATGTTTTGAACAATTGTGACCCTATCTAGTAGAGCTCAGGGTAACAGCAGTTGAAAGGCATATATCACACGGCGCCACTATGTGTTGAGCAATTGTGGCCCTATTTAGTTTGACACTGGGAAAGAGCAGTTGAAATGCCCCTTTCTCACCCCCCATTATTTGTTGAGCAATTGTGGCCCTCTAGTGGAACCCTAGGTAACGGGTTGAAAGGCTCATAGCACAATGTTATTATGTGTTGAGCAATTCAGGCTCTACCAAGATCGATGGGACATTGGGGGTGTATGCCAAAGCTTCTATTGGCTCTGATGCACATGTTGACGGAGTGGTCAGTGGCACAAGGCACCACCTAAAGGTGTTGAGGCAGGCCAAACCACTCTTGTCCTTTAAAACTCTTCATACTCTGGTCAGAGCCATCGTCATGCCACGCTTGGATTATTGTAATGCCCTCTTGTTTGAGGCTAGCAAAAAATTCCAGAAACAGACTCCAAATACTTCAAAATGAAGCTGTACGAATCATCTGTGACATTCCAAGGAGGGAGAATATCTGCCACGCTAGAAGGAATCTCCATTGGATGAATGTGTCCGCAAGAATACATTTTAAGGCCCTTTCTTTGATCCATAAATGTATCAATGGAGGCGCACCTTTCTCACTCCGCTCGAGTAACGGTGGATGTTTGACTGTCCCAAGATGTAAAAAAGCTAGAGGCTCGTTTGATCTTTTCCCGTCCTTGCAGCGTGAGCTTGGAACAGGCTGCCTACAGACCTACGCTTGGAACAACGTTTATTTGGTGTTTCGGAAACCTTAAAAACCCTGCTATTTGAATACAATTCTCCCTTGCTGTGCCCTCCGTTTCACCAGCCACTGGCCCTCGGTAAATGATCCATGGGTTAGTTAATGGTCTGTCCCGTCTTCATTGGTCGTTTGTGTTTTTGTATGCGCCCTAATGCTTGTGAGCTTTGACGCTCTATAAATAAATAATTACATTCCCAGTATTTTTGTAAATACGCTGACTTGGCAAAATTGCATTTGAGTGCTTGGCACAGATGCTCTAATGACATATTCTTATCTCATTGTGCTACTCATTCCCCGTTGGAGGCATGAGGAAGTCTGGGGGGGGGAATCAAACTCCTGTCCTTATGGCATCCCCTTATCTCTAGACCCCTGCACCCACCTTCCTACTCCATGCTGAAATAAATCCATGGAAACATGCACATAAAAATACAGTAGAATTAAGCCAGTCACTTAAAGGTACTTTCAGAAGCCTTGAAGATTCAATAAGTTGTGAAAAACGCCAGCCTGTCACCTTGCTCGGTTCCACCACTCCATACATGGATAATGCCGCTTGGCACATGATACTGTACAGGCCGCATACAGTTAAAAATTGTCCAAGTGATCCTCACATTTCTGGTATTGGCTTTCAAGAAAAATGGTTTCATCCAACTATGTCCGATTTGCAAAGACTAAGTAGAGAAAAGCAAAGTTAGGAGTAGTGCTTCCTGGGTTTCGAGATCACACAGGTTCCAATAGTTAGCGTAATCCCCATGTTGCTGCTCTTGCTTTGATGGCGGAACTCCCTCTGCAATTATGACAGATATTCATCACAACTGTGGTTCGTTTTGATTTGAAAGCTTCTAGCACTTGGTGTCAATATTCATAGACAATGCTGTACTCTGGTTCATCATCTTTGACACCGTCACAGCGGCCATCTTTAAGGTGCCGACAGGCCACTCATTGGAGAAATCCTGTAGAAATGGCCATAAAGCAACTGCCGGATTAGACTAAGGCCCTGATTCATGGAAGTGTTTTGTAATCCCATAGGAAAACGTTCCATGAATCAGGCCCCGAGTGTCACAGCTTTCTCCATTATCACCTGTCTGTGACCTGCCCTCCCAGGGGGGCAGAATCCCCCCCCTGTTCGCGAGGCATTCCCTCTTGTAATCGCTTAATACTGATGCCCCAGCCACCCTCCTCCGTGTAGGCCTGCCAGCTGCATTGGGCACTCGGAACCAGGCGGCTGTTCTGCCCTGTCTGAAAGTTGTTTTTGGCATTGAGGGGGCATGTTTGAATCTGGATCTCTGCTTTCTTCCCGACAGAGATTTGCAAGCAGGACTGGGACCTTCCTCCCTAACCATAGTGTTTACAGCTGCAGAGTACCACCAGGGTGCATGCCTTCTCCCTGGCTCTTCTACGTCGATCGAGCGCCCCTTGCTGACCTCATAGCACTCTGCCTTCAGACTGGGGAGTGGGCGAAGGCTGAGCCAGACCCTCGTCTGGTTTCTACCAGCCTGTCAAACATCCAGGACAGGAGGACAGAGAACAGTGGCTGCTTAAATCCTTCTAAAACTAACATCATCTGTTCGGTCGACCTGTCCCTGCTCTTTTCCCTTTCACTTGGCCTGTCTCTATTGGCACCCCTCTGTAACCATGTCCAAATACGGGGTATTTCCCCTTGAACATTTGCTCATCGCATCGCTTATTATCTCTCTCTCTCTCTCTCTCTCTCTCTCTCTCTCTCTCTCTCTCTCTCTCTCTCTCTCTCTCTCCCCCCCCCCGTTGGCTCCCAGTGCACACGCACATCATGTTTACAGCTCTTAAACATAGTTACAAGTTTGGCGCTTGTGGTAAAATAGCCAGTAATTGCCGTTACCAGGGCCCTCATTACGACCCTGGCGGTAAGGGTACTGGCACCGGTAATCCCTTAACGCCTGATTACGAGGTCCCTTTGCGGGTCCCGACCTTAACGGCTGGTCTGTACCAGCTGTTAAGGTAGGGACCTTGAAGGTGATTACGGTACAGCATTTTGCGGTACCGCAATTACCGCCTTCCCCATTCCCATTGAGCCCTATGGGCTAAAAATGGGGAAGGGCCAATGCTAAATAGGGAATTACCGCCCTGCCAACCTTTGAATGGGGCGGTGATTCCCCATGTCACCATGGCGGATCCGGTAAATTACCAGCATTAACCATGGCGCTAATAGCGCCATTGGTTAACGCCAGGGTCGTAATGAGGGCCCAGGTGTTTTGCCTTTTTGCCAAATTATGAATTTCGTTATCAAACTAATTTTACCTGCTGGTTTATAGTGCCGGTTTTTACTGCCACACAAAACCTGTACCACAAACAGTAATTACCAGGTGCAGTATTACCACATGCAGCAATTACTGGAACCCAGTGGGGTCCTGCAGGACCCCAAAATGACGAATAATGGTATAGTCCACATAAGTCATAACTGTGCTGACTCAGCGGGTCACGCGGTAAATACTGCATGCGATAACTGTAAGTGAGTTGGGAGGTTTTATCTGGTCCAATACCTCCAAACTCGTCGTGAGGGCCTTATTTAGGGTTCTTCAAAGAGCTTACTGGGACTCTGTCCCTGGGTACCTTATACTAAAAATCAAAAACTGCTGGCGTTCTAAACACAGAGGATATGCTAGCTAGACGTAAAAAAAAAGAAGCTTGGGGCAGTGTTGTGGAATGGGCTGCCTACCTCCACCTCCCCACAGTGGAAGGAACAAGTGTTTTTTAGGAAAAGACACAAAACCCTAAAAAGACTGAGGACCTCCCTGATCCTGTGTTGCCATTGTTTCTCTGAATACTCCATAGCACGATGAACACCGGTGCACTTACCATCCCGTGCACACCTTGTGCCGCCCTCGAAACCTCTTGGCCTTTGGGCCCTTTTCTCACACATTGCTCAAGCGTCAGCAACAGCCTTTGCTCCAACACAGCAATAGATTTGAATGCGAAACAGTTACTGAAATGGCAATCACTGAGTCGCTGTATTAATTGATCTGGAATGTTCCATGACTGTGGAATACCAGGAATCTTTCCCCGCTCCTCTCTTTTCCAATCGGAGGGCCACTTACCTGTGTTCATGGCTGGAGATTTGCAAGTTATCAATAAATACATCCATGACTAGTGTGGACCTTTTGAGGTCTTCTTTAATCTATCTGGACCGTGCCAGCCTTCGGGGAAACCTATCCTTCTAGATGTTTCTTTGATGTGCTCCAGTGAGACAAGGCAGCCAACCACCTCTCCAGAACATTCACTAGGGAAGTTTTAAGCTATGGGCCTCTTGCTTTGCACCAATTCCATTAACAAATGTACTCCGCGTGTGTACTGGCGGAGGAGAGTAACAATACAGGATCCATGTACAGGTATGTGCAAAACTATTTCAAAACCTAGCAAGCAAACCATAAAATAAATAAATAAAATAACCATCTGCAAACACGTTTAGCAATGGAATAAGGCTTTAACTAGTCTATACCTTAAACCGTCACAGACGTCAACTGAAAAGAAGAGCAGAAAATGGCTTGAATCTGGTACTACACTACAGAACACACAGGAAGAATCCAGGTGCAATGGGCTGTGAGGAGGTTGCGTCACGGCTGTAGCAACGTCTGGAGCACGGCGCGGGCGCCTGAGCATGTCTTCCTGGGTCTCCAGGCCGGCTGCCTGGTAGCCTTCTCTTATCCTTCACGTACACCGAAACGGCTGGGTGTAGAGATTTCAAAATCAGAGCCGCCCGTTCAGCTGGCATCGGGCCGCCAGAGGCGACCAATGGAGACTGCTCACAACTGGTGTTGAACAGACCCGGTCTGGCTTACAGGGCAATGCCCGACCCAAAAACAAAACATGCTAGTGTGGGCCATTTTTGGGGGTGAAAGTGGGCCCCTTTTTGGCCCATGAGGGCCAGTTTGATAAGTTACTTCACTCTGCGGCTAGTAGTTTTGACCAGTGTGACTGAATAAATATACTTTAAAATGCACAATTTGCATCACATTTGGTCAAAAACCTCCCCCTTGGGTACAACTCTAAAAGTCTTTCACAAAAGGAATGAGTTGCCATTTGCAACGGCGGCCACTTTTTCATTGGTGCCCGAGACACTTTTATGCCCCAGCCTGTCCCTGGTGTTCAGTGGCACATGCCCTGTCTTCTGGCACTAGCCGGCCTGGAGTACTCGGAGAGGATCCGCAGGGAGGCCGACCAGAGCAGCCTCGTCTTGTCTCTGTCGCTTTGCTGGTTTTTCCAGTTGTTGGTTTATGCTTCTCTGTGGCTAGTCAGTGGCCACCGAGAGGTGCCACAAGGAGCCATCTGCAGCTGCTTTTCCGACGGCTGACTTGTTTGTGCGCAGAAAGCGTTGCAGCCAATTGCTGTGCCATTTCCTTTTGCTCTTGGCAACCAGCCTTGAAAGGGGCGGAGTAACCCGAATCTGAAAAGATGCCTTGCTCAGTTGGTGTTTCCCTGTGAGGACATGTGGGGGGTCTTTAGTTACTTTTTTGGTGGCAGAGCAGCAAGCGAGCAGGGGTGGACTGGCCTATAGGGAACTCTGGAGATTTCCCTGTGGGCCTTTGCAACCCCGGCCTCATTTGTCTGGTATTACCACATTTTCTCATAGGTAAAGCATAGGGCTTGCAGAAAATTTGCCATATGGGGCCACTTTGAACTTTATTTCGAGGGCCTCTTTTGGTCCCCAGCAATTATTTCCAGGGCCCAAAGTTCCCAGTCCACCCCTGGCAGCGAGAAACTGGGAGGGGCACAACATGGGCAGATGGAAATAGAGAATGGGTAGTCTTCCTGGCATTACCCACATTTGGCGATTTTTTTTTTTTTTGGGTAAGTTTGGGTATGGTATATAGAACGGGGAGGCGCATAGGAGGGTCTACAGCCCCCCCCCCACTTTTGCTGTGAAAAAAGAAGTGGTATAATAGGCAAAAAATATTATTTGAAATCGCATGAGGCAAAAAAAAAGAAACTAAACCTTTTTGGATGTGGCTTCCTTCGTAGCAACATCTAAGCTGTCTTCCAGTTGCTGAAGCAAACACACGTGAACATACTGGATGGTGTCAAGTTTAGTGTATGAGCGATATGCCTGCTGTGTTATGTCAGTATCCTGAGGTAGCCAACTACATCATAGGAGATCTTTCGCATGAACTGGACAGAAAGTACCCAGACCTCGGCCCAGTGGCAAGAAGAGTACTTACACCCTAAACTAGATAGGTTCTCTTAAGAAAGGACACACGTGAAGGTCATCCAAAGGTCTTCAAAGCTACCATTTACATACAATAGTAATCTCACTTAAGGTAACTAAATACGGCTAGCAAGACCCGCCACCCCCAAAAAACTACTTGGGTGGCAAAACAAGTTTGGTACCTGCTGTACGGTCGAGTCCGCATTCTAGTCTAAAGACATGCCAGACAAGGGAAGGTTTTAGAGATGTTCTAAACTGTTCCTGGTTCTTTTACAAGTTTAGTTTAGTTTGTATAACGTGCTTCATGCCTACAGGCCTCAGCGCGCTCTCAAAGGCCAGGCTCTCGATGAGTACACCACCTATTTGGCCCCAGGGGGTGGATTGCAGCAGATGTTCGTAGGCCTGGGAGTGCAGAGTAGCCCTGCTCTGGTGGACCATTGCTTTCTGGTCGGGACGTATAGTGGGGCTTGGTATTTAGGGAAGAAGCCCCATTATTTCTGGTTCAGGATGAAGAGAGTGTTAAAAGTCTAATTTATGTGCAATGGGTAGACATTGTAGACGTTTTAGAGCCGGTGGGAGCTGTTAATGTTTGCTTCATTACAACACCATCCTTGCTATTCTATTTTGGATAAGCTATGTTGGCAAGAGGTGTTAAAAGTCTGGCAAGAGGTGTTAAAAGTCCTCGTGTTTGCCAGTAAAGGGGAACCTCCATGATTGACTTGAGTGCCATCATGCCATGCCTAGGAGCATGGAGCTGCCTCCTTTTGGCGTGTGCCCTATTTCTTTTGCCGTAGCAACATGTTGTCACCTGACTATTTTTAGTTTTGATGGTACCATAACACACTTGAACACGCATCCCTTTTCACTCTTGCTGTTTCACGAGCTCTTGTCATTGTTTCTTTAATTCTTTTCTTTTGTTGTTCACATTTCTACAGTCCTCTTTCGCTCTTCATTCCGCCTGTTTCCCCTTCCCTCTTCTCTCTGTCTGCTTCCATTTGCTCGCGGATTATTCTTTTCAATGGCCAATCCTCCAAAACAGGAAGCTCATTATTTTAATTCACCGGTGCAGGGGTGTTGCTAGGTCTGGAAAAGATCAGGGGCTAAGCTAATGTCTGGACTGGCGGGACTCGGGGCTAGCTAGATTTTGGTTGTAGCACCTGAGCTTCTATCCGGGGCTACAACCAAAAGACCCAGGGTTATAGCCCCCTCAGCTCCCCGCTAGCAATGCCTCTGCGGCGTACCCACACCCCGGCTTCACTTACCTGACTCGTGAGCTATGAGCTCTTAGCTCAGTTCTCCATGATTGCCTGCGCTCCCGCAGGTCTAGAAAAGATTGCATTGTCAGTAGCCTGGCGCAGAGGGCACGCGGTGTGGCGGGTAGAGCCGCTGACGTATGTCCATTTATGATCTACCGTACAACTTCATAGGCAATCCACTCAACACCCGGATTCGAGTTCAGTTCAGTAAGCGAAGAGCTCCCCGATTTAGTTATTGACCAGAGGGTGGGCTAAAACAGCCGTGAGGCGACCTCTATAACCCTGGACCCATCGCATCCAATGGCTACCTGGGGGTACCCCATTGCTATTGAGAATCTTGACCCTAAGGTTTGGGGTTTGGATCACATAACCTCACTATCGGGTATTTGTGTCTCTGCAGGCTGTGTATGTTTTTATTTTAAAAGTTACAGAAATGGAAGGTAATTGTTTCGGCCACAGACTGTTAATTTGCGGGCTGTCAAATGATATTAGTACTAACCTGCTTGTTGGTCCCCCTTGTCAGCTGAAATTAGGTTGTTTTCCCATTAGTTTATTGATGCAGCTCCAAAAAGCTTAACCGGTGTCGCACGGTCTAGAATGTGTGTGATTTATTCATGGTCTCTGCCAGTGCAATCACCTGCCATCATGAGCGTGAAATAATTTCTGGCCGGGACGTTCTTTTCTCGTCAGCCGTCTTCGCCTTTCTTCCCGTGACACTTGCGACACTCATCGCATGCAGAGTCGCTAGAAAGTTCTCCCGCGGGTCTAGGCCGTTCTTTCTCCTGATGCTGCAAGCTGAATGGGCGACCGTCTTGCAATTTTGCGCAGTCAGTATATGAGTATATATGTGAGGCTAAGGCCATATAGCAACACGGGAGCGTCCTGCAGGCCTATCTTGAGCCTCCACTCATTGGTGCGCAGTGTGTCTGACTGCAGCCATGGCCGCAAACCTCTGCCTGCTGGTTCCACGTGTTACTATCCCAGCAAAAATGTTGCCATACAAGAATGGCGCTGTTTTTTTGCGGCAACATTATCATATGGAACCTGAGGGGGACACCCTTGCAACCCCTTCATTTTTTTAAAGGGCGCGCGGGACACCCCTGCAACTCCCGCTCCCATTTACCCCATATATTGTCCCTATAAATAATGTTGCCTATGCCATTTCCTGGTGACTATATGTATGGCAACATTATGTCTGGTGATAATATTACCTGCCTGCTGCTGCCACCAATCACATTACTGATGTAGGCCTCCATTTTGAAGGTCTGCCCTGGGGCCCTTGTCTGCGGTGCTGCCTCGTGTGTGGCTGTACGTGTTGCATTGTCGTGAATCACCTATATATGCCAGACTGACACACCTTCTCAAATAAAAGTTCGCGTTTGGTGAATTGTGAAACTGCTCTCCTACGCCATCGCCCGATGCTTGCATCATTGAGGTCCTTTTTTCGACAGTGACCCCACGTCACTACCTCTACTGCCTAGGCTGAGAGGACCAACCTCTGGAACATATGGAAAAGCTGTCCCCAGCGCCACTACCAATTCACTAAACCCTTGACTTCGACCCTGCTTCTCAGTTGACTAGACTACCCTTCTGCCTCCTCCTGGTTCTTCTCCTCCACTCCTCCGCTCCTCTCCAGCCAACTACTCCAACTACTGGCATGCGCAACTCACATCCTCTACCACCTCCTTCAACTCCTATTACCTCGCTCTGCATGCCGCATGGCTGTCCATTTAAAATATCTCCTCCTGGTCTATAGATCGCACCAGGGACCACCCCCTGCCATCTGGCTTACTCCCATCTCCTTAATGTGCTTCTACGCTCCCAGGGAATACTTATCCTATTTGCTCACCAGTCACTCTATGTTGCCAACTCCCGTTGCTAATTTTCTCTCCTGGCACCCTTCCACCAGAATGCCTTAACCCCAGAAATCAAAAACATTGGCATTGTCCCAGCATTCACATTGACCTGAGCAACCCCCTCTCTATGGAAGGGTCACGTCTGCTGCCGTATAGCACTGCTACCCAGGGGAGTAGACTTTTGGGTTACCAAGGGCAGGTGCGGGGAGCAGTCGGTGGGCAAAATTCTGGTGTGTCCCATTTTAAGTAGAAGGACTTTTGTGCAGATTGACTTTCATGGGAGGGGGCCCCAGAGCACCCACGTAGTCTGCACCCCTACCGCTACCCCCAATGGTTCCTTCTTGCATACACTGCTATTTAATCAAGATCCGGGACATGATGTCTCAATGAACAATGGGAGCTCGACCATGGGAGATCTGTGATCCAAAAAGAGTATCTTGTGCTAATCAGCCCACACGATAACCACAGTGGAAACAAGATCCGGGACCTTGCTTCCAGCTGGCCAGTTATGCCACCCCCTAAATATTCCCCATGATATCAGGGGCACGCGGCTGCTCCGGGCCCGAGAGCCCCGTTACCAGTAAAGCAATCTACACTATATGTTAATAGACGTTCAATGACACTTCACTAACATCTATACAGCAGCTCCCTCCCCCCAGGAAATTCACCCGTTGCCCCCCCCCCCTGCATGGAATGGGGGCGTGCCCAAACGAGGCAACGCAGTTGTATGGCTGTCGAAATCATGGCAGCGTATCGCCTCTCTTCAGACACGCCGAGGCTGCTCTCAGCCCTCGTGACCAGCATCCGGTGTGTACTTCCTGTGGGTGTACACAAATAACTGTAACTGTCACAGATAATTCATCGGCACTCTGGCGGCGCGTTATAGTGAGAGAGTGCTGGGTGCTAACTCATAGCTGCCCAAGGCAGCCCCCGGGGTACACCTTGAGCCAAGCCTAGCTTTTAGCCAGAAACGTTTTGCATTCTGTGCATTTTTATCATTCGGCGCTTGCAAGTCGCGCAGTGCAAATTACAGCAGGCTTTCAGAAAGCAGGACCGGCCCATGGCGTCACGCATGGCCTGTGGGGGGGGGCACCTACTTGCGATATTCATTTCTCCCTGCATTTTCACCTCGGTGACTCGCAGCTTATCAAACGCGTGTTGGTTTTCATGGTCGGACTGGGGCATTAACGTGTCTCGGGCACCAATGAAAAAGTGGCCCGCAGTTGCAAATGGCAATTTATTCCGTTGGTGCCAGACTGCTTGAATATTACCCAAGGTGGAGTTTTTTTAGCCATGCGCCGCAAATTGCGCAATTTAAAGAATATGTATTCAGCAATGATCAAAACTACTCCCCGCATGGTGAAGTAACTCATCAAACTGGCCCACATAAAAGCGGCCAAGTTTGACCAAAAATACCGACCCATACTATTATTTTCCTATTGTCCTATAGGCTAGTCCGAGCCCGCATACATTGAACCCCAAAATAATTGCAAACTGTGCATAACAGTTGGGGGGGGCTATTTTGGACTACAAGTCCCATGATCTCTCACCATTAACTATGCTGGCTAGGGTTATGGAAGTTGCAGTCTAAAGCATCTGGAGAGCCACAGCTTGTAGACCCCCGCATCAGACTATCAACAGCGCTACGAGACTGCACTGGAGGCAGATGTGCGCTGCACACATTTCTATTAATATCATCGCGTGCCTTTACGTTGTGCGTCGGGCCTTCTAATGAGGTCCTGGTGCTACCTGGCAAAGCAAACTCTATCAAAGATGCGAGATTGTTAAAACGAGTACCAATTTCGGTTGGCTAATACTACTTGTATGTACGATTGCTCTGTTAAAAACAAAGTGCTTTGTTGAAAGTGCTGCATACATTACACGTAATTAATTTGTAGGGTAAAAAGAGAAGAGGTTCCAACCCCGATATACAAAATTGGACGCTGGAGGCAGACACGTGGTTTAATAGTTGTTCTGACTTCTTTCGGGACTGAGCGTCATTGCATTTAGTAAAACAGCGTGTCTGAGCGTAATCTGACTAAAACAGACAAGAGCTGCCCCGGGCCGTTCTCCGTCTTTCTCGCGGGCCGCACTTTGCACGGGCCTTACTCCACTGGAAGCGGCCCTGCGGCGGCTGCTCTCTTAGTGGCTGCCTTCCCGTCAGAACTTCCTCGCCGCATCGCTTCCGTTACCCGTGTCGATGTTCCTCCTCCGGTGAAGCTAAGCGCGTGGACTTCCGTTCCGGCGGCGCTTTTATATTTAGCTCCCACGCAGCTGATCGCGGCCATTCTGCGCCCACGAGGCCAGTCTGTAGGGAGACCCCGTGGCGCGCACAGAGGACGCAGGCAGCCCCGGCCACTCGCAGCTTAAAGCAAAAGAACAAAGACTGTTGGTCACTAGCTGTAGCGTGCGCAGCCGTGTGAACTAACCAACAATAGTGACACATTCCTACTTCGTTTATTTTGGTTAGTAGATAAGAAATGAACACGCCAGTTCTTGAAAAAAACGGATATGAGCAGTGTCCCTGATGGCGGACCAGAGACCATCTCTTCACCCTGTTCCTCTCCCCTACTCACGCTCCCATTTCTTCTTGCTTTAGTTTTCGCCTCTTTTTACTGAGCAGTTTAGTTCGTTGTTCCACCCCCCTGAAGTGGTATCCTCTTGCCCCACTCGTCCCCATACAGCTGAGTCAGGAATCTTTCTTACCCCCGACTTGGTGCCAGGGTCGGCTTTAGAGCCGGGCCACCCGGAGAACCAAATTAGCCCGCCTGCCACGCCAGCTGTGGGGAGTCCCTAAAGGGCCTGCCCGAGCTGGCCTGGTGGGTGAAGCCGCGGCAGGCGCCCTATTGTAATGAAATGCGCCCCGCTCTCGTGCTGAAGTTGGATGCGCCAGCAGGAGAGCAGGGTGCATTTTATTACAATAGGAGGGCATGGGGCAGCCTTTGAAAGTGTCTCTATTGAAGTGATCAACGCGTTGGAGCAGGGAGTTATTACTTCAATAGCGCGCCACTGCAGGTTTTGCAGCAGCGCTCTACTTTGCAGAGCAACTACAAATTTGGCGCCTCTAGCTCTGCCCCTGAGTCTGCGGGCGCCAGGGGTTGGGAGGTGCCACATTTTGTTGACTCACCCCGGGCACTGGCTGAGCTCAGGCCGGTCCTGCTTGTCGGACTTGTGAGCCCTGATAGACTAGGTTATGAAACCTGACATAGTGCACCCCTGTCCTTCCTGCACGGCTCATGGACCTTTGACATTGTGTCCTGAACAGAACTTCTGAACCAGATGACGGTCCCCTGACCGGATGCATCCCTGTAACTGAATAAGAGATAGAAAGGACTGGTGATGTGGCGCATATCCCTAGCCACCGGGGCGGACTGGCCTACAGGGAACTCTGGCGATTTCCAGGTAGGCCTCTGCATCATGGACCTTTCTTTCCACATTTTCAATGGAAAAGGAGTTGGGTATACTCAAAATGTGTAATATGGGGCCACTTTGGAAATTATTTCCAGAGCCTCTTTTGGTTCCTAGACCACCCCTGCTAGCCAATTGCAGGTACAGCACCCCCTGTGCATGGTACACTCTTACCTGCTCCTAGAAGTAACATGGTGGACTTGTTGGCTCTTCTATGGTGAACTCCTCAGCTCTGCTACACCAGGATAACTGGCTTGATGCTCTCACTCGCTGGCCCTGCACCCACATGTCTGGCAACCAGGACATGACGCTCATTTAGCACTCTTGTCACGCTGCACCTACCAACTCTTCAGCGTTGTGGACAAAATGCAATGGTAAAAACGTGTGCTCCTTGTTTCGATCTTATGCGCCAAGCTACAGGAGTGACAGCCAACCAGCATCAGAGAGAGCTTGTGCTGTGTGAGTCTTATCCCTGCAAGGGGGTCTTCCCATAGTAACGGCGCAGCCTTCCTTGCGGAGACGTTCATCTCCCCCCTTCTGTTTGGAAACCTGGCACAGCCTGGGGCTACCACTCGAGGACACTATGCTTACATCGTCGGGGATGTTTTGTGGCAACCTCTAAACACAGAAGAAAAGTTGAGTGGACTCTCCCGCCCGCTGCACACTATTAATACTGAACAAAGTCAGTCAGAAAAACTCAATTAGGTTCTCAGTACATTTCAATAATTACAACAGCTAAATTAGGAATTACACGTGTCAGAATGTCCATACATATTAGTCGTTTAGTAAGCAATAAATAATAAAGTGAGCTCAAGGTGTTTCAGATTCAACCCTTCATCAGGAGCACATTTCTCGCAGGTGATTTATAAGTCTTCAAACTTCAAGAATTATCTAAAGAGCAAGTAAAAAAAAAAAGATATATATGATCAATGTCATGAATATTTCAATTGATTATATATGAAATATGTATTTGAATGTACCTGGCTGACTTCACTTGGAATGGCGTCCTCAAAATAGCTTCTCTTGGGACTTTGAATGTAATTTCGTTCCTTTATTTTGTCAAATGGTTTCCCCGCCCGAGAGTAGGGTGTTCATTATGAATGGTGTGCAGGGGACATGCGTGTCCATTGCAGGACGCGAAACGTGTCTCGTCACAGCCGCAGCTTTCTGTGCCAGAGTTGCAGGTTTCTCCCCCGCGCCCAAAATGAATTTATCAAACCCTAAAACCCCCCTTAGAATATCATAAAATGATGCACTAAATATGGCAAGCATCAGACTGCGAGTTTATATAGCACAAGCCTAGCTAGGATGCAACAGAGGGCTATACAAGTCATTTGGGGTTAACCAAGGTCAATGGGAGGGGAGGTTAGAGGTTGCACTAGCTTGGAGAGCCTATGCTATACGGCTGGTCTATACCAAGAACTAGCAGGTCCTAGGTGATACCTATGTATTTCTTGAGTATGGAGTATTGAGTTTCCCTCCTGAACGGCATGACTGGGGAAGCGGTCCAGACTGCGATCGGGATGCTTGTCCAGTAAACAAGGAGGTAGCAAGGGGAAGGCCTGCTGTCGGGTTTTCTCTTTGTGTGCCAGTTTAGTCTTGAACCATTGCAATGGTATAGGGGAGCACGTCCCACCTGAGCCTGCATGTTTGTAGGCTGATGTTTGGGCAGTAGTTGCTTTATGATGCAGGCCATTTTAAAGAGGATCCTGGCGTGGATGGGTTGCCAGTGTAATTCTCTGAGGATGCAGGGATGTCACATTTCTTAGTGCCCTGCATGAGGCATGCACTGGCATGTTAAACGGCCCTGTAGGAATGGCTGGGACGCTGGTGAGGAGGGCGTTGCTTCCAACAAGGCGCGAGATTACCAGTGCCCGGGCCATGGTTATGAAATCTTCAGGTGAGAGGAAGGGTTTTATCTTCCTTAGGAGTGCTAGTTGATACCAGCTTGTTAGAGCTTTTATGTTGTATTTTGCTGGAAGGAGATATGGATGCCAATTGCAGACCTAAGTAATTTGGCACATAGGGCCAACTGAGGTATAAATCCATAATGGTGCATTTCATCCAGCCTTTTGATGCCCCCTCACCCCCTTTTTTTTAGATGGACTACTAGGCAGCCCTATATATAAGGGGTTTATCGGACACTTTTGCTCCCTAAAAATGGGCAAGTCTCCCCCACCCCCGAAATATGGCAGAAAAATACTCCCACAAAAATCGGCAATGGATACATAGCACACAGATGCGTGCCCCTTGCTTTCACCCACGCAACTCCATGGATATGTTTAGACCAGTAACACACGTAGTGCCACAGGAGGAAATTGCTATTCTTACTGATCCAAAGAGCTACACATATATATCTTTCACTGTGCATGAAAAGCTGGGTGCAAAGAGATATTGATTACAAAAACACTTCTGTTTATAGTTTAAAACACATTTTTACTTATTTATAAAAATGCTCCCATAGCTTTGTTACTCCCTAAGAATCATGTTACTCCCAAATTTAAAAAATAGGGAGTAAAATACTCCCACCTCGAAATCTTATCTGTATCACTGCTACTAGGGATACATTCCATTTAGGTGGGATTAGGTTTTAGGAAGGTGCTTGTCATCCAAGCATGGATGGAGGTATGGCATTCCTGAGGCTTGGAATATCCGGAGTACAATTCACTTCGAGTTATAACTGAGTATCATTTGCGTGCTGCTGAAGTGAGATGCTAGGGTTGTTGAGAACGGACCAGAGAGGAGATCACTGGGGAGGGTATCGATCGCTGCGGGAATGCACAATTGACTGGGCGAGGGGCAGATCGGAAGTTACCCATCTGGACTGCTTGTTATCTGTGCAAGAGGTAAGAGGTGATCCAGTTGAGACTGTGTACCCCTTTCTATCTGTGAGTAGGCTTGTAAGTGTGATGTGATACACCATGTTAAATGTGATATTGATACAGGAGAACCAAGAGGCAGGAGTCCCTGTTATCCATGATTTGGGGAGCATCATCTATGACCTGGATGGTGGCAGTTTCTGGGCTGCATTTGCGTCTAAATCCCTATTGGTGGTCACAGAGAAGATCATATTGGTTAATCCACTGGTGGAGATGATTAGCAAATGCTTTCTCCATGATTTTACCAATGAACAGAAGGTGAGTGATCGATTGGTAGTTAGCAAAGATATATGTCTCTAGCGTTTCTGAAGAGTGGGTGGATTACTAATGTTGCTTTGGAAGATGCCATGATCAAGCCAGGCAATGGCTGTTTGTAGGAGGGGGCTAAAAGCGGATCCTAGAAACTGTTTCATGATGGCGGAGGGAAGCATGTCGTCCTTGCATGAGGTAGGTGTTAGTGATGCGAGAGTATCAGCAAGGTCCTTGTGGCTGAAGGGGTGTGAAGGTTTCCATGGTTATGTTGTGCATGGTACGATCAGTAGCAGGGGGGCACTGATTTTGACGCATTGATATGTTGTCTGAATTTATCTATCGTGGGGATGAAGAAATTGCTGGTTGCGATTCTTTTTCCTGTGGACTCAGAATAGTGAGTTGGAACAGTGTTTGACTGCCACAAAGATGATGCTGTGATCGCCATGGAGTAAGACACACATTTAGCTTTCATGATGAGTGCCCGGACAGTACTCTGTAATGCCTTTTAGGATGAGAAGATTCTTGTGCTCATGTGTTTTGTGCCAGTGTTTTTCTTGTGTTTGGATAATACATTGATTGTGAGTCAGTTATTGGGTACACCAGGGAGCGGA
The DNA here is from genome assembly GCF_040938575.1 of Ambystoma mexicanum. NCBI lineage: Eukaryota > Metazoa > Chordata > Amphibia > Caudata > Ambystomatidae > Ambystoma > Ambystoma mexicanum. The sequence continues at coordinate 350,771,159 of NC_090924.1, forward strand.
GGGTACAATCTTGGTGCAACATTGCTTTGAAGGGGTGGGATATTTATCTCTACCTCTTCTTTCATGGTTTGGTTGAATGTTGGCAAAAAGGCGTCGATGTTGGGATATAAATTCTCCCCCTCAGCAGACTGCACAGAAGCACACTGCAAAGCACACTGAAAATAACCTTCCAAGGTAAACGTAGCTACGTCAGGGGTCAAAAATTCAAGTTGCAAGCTAGTAGCCAGACATAAAAACACCACTTGCCACCTCAATTCTATACATACACACAGCACACCAGTTCTTACTCGCCACAAGTCAAATATCACTTGTCAATGGCTAGTGGCGAGTGCAGATATTGTGCCCTGGCTAAGTACCACACTGTGGGATGTATTGACCCACTTTGCTGTACTATGCAGTATCACTCTAATACTTATGGTGCAAGGAACTGCAACAATGGCGGCAAAACTCTTGTGCGCGCCTAAAACCTACAAAAACCACGTTCCCAAGAACACAAAAAGATGGATGCACAACCTGCCCCCCATGGTGCATGTGTAGTGGAATAGAGCACACACTGCAGAATATGTGCCAGTGGGCTCCATGACCAGCAAACAGAGTGCAGAGAGAGAAGCAGCGCTTTGTAAATAACACTCCAAAATCTAAAAAGTCTGCCGGATCAGCAAATATAATGAGGATTGTGGCTAAAAAGAATACAGATCTCAGTTGTTTTTTATCCCACAGAGTTAAAGCTGAGAAAATAATGTATTTATGTTTGATGCAACAAATGTGGTTTTTCCTGGTTTTAATTAAGAATAAATTAGCTTGGCTGAGCTGCAACCCTTTGGAAGTGGAAAAACAGGTTTCTCCCAATAGGAGGGCCTTCCTCTCAGCAGAAACTCACAGGGAGTTTCTAATTGTGGGTAAACCCAGACTCTTGTCTACAGAAAGAGAATGAACAATAGCAGGCCCTTCAGCCCAGGAAAAGGAGGTGTGAGAGGGTCGTAAATGGCTCCTGGAAGGAACAAACAAGGAGGGGGATTTTCCTAGACTCCAGGGAGAGAAAAAGGGGCGTACAATTTGCTGTTAAGCATGAACAAAGAACAATGTTTAAAGACTCATAACCTATGATTCAAAATGGTGAAAAATATACCAAGGACATATCTGTTAGTCTAATTTTTGGCTGCACGTTTTAAAAGGCGGCAGAACCGTGTAACATGTTCAGGACAGGAATGGCAATATATGTGGTTTTATATGAATCCTAGAAGTGTGAAAATTTACACACACATTCCTATGTTAAACACACACATTTGTGGAAATTTGCATAAAGTTTAGAAAGTGTGTTCATAGCAAAAAGGACACATTTCTGTGGAAAGTTGAAACAAGACCCACAGCTGCAGGATTTTGAGGAACAGATGCTACATATAATATGGCATCTTTGTGTGTGATTTGTGTAAAAGTGACCAATGTAGAAATGTGCATTTAGCATAAAATCCGATTTTGAGACCAGTAGCTAAAGGGAGGTTTCTAAGAACTGGAAAGCAAACCATAAAATGTGACATCATCCGGCCTTGATCCAATCACTCAAATGCAAGGCGGAGATGAAGTTTTGACCCAGTCCCAGCTGACAGGGACAAGCTTAGCTAAGCCGGCCCATACACCCATTTTGTGATGTCATTTTAAAGGATAGAGACAGCTGACAACACATAGGGACTGACCGATTCACTCACTTTCCTGATTCTGGCGAAGCACTCTGATCCAGCATTCTACATCCAGCTTTAACATCTTTCCAGATCCAGATGCCAAGACTCTTGCAAGCAGTAGAGAACTATTGACTTTCTGCAAGGCCTAATCCTCAAAATTATTCTTGCAACCCAGTGAAGCGCTGTGGTGTGAGAAGGCCTTTTGAACTAGTATCCTGAAATTCTCTGGCTTGCTACCACTAGGCTTGCCTGAGTAACTCGCTATCCAGCTGATTGAAATATCCACAAACAAGGAAGGCAGATTCCGTGCCAATCCGGTGACCGGCCTCGCTGATCCGATCCCGTGCCTGATGTGCTTTTCTTCCTAGACCAGATCTAAACCATGACCAGAACTGATGGTCCAATTTAATAACTTATCCTGCGAGTATAAATAGGAAGAACTGTGACCCGTAGTATATTTGCGTTGTTTTATCCCAATCTCAAACCCATCCTATATTTAATTCAAAACCATAGTGTTGCTAGAACTATTTTTGCGCTGACTCTTTTTCTCATCTGAAGAAGTAGAGTATCCACAACAGGCGGTTTACGCTGATCACGTGACTGTAAGATCCATCTGTGGCATTCACTTTTTCATAGTCAATCTATTGTATCAACCCATCTGTCATTTTCAAAGTGCATTTCTGTTTTACATTCTCGCGCCAAAAAACGGCCTTTACTAAGACCTCTATAACTCCCTCAGTTTTTATGATAGAAACAAAATTTCAACTCCTACTTGTACCTACCATCCTTAGCTATCCATAGAACCCAAACCTGCATGGCAAAACGGTGCGATTCTCCCATTATAGCGAATATCACGTAAGGAAAAGTTTGCTGCGATTTTACATTTTGAGATATTTTATACGTGTGAAAGAGCTTTAATGTATTTCCCACTTGGACTTTGAGATTTCAAAAGTTTTCTTCTAACTAAATCATTGCTTGTGATTGTTTGCAACTGTTCAAAGCAGCTCCCATAGGAATTTATAACAATTTAAGTATTTTTGACCACATTTGGTGTTTTTGCTCAGTCAATTCCAAAGACAATTTAAAAGCCATCTGACAGCTGAAAAGTCAATTCCGTTTTTCTCTTGTGCTTGAAGGGGGAAGGTTGGACTGATATTCTGTTTGATTTGTGCTATTCCTGAATACCTGCTCTCTCCTCCCATCTCTTTACATTTCCTATTGGGGGTTTGAGGGGTGTTGCAGGGGGAACCCCTAACCATAGTGCCATCTGTTCTACACCAATTCAAAAGTATTCTTTTCTGTGCTGCATTTGTTTTTGTGCTCATTACTTGATTCATAGTGTATTAAAGATATCATTCAGTGTTCTGTCACCCCATTGATGATTGTTGTTTACCTATTCAAATATATGGTGATTAATTTTAAAATACATAAATAAATATTTACCTTTGCAAACTAGCCTGATTCCTGGTTCAGTGTGACCGGGGGGGTTCCAGGAGAAGGATGTGATAAGAGTGGTATATCGTTCAGAATATGGAACTTATAGATAAATATAAATAAGGGTTTCAATTGCGCATTACATGCTGGGCTTGACTTGGGTGCGTGCCGGATTGAAATCACAACACACAGTTGCCGGGGACACTGCGTCTTTAGTGGGTCCATGCCATACATCATGTTTCACTAGTCCCTTGACTTCTGCAGTATGTGGGATGACCCATATGGGGGATCGGTAAGTGCGACTCTGAATCCTGCCCACAGGGTTAGGGGGCAGCGGTGGTCAAGATCCACTGAAGGTCCATGAACCTTAAAAAAAAAAAGAAAAAACAAGTGATACAGCAATGGCCATTTCTGAATCCATATCATACATGAAGCACCCCATTATTTAAGTCATACTACACGTTTGGTGGGTAGTATATAGGTTGGTAACGGTCTGCCGACCACGTTAATTGACAGATGCACCACAAGGGCTTTAACCACTGTAGCAGGCTGTTACCAATCGATAAAACCTGCCAAATGCATTGTTTTGCCTATTAGTTCCTTGGCCTAACGTCTTGCAGGGGCTAAGGGTTGTTTTCTTTGTGAGTGAGGATGGGCAGCTGAGGAGACAACCTGTGTTTACTCAAAAAAAAAAACCTACAATGAAGCTGGCCTTCAAGAAAACGGTGGTGGGCCCTCCGGGGAAGTCCATCGGCCATTACCACAGCACTTCCAGCGTAATTGTAATTAGTTATTTATACCCTGAGGTTTCTAAGCGCGGACCTGGGGATCGAACCTGTGTTGTTCCATGTTGTCTTGCTTCCAAGACGAGCATGTTGCACCTGAGCTATCCTCCCGTAGCTGGGAGTTCTACAGGGAGAACGGTAGCTGAGGAGTAGAGTTGTCACAGGCAAGTGCACTCCAAGGGCAGGAGGGGACAGTGTGGAGAGGGCTACCGGGGGCACGGGTGGGTGGCGGGGCATGCAGGTTGATTGCAGAGTGGAAAGGGTAAGAGGCGAACAGCCAACAAGGCTGCTCTCAAGGAGTATATGTACTGGTAGTTAAAGGCTGTGATCCAACACTCGCCACCCACAGAGTGTTTACAATGCATCGCTAGCACTTTGAGAAGGAACATTCTGCATCCACATTGGTGTGCATGTTCGGATTTGTATGTCTGGTCTTCTATTGGATATCTTGTAATACCACACGGTGAAAAGAAGATGGGTGGCCTAAATGTATAGGATACTCCCATCCCTTTCCCTCCTATTAACTGGGGATGGGAGTATCCTATACATTAGGATACCTGTCTTCTTCTTGTACTTCAACCTCTGTGCTGGGGTTGTCTTACCTCCGCAGCACCCTGACTTTTCATAAGTATTTATGATAATATACGTTCTATGTGATTTTAATGAAAACTTGTATTTTTCAACGAACCAATATGACTGAAACAATACTGGATTAAAAAAAAAAGATTATTTGTGGGGGCTCACCCCTCATTCCTCCCTTTCACTATGTTTTTAATGCCCCTAACCCCTCCCCACCTGTTTTAACCCTGTGCCGCCCCCATATATACATATTTATTTTAAAATCAGTATTTTTTCAGTGAATTTCTTTTGGTGAAAAATGCCTCGAATAAAATGTTTTCGGTAAAATCACTGGACACCTAATACACTAAATGTCTCTACTATAGATTAGAATTGGGTGGGAATCTTTACAGATTTTTGTATTTTAATGCCACAAAGTGACCCATAAATTGTTTTCGGTCACCTGTAGTCCAGGACGTGTTGCCTCCGTCCCAGGCCACTTTAATATCTGGGCCTAGTATCCCAGGTTTGTTTACCACGTCTCAGCTGGAGGCTTTTCCTGGCAGCCAAACTGTCTGGTGTTCCTCTCACCCCCCCCAGCTTTGTTGGGGCTTTTCTCCTGCAGAGGCTTTCCCGTAAAGGTCTCCACCATTGGCCCAGTATCTAGCGTCCCATTATCACTTCGCTGCCATTTTTTAACGCGCGCTCATTTTGTGAGTAAATATGGGCTTTTCTGCTGCGTTTATCCCCCTGAGGTCCTTCGCTGCCGCCACCACCACCTCTGTCAGGATGTGGATCGAATGGAGTTTTCATCTGCAAACGCTGTACTGGCCTTTCCGAACCCTGCCTCCCAGTGACTCTCGGAAGACGTGGCCTTTGTAACTGGACCCCAACGCTATAGAGGGGATCTGGGTAATAGGCTCTGGTAGGGTGAACGCACTGGCCTATAACTGTAGCGAGCTGCTTCCCAGGTTTAGATTTTCCTGTAAAACTGTTCTAAAAAGGACTTTTCTTGTCAGGGGAACTTACTAAATGGATTGCTCTTCTCAAAGGAGCACAGAAAAAGTGGACTACTGTTCCTCTGTAGGACTAACTCATTTAAAGGTTGCTATTCCTCCAGTGATATCTAGTGAGCAAGTTCAGTCGCCGAATACTGCACCCTTTATGGCTGCATGCAAACCCACAATAGGTCCGGCTTGGCCTCGCCGATGTAGGAACACTAGACCTAATGTAGCTATTACTGGTAGCTGGCGAGGGGAAACATCTCAAATGCCAGCAATAACTGACAAGACCAAGAGGGACTTTGCCTTGGACCGCTGAAATGGGATCATTACCAATGTTGAGAAACCGCGAGAGAAAGAGCCTAGGAAGGCTTGTCCGGCAGAGAACAGGGCCTGGGGTTGTCAGAACCTCCGACTTAAGTCCTACCTAGGTTTAAGATTGAGGATTGGTGTGCGGATAAGAATATGGAGTGTATCTTGGTTGGATGTGGTACTAGTAACCTACCACGATATTTAAGTATTTACCGAAAGGTTCCACGAATTTGGGATTGATAACAGATTAGATTAATGCTCAATTGTATGTATATGAATCCTTTGTGACTTTTTTTGAGAATCTGTATATTGTCATTATTTTTCATGTTTGTATGTTTTGTTTTTTTGGTCTTTGTTACTGTGTGCGCCCTGATGCCTGCGGGCACCGGCGCGATATGAATAAATAAATAATCAGAAACTTTACTCTGGTTAGTCCAGTTGAAATTAACTAAAACTACAGACTGCATACACCTTTTGAATGAAACACTGAGGAGCTAATTTTCCCTTCAGCCTGAACGTCAAGGGAAGACGTTAATGCCTTGCGTAAGACTTAGACGCCTCCGATTGATCTTACCCCCCCATTTTCACTCATCTGTATGGAAGAGAAGAGGGGCAGAACGCAACTAGGGTTTCGGCCACCTCCCTTCCTCACTGCCATACGAATGCTCCAGCATTTGCGTCGGCATGGATTTTCATGTCGGCACAAATGCTGGGGATCTACAGGTGGTCCACTAGCTTTATGCACTAGTGGCATAAAGCAAGCAGATCTCATAGGTCCATTGTAAATGGCATTTACAATTACAAGTAAATGCTGTCCGACGTGCTTGCATGTCAGACAGCGTTTATTTTTGAAACTGAACACTACTTACCATGTGTGCATGGTAAGCAGTGTTAAATTAAAAATTAAACGCTCTCCGAAATGCGAGCATGGCAAGCGGCACTCAAAATTAGACGCTGCCTGAGGTGCACTCATTCCAGACAGCGTTTACTCACTTTGCACTGTGGAGTGCAAATGTGAAGGGCAAAAGACGGCGTACACATATCTTTTGCCCTTTACATTTGCACCCCACATTGCAAATGACCAGAATTTGCCAGTGGGGACCAGCTACTTTGCAGTGTAAATGCAATGGGACCCCACCGTCCAATTGCGAGGAACTCGAACATGAAGCACCCATGCTGTTTCTTTACCAATATTCTGTTGGAAAGCTCACGAATTAAGCACGGGATGCTCATATGGGACCAGTTGCATTTTGATACTTCGAATCCCAGAGCTATTTTGAATCAATCCTTCCAAGGTTAATGAATTAAGTACCATTAAATGGGGTTGTAGTCAAACCTGTCATTAAAGCACTTAGAATGGTAAGGAATCCATCTTGGAGTGCTATATGGGAGCGCACATTATTCTTTGTGTACTCTGATGTCAACCCCCTACTATCTTCGGGTTCCACCTGCTTGATGCTACTGTCTCTAAGTTCTGCACCTCTCAATCACCTTTGGGTCCTAAAATGCAAAGCTTTCCTAGAGGGGCTTAGCCTTTGGCCTGCCACTAAACCATAAGTAGCTGTATTTTTTTGCAAGCACTGTTCCCTGTTTGGGCTGGACTGCTTTAGCCTGTTTTGGCGGTGGGCCAGGCCAAGTTCTTCATCCTTTTAGTTTACGAACTCAGACTCTTTGGTGGAGTGTGTGCACAGAGCTTCCAATGGAAGCCACCCAGAAGTTGCATTCTGGCTCTACGCAGATCTAGAAGAGATACTGGCTAAGATGGAGGCCTCCTCCCCAACAAGACCTGCATCATTCAGCTCCTCGTATATTCTTTCCTGGCGCATGGCTTGATCATGGTTCTGATTCATTGGTAGCTTCTGCGTGCAGTCACTGCGCAAGCATTCTCCATCATGTCCACTGTGGAATAAGGAAGCAACCAGGTTAGCTTAAAATAGCTTTATTGCCTTATTCTTAAGTAGCATACTATGAGACCCCCGACACAGGCAACAACCAGGGTCCAACTGAAATAAGTTGAGCATCAACAATATCATGCAATTACATTCCATCAGCTATGACATAACGAGAAATCCATTATGGAACAACACAGTGTCATTGGAAGCACTGACATGGGCCGCAGGTGTTGCTAGAGCAACACAAACATTTATATACATTATATACATAACCTATGTACAACACACCCCCCTCCCCTAAAAACAAAACTTCTTTATTATAAGCTGCATACACAAGGGAAAGTGCAAATCTATCTCCTTATCTTTGCAATTCTGGATAGACTCCAGACTTGACCACCCTCCACACACACAGCATTATTAAAATGTTTTACTACCCTGATGGGCTCTGAGTAGAGTGGCTCTCCCTTCCTGGAGACAACCGCCCTCCTTATTCTGACCCAATCTCCAATTTCAACAACCGTTCTCCTTTTTGGATGTTTCTCATTGACTCTCTCCACCCACTTACTTTTGCGAGCATCCATCTTCCTCTTGACAACATCCACAACTACATCTGTTGTTCTTGCCCTGCCTAACCAGGCTGGTGTCACACATGTATTATCCCTCCGTCCTCTCATCAGTTCAAAAGCACTGATTCCTGTCTCCCTTCGTTGGGCCATCCGTAGAGCATACAACCTATCTCTCACGGCCACCCTCCTATCACAATCCGTCACATTGGCTCCACGTATAGCTTCCATAATGCTTCTATTAACCCTCTCAACCATACCATTGGCTTGAGGATAGTATAAAGGTGTCTTTTTGTGTTTAATACCACATTTTTCGAGATACTCCAAAAACAATTTTGCAACAAATTGTGGGCCATTATCAGTGAGGATGCTACTAGGTAAGCCTTCCCTCTCAAAAACATCCTCCATGAATCCTATAATGTTTTGACACGTCACATCCCTCAGAATCTTAAACTCTGTCCATCTTGAAAAAGTATCAATTAACACTAGAATGAACCTCCCTCTGCCAGCACCCAAATCCACCGGGCCCAAAATGTCCATTGATAAATCTTGCCACACTCCCGCTGGGGTACTAGTCCTACCCATTGGTTGGGACATGGCAGTGAGATTTTTCCCAGACAACACACACTCAGGACATGCACCCACAACTTTCTCAATCTCCCGATCAATCCCTGGCCACCAGTAATCAGCCTTAATGACCTCTTTTGTTTTACACATACCAATATGTCCTTGGTGGGCACAACCTATTAGTTTCCCTCTCAAACACCCCGGAACAACCAATCTGTCCCACCGATACAACAACTCTCCTCTCAATGACAACTCATTCCTGACCTCCCACATCGACCTTTCCTCCCCTGATAACAATCTTTTCTCCGGCCATCCACATTCAACAAAAGATACCATTCGCTTCCACATCTCATTAGACTTAAATACTTGAATCCACTCCTCTTTCTGTATGATGCCTTCAACAGTTGCAAAAACCATCTCATTTTCAGCCGACATATTTTTATCTCTGTCATTCACATCATCTTCAAGTTTCACTCTTGAGGCATGATCAGCCTGAACATTCTCTTTGCCAGCAACTACTTCAATAACAAATTTATGGCATTGTAATCTAGTCACCCAGCCTGCCACTCTCCTCGAAACTTTATCCAGACCTTTATTTTCAAAAATTGATTTAAGTGGCCTATGATCGGTTCTTAGGATAAATTCCTGTCCCCAAACAAAATTTTTCATCTTTTCTATGCCCCAATGGCACGCTAATGCTTATTTCTCCAGCACAGAATAATTTAACTCTGCACCCCTCAACATACGTGATGCATGCATTATTACCATCTCTGTGCCATCAACATCTGGCTGCAGCATCACTACTCCTACACCCGTATCACTGGCATCCACAGATAAGATTGTCTTTTTTCTCGTATCAAACATTGATAGAGGTTTTGCCATGTCAATTTTTTTTTTATTTCCTTGAATTCTTTCTCACATTCATTTGTCCAACTAAATTCAACACCTTTCCTTAATAATGCTCTTAAACTGGTTATCTGATCTGTGTAATTTTCAACAAATCGATGATAAAATTCAATGGTACCCAAGAAAGATCTTAATTCCGCCTTGTTCTTTGGTGAATGTGTTTTCAAAATAGACTCTACCAAATTCTTTTTCGGTCTGAGACCTTGTTCAGAAATTTTATGGCCTAGGTAATCTACCGTCTGAGTCATGAAAACACACTTTTCACCTCTTAAAGTTATTCCTCTTGACTTAAATATATCCAAAACCATACCAAGTCTGCACCTTAACTCCTTCTCATCCTTCCCACAAATTAGTACATCGTCTTGAAAACACCACACTCCATCCACTTCCTTCAATAACTTGTCCATGACCTTTTGGAAAACAGAAGAAGCGGATACCAAACCAAAAGGCATGCGTTTAAATTGATAAATGCCTTCATAGGTGATAAAAGCAGTCAATTTGCGAGACTCAACATCCAAACCAATCTGGTGATAAGCACTCGCCATATCAAGCTTTGCAAAATATTTTGCACTTCCAATCCTACTTAGTAGCTCACCCATATTGGGGAGGGGATGGCGATCCGCCACAGCACACCGGTTTAATTCTCTCAGGTCAATGCATACCCTCAAATCACCATTTCCCTTTTTCACCACGACCACAGGAGATATCCACTCCACTGCTTTAGCTGGCTCAATGATTCCTTGCTTCTCCAATTTCACCAATTTGTCACGCACAGCCTTCCGCATCGACAACGGCCTGAGTTTCGATGCAACAGGATCGCTCCTTTCCTTTATTACAACCTTGTGAACCATTCCCTTAATGCAACCAACTTTATCACAAAACACTTCAGGATACTTTGTCACAAATTCACATTTGGTTGCGTGCCCACTAGGTTCTGGAGAATGAATCACATTCAGTACCTGTTCTTCACTATTAGGGTCCAACTTAATTTTCAATCCCCTCTGCTCCCTCCAACCCAACAATGTTTCTCCTCTTTTGGTGACATAAATTCTTCCACATGTCATCCTCCCTTTAAATTTAAATTCAGCATCACAGCATCCCAGAATTTCTATCTTGTCCCCATTATATCCCCCCTGGAATGTTATCAGATGGGAGCAAACATTTGACATCACCTCCAACCACATTTTCAAAAACCATTTTTGACATCAATCTAATTTTGGAACATGAATCAGCAAGCATTTAACAAGATGGCCATTTACTTCTATCCATGCTGCAGGATGTTCACACTCCAGATCCTGCACATTTTACCATATGCACTGTGACTATTTCGTTCTCTGAAGTATCAATTTCTTCGGATGAGGGATCATCATATTCCTGTATGAGGAGGGTTCCCTTACTTCCTGCACCTATTCGATAGTTTTTACAGCAGTTCTCAAAGTGACCCCATTTTTTGCATATACTACAATTAGCTCGCCTCCCGGGACATATGGGGGATGTAGATAGATGGCGTGCGCTTCCACAACAAAAGCATAACCTGTCTTCCCTCTTTACATTGAATTGGGAATTATCCTTCTGGGTGCGTTTATTACCTTGTTCAGATCCCCATCCCTTAATCTGGGTATTTTCACTTCGCCTATTGAGTCTACTTTTCTGTTTCTTCCTTTCTTTGGGGTAGGCTCCCTTCTTATCGCCCACCCTTAACACCTTGCTCGCTGCCACTGATTTACTCTCTTTTACAGACAATTTTGCTACACATTGCAATGTATGTTCAATCCTTTTTGCAATGCTAATGACCTCCTCCAAGCTAGGATCGTCTTTTAACCAAATCTCCTCACGTATTTTATAATTTGAACAATGGATCATGAACTGATCCCTTATATGTTCTTCTAACCCATTACCAAATTTGCAATGTAGAGATAAATGTCTCAAGGCAGTTATATAGTTTTCAACAGATTCTCCTTCTTGTTGGCATCTCATGCCGAAGTGATATCTTTCCAGCACCGTGCTAGTTTTAGCTTCAAAATGCTTATCAAGTTTCATCAAAGCAATGTCAAAATCATTAGCTCCTTCCTCGATGTCCAACTCACTAACATCAGGTAATGTGTCATATATCCTCTGACCTTCATAGCCCAAAAAATGCATTAGCATGGCAACTTTGCGCTCAACTGAAATGCCATTACCACATGTAGCCTTAACATAATGGAGAAAACCTTTTTTCCAGGGTGCCCATTTTATTCTCGGCGGGCCTGGTGAGGGCATAAACACTTGAGGGCCCGGAACTCCAGACAAGGACATTTTCTTTAATGTCGAGCGTGGGGCTGAGCAATGCTAATCACTACTGTCAGAAATACAAAAACAGCCTAGAACCAGTCAGCAGATATGTGTCAAATTTAGAATTGCAAATAGAGTGAACCAACGTGTTGCACTGCTACTCTTTCAAATGAGAAGTTTGAGCCTTCCAAATAAGGCAAGTTTCGGCTATGCAGTACAAAAACAGATCCTAACATGCAGCCATGGGGGTTAATTCCTCAGGAATGTGCCCATCCAATTTACAACGCACTGGGTGAATTTCGAATTTTCAGTTCCTCACCGGAGACTTTCAGAACAAAAAACATCAGCTGGTTGCCTTCCACGAGGGGCCCTAGGCAAAATCAAACGATCCACATGTACAGCGGTAATGTGTACTCTTCGGCGCCACAGCCACGTTCACTCTAGCATAATAGCGATCACGTGATGGCGCGCGTAACGTGATGAGGAAATAAAACAGATATCGATGCCCAATCCGCAGCTGCGTTCATCCGCAGCCGCGTTCACTCCTCCTTCGATTCAATTGCGTGGCTCGCAACTTGAAGAAGGAAGAACCCACTGCGCCACACACTGGCGGCTCAACTCACAAAGAGGCGGGAACTGCTTTACTTCACTGCCGTCAGGGATCGTCGCTGCCTCCAGGCAGCTACCCCTCGCCAGCGCTTTGCAGCTGCTGGAAGCGCTCAATGCACAGCCGTCGCCGCCGGAGCTGCGGCAGACTCTCCCGTATCCGCCACCTGGCTGCTCCCAGTCAGAGCAGAGTCGCGAAAAATCCGCTTGACCGCCGTAGTTGACTCCTGCAACGAGCACCCCAGCTGATGGCTGCAGGCACCGGACACACGGCAGACCTCAGCCGTCGGGTCCAGACTGCGCAGGGTGCGGCGGCAGGGGCCGCAGGACCGAGGGGGCGCCGGTGCTCCTCACCTTCTGAATTCCTGGATCTCGGTGCCGAAAAAAAGGCACGCCGGGGATACTCCCCGCCCTCCGTGTGTCGGAGACTGCCCCCAGTACACAGCAGGGCACAGCACGGTCCTCAATCCTGAGTAGCTACCTGTGGGATTTCGTTTCTCCATCCCATCCTCGTCGCCATTGTGGAATAAGGAAGCAACCAGGTAAGCTTAAAATAGCTTTATTGCCTTATTCTTAAGTAGCATACTATGAGACCCCCGACACAGGCAACAACCAGGGTCCAACTGAAATAAGTTGAGCATCAACAAAATCATGCAATAACATTCCATCAGCTGTGACATAAGGAGGAATCCATTATGGAACAACACAGTGTCATTGGAAGCACTGACATGGGCCGCAGGTGTTGCCACAGCAACACATAAGTTATATACATTATATACATAACCTATGTACAACACCCATGCTCTTGCAGCTGTTCGTAGGAGTCGCTCATGCTGACCGGACATAGCAATGTGCAGCAAGGCCTTGCTCGAATTGTCCTATAAGGCCCAAAGGAAGATGCAAAAAATCACGGTATTCGTGTGTCCCGTGGGGGTGGCCCGGCCAGGCCTCTTAGGGTTACCCCGTACATTGCTGGTTTCCTGCCCTCCCTAAGTAGCAGAAGGCATGGAATCCTCTTCTGCCTGGTTCACCTGAACTCATACAAGGCTTCTTCTGCGACCCTCACACGTTCCATCAATCCCCTCATGGTCTTTGATATCAAGCTCAGCCTCTCCTGGAGAGCGTTGGCAACCCCACCCTGTTCTCTTATTCCGAACCTGATGGAGCATGGCTCCCCTCACTGCATCATCAATCACCCGCATGCATTTCAGGCCCAGGCGCTTCAGTGCATGGGAATCGAAGCTGAGCTGACCTGAAGCTTCCAGGAGCTGAACCGCTCTGAGACGCATGTTCCGTTCCTCCCTGTAAAAAGCACCAAAACTGCTCTCCTTGGCCCAAAGCCTGAGCATTGTCCTTGAATGAAAAATGGTGGCCATCTCCCAGATGAGATTGCCTGCAACACTTCCTCAGAAGAGCCAGTTTGACAACTTATTTTAACAGAAAAAGACAGTTTTACAAATGGTTTCCTTTCCAGATGGCCATGAAAAAGGGTTCGAAAATGTGACAATAGGGGTGAAAACAATAGGGGTGGAGTGGGGAATACATTTGGGAAGAAGACTGGATAGTAAAGCAGGAGGGGTTATGGGTGGCTAAAGATGGCGGGTGGTCAGCCCCCATTTAAAAATAAGACACATGTCGTGAAAATGAAGATTTTGCTCAATGGCGTAAAAAATTGCACATTTTACTCTGAAAGATGTGCAGCATTTCCATCACAAAAGAGTGGAAAGTAGAGAACGATGCCATAATATTGTTGGTCACATTATAAAGTGGGTAAAATACAATACACAAACATGACCACTCTATAGAGGCAATGCCAATGGAAATCATGGATGAAACCGTGCTGGTGACCATTAGTTATCAGCATTGAAATTGGGGAACACCCTGGTGACCCCCGCAGCTCCTGACAGCCTCGGTTTCCCATTACTTTTCCATTGACCGCTATGAATCTGCGCCGCAGTGATGTCACCAGCATGCACATGTGTTAAAGTGCACGGTTGCTAGGTCTGGAAAAGACCGGGGGCTACGCCAATGTCGGGACTCGAGGATAGGTAGGCTTTTGGTTGTAGTCCCTGAGCTTCTACCCGGACTACAACCAAAAGACCCGGGGGTCTAGCCCCCCAGTAACAAGTGGAGCCAAGAGGTTGCTGACCGTTGCCCATATTGTGTTTCCCCAATGATCACTGAAACATTGTGTAAGTGTTGGCAATAAAAAGTAAAAAGACAGTGGTTTTGTATTGCACATTACGTAATATTACACATCATAATAGTAATAATAATAACCATATCATACATAATGTGCACTTTTGGGCATGAGCTCCAGGGTTGTGCCCCCTGGCCCGTGCCACCATCTGCTTCCAACAATGACGTGGCCCCGTTCGTTGCCCTGTACTTTTCTTCTCTCTTTTCCTCCTTTTCTTGAGTGGGCAGGTTCTTGGGAACAAGAAAAGTCTTCTGCTTACGCAGATTACTTGTGGACACCCCCTGTCCCCCCATCCCCAGCAGGTGACTGCTCTGGTCTCAGTAACCGGCTACCGCAGTGTGTGGTTCTTTATAGCAGCGCCAGGGCTCAGTCAACGCACTCAAAGCGCTACATTTAGACAATATGATCAGAATATGGCAGCATACTCTGGAATAGGGCCTGCGATTGATTGATTTATTTATAAAGCGCTTTACATCAAGGCGCTGGATCAAGGAAGGGTTCCTAGTAACTGTCTTCTGTGCGAGTTCAGCCTGGTCTCGGATGTGCTGGGCTTCTCTGCGTGGACAGGGCACGTGTTTTTAATCGCTCTGTCCCTGTCTGGCAGACCGATGGATTTCACGCTAATCCTAGATGCGTTTAAAGGAGAAATCCTCTCTTATTTCCCAAAGCATCCCACACCCCCACTCCTTCAATCCCCCACAATCCGATTGAAATCCGGCCTCCATCTAAAAAGAGATGTCCGCGCTTGTTCCCCTCTCCCCTGCCGCCGGACGCCTCACCAGCAGTTCCGCGGCACCCCTTTGCTCCAGTCCTCGTCTTCCTGCGCGCGCGCGCGCATTGCCATGTCATCCTTGGGGACATGAGGGAAAAGAGGAGGGATTTAAAATCAATACCCGGCACAACAGAAATGGATAGGATTTAAGTAAAGGTCCATTGGAGGTCTTGAGACCCTCAACCTAATCTCTTTCCGAGAGGTGGATTTTAAGAAATGATTACGACCGAATTGTATTTCAAAGAACCTTACAGGAGCTTACATGTTTGGCTCTAAAGGATTGTTCCCCAGCTCCCCCAGGAATGTCTAGGAAATGAATGGTAAAGGGTAACTTTTGAGGTGCACTGCTGCTGTTGCACTGGTCACGATTGCGTAGAATTCAAATGCAAATGTACAGGCCCTTTGGGTAAAATCATTATTTCCTGTGCATAATAGTTGTCGGCTGTGCACTGAATTATACAATAGCACAGGTTGAGGTCATGTGGGATTTCAACTCAATTTAGAAGGTTGCTTTGTTTCCAAGAACTTTGTTGGAAATTTGTGGGAGTATTTTGCCCAAAAACATCAATGCAAACATGAGGGATTTATGGACCATTCCAAAAAGCTTGACAGCCTCATATGTTTCTAATTGGTGCAATGTAGAAGCCGGTCCCCATATTAGGGCCTCCATCCAATGGGGTACCCCCCAATGATGACCATCAAAACACCCCACTAACTTACTATTGTCAGTTATCCAGTGGTCCCTGCAAATCGGCGCCATTACACATCAGTGACACACATGTTACGTTTCAGTACATACGTTCTCCATGTCTGCACATTGCTCCCACCTAAACATACTATCCCCACCGCCGGTTGATAGTTGCCCTGTATTATCCGTGCAACACAACCGGCTCAAAATGTTTGCACGTGATGTGTCTCCACATGCCTTGAGTGTCACCGGCTAGCAGAAAATGAGAGCGCCTTCCAACCTCAAAGCCCAAATACAGAGGTTATTTTCCCGCTCTCCACAAGGCTTCAGCAGCGCAGATACCTGCCCAATTTCTGCTCTGCCGCAACAAATGCACTTATTTGTAAAGTTTTGATGACACGTTCATGAGCATAGTTGCCTATTTCACGCAATGCACTAAAATGTACACATTGTTCCATTTTCCACACTGTTTAAATAATGCACATTTTGCAGTTTTCACAGTAATGCTCATTTGCCCCATTTTCCACAACAATGCGGCCATGCATGTATCTATCAACTTTCCAGAATGCTGCAGCAATGCACACGTTGTTTCCACAATGGCATAGTACATGCACAAACTACATGACATGCACACACTGCCAATTTCCACATGCCAAGTAACAGATTTTAGTAGTTGTATGTAGAGATTGACAGAGTACCTGTTTTCACAGGCTCAGTAGCTGGTATAGCCGGTTCTTATCTGTCCGGTAAGAGAAATTACAATGTTCAGATGCCGGGTTTCACATATGGCCACTTGTCATTTGCCCACAAGAGGATATGCCCACCTCCGCTATGCTCATTTACATGCATGGCCAGGCCCCACTGATATGACCAGGCTTCATATACTACACCGTTTACATCATGCCCAGTTATAACCATGACCACTTTCCATTATGGTCATTCATTAATATACTCGTTTGCCATCATGTCCAGTTGCATATATTCCCAGTTGTCAAAAATATTTCCAAATTACCATGTCCTCTGCTGCAGTTATCGATCACTCCCAAATGCCTCGGACCCCTGCAGTCCGAACTTAAGGGGGGCATGGCGAGTGCCGCAATATTTGCAGGGTTAGACTGCTGCAACAGCCTATGGGGGAGGAGGGGTTGACAAAAATCAATCTATTGAAAGGTGTTGGCCTTAGGATGCTTGATCAGATTCCTCCATTGCTGTGATCTCTTCTCTGGCTGCCAATATAGAAAAGCCTGTGACCTTTAACCTCTTGTGTATCACTCACTGAGCATATTGGGAGAGGAGTCATACATACCTGTCTAAACTATTACAACATTATGCGTCCAGGAAAAAGTCTTACAGCCTAATTACGAGTTAGGCAGTAAGTGGTGAAATTGGTGGTAACTGAGGTAACACCGATTTCACTACTACACCAAATTATGAGTTTGTGTTTTGAGTGGAGGATTTACCTCCAGCAAAACCCTGGAAGTAAATCTTCCCACTCAACTCAGAAAAATCGGCAGATTTGGCGGAATTACCACACCGGTAATTCCACAAAAAAGCCCGATTGGGGCCAATGCACCCCAAATAAATGGGGAATTACACAGCCACACCACTTGTAATCAGGTGGAAATTCCACCTGACCAAGTGGCGGTAACAGTAATTCCTCAGGGCTATTTTTTGCAGGATTTACCTCCGATTTTCTGCCTAACTCGTAATGAGGCCCTTAGACTCGCTCATATTGGGTGTGGGCAGTTCTCCCATGCCCATTAGAAATGGTAGAGCTAGATTTCCCATGTTCGGTTAGTAGTATGGCCAGCTGCCATATTACCCACTTGCAGATATTTCTGTTTATCACATGGTCAGTTATAGGTCTGACCGGCTGCGCATGTTCAGTGGCAGATCTGGCCATGTCTCATGCCCCAGAGCGAGAGACATGACTCTTTCTCACATGAACATTGGCGGATCTGGAAAGCTCTCAGACACGGTACCGAAAAGGCCAGTGCCAACATGCACTGGAAGGGATGTGGGCATGATATGCCATGCCGACAGATGTGACCAATTATCAAATGTTCAGCAGCCGATATTGACAGCTTTAAGATCTCTCGTAACATGCATGGCAGCTGCCATGTGCCCAGGTAGAGGCATAGTCCGCTTCCACATGGCCAGCACCTTCATCTTTCCCTGGGCCTGGCAATATTTCCCCACCGCTGGTTGTGCTGTGTTTTGGATCGGTCAGCGGTGGGAGCCAGGTGGTCGCCTCTCTGGGAGGGGCACGCTGATCACTGGACTTCACTCTATCTGTATGTAGCATGTCTCAGAGGGATAGGCGGGCTGAGGCTTGCAAGTCTGAAAGGGACAGGCTGGTCGAGGCCTTGTATTTTTTGTGTCTGCATGGCTGGATACCATGAAGGGACAGACTGGAGGGGCAGGCTGGCAGAGACCTGCATGAATGCCTATGAGAGATATGCTCTCTGGGGCCTTGTATTCTCTGTATCTGCATGGCTGAATGCCAGGAAGGGACAGACTGTAGGGGCAGGCTGGCAGAGAGCTGCATGGATGCTGATGAAAGACATGCTCGCTGCGGCCTTGTATTCTCTGTGTCTGCATGGCTGGATGCCAGGAAGGGACAGACTGGGGGGGGCTCGCTGGCAGGGACCTGCAGGAATGCTTAGGAGGGACATGCTCACTGGGGCCTTGTATTCCCTGTATCTGCATGGCTGGATGCCAGGAATGGACAGACTGGACGGGCAGGCTGGCCGAGACCTGCATGGATGCATAGGAGAGACATGCTCGCTGGGGCCTTGTATTCTGTGTCTGCATGGGTGGATGCTAGGAAGGGACAGATTGGAGGGGCAGGCTGGCAGAGACCTGCATGGATACCTAGGAGGGACATGCTCGCTGGGGTCTTGTATTCTCTGTGTCTGCATGGCTGGATGCCAGGAAGGGATAGAATGGAGGGGCAGGCTGGCAGAGACCTGCATGGATGCCTAGGAGGGACAGGCTCGCTGGGGCCTTGTATTCATTCTCTGTGTCTGCATTCGTGGATGCCAGGAAGGGACACACTGGAGGGGCAGGCTGGCAGAGACCTGCATGGATGCCTAGGAGGGACAGGCTCACTGGGGTCTTGTATTCTCTGTATCTGCATGGCTGGATGCCAGGAAGGAACAGACTATAGGGGCAGGCTGGCAGAGACCTGAATGGATGCTGATGAGAGACATGCTCCCTGGGGCCTTGTATTCATTCTCTGTGTCTGCATGGCTGGATGCCAGGAAGGGACAGACTGGAGGAGCAGGCTGGCAGAGACCTGCATGAATGCCTAGGAGAGACATGCCTGCTGGGGTCTTGTATTCTCTGTGTCTGCATGGCTCAATGCCAGGAGGGGACAGACTGGAGGGGCAGGCTGGCAGACACCTGCATGGATGCCTAGGAGAGACATGCTCGTTGGGGCCTTGTATTCTCTGTATCTGCATGGCTGGATGCCAGGAATGGACAGACTGGACGGGCAGGCTGGCCGAGACCTGCATGGATGCATAGGAGAGACATGCTCGCTGGGGCCTTGTATTCTGTGTCTGCATGGGTGGATGCTAGGAAGGGACAGATTGGAGGGGCAGGCTGGCAGAGACCTGCATGGATACCTAGGAGGGACATGCTCGCTGGGGTCTTGTATTCTCTGTGTCTGCATGGCTGGATGCCAGAATGGGATAGAGTGGAGGGGCAGGCTGGCAGAGACCTGCATGGATGCCTAGGAGGGACAGGCTCGCTGGGGCCTTGTATTCATTTTCTGTGTCTGCATTCGTGGATGCCAGGAAGGGACACACTGGAGGGGCAGGCTGGCAGAGACCTGCATGGATGCCTAGAAGGGACAGGCTCACTGGGGTCTTGTATTCTCTGTATCTGCATGGCTGGATGCCAGGAAGGAACAGACTATAGGGGTAGGCTGGCAGAGACCTGCATGGATGCTGATGTGAGACATGCTCCCTGGGGCCTTGTATTCATTCTCTGTGTCTGCATGGCTGGATGCCAGGAAGGGACAGCCTGGAGGAGCAGGCTGGCAGAGACCTGCATGAATGCCTAGGAGAGACATGCCTGCTGGGGCCTTGTATTCTCTGTGTCTGCATGGCTGGATGCCAGGCAGGGACAGCCTGGAGGGGCAGGCTGGCAGACACCTGCATGGATGCCTAGGAGAGACATGCTCGTTGGGGCCTTGTATTCTCTGTGCCTGCTTGGCTGGATGCCAGGACGGGACTGACTGCCTGGGTAGGATAGGCGACCTGCATTCATGCGCGCGAGGCCTGCAGGTTGGCCGAATCCTAGTATTCTCTGTTTGGTGGCATGCCTGGAATGTACCGACTGGCTTAGACTTGCATGCCCGCGAGGGACCTGAAGCCTTGTTTTCCCTGTATCTGTGTGATGGCATTCCTGGAAGGGACAGTGGAAGGGACAGTCTGGCGAGGGGGGAGGGACAGGCTGGTCCCTGGATTTCTCTGGCGCTGCAGCGTGTCCGGGTTCCCCTGGGCATTGTCAGAGCACAGAGCAATCTCCACGGTCTACTACAATTCGGACGTTATAATCTGCAAACACGCTGCACGCTCCCTGGCGTTATAAACCGCAACTCGTTGTGATCATTTTCGGAGCTCGTGCAACCACGACAGCTAAGGAGGTAAGGTGGGTGCAAGTGAGCTTGCTATGAGGAGAGGGGTTGCCCAGTGAAGAGGGGGGGGCATGTTTTCCGGTGGGTGAGAGCAGGGCCGGCCATAGCCCCCCAGGGCGCCAGCTCTGGGGCGAGCCTTTCAAGGGCTATCCAGAGCTGGCATGGTGGGAGAAGTGTCCTTTTGAAATTAAATGCGCTTGAGGGAGCGGGCGCATTTAACAACAATAGGGTGCTGGTACCCTATTGAGATAATGACCTGCCCGCTGTGACGCAGGAGTGGGCTGGTTTTCTTTAGCATCAGCGCCCTATTCCAGTGATTAACTCCCTGCTCTGGTGCGGGAGTGGGGGGATAATCATCTTACTAGGGTGCCGTAGCACCCTATTGTTGTTAAAGGTGCCCGCTCCCGCAAGCACATTTAATTTCAAAAGGACGCCTTCTCCCACCACCGAAAAGAAACATGTGGCCCCTCCAACTCCCCCCCCCCCCCAGCCCTGCCAATTGTTGACCAGGGGCGCATGGTGATGGGGGCACCAAATTGTTATTTTTCTGCCCAGGTCGCTGCCCCCACTAAGGCTGGCACTGGGTGAGAGTAAGTAGTGCCAAGAGCCTGTGTGAAGAGTAATGGAGTTGGGGCCTGAGGCGTGGGGTGGAGATGGGGGAGGGGGTAGTGAAAAGAAATAGACACACAAGCCACAACGTATTTATTAAGCAGAGTTTCAGTGTTATCAGATGCCTAATTATTTCGCATGGGGAACCCTTCCATTTGAACAAATACGAAATAACTTCTGGTTTAACAAACAAAACCTTACACATATTTTCTTCAAATAACAGATACAGCAATTAATAAATTCATAATTTACCAAAACACACAATTAAAAATTACAGTTCACAGTTACATCATAGCACAAAAAGAAAACAAAAACAAGACAAGGCGTGCTAGAGCTCCTACACAAGACCAATTAAAATGTCCCATCACCATACCATTATAACTAAAATGTCTTCCATGCAGGGGTGTTGCTAGGTGTGGAAAAAACCCAGGGCTACGCTGATGTCGGGACTGTGGGACTCAGAGCTAGCTAGTCTTTTGGTTACAGTCCCTGAGCTTCTATCCAGGGATACAACCAAAAGACCCGGGCTATAACCCCCTCAGCTCTCCTCGCCACGGCGCCACCCCAGCAAAGCCTCCATGCATCTTAACAATGCCAATAAACGTAAAATTTGGTTGAAGCTTTTCTCTTCAAAGTGGCCCATATAATGAAGGCCAGGTCACCGTCCACCAGCCCTGGCTTTTTAGTAAACAGTACTTTGGGTTTTGTGGAACATGGTTAAGCGCAATCTATTATAAGAACGGGAGGGCCAAATCAAGCGGTGCAAAATAAAAGGTACATTCTCTCCAAAGGAACCCCCATTACCCACTGGCCTCATTTCCCCCAGATTATAGGTATTATGAAAAGTACTTTCGGCAGCGAACAAGTGGAGGTTCTTCTTTGGCCAATGAAATAGTGGCCCACACTCTAAAATGGCCGTCCGTTCCTTCTGTGTTGAAATGTTTGAGTCATACCCAAAAGGGAGTTTTTGGTAACATGCGTTGCAAATTGTACATTTTAAAGACTATGGGCCTCATTACAAGTTTTCCGTTCCGGTAGTAACGGTGCCGTTAAGCTACCGGCACCTTTGCTACCAGACCGGCAAACTACGAGTTTTGCGGGCGGGCGGGTGGGCGGGTGCCCTCCCGCCCACCAGGTCTGACCTGACGAGCGGAACGGCATCCGCCCGCAGACACTGACGTAAGCACCGGCCCCATTCTGAATGGTGCCGGTGCTAGGTATTGCATGAAATTACTGAGGGCAAAAAGCCTGAAGCCCAAAAAGTCAGACCCCTATTTGTTCGAATATATATATGTGGGGGGGGGTAAAGTTAATAAAAATGTATTGGGAGGGGTGTGGGGGGGTCTCCCCCCACATATATATGTGAACAAATGGGAAATAAAAAAAATTTAAACCAGACTTTTGGGACTCAGACTTGGATTATGTCATTTCACGTAGATCCCCGGTGCTAAAGTTCTCACCATTCACATTGAGCCCTATGGGGTTCAATTGGGAATGGGGAGCATTTTATTCCGGCGCCCGCGAATAGGCAATTACCGGGTCTGGCGGGGCCGTAATGACCCGGTAATTGGCCATTCGTGGGCGCTGGGAAAAAAATTATACCGGCGGCAGCCGTGCTGGTATTTACCGGCACGGCTACCGCCATACTTGTAATGACCCCCTATTTGTTCAGTAGCACTGATCAAAACTACTAGCTGCCCAGTGAAGTAGTTCACAAAACTGGCCCACTTTGCTGAATAAAACTGGCTCACGTAGACCCAAAAAACGGCCCACGCTAGCGCCCTGGGCCTGCTCGTCGGGCATTGCCCTATTGCGCTGAGAGCCAGCTGAGTGAGCCAGACTTCCTGCAAGTCTGGGACTGAATGCGGTCACATAGCAGTGGATTAAAGAGAATAATTTCAAAATCATTTTCAACTGTGTTCGACTCTTCATTAGATATTTTTTGACAAAGTATAATATAAAACATTTAACCATTCGTGGTAATTACAGGTGTGCGGCCTGCACCGATGGCTAATCAGCCTATGTCCTTTTTCTTCATGGTCTGTCTGTAAGCCATTGGGAGGCCTAGTTTCTCCCGCCCATGTTACTAATGGGACTTTTTTTGTTTTATGTTTTGGATTATTTGTGAACGGTTTATTACAAACCTTTTCAAAACTATCTACATATTTTATTGTTACAAGAACATGGGAAATAAATCTGGGTACAAGCATCTGCGATTGTGGTGGTTTGAGTGAACATTTTGTTAAGGCTTTGGAAACATTTAATTTGGATTTGCTGGGCCCCCACTGTAAACAGGGGTGGACTGGGAATGAAAAGAGGCCCTGGAAATAATTGTCAAAGTGGTCCCCTATTACATATTTTCAGCAATCCCAACCCTTTTCCTATGAGAACGTTTGAAAATAAAATGGGTTACCACAGAAAAGAGGTGCAGGGTGCAGAGGCCTACTGGGAAATCTCCAGAGTTCCCTATAGTCCAGGCCTACGCCTGACTGTAAAGAGTTGGGAGACGACTCCAGGTTGAAGGTTTGATGCCTCTGCAGTGTTGGCTTCCATCTCAGGTTTAAGGATATAGTTTAAAATAACATAAACCAATAGCAAAACATATTTCAATTTGTCATGCACACTATATTTATTGTCCTTTTATATTCCCATTAGCACATCCATGGCAGTTGAGTAATTTAATGCGAATGCAGGTGCAACTTGTGGGCTTTTTCTGGCATGCCTTTTCTTTTTTTTAAATGTAGCCAACGAAAGTGTTTTTGAAATTCACATTTTGTTTTTAGAACTCTCATCTGATGTAAAAAGTGCTTTCAATTGCAGCACTTTGCTAAGTTCTTCAGGCAAGCGCATCGACTGTGCTGTTTTATTTGGTTATTCAGGAGCCGGCCCTTAACACCTCACAAGTAGCAAGTAACAGCTCATCATCTCTAAAATCAAGTGAGCTTGCATCACTCTCTCATTGCAAAATCTCTTTACTTTTTGTTTTCTAAAATATTTGCTGGAGGCTGCTCAAAATGAAATTTACAATGAAAAAATACATCTTTTACCAGAAAGTGAGGCAAGAAGTAATTTGAGGTGACTGTTGTCCTGAATTGGTTTACCTCCTACTTCAGGCAGACACCAGGCTGTTCAGATGAACTTGTGGCTTTCTAACAGACTCCAGGTCTCCTGCGGAGTCTCTCAAGGCTCCATCCTCTCACCAATACTTTTTAACCTTTAATTGTAGCCTCTGGGCACGGTCCTCAAAGAGGTCAATATAGCCATCCACCAATACGCAAACGACACTCAGTTGTACATGAGACTATAAAGCCTGCAGGACATCATACGTCTCCACGATTACCTGGCCATCCTCCAGTCCTGAATGTCAACTGCCTAACTCAAATTAAGCCCATCAAAGACTGAATTTGTCCTCATCGGTCCACCCGCTAACAAACAACTTGTCCAGCAATGGCTCAATGATATGCGCCTAGCAGGATTGGATCTTTCAATCTCTCATACTCTGCAAAATCCTCAGGCTTCACTATTGACAGCAATCTGTCCTTCGAGAAACACATAGCCAGGAAGGCCCAAACAGCCTAGCTCAGAATCTCTACCCTTTGAAAAATCAAACCCTTAATCTAGCTGCAGGACTTCTGGACCACAGTGCAGGACCTTGTGGTCTTGCACATCGATGGGGGAATGGCTCTCCTGACAGGACTTCCAGCTGCTCACTTGGCTCCCCTAAAAGCAGCCCACCATGATTTGTAGACCTGGTCCTCATGCCGCACCAGGCATTATGGGCCCATAAGCCCTATTAAATTTCCTCTGTGCACTCATGCCTTTTAACACGGTTTTCATGTCCCATAAGGCCCGTTACAGGCTTCAGTCCAGGACTATAAACTCAAATGTATCCCTTGGAAGGCTAAAAGAGCAGTCTCATTGGACAATCTGTGGGTTATATGAACCAATATAGCCTCCATATTTGATTATATAGCACACTGAGTGTTCAAAACCTCATTCCAAGACTACTGGCAATACAGGCGTACTGCAGCCGATTCCCTGCAACCACATAGACACATTCATGTGTTAACAATTTCTATATACTTCTACATACTATGCTGTATCAAGAGCAACGCAGGTTAAAATAGCTTTATAGAGCTCTCCCTTGGGCTGTATCAGACATTATCAGGCTGTATCTACCTGCTCCTTTCAGTAAGGCTAAGCACCTTGAGGCCATCTTCGACTCCACCCTCTCCTTCTCTCCTCACATCTCTGACATCTCTAAGAAGTCACACTATCAGCTGCACCTCCTCGGAGGTATTCTTCCTTTTCTCACTTTCCCCCAGAAGCTCACTGTCTCCAGAGCCCTGGTCCACTCTAGGCTGGACTACTGCAACAGCCTCTTTCTAAACCCTCCCGCCTCTACTCTCTGACCTCTACAACATATCCAGAACAGGACTCTGAGACTTGTCCTTGGATTCAAGCCCAGGTATTATCTATCCAGCCCTGAAATCTCTCCACTGGCTCCCTGTGACTGGGAGGATAAAGTTCAAGACCCTCTGCATCACCCACAAGGCTTTCCGGGGCCGGGGAATACACTACATCCAACTCTTCCTAAGAATCTTCCCTCTTGAGCTCTCTGCTCATCCACCTCCAACTTTCTGAGGGTCAGACGCTTCTCCAAGCAGAGAGTTGGGGGCAGATCTATCTCCTTGGCTGGGGCTCCCTTTGGAACAGCCTCCCTGCCTCGCTCGAACATGAGCAGGACCACCTAAGGTTCTGGAAGCAACTCAAGAACTTCCTTTTCACTTCCGCTTTCTCTCTCCCTCTCTGTTGCTGATGTCCGTGTCTGCTGCGAATACTGGTTACCTGGCCACTCACTGAACTTACAGGACCAGGCTCCTGCACGACCGATGGCCCTTTCACTGCCTCAGGAACTCCCAACCACTTAAGGGACTTTATCTGCAACCCTACAGTCCCCTAATTCTCTGCACTTATGAGCCACCTCCTGGTTGCACTTAATAGTTACTTGCACTCTCCCCTCCTCCCTCATACCCCTGGCACTTCACTCCCTCCTCCCCCCGGACGTACGCAATCTGAATGACACAAGGCCTAGTAAGATCATTGTTTATTCATCCTTCTGTCCTTACTCCCTTGTCTTGTCGCGCCTACAAACACTTGTGTACAGGCACGTTACAAATGACATATCATATCATATATCATATCATTATTGGTTTGAAAACCTTGTTAAATGCCCTAGCTGTTGTCGGGCCATCCATTCAGTCTTAAGGGCCAATAATCCATGGTATGGCCCTCATACCCTGAAGGAAGGATTCGGTGTAGCGAAGGCTGATAACCTCCGAGAATTGCAGGATTTTCCCTTCTGACGGAAGTACCCCAATCGGAAATGAAAGCAACAGAATCAAGTTCCACTGCACCAGCATTCCTTGTCTTTAAGACCGAAGTTTATTTGCCAGTGCACCGACACTTGAAAGTCATAGATCTGCCGCACAACATGCCAGCCACCATGTGTCCTAGCTCCCACCCTTTCCAGGCTCCGCATCACTGCCACCGCTCTGCCTCTCCCTTGCTTTTGCTCTTTCACTCACCCCCAGGTTTACCCTCTCCACCTCTCCACGGTTCCGTGCCATCATTTCTTCTTTAAAACTCTCTCAATTGCTACTCCTCAAATTCTTCTTACTGAAAAAAATATGAATTTTCTATTGTATGCATTGCCTTCTGATTAGAATTTTACTCTCACTCCTTATTAACTTGTCTTTCTTTATGTCCTTCTTATTTGTGTTTTGTCGCCCCTTGTTTTTGCTTTTCTGTTACGTTTGAGTCCATCCCTTCCCTGTCCCCACCTCCTCCCGATCCTCAAAGCTCTCCCTGTGTGGTTCAAAATAGATTGTTTTAGAGAAGGCAGGTGTTTCTGATGGAAAATATTTTCAAGAAATATATTTTCCAAGCAGGGCTCAAGTCGAGGGTACACGTGGGTGGACCAAGTTGACCCAATTTTTTAGAGGGTGGATTCAGTCCCCCCCACACCAGCAAAAATGAGAACAATGGAATGTCCTCTTTGAATTTATGAATTAAAACCGACCTCGGGATCAAACAGCAGTCCTAAGGTTTGCAGGCCGGACACTTCATCACTGCACTATATACCCTGATGAAAAATAACAACTAAAGGTGAAATGTCCCATTTCGGTACTGTAGTTCCCAGGGAAAACATTTGCATTGGTTTTTGGAGTTTAAAACAAGCACACCTTTTAACGTTTTCAAAAACACTTTTGGAAGAAAATATCCTCTCTTGGTTTTGTGTTTGTGTTGATTTTATGAAAGGAAAATGCCATTCGTTCTGTGCAATTTGGGTGGTTATGCAAAGCTAATTTAATGAAATGTGCATGTTTCACCTTGATATGCTAATTTCTGGTGACATCACATCCCACTGCGTTTGTTGATGAGTCCCCCCACTTTAATTGTTAGCACTTGACCCCTGTTTCCAAGTAAAATTGCTCCAGACCCGTGGCATTGCGGTCATTTTCACGTTTGGGCTTTCTGCTGTTGCCTGCCTCCCGCTATGCCTTAACTTCCTCCCGCTATGCCCCCACTTCCTCACGCTATGCCCTCCCTTGAACGCCATGTCCTACAGACCACAGTGCTTGTGTCTTGAACCCGGCCGCGTTGGGTACGCATCATGTCCATATTGGCAGTTAAGTTCGAGCCATGTCTTGAGACCTTTCAAATCTCTTTTTGCAAAGCTAGGCACAGCCGAAGAACACACAGTTGGCTAAACCATGCACGCAGGGAAGGAAGGGCTACTGCGTGATTATATCAGTAGCGCCTGTCGCGAAAGCACGCACAGTACGTTGTTCAGATCTATAGGAAACCGGTTTGATGTGGCGTTTTCTGTACTGATAACACGTTGGCTTCCGGCTGCTTCTGAGTTCAGGCACAGCTGCTGAGTGAGCGCCAGTGTATCAGCAGAGGCGTAGCTAGGATTGTGTAACAAGTGGGGCCTGAAACTGATATAGTTGGACCACCACAGTGACATTAACATCGATGCATGCCCACATCATGCAGCTGAGTGGGCATTCACAGATTTTGGGTGGGCCTCATGTCCTGAGAGGACGAGGCCCTGGAGCCCCCTCAAACGCCCGTTTCTCTTGGTGGGATTGCCGTGCGGTGCCCTGAGTGCAGAGCGCTGAGCGTGCTTCTGCCCTCTGTCCTTGCCACTGCCAGTACCCTTTAGGGGTTCCAGTGGTGTTGTGAATACAGGGTACTTCTCCTTCAGCGAATCATCTTTCTAGTCCAAGTTAGTCCCCCCGGCGAGCTCTCGACATATTGGCCCATCCTTGTATGCCGGGTGATTTACCTGCTGTAAATGAATGGGTGCTTGTTGAGATGTTCTAGAATGCTCTTTATACTTGGCGTGTTCACCAGTGGCTTGTCGTCCGTGGAACACTCACATTAGCCAAACAAACATGGATGCTGTGGAGACTTGGGACAGTATGGAATTTCTTGGGCTTCAGGACCCTTCTGAGGCAGTTCTTAAATCCTGGGGTGGGGGGGTTCAAAACCTTTGCGCAGGGTCGGACTGGGGCATAACATTGACTCGGGCCCCAACTAAAAAAAAGTGGCCCACTGTTGCAAATGGAATACTCTTTGTGACAGACTGTTTGAGTAGTACCCAGGGGGGGGGGGTTTGATCAAATGTGATGAAAGTGTGCATTTTAAAGAAAATGTATTCAGTAACAATGGTCAAAACTACTAGCCACATAGTGAAGTAACTCATGAAACTGGGCCAAAAAGGTGGCACAGTTTGACCCAAAAATGGGCCCACACTAGCATTTTCCGTTTTGGGTTTGGACATTGCCCCATTACCCTATAGGCCAGCCCGAGCCGGCTCTGACGGTGCAACACACCGTCTCTCTGCCCTCCCTCCACCCAGTCTTCTAGCTACATTCTAAAATGCCAACGCTCTCCTCTCTCCATTCCCCTTCTATGCGCTACTCTCTGTCCCTCCCGCTATCTCTACACTGCCCTCTTTCTCTACCCTGTGCTATCTTTCCTCGCCACGTGCCCATGCCTTCCACCTCACTCCCTCTCTTCCCAATTCTATTACCTGAACTTCTGGATGCAAAAGAATTGAACTCCTTGGAGGTCCACGATTCGCCATTGTATCTGTGTGACATCAGGGTTGCGCACATCATGTTGCTTATACACTGTATTCACTGTATGCATATCAAATGCTTATGGGGTACAGGCTGCTTGTGAGTGATCAGACAATTTGGCACCTGCATAATCTGTATGGTTGCATGCCTGATAGCAGATCTAGCTGGATCTTGTGGGGTACAGGCTTCTTGTGAGTGATCAGACACTGTGGCGCCTGCATAATCTGTATGGTTGCATGCCTCATGGCAGATCTTGTGGGGTACAGGCTGCTTGTGAGTGATCAGACAATTTGGCACCTGCATAATCTGTATGGTTGCATGCCTGATAGCAGATCTAGCTGGATCTTGTGGGGTACAGGCTTCTTGTGAGTGATCAGACACTGTGGCGCCTGCATAATCTGTATGGTTGCATGCCTGATAGCAGATCTAGTTGGATCTTGTGGGGTACAGGCTGCTTGTGGGTGATCAGACACTTTGGCGCCTGCATAATCTGTATGGTTGCATGCCTCATGGCAGATCTTGTGGGGTACAGACTTCTTGTGAGTGATCAGACACTTGGCGTCTGCATAATCTGTATGGTTGCATGCCTCATGGCAGATCTAGTTGGATCTTGTGGGGTACAGGCTGCTTGTGGGTGATCAGACACTTTGGCGCCTGCATAATCTGTATGGTTGCATGCCTGATAGCAGATCTAGTTGGGTAGGTTCGGTAGTAGGTCTGAGTGAACAGGCTGGTGGCGGGAAGTGGTCAGACTCCTTACATCTGTTTTTGTAGCATTTCCCGAATGGATAGGCTCACTGAGGCCCTGAATCCCTGAACCAAGCCTCGAATGTTGCACTTATTAGCCATTTGGTAGTTGGTATTTGACTCTGCGCATGTAGAGACATCGAAGGGGGGAGGAACTCTTTATACCAGGCTAGAAGCTTGCAAGTTGACATGTTTACATTTTTAGCCCAGCCTGTTACTGTATGGTAGCAGATCTGAAATTGACAGGCTGCCCCGGGGAGGCTGCACACACTGCATTTAGTAGCAGACTTGAAATGGACAGGCGTGTGCATGCCCTGCATCCACTGTGTGTGTTTGTTAGCATGTCTGCAATGGACAGAGGGCTGGGAGCTCTCAAAACACTGTGTTTGATAGAACGTCTGTAATAGACATGCTAATGAGGACAGGGGCCTGCATATACTGGATTTGTTTGATAGCGTTTCTTGGAATGCACATGCGTGCCAGTGCCCGCTATGCACTCTGTCTGGTAGAAAGACTGGAGCAGAAATGCTTGTGGGTGCCTTGTACTCAAAGCCGGCCTTGGGGGGGCGAGCCAGGCGACCGCCCGGGGCGCCACGCCCCCCAGGGCGCCATTTGCCCCCACCACGCCAGCTCAGGGGAGTCTTTCAAGGGCTCCCCCGAGCTGGCGTTGTGGGAGAAGGCACAGCAGGCTGCCTTTTACTGTAAAATGTGCCCGCGGCGGCAGGTGCATTTAAATGCGCCCCTCTGCCGCAGGTGCCATTAGCCCTTCACCACGCCAGCTCGGGGAGTCTTTCAAGGGGTCCCCCGAGCTGGCGTAGTGGCAGGAGCCTCATTGTCATCGAATGAACCCGCGGGCTCATTCAATGACAATGGGGTGCTAACGCGCCCTATTTAACCTTCTCGCCGGATCAAGGAAGTAAAAAAATATATATATAAATGGCCCATCCTGGCCCTGCCCCCTTCCGCCCTGCCCCCTGTTAACCAGGGCGCCAATTCGCCCAGGGCGCTGCTGCCCTTAAGGGCGGCCCTGCTTGTACCATGAGGGTGTTTAGTAGCATGGCTGCAATTGACAGGCTTGTGAGTGCTTTGATGAGAGTGTATGTATTTGGTAGCTTGTCTATGAGGGCCATGTTTATTAAGACCCTCCTCTGGACACAGATTATAGAATTATTTTTGGCTGGCGACTGGGGGTATCCCTTTTGTCACTGACTCCTGGGCTATCTTAAACCCCACTGAGGGTACATGCTATCACACATGTGACCTTTAGCATCCATCTGTCAGGTTAGATCAGAGCATGGGGCTTGCAGTTATGTTCCAAACCTTAACTATTGTTGTTAAATCGTCTCCCAGTCCTGCAATGACCAGGCGGGGGGTTTATTTGAATGAACAAGGGTCTACCTTCTGGAAGCAGCAGAGCGTTGTGTGTTACTAATGCAATTCGTTTCTTGGGGCTCTGGGTGATCTGCACACGGATACTGGAGTTGTGTTATGTTGTTACGTTATGAAGCTTTTATATTGCACCAAATCACCACCGTAGTGGTCTCTGAGCACCTGGATTTCGACATATCGTGTCCCTGCCAGGGATGACCAGACATTACTCTGAGGAGAGAAGAGGGGATTGTAAAAGGGGACGAGAAAGCAGGTAGTTTGTCAGCCCTTGACGAAGTTGGTGTCTCTGTGAACAGTTTGTAGAATGATTGGGCGCCAAATGTTTATGCCTTGGGCCTATGCATGTATCTTTTGCTCATTGCTTGGCACGCAATTTCTGTTGCTGCCTGCGTCGATAGAGTAACCTAACAAAGTTCTTTTCCTACGGAGTCGGACATCCTTTTTTTTTCTACGGGAGATTGGGCATGCACAATACACGTGCAGCCCATCTCCCTTTAAGAAAAATCACTATAACACTATTAGAACCCTAGAGGGAGCTCCGCTGTGTGAATAGTGATCACCACAATGTTCGGGGAGTGCAGGGCTGGTAATTGCCCTGAGCCCTTGCTGAGGCCTTCGCTTTGCCTGGGCCTTCCTCGGCTCAAATTGGCATGCTGTTACCAGCGCTGTATGCCCCCGAATGTGGGGGTGATCCCTATATCATACCTGGCAGATCAGGGGAGGGAGCATTCTAAGCCGATGCTCTGATTGAGTTCCAGACAGTGGGTGAGGGATAATAGAGTATTGCTTGCGGGTCTTCTCTTTGTGGATTAGTGGATGTCAATTTGCTGCACGAGGAGCATGTGCTACCCCATATGTGGAGCTAAGCCACCAGCTATTCTGGTTGTGCGCTGTCTAGTCAAATGGTCGACAGACAAAGGGTCGACAGTCAAAAGGTCGACACAATTTGGTCGACAGGTCAAATGATTGAATTTATTTTTAGTTATATATTTTTTTTAGGTTTTCGTTTAGGGAAAAAAAGTGTTTTTTAGCAAACAAAATGGGGTTGGGGGGACCCCCCCAAAAAAAAAATGTTGAAAAAACAAAAAAAATTAAATTCGATCATTTGACTTGTCGACCTTTTGGTGTCGACCATTTGACCTGTCGACCCTTTAGATTCGACCATTTGACCTACAACCCTGGTGTGCTACTCGGGACTGCTTGGTAGATGATGCATACAGTCTTGAACAGTATCCTGACTGGAGAGGAAGCCAATGTAGTTCACGTAGGACGGGGTGATCAGTCAAATTTATATGAACGCGTAATAAGATGTGCTGCAGCTTGATGGTCTGTTTTTAGGGGAGCCAAGTGAGCTTTGTCCGGGGGGCATTTCCCCATCGATGTAGAAGACCTCAAGGGCCCGCACTATGGTCTTGAGGTCTTGTGCCAGGATGAAGGGTTTGATCTTGTGAAGGGTGGAGATATGGACCCAGGCGCTTACGTTATGTATTTCTGGAAGGACATGCTTCTGTCAATGGCGAAGCCTAAGGAGATTGCTGAAACCAAGAGTTGTGGATCAAATCCTTTCTGGGCTCATATAATTGAGCTATTGTTGGACAAGTTGTTGTTTAGCGGGCCGCCGAATGAGGACAAATTCAGTCTTGGATGTGGTATATTTGAGGTCGGTAGTTCACATCCAGTACTGGATAAGTGCTAGGTAATCGCTGAGACGCTGATGGCCTGTGGGTTTTATACTCTCATACACAACTGAGTATCATCACATATTGGTGGATGGCTATATTAGGATCTTTGGAGAGTGTGACCTGAGACACCATGTAAAGGTTAAAAAGGATCAGTGAGAGGATGGAGCCTTGAGGGACTCTGCTGGAGACTAGGAGTCGGTTAGAACGTAGCATGTTCATCTGGATGGCCTGGTGTCTGCCAGAGAGGTAGGTGCTAAAACCAATTCAGTACAGTGCCAGAGAATCCCATTCTGTCGTTGAGGAGGGAGAGGAGGATGCAGTGGTTGACGGTGTCAAATGCAGCAAAGAAGTCAAGGAGGACAAGGAGGCATGAGTCGCCCGTATCCATAATTTGGGGGGGTATCTTCCACCACTTTTGTGGTGGCTGTCTCCCTGTACACCCTATACAGCAATGATGCGTCACTATTACATTTATATATTGTGTAAATCTCAAATATTAGATTCTAACAAAAAAAAGTGGTGGTGGAACTCAGGAACCCAATTCAACAAACGTCAACAATGGAAGCGTATCTGGCTTTGCCTTTATGCATTTCATTTT
Organism: Ambystoma mexicanum; assembly: GCF_040938575.1. Classification (NCBI taxonomy): domain Eukaryota; kingdom Metazoa; phylum Chordata; class Amphibia; order Caudata; family Ambystomatidae; genus Ambystoma; species Ambystoma mexicanum. The sequence goes on from NC_090924.1 coordinate 350,805,216, forward strand.
AGAAATATAATATGTAACGTGCTTGGTGCACCCAGAGTCTTACCCTTTTGTCTGTGCTGTCCTGTCTTTGTGTCTGTGATGAATCAACTTCCGGGGCACCAGTGGTTCAGGGATGAATATCGGTTTCTAAACCATCAATCAACCCCACACCTCTAGTACACCAGAAGGCATCCAAACAGATTGGAATACAAGTGAATTATAAGACCTCCTTGTCCAATTTTTGGTAACGTGGACGGAATGGGAGGCTTATCTCTGCAAGGTCGTGGATCGTTCGTTAGTTGCAACACAGTGAAAATACAATTATTAAAATTATTACCCAGTGATAAAAGGGACTGTCCAGTCAAGCTTCTATAAAAATATCAACTTTATTATTACTACAACAGACAGTTCTAGCACACTACAAAATACAACCCACCCTGTAAAGGAACACAGAGGACAAACAGTTGCACAAAGGAAAGGGATGCACTCTGGATACTGACAGGAGGGTAGTTGGTAAAGTAATAAGTCTTACTGTTCAAGATTATTTGGTTTCAGCACCAAAGGGGCAAGGGTTCATAACTGTCTCTAGGGGCCTTTGGAGAAGGATCAGGGGGGCAGAACCACAATGTACCTGGTGCTGAAGAAGTTCTTGGTGCTCGAGCGTCAAGGCAGTTCCAGGGTGCTTCGCAGCCCTTGAGACAGAGTTAGTGGCAGGAGACAGCTGTGGGTACCAGGTGGCAGGTAATTCGGCAAGCGAGGCTGGACGGACATCTGCAGGCTGTCCAGCGCGGTGGCTCAGGGCCAAGAATCATCTCTGTGCTGGTTGGCGGATTTGGGATGCTGTTCTAGGCGTCTTGTCTGTGTGCTGGCTGGGTACTGGTTCTGGAGCTGATAGACAGGTCCTACGAGTACAGTATCTCCCTCTGTTTGCTGGGAGATGTTTAGGGGAGGGATCTTGCTTCCCTCTTGGAACTCCTGGCCTTCCTTCACTGGCGAAAGATGTAAGGTAAACTGTACCATCAGCTTGGGCCCAAATGAGTCCTTCTTCTTACTCCTTTCGAAGTCTTCAGATGATCTGCTAAGTGAGGGGTTCAGCTCTCTTTTAACACCAAATGGGCCCCAGTGATTGGTGCAGGCTAAGCCCACCTTAATGAACCAATCCTGGGTCCACACAAACAATCTTCTGTTATGCATGAGGTCGGAACGAGAGTGCTCTGCAAAAGGACAGACAAGAGTGTAACAACATATACCTAAGTCCCACGCATCTCCCTGTCTGTTGCAGATAAAGTGTCTCTCTGGTTAACTGGCCCGATTCATGGAATATTTTGTATGGTTCACAGTGACACTCCGCTGCTGACAAGTGACTTTGCACAGCCCTCTGACTGTTGATTAATGCGCAGGGTTCCCTTGAAGTTTTTAGTGGGAGCAGACTTCCTGTCTCCCCCAAACCACATCTGTTTCCCCTCTGAAAAGGGTCAGCTCTGCAGGAGTTTGCCTATGGTAAATAGTGGACCCAGACATGCATTTCACTGCCTTTCATGCAGAGGGGTGGGAACTAGCTTCAAGTTGACACATTGCATACCAAAGGGGTGTTGGTCCTGCCTTCCTGTTATCTGTCCGTCAACCAAGCCCCTTTCTCTAGGCTTGACTCAATTATCTCTCATTATTATGCACTGCCACCAGCCAGAGAACAAAAGGAATGCAGATCCATGAATGCTTTGATATTTAAATTAGTCTGCTCATGGCTGGAGGATGGTGTACCTTCCCCCTTCTTGGAATGCATTGATGTACCCTGGCTGTCACATTCCAGCTGATTATGACAGAGGAAAATGGGGCCTGTAGGCTGTGTCTTCGCGGAGTACATGTGACTATGCTTTTGGTGCGGGAAGCAGAGGAAATGGGTGCGGAATGGCCACACTAATTTCTTGGAGGTTGGTCTCCCATCATTCATTTTCATTTATCAATAAACCAAAAAGTCCAGTCGAGCGCACTCTCCCCATGCAGATGGTCGAATTCCTCATAGCATCTCTATTGGCATCCATGCACAACCTCTGTCTAAACATGGTTCTAATTCTGCTTATTACCATCCAAATCACTTTGCATGTGCAAAGTGATGGCTTTGTGCACTGTTACGGTCCTCATGTACTGTCAGTCAAATCAAAATATTCGCCTTTCCTCTTAATAAATATAGAATACAAATTCAGCTGCCTTAAAGACATATCAGTCATTTCAGCCAGTCCTAAAAAGCCCAGGGGCGGATAATGGTGAGAACGTGTTGCCTGATGAAAAATAAATCTGTGAAGCGAAAGTAGAATTTAGGGAGTTGCACCAAACTGGACCTTAGGCAGAGAGCATAGGCCTGGAGATGCGTACCTGAGGTGGCCAGGTGCTGTCACAGATTAGATGGCCAGTCCGTGAGTATGCTCACCCTGACTGTGATCGTCTGACTGGGTCTACCGTGTGAAAACAGGGTGGAGCTAGGGCGGGTTCACACACATGTTAAACGCTGCTGTGGTGCACTGTTGAGCCCATCTCTCAGAAAAACTACGACCAGCACAGGCCGTGCAGCGAAGCTAAGTCTGCAAGCGTACCCAAGTGTCATTGACCAGAGGGAGGAACTCAGAAACAGGGGCGTAAGAGACAAGACAATTCTGTGGGGAACAAAGCCCAGCCTAGGACCATACTACTGAACCAATAGATTTCAAATGTAGGTCTGAGTGTTCCATTCCTCAAGCGCCCATAAACATATATAGCAAAACGGCAGATTATGCCGGTATTGCCATGGCTAGTGACCTTTGGGTAGCTTGCAGAGGTTGGGGCAAGGTGATCACTGGCTATGGCCACTGATCTTGCCCAATGGACACTACGGTTGGCATGGCAGTGGCAAAGGCATTATAGAAAGCCATCCCAGTGGCCAATACAGAAGCCTTGGGGACTGGGGTGATAAGCTGGGCAATGGCCAATGCAGGTGGCTTTGGAGGACACATGGCCAGGTGCATGTGGGAGAAGATCTGGACCATGTGCTACTGGCCATGTCCAGTGGCCAATCATGGTGACTTGGGGAGCCCGGGGGAATGGCCAAGTACCATGCCCTGGGCCATCTGACCGCAGGCCACTATGAGTGGGTTAAGGTGACCCAGGGAAAGGGCATAAGCTAAGGCTAGTAGACAATGTTCTTGTGATAGTGTATATCATTAAACCTTCCTAAACAAATATGTGTGAAAAACCTAATTTCTAGCACATAGTGGTAAAAAAGCGCCAAAACGTAATAAATTGACGTAATGTTGTCCTTTTCATCTACATGGTGCAAAAAGTGTAAATGTCGCCTGCAGTTAAAGATTGCTGGAGGCATTAACAATGGATGCCTATGGAGACTCCCTGCTTTTACAAGGTGTAAAAAGTGGGCTGATTCCATACAAATCCATAGGCTTTATGCCAGCATACATATGTATGCTGGCGTTAAACCGTTATTGCTTTGAGGCATAGCTGGGACGCATGACTGGCAGAACTAGTCTGTTCATTGTCTCAACTGCCGCGGAACGTTCATGCCTTATTAAACACAGGCGAAAAGAAACACACAGGTTACACCTTGCACGGCACAAGCACAATACCGGTAGAGGAAACTTGGAAAATGTCACTCCTTGAAGTATCAGGTAAGTGAGGCCCAATTCCATAGAGACCAAACTCTACCTAGATCTAGCGAGTATAACTCCAGGACACTGTGGACTAACAAACAATGGCGTTCCTGTTTTTTGTATTTTGGAATTAGAACTGACGGGCGAGAGAGATTGCAAGCAGGAGGCTGAATAACAACCTTGCCCATATAACACCAGAGATATTTCTACTATCCTAAGATCCCGACTAACACCCAGGGTAGGTGACAACAAACCCATTGAGTACTTTAGATAAGATATGACATAGTATCTTATGTCCGTTTTGTATAATAGACGATTGAAACAAATTACTTACATGTTTTTTATTTTGTCCCAACAGAGCGAATCAGGACAATCTAAAAAAAAAGCATAGAACGTCGTCCAAGGTTGTAGGGCTAAATGAGGAGGCCCGTCGAAAAAAGAAGACCAATATCTACATATAGAGGATGGTTACCTAAATATAAAGGGTCAATAATAGACCTAGTGCAGCCGAATTTTGTTAGCCACTTTAGCTATTTCATAAGATTGTAAGGCTCATAGCAGCATAGCCTAGCGCACGTCCTGTGTGAGTAGCAACATAGATTATATGAGAGGTATAATAAGAGCAGTGGCCCTTGAGGAAGTTCTATGGACACATGCCAACAAGGAATGAACAAAACATGTTGGGCTGATCAAAGGGATAACTAACCAAACCCGCACAAGAGAATACATTTGATCACACAAAGTCTCTCTTACAACCGACCTTAAAACACTATTTAACATAGTATTTTAGTTATATGTGGCTATATGTTGAATGAATCACTGTATTGGCAAAATGAATTGTGGTTTCTGTTTTTAGATATTGTTAATTGTTTAATAACACTGGTTTTAGATGTACCTGTACATATCATTATGTTGTATAAATTGATTTTGTATACATAAGGAATACCTTAAAATAATCTCGTATGTTCCGTACCTAAAGGCTAGAATGAGTTATGTCTCTAGCAGTCCATCCAGGTTTGAAAGGATTGGATATTGTCCCAACTACACCTCAAAAAAAAAGAAATCCCCTGAATAGGGGAAAAAAAGTTTAGAGATAGGCATTCATTTTAAACGCCTGTATGTACACTTCTCCACCACCCCCTACACTCCCCCCTCCGATACACAGAGCTCACCAAATGATCCCAAGTTCATCTACCCAATTAGCCAGATTCCAAAACCTAGCACATCTCATTTCTAACACCCAAAAAAAGTGTTCTATTCAGAAAGAGCATTTGAATGTGAGCATCCTATGCCCTTTTTCTTCCCTTTTGCACATTTGCACAAATAAGGGGGCATTTGTGTGTATTCCAATGCAGAGCCCAAATTCACAATTGGAAAGCAAGATATTGGGCCTCATTACGAGTTGGGCGCAAAGGGATACCGGGCACCGGTAAGGACACCGGTGCCCGTAATCCCTTTGCGCTCTATTCCGAATTCCCTTAGCGGGTCCCGTCCTTTACGCCTGGTTTTGCCAGGTGTTAAGGACGGGACCCGTTAGGGTATTTTAGAGCTAATAACAGTACCATAATTTGCGGTACCGTTATTAGAACCTTCCCCCTTCCCATTGAGCCCTATGGGGGCTCAAATGGGAATGGGGAATGGCTTTTTCAATGGGGACTTACCGGTCCCACAAAGGTCGGAATAGACTGGTAAGTCCCCATTGAATAAGGGCGGACTTGGTAGCGGTATTGGAGGTAGTCATGACGCTAATAGCTCCATGATTACCTCCAAACTCGGAATGAGGCCCATTGTCCTTGTGACTGTTTGGAACAGATTCACAGGGACACATAATGCATGAAAAGGTTTTTTCTAACCCAGGCATGCATTTTCTTTAAGTGTGACAGCAGTGGTGTAAAATTCTGCTGTCACACTTGCATTTCTATCTCCCAACCAGTGATAGAAATGCTATTTTTTTTTTTTACATTTTACAATAACAGGCAATTTAAGAGCCTATCAGCCTATCACTGTGACATGCGCTCTCCCAGCAGCCACCTGGGTACTGAAAGGCAGTGATACATTAGAGTCAGGAGCATGTTCGCGACTAATGTATGCAAGAGTGCTCCCTAGAGCATTGTGTGCTGCTGGAAAGCCCTTAAGCAATGCACAGGTCAACTTTGCGAAGAAGGTTGTCTGTTCAAACAAAATATATCCTCTGCGTTTTTTTTTCTGGCCCAAAGTCTGTTGAAGTCAGACATTTATGATCAGATGTATCTTTTCATCATAAGATAATACATGAATATTCATTCTGCGCACAGAACTGTACGTAACAAAGTAAATTTAAAAAACTATAGACGTTTATTGAGTGAACTTAAAATATTGCAATCTCTGTTGCAAGCAACAGGCCAAAGGGTCGTCCCATCAATAGACAAAGTGCACACATTCAATATTTAATACTAAAAGAAAAAATGTACAGGTGAGGCGCTCATTTCTTTTTGGGCTACATTAAAAATGTATAATCATTTTCTACACACCGAGAAAAGCAATCCAAAAATGGGTGGGGGCGGAGGGGTGTAGCTTTGTTATAGGTAGACAAAGCAATCTAAACAATATGGTTTCCAGACAACGTGCACACTTTCAGCCACTGTAAAGAATGCTTTTTCCTGTGCTACGCCCCCTCCTTGACCCTTCTCACAGATAGTTGTAAGCAAATGGATAGCTTTTTTCTAAAAAAGCTGAGGAAGAGACACAGTGACTCATCATGTGACTTTGGGAAGCACTTAAAAATGATAACCCTCCTCAGTTCCCAGTGCCGGCAACCTGCCTGCGAAGCACAGCTCAGGTCGCGGGCACACCTAGACCGTAACTTCGGTGTGGGGGCTAGCGCGTCAAATGGAAGAGGAGGGGCTACCTTCAAAGACGTTTTGTCAGCGTTGAAAATTTACTGGTATCTAGCCCCATTCTGGTTTCCCCAAATGTTTTTGGGAACTAGTGTCAAATTAGTAGCCAATGGTGCAATTGAATGCCATTGACCTTGTGGCATGGCCCAAAAACATAATAGGTAACATATACGAACGCACTCCCCATGATAATCAGGCTGAAGAATCATTCTGGGCATTCAGAGCTAAAGTAAAAACATGGCTCTCATTACAGCAAGAATTCAATTCTTACACACATATGATCTACTTTGTACTGCATTCTGTATCCATGTCACGGACCACTGTGTAACCCGGTCCTCTTGCTACCTACTGTATCTCGCATGTGCAACCGCCATGTAACTTTTGTTGTTCACCATGTCCATGCGCCCAGTTACCCTAGGGTTTGGCTGCGTTATACAAATAAACTAAAAAATATACAAAAATGCACATTTTGATGGCACCTGCCAGCTTGGTAATGCTGTGGTTGTGATCTGATGCATGCTTGGATTGTCACTTGATAGTTCATTGCGCATATCCAGCTGCATTATACCATAATCCCGTGTAGGACAGAGTGGCACAACTGTTGCAGTGCCTTTTAAGAGTACAACGTTCATTCATCACCTTTTTTTTCTCACAGTTTTTTGCCAAAACATTTCGGCTGAAAAAAACTCATCAACAAATATGGGGGGTGGGTAAGAGCATATAAGGGGTAGGGATGGTGGGAGGATAGAGAACAAATAAAGGGAATTGGAAGTTTAGGGGGCTAACCCCCCCAAATAAAATAAGAAATTCAATTTGTTTTTTCGGTGAATGAACATAGAACCCTTTTACGTGCTAGTGGGTAGTGAGAACGGAGGTCCCAGGAAATTGACTAGAGACTGTGGTCCCTGGATTTGTGTCATGGCATAGTGTTACCTGACATAGCATCCCCTAGCCCAACACATCTCGACTCACAAGCACAGCCGCAAAATAGCATAGGTTAGATAATGGAACGTAACACACCTGAAGACAAATGTCTAGACTAGATTGCCCTAAACATCACACTAACCTACCACAGATACACTAGCACAACTTGCACAACTCTCCCCACTTCTTAAATAGCACTCTGACAGACAACATAGTCAACCACACAAACAATTTACATTGGCAAACTGTTAGCCATGTTACACAAATATTAAAAATGTACACACAACAGACAGCTTTATCTTTTCAGATCTACACACATAAACATTGTAACAAAGCATCCTTGTTACTGCCCTAGCCCAACAGATCCTGGCACTCTAAGAAATTTTGGAAAAGGAAAAAAAAAGGTATGTTTTGCAAGACTCAATAACATAGCATAACTGGGAATAGCATAGGGTTTCACTCATTCTCATTTGGGGCATTACTCTGAATAGTCCAAGCAACGTTGGTGACTGGCAGCAACAGGGCAGGAAATTAAAGTCAGTCTGCTATGCTGTAACCTTTGGTGTGACTGACTGGTGAGACTATATTTCTGCCTGTCAAATTAAGTGATATGGGAAGTGAAGTAGGGTCACTGCAACAATACCCAATCCTCGGTGGCGGACCCTGGGGCCACTAATGGGGGAGCACAATGAGGAGCCATTTGAGCCTAAAATTATTCAATCTGCCCCCTTGTAATGCCTTTTTTTTTAAATAGTTGAACTTGGTCACTTCTAAGGACTGCACTTTCCGCTATTGAGTCGCAATGAGACTACTCACTTTGTTTAAGCCTAAACCGTGAACCTGGCGTGTTGCGCTCTCTGCAAATTAGGCACGTAGCCACATACCTTCTGAACACTGCTTGGGACACACATCGAGCTTTTGTCTTTCAGGGACGTCAGTAATGCGGTTTTCGTGTGTTTACTTGGAGGGTACACTAAGACCTTAATAAAGCAACCCGATAATGGGTAAATAATGATAGAACCACGTTAAGCACCTAGAAACGCTTGTGTACAGGCGCGTTATAAATCACTTTTAGAATCATGTGATAAGCCAAAATATTATCATTGTACCTTTATGTCCTAGAATGCAAAATTAGAGACGAAAAATCGACCATTGAACAGCGCTGTGATTTCAACACACACTTTCAGCAACAGATGGGGTTATTTTACTTCCAAATATAAATCACATGGAGGGGACCTGTTATATGTGTCCTTGCGTGGAGGATGAGGGACATGAAGGCTTAATCCCTTAAGTGCCAAGGGCGAGTATACGCGCCCTTTTTGCATAGACTCGATTAAAGAGCAGCAGGTAGCTGGGCTTTGCAATCCAGTGTCTCCCCAGGGGAGCACAAGCAGTGCCAAAGAACTGAGAGAAATGAAAGGAGACATGAACGCTGGGAGATGTAGTCCAGTGACTCACCGAAGGAGCAGAAGCAAGAGAAGGAGAAGTGAACGCTGGGTGATGCAGTCCAGTAACGTGGTGGAAGTGGCTCAAAAGGAAGGAAAACTTACAAATAAGGACAATGTGCTGGAAGGATCGGTTCTAACGCTCCCGAAAGCCTTTGACAACACCTTTGGGGATTAAAGTGAAACGTGTGTGCTGCGAAAAAGATATTGAACTGTGGCACACAGGAGCGGAGGGAAAGACGCTGGCGCACGAGGTGCCGCCAAGTGCATGAATGTGGCAGGAACACTTCACAGGGAGAGCATGTGTCGCCCGGAAGTCTCAAGACAACCTGGGGGAACTGCATTCTGGGACAGGACGTTCAGTCGCTGCCCAGCCTGGCGCATGGGGCGCTGAAGCAGAAATGCATTCACTAGTGGAGGGAGTGATAACAGTGCAGCCGTTCCTAGAGAGGGACTCCGGGACTGCAGAGGAGTATGAACTGTGCAACGCGGTCACCACTTGCTAAAGGGTAGAGCAGCTCACCCAAGGAGACACTGAAGAAGGACAAGCGACCAGACACCCAGAGAGAGACAGACCCCTCTTGCATGTACTCTGAGTTTACGCACACGTGTCATCACTGGCGCGGAACCCCACCCCACCACACAGCCAATGATATGCATGTGCTAATATATACATGCATGGGTCCGATTACTAACAGTTTAAGGGCCTTATTTCGAACATGTTCAGGCCTGTAAAGCAGCATTTGTCTTATAGATGTAATTCTTACCCTTAAACTCAAACGAGGCGATATGAATTGTTTAGGGTTATCAAGGGATGGTTGGGTCCCCTTGGAAGGGTCAGGAGTTATTATCCCGGGGTAGTTTGTGGGTGTGCATCCAGTTTTCAAATGCATGCTTCTGTTTCGAGCGTGTCTTTTGTTCAGACGTTAAATGTTTGCATTTTTCGTCTTCTTCTGGTTTCGGTGGGGGAGGGGGAGATTGCCCAATGATCGAGGTGCTTTTGCCCGCAGGGTAAACGCAGGCCGTAAAGTTGCAATTCTGTTACGAGCGTTCGCCCCAACCGCGAACGTCACTATTAAAAGCTGTAAACAACGCCACAGGGCACAGGGGTATAGCTTTGGTCTGCAGATGCGCATTCCAGGATAAGTGGAGACAGGGGCCCTGTCTGGGCCGGAAACCGGAAGTGCTGGCAATCTGCATTCATGGGTGATTTCCTGCCCTGGGAAGCATTTATGACCAGGCCCGCCCCGCAGAAAGGTCCTGTCAGTGTTCGAGTCTGAGCCTTTCCGCGCTGCCCAATGGGCAGATTAAATCCGACTGTACCCGCCCCTCCCCCCAGCCCCCTCTCTCTATTGGAAAGACACGGGTCACTGTATATGTATATTCTGCTACAGCCTACATGCCTGTTCAGCTTTCACACATAGGCTGGGGGAGGCAATGGTCTTCGGGACAGGGATCAAAATAAGGATTTGTTGAGCAGGAGTTAAATGCAGCTCCTAGGTGTTCAGCAGGGGAGTTGCTAGGTCTGGAAAAGACCCGGGGCTAAGCTGATGTCGGAACTGTTGGGACTGGGGGCTAGCTAGTCTTTTGGTTGTAGCTCCTGAGATTCTATCCAGGGCTACAACCAAAAGATCAGGGGCTACAGCCCCCTTAGCCCCCCCCTAGCAACGCCCCTGGACTGTTCAGCATTACCCAAGAAACAGGCGCTATCTCTGGGGAGTGGGAGCCAGTCCACAGCGACCAAGTTGCACAGCTGATTTCCACCTGAGATGCGGACTATATATATTCTTGTGTCCATTATATATGACACATGGTTTAAATGTCTCTAGATATTCACAAACACCCAAAGTTAGTCACGTGGGTATGTTTGTGTGAAACCGGAAGTATGCCGTGGCAGCTGTTTGTGCCAAGCAAGCGCGGCTCTTCTCGGGTGCAAGTAGGAGCTAAATAGCTCCGCGCTCCTGGCCATTTGAAGGCTACAGTAAATAGACATTTCCCATTCCATGCACGAGCAGGTTAGCCAGTCCTGTTTTTTTCCTTTGAACTCTTAGACTTGTAGTTTTGAATTTCCAAATGGGAACTACAATTTTGAGAATACAAAGAAACAGATCGGGACTGACGAACACACTCCGACATGTCCAGGGTAAACTTGAGAGCTGTGGGTAAATATTTTGGGGGAGCTGTACCCCTTTTGATAGTTGGTGCAGATCTGCAGTGCTTATCCTTCCTCTAGCCTTTGTGCTCCAGACCAGGCTCAGCGTTTCACCTGCAGCATGCTCGACTCCTGGGCAGCTTCAAGTCCAGTCCTTGAGACACCATCTCACCAGGTTTTCAGGCCAGCCAACAACAATGTAAATAACTCCCATTTAAATTCACTGCAGTTACACATAGTTTGTGTAGATGTCCTGACAACATGAAGCGGATTTGACGACAGGCCCTGGAGACGCCTGCTTTACTGATTCCTGCTTCAGGGACCAAATTTTCTTTTATAAGCCAGCCGACCCCACAGGTTCTTCTGGCCTCTCGCCTGTCTTCACGCTTTCTGCTGCAGGCTTGCATGCCCCACCACTTCCTCCTGCAGGCGTGCAGCCCTGCCACTTTCTGCTGCAGATGTGCAGGCCTGCCACCCTCTGCTGCAGACTTGCAGGTCTCGCTGCTTCCTGCTACAGACGTGCAGGCCTCACCACTTCCTGCTGCATGCCTCACCCATTTCTGCTGCAGACTTGCAGGCCCCACCACTACCTGTTGAAGACTTACAGGCCCCACCAGTTCCTGATGCAGACTTGCAGGTCTCCTGCTTCCCACCACAGACTTGCAGGCCTCACCACTTCCTGCTGCAGATTTGCAGGCCTCACCACTTTCTGCAGCACACTTGCAGGCACCACCAGTTCCTGCTGCAGACTTGCAGGTCTCCTGCTTCCCGCCACAGATGTGCAGGCCTCACCACTTCCTGCTGCAGACTTGCAGGCCTCACCACTTTCTGCAGCACACTTGCAGGCCCCACCACTTCCTGCTGCAGACTTGTAGCACACACCCCAACTCTTCTGATTTTTGTTTTTGTGAACCGCCCAATCGTGCTGGCACGCTGCCTCAAATGAATGAATTTGACAATATGGGCTAGATGCAGGAATAGCCGTGGAGTGCATCTTAATCCACTGGGGCGCTAGGGTATGAGTCTCACTTCGGCATTAGAGGGTGAAACCTTGGACTCCAGGGGCAGTAGTAGTGGGGGTGCAGCTGCCGTGAGACCCCTGTCCTAACAAGGTAAGGACGCTGCTTTGGTGACCTGCCGGGGAGTCTCCTGGATCTGCAGCAGCTGGCGATGAGCTGCTTCTTCTGGGATAGAGAGTGTGGGCACCTCCCAGACCTGCCTCCAGTGGGACTGAAGGTGCCTTCCCTCATCCACCCGCACCAGCAGCCACGAGGATGCAATGTCATTGCTGGATCTTCTGACCACTGGAGCCCACCCGAGCTCCTGCTCAATGTGAATTCATGTCCTCAAGTTTTTTCTTTGTTGCTTCCATCACATACAACACTTGCACCATATTATGTTTATGGATTTGTAGCGCGCACCCGGTACCCTGGGGCTTAAGGGCGCGAAACATAAACAGACTACAAAGACAAACAACATGGACAATATAAACCAAGACTTGATGTGTGCGAGATCCGAAGAGAGACTAGCAGAACAAAAAAGTTTAAAAACATTTCTTAAACACATCCGTTGACTCAATAGTTCTGAGATCCGGGGGCAAGGCATTCCAGGCGAGTGGAGCTGCTATATTGAAGACCTCATGCTCCCGCCTCTTCCTGAACTCCTTGGATTCTCTTCTGTGACGGTCTCCAGCAGACGCTGTCCCTCATTTGACTTGGTGGGACTGGATACCCAAAGTCCTAACATCACCCATTTGCAGTGATTCTAGATGTTTCTGTGTCCCGCAAGGCTTTTCTATCTGGCATATAACAGTTTTATTGTATTGCATGGTACACCTGTGTTTTTATTGATTTCAATGTATCGACTCTGGCCAGTATTTATGCACGCTGTCATCACCAGGATGGCCCTTCAGAGGTGCAAGAGGGCTCTAAAACAATACGCCAATACGCCTGGGGGAGGGGCGATGAAGTGACGTATGCCTTACAAGTACACGCCAGCATTAGAGCTCCCCTGAACTTGATCCAGTTAGGAGCAAGCCAAATGGGCAGTGCTGTAGAGAGGAACCTGGACGGTGAAGCGATCTTCTGCTATGAGGAGCTTCCCCATCACTTCCTGCTCACGTCACTTCCTCTTCTCTTGTGGAAGACCGTAAGCCCTTCCTCTGCTGCCTTACAGGCCCTTGCCACCTTTTCTCTCTGCCAGCCTGTCCGGCGAGGGCCAAAGGCCTGTGATGCTGAGAACCCCATACAAAGGCCCCACAGAAAGACCTGAACCTTTTCCGTGCCTAGTCATGGGCGCCTTCTTGTCTTCGGTGCATGGAACCGGGTGATCCTGGATGCCAGCGGGGAGGAATGAACCCAGCAGTAAACCCACAAGGTACATTCACCGCTTACTGCTGCATGACCCGCTCCTTTCTGTGCTAGATACTATGACGGCCCCCCCAAAAAACCCACATATTTGTTTCTCTTTGACTCTACCATGCTTTATTGCCCCGCTGCAGAGAGGTATACCAGAAGGAGGAGGAGGAGGAGTAGATGATGCATGTGAATGCACCGACCGAAACCCTGCTCTGGGCGCTCCTTGCTTTGCATTTCTCATTACAGAGGGGGCGCCACAGCTAAGCGGCATATAAGCGGAGCTACAAGGGAAGCCAATGGCTGCAGCAGCGCCCAGACGTGGGTCCCGCGCCTGCTGGGCCTTGAGAGCCAAGCTACTCCTCCCTGATGATGCCCAATGAGGCCGAAACATGTCTGGGAATGCGTGTGGTCTTGTGCAGAAGGGGTGTGACCGAGCAGTTTGGACTGGATGCCCCTTTTAGGGTGGGGCCAACCCTGATTTGCATACGGTCTTTCCCCTTTTGTAATGGCTCGGCAGGCAAAGAACGGTGGTCTGGAGGGTTGCCCGGAGCAATTGCCAGAGGTTTAATATTAATTCAGCAGTGCCCTGCCATCTCCATGCACACACCACTCTGAACTCACCAGACCTAAAAGGGACACCACGTCCCCCATAAATGCACGCCACTAACCATGCTGCATCCCACAGTGCTCACCGTTACACCACATGCATTCCTGGAATAGAAGCAGACGCCAAGCAGGAAGAGTGTGCATTGTTTACCTTTTGATTCACACCTGGGTTGGCCCTCCGTCATTAAAACCTGCCCTCGGGGGTCTGTCAGGGACAGCCAGTGCAGGCCGATCAGGAGGGTTTTGTAAGTATTTGTACTTTTTCAATACATGGCCGCCTGTGTGGGAAATACTGCATGTATATCACTTTAGCGAGGTGAGGGCCGCAGCTCACACCTGGTGTTGCCATATGCGAATCAAGAGGGCATTGATCTCACGGTATGATCCGTGCAGTTTGTCCGTGATGCCCGGCGTGCGACTTGGGGGGCAAAGGCTTCTAGTTCGGAGTCCTACTTTATGGAGAAAGAACCCAAGCTCCCTGAGTCTGATAAGATCCCCAAAATCTGGTTTGTAATATTCAGGCTGTCCAGTGTGGAGAAGCTCTTTGTGCATATCTGCCCTCATTCTCTTGAACCACGTGTGATATCGCCACCGCTAAGGTGGTCTCCAGGAGTCGAGGATTTTCAGAGTGGATAATGCGCGTAATAAGAACAATGAGGAACTCCTTACTACAGTGACACATTATGCAGAAGGCTGTTCCTGTAAAGCACACTCTGCCAACGAAATGGGTTATTTTTAAGTGCTTCCAAATTTGGCATAGGAGGGAACTGAGGCACAATGAGGCATAAGCATGCGGCCAAGATCACTCCATTTGGTAAAGTGGTGAAGCCAGGATTTGAACCCCAGTTTTTCCAGGATCACTGATGCTGTCACCGGGATCGGTGATATCTTCGTCCGAAAGTGTAGCTTCTGAAATCTCCCCCTCCCCCGACTCCTCACCTTCTTCTTCCTTCCAAGAACCCTTCTTTTCTTTTCTTCGAGTAGACACCTTTTTTTTATGAAGATAGGGACGACTCCGGAAGGAAGCCACCGTGCTCCCCAAGAAGGGAGAACAGGGGGCCCACCCCCGGGATCGACCAAGAGGGGAAAAAGCCTTAGGCACAAAAAACCCCTGTAGTATCGTTGGGTGTCTTGGAGATGTGGAACCAGGAGTTCTTATAAGGTAAGATTTGGTAGCAGTGGCTGGAGACAACACGTGGAGTGAAGACTCAGAAAACACAGGCAGTCCATTAAGAGGTCCGAGGAACTGGTACACAGGCTAAGTGAGGAAGTACTAATGCAGCAAGCAAAGGCAGTCCAGGGGAACAGGCCGGAGTCTGGTACACGGGAGGTCACAGAAGCAATGCTGAAGGTAGACGAAGGAAGAGCGGAGAGAGTAACAGACCGGAAAAGGAAAAAAGCGGTAAGTGAAGATGGGAAGGTGGGAGGGGAAGCAAGATGGAAGGAGGGCAAGGGAGAATACTGCGGACCAAAAGAGAAAGGGAAAGGCAGACAGGTATAGCGGAAAGAATAACAGAAAGGATAGACAGGGTACGAGGACCCGACCAGCAGCAAGCGAGAGAGCAGCACGAAAGCCACAGGTAGCAAGCAGCACAGCCTACGGACGAAACCGGAAGCGTTGCAACGCGTCCGTGACCCGGAAGTGGCCGGTTAAAACACCGGGCCGCGGAGCGTCTAGCCAATCGGAATCAGCAAAAGGGAACCAGGAAATAGGGGGCGTGGCCGAAGCGAACAAAGCTAGGTTCCGCGTCGCCAGCGGCTCCATAGACGCCAGGAACTCGGCGGTATGACAGTATGCCCCCTCCTATACGCTCCTCCTCCGGGTTTCCCTGGATGGAAAAAGTGGTATTTGCGAAGTAGGACAGGAGCATTAATGTGTGAGATGGGTTCCCAAGAGTTTTCCGAAGAAGGGTAGCCCTTCCACTTAACCAAATATTCCAGCCTGCCCTTATGATACCTGGAGTCACAGAGTTGGGCGACCTCATATTCAGCTCGAGTGGAACCCTGGGGAATAGGAGTCTGTCTAACCTGTCGTGCCCATGTATCAGCATGAAATGACTTAAGTTGGGAAGCATGGAAAACAGGGTGTACCCTTTTTAGGTTATTGGGTAGTCTTAGGCGAAAAGCCACAGGATTGATTTTCTGTATGATCTCATATGGCCCTAGATATTTTGGAGATAACTTGGAGGGATGTACCCAACGAGGTAAATATCTAGTGGAGAGCATAACTTGGGTACCCACATCCCATCCTGGTACAGGTCTACGATGTTTATTGGCTTGAATGCAATATCGGGCTTGGGCTGACTTAAGGCCTTCTTCTACCTTCTTGTGTGTCTCTCTAAGGAGGGAGAGTGAAGAATCTACTGAAGGTACGTTAGTAGAAAGGCCCGAGACAGGAAGAATGGAGCGAGGGTGAAAACCATAAGTACCAAAAAAAGGGCTGAACCCCAGAGCTGCATGTGTGGAGTTATTATAAGAGAATTCAGCTAGAGGGAGTAGTGTGCACCAGTTGTCTTGTTGGTTGTTGATAAAGCATCTTAAGTACTGCTCCAGGGTTCCGTTCAAACGTTCAGTTTGCCCATTGGATTGTGGATGGAATCCAGAGGTGAGAGCTCTTTCAATACCTAGTCTGCTACACAGGGCCTTCCAGAACTGGGAGGTGTACTGACTACCCCGGTCTGAAATAATCTTGTTAGGTAGACCGTGTAACCGGAATATGTCTTGGAGAAACACTTCCGCCATCTTGGCTGCCCTAGGGACGCCAGGTAATGGGGAGAAGTGAGCCAATTTGGTAAATGAATCCACTACTACCATGACACAGGTGCATCCTTCAGACGGAGGTAAATCCACTATGAAATCAGTTGAAATTGTGCTCCAGGGACCCTTGGGTACAGCATTAGGTTCCAGTAGACCAATTGGTCTTTTTCGGGATGATTTACTCCTCAGACAGATGATGCATGACTGAACGTACTGCTCTACATCCTTTCTCATTGTAGGCCAATAGAAATGTCTTTGAAGATAGTCATGAGTACCAGCCACACCCCTGTGTCCTCCTAGTTTAGAGTCATGACACCAGACAAGTGCGGTTCTACGAAAAGCCGGAGTGGGTAGATAAAGTTTTCCTCCTACTAGGTAAAGACCGTTCCTGATTTCATAGGCCAGATCTTTAGAGTGTTTTTCAATTTCAAAACGACCTCCAGAATCCTCCTGTACCTGTTGAAGGAATTTAGAAATTATTCCGATAGTCCTGGACTGGGGAAACATCCGTTCAAGATTCGTCTCTGACTCTGACACGTAATCACACCGGCGGGAAAGAGAGTCGGCTACAACATTATTTTTTCCCGGGATGTAAGTTATGTTGAATTCGAATTGGGCGAAGAAGTGAGCCCATCGGGCCTGTCGAGTATTGTAACACTCGAACTGTTTGAGAACCTGTAAGTTCTTATGATCAGTCCTTATGGTGAACGGGAACCTTCCTCCTTGAAGTAGATGACGCCATTCTACACAGGCCGCTTTCATGGCTAGAAGTTCTCGCTCAATAACCGAGTAGTTCCTTTGGCTGGAGTTTAGGGTCTTCGAGAAATAAGCCACCGGATGTTCTGTGCCCTGAATTTCTTGAAGAAGCACAGCCCCTATTGCGGCTGAAGAAGCGTCCGTCTCTAGAATGAAGGGTAGATGTTGGTTTGGTTGTTGTAAAATGGGTGCTGAACAGAAGGCTTCTTTAAGAGTACCAAAGCTGTCTTCTGCCTCCGTTGTCCATTTAAATGGAGTTGCAGATTTCTTTAAGAGCGAGGTGATGGGTAATATCTTTTGAGAGAAATTTGGGATGAATCTCCGGTAGAAGTTTGCTAACCCCAGGAATTTTTGTATCTCTTTGACTGAGGTGGGTGAGGGCCATTCAAGGATGGAAGACACCTTATTTGGATCCATGGAGATTCCGTGATCTGACAGAATGTATCCTAAATAAGGAATGGAGGAGGCTGAGAACACACATTTGGTGAGTTTAACCGACAACTGGTTTCTCTGTAGTCTTCTGAATACTTCCCTAACATGTTCCACATGGTCTTCAGGTGTACGAGAGTATATCAGTATGTCATCTAAATAAACCAATGTGGTTTGGCACAGGAGATCTGAGAATAGTCTGTCCATAAATCGTTGGAATACCGACGGGGCATTTACCAATCCGAACGGCATTACCTGGTATTCAAAAAGTCCGAAAGGAGTCCGGAATGCTGTCTTCCATTCATCTCCTTTCTGCACCCGGAGTAAGTGATACGCATTCCTCAGGTCGAGTTTGGTAAAGATGGTAGCACCCTGTACAGCTTGTAGGATATCGGTTATCAATGGCATAGGATACCGGTCCTTTATGGTAACCTTGTTTAGGCCGCGATAGTCTATACACGGCCTCAACTCCTTAGAATCTTTTTTTGAGATGAAGAACAGTGATGCCCCTGCAGGGGACTTGGAAGGCCTAATTAGCCCGTTCTCCATGTTGCTGTCCAGGTACTTTCGGAGGTATTGTTTTTCTTCTAATGATAGTGGAAACATCCTACCGAAGGGTACCAATGCACCTGGGGTGAGATCGATGCAACAGTCTTCAGGCCGGTGAGGAGGGAGCTCTACGGGTATCTTTTCAGTTGCCACTTCATTGAACTCCTTCAGGTAGTGGGGAAGACAGTGCACCGTTTTGACTTCGCAGCTATTAGTGGTCTTGACGGTCTCGAATCTTGGTTCTGGCAAACATTCCGATTTGCATAGTGAGGACTGAAAGCTAAGTAGGTTTCTAGACCAGTCTATACAGGGGTTGTGTCTGCGTAACCAACAGATACCCAGGATAAGAGGGAAGTGAGCAGCTCTGATATTATCGAATGTGATACTTTCGGTGTGTTGTTGGATGGATAAAGTAAGTGCTTTAGTGGTATGAGTGATCAAACCCGAGCTCAAAGGTTCGCCATCAACTCCTTCCACCTTTTGATCTTCGTTTTTGGCTATCCTCTTGACTCCATGTCGTTCTGCCCAATGGGTATCCATGAAGTTTCCTGCTGCTCCACAGTCGAGTAGTGCTAAAGCGGTTACTTCTTTGGGGCCTACTCTGAGAGAAACTGTGAGCACCATCAACCGGGAGTCCTCAGATGTTTCTGTAGAGGATACAGAAAGTGGTGCGTAGGGACTAAAAGCAGCCCCTCGGTAATGCGTCCCAATGCTTACCGAGGGCGAGCGTTTCCCGATCTTCTGGGTGGTACTTCCGGACAATCTCTTAATAAATGTAATGAAGATCCACAGTACATGCACAAGGAACCCTCCCTGCGCCGTTTCCTTTCTTCCGGTGTCAGTGGGGCTCTGGTGGTTCCAATCTGCATGGGTTCTTCTTTAGTTGTCCGTTGGAAGGGTATGGACGCTGGTGAAGGAGTCTCCATGGGAGGGGGTACGCTTAGCCTGTTTTTCCTCTTTTCTTGACGTCTTTCCGTCATCCTGAAGTCAATTCGGAGGGTAGCTGTCAGAAGTTCGGCGAAAGACGTCGGTCTTTCTATTCGGGCAAGTTCGTCCTTCAATTCCTCCCTTAAACCTCGCCGAAATATGGCATACTGAGCCTGTTCCTGCCAACCTGCCTCTGCAGCCACCTGTTTGAAAGTGGTGATGTAGGTCAGTAAATCAGAATTCCCTTGACGGATGTCAAGGAGGTCCTCGAAGGCCAAGTATGTACTCTCTGTTCGCAAAAAGGTTTGTTGAATCAGGGCCTTAAAGGCATCGTAGTCCTGTAAAACCGGGTCTGACTGGTTTACTAGAGGGGTAGCCCAAGCCAGGGCATTTCCGATCATGTGGGTGATCATAAACCCCACCTTGGCGTGATCTGAGGCGAAGGTCTGAGGGCGAAAGGTAAAATGAAGATTGCATGCGTCCAGAAATTCTTTAACCTTCTTTGGGGATCCATCAAACTTCCCTGATACTAGGGGAAGTGGAGGTAAATCGGCTAAAGGTCTTTCTCTGTCCGTCATACGCTGTTGAAGGGTGGCGTTAGCAGTCTTAAGGTTCTGCATCTCTAGACTTAGACTTTGTACAGCGGCTACGAGTTCTTGTACCTGCTTTGGGGTGGCCATCTCTTTTTGGCGTTGCAAACTGTCAACGGGATCGGTGATATCTTCGTCCGAAAGTGTAGCTTCTGAAATCTCCCCCTCCCCCGACTCCTCACCTTCTTCTTCCTTCCAAGAACCCTTCTTTTCTTTTCTTCGAGTAGACACCTTTTTTTTATGAAGATAGGGACGACTCCGGAAGGAAGCCACCGTGCTCCCCAAGAAGGGAGAACAGGGGGCCCACCCCCGGGATCGACCAAGAGGGGAAAAAGCCTTAGGCACAAAAAACCCCTGTAGTATCGTTGGGTGTCTTGGAGATGTGGAACCAGGAGTTCTTATAAGGTAAGATTTGGTAGCAGTGGCTGGAGACAACACGTGGAGTGAAGACTCAGAAAACACAGGCAGTCCATTAAGAGGTCCGAGGAACTGGTACACAGGCTAAGTGAGGAAGTACTAATGCAGCAAGCAAAGGCAGTCCAGGGGAACAGGCCGGAGTCTGGTACACGGGAGGTCACAGAAGCAATGCTGAAGGTAGACGAAGGAAGAGCGGAGAGAGTAACAGACCGGAAAAGGAAAAAAGCGGTAAGTGAAGATGGGAAGGTGGGAGGGGAAGCAAGATGGAAGGAGGGCAAGGGAGAATACTGCGGACCAAAAGAGAAAGGGAAAGGCAGACAGGTATAGCGGAAAGAATAACAGAAAGGATAGACAGGGTACGAGGACCCGACCAGCAGCAAGCGAGAGAGCAGCACGAAAGCCACAGGTAGCAAGCAGCACAGCCTACGGACGAAACCGGAAGCGTTGCAACGCGTCCGTGACCCGGAAGTGGCCGGTTAAAACACCGGGCCGCGGAGCGTCTAGCCAATCGGAATCAGCAAAAGGGAACCAGGAAATAGGGGGCGTGGCCGAAGCGAACGAAGCTAGGTTCCGCGTCGCCAGCGGCTCCATAGACGCCAGGAACTCGGCGGTATGACAGATGCACAACACAAGGGCTCGGTTTTATTATTCAAATTCTAAGAAAAATCAACCTGACATCTATAAGAAAAAAAATGGAGTGGTTTGCTAACAAGTGTGATTTATTCTCACGATGGGCAAAAGGGCCTGGACGAGGCTGAATACCTGTAGAATTGATTCAAACCGCACCTGGGGTGTTCCCCATAGAAAACCACTCTGTTTCTGTGTTCCTATGAGTGGGCTGCAACTAATTAGCAAACCGAACTATCTTGTTAGATGTTTACTAGAGGCAACAACTAGACAAGCACAACAGTGCCTGCAAAGGGGTCCCGTTGCGCCTCTCTCGGGTGACGCACACATTTTGTGTCTCCGATCTGCCAAGTGACTGTCCGCAGAAGAAGTGGGACATGTCTATGGCCTTTGCTTAATCAGTCAGCACAATTATCGATGTAGGCATCCAGCGCTTCATGCCAGATACCTCCCGCTTCCAAGAGCTGTGATAGCTGTTATATCACACTCAGTTTATCGGCCTTGGAAGGATGAGGGGCTGAAGCGACTCTAGGGGGGAATTCAGACTTCCAATGTGTAAGGTGACTCCATGTCAGAGTCAGGCAGGTCATAGTGACTGTGGGGCCCAAGTGTGGCCACGGATTCCATGGGGTCCGCAGCCACACTCGTGGCAGCTTTTGATCCATGGAGGGGGATCACCGATATGATATGATAGGTTATTTATAATGCACTTAATACCCAGAGGTTTCTCCGCACGGACCCGGGGGATCGAACCTGTGCTGCTCCGTGTTGTCTTGCTTCCAAGGTGATCATGTTGTCCCTGAGCCATCCTCCCGAGACTGAGGTCCTCATAGTGACCAACCAGGAGAGAAGGCCTTCGAGGGATCACCAGGGCTGTTGACGGGCACAAGGAGAATGGCGAGCAGCCCACAGTTCACCAGTGGACTGGACGATCGCTTTTGCATAGAACAGGCAGTGTCTGGCATTGCATTATTTCTCATCCTGGAGGCCACGTCACCGGGCCGTAAAGGCCGGCTGAGGACCGTTCTGGAGATGAGCGTCCATTCACGGTGGATGGCTTAAACCAGTTTAAGAATGTAAATATGTGTATGCTGTGGGCAGGAGGGAAGCAGAGTTGATTAGGAATTATAATCCCTAATGGAAGGGAAGCCACACACACAAAAAAACCTTCAGCGACAAAGTAGCCCAATGCATTGGCCTGGATAGGGGAGGCTTCCGCAAAGATGGGCAATCGCTTTGAATGCGGTCACAAGGCGACATGTGGCCTGCCACAAAGCATCCGATATGCTAGTCTCTATGAGCCTATAATTCAAGGAGGGAACCGGAGCGTGCGAAGGGTGTTTGGGGAGCAGTGCTGCATGCTGGTGGTTGTCTGAGAAGTCTAGCCCTGGCTTAAACCAGTGCCCCGTAAGGAAACTGTCAGGATGGGCGGGTAGCTGGGAGAGGAAACTGCACCCATTTGGGATCTCACACATTGAGGACCATCCCTACGTGTGTCGCCTAGGTCACTCACCTGTTCCACCTACAGGGCAGGGTTTGGGGGCTTTCCGTGGTCTCTGCCTTTCTCGCGGCCAGAGGGCTGCAGCGGAAACCTCTGGTGCACTGCAGGTGTCTGGAGAATAGCGGTTTGTCATGGTAGCATGCCGCTGTGTCCCAGTGTGCCGGGAGACCGCGGGGAAGCAGCATGGTAGTGCGTCACAATGCGTCGCAACGAGCAAGCAAGGCCTGACAAACTGGCCACAGATCGAATCAAATGGATCAGCCAAGTCCCGCTTCCCATGAATGTAACCTAATGCACCAGCAAATGTCTTGTTGGCTAGCCTAGCACGAGCGCTCTGTTTCTTTCCCGCTGGGTGGTCTTTGGGATATAAATCCCCTACATACATGGACACGTGGCTTGATATCATTGGAAAAGCTGCCTAATACGAACAACCATTCTTTCACTGTTCCAATGGGAGAGCCATACAGGGGGACAGCGGGAGGGAACCCCCTATTCCATGAAAAGAAAACTCAGGCAAATATTTAAGAGGGCACTCGGAGGAATGCACAGAATAGGAGTGTCCATTCCTGCAAGGAATGTGAGCGGCTGCAAACATGCATGGCATGGCACATTCCTAAACTGAAAACACGTTCAGACCTGTTATTAGACCTATGTGCCCCCAGGAGCGTGAGTGGACACCTCGTGTCAAGAGAGGGCCCTCTGCCCTTGCCGAGAGATCGCGCCCACCCACCCCCCTTTGTCCCTGTGTTGAAGACAGACCTGCGGCTGAATACTTTGCAGCAACGCAAGTGCAATTTCTACCCGTACTAGCAGTAGGGCAAACATACATTGAATCATCAATACTTTTTGCACTAGTGGCACCGGTGCAAAGTTTCTGCAGTGAGGCTGGCATGCTCGTTGATGAAGGGTAGGTTAGTCTATTGTGCAAATACCCCTCTTGGTAAAGAAGGCACAGACTGGGTCCAAGGGTGCAGGGCTGATGAGGGAGGCAAACAAGTGGTTGCGGGTCTAGGAACGTGGCAAGGATAGTAGCTTGGAGCTGCTGATATGATATGATGGGTTATTTATAACGCGCTTAATAACCAGAGGTTTCTAAGTGCGGACCCGGGGATCGAACCTATGGCGCTCCATGTCGTCTTGCTTCCAAGGTGAGCACGTTGCCCTTGAGCTATCCTCCCGATAAATTCCACAAGTAGACTGGATTTTAAAAGGACACCTTCCCAGGAAAATATCTTTAAAATGGAAAGGCATTCCACATGAGAAATATTCTTAAGGGCACAGCATGTTTAGACTTCCTCAAGCAAAACCTCCTTCCTTCCTGAATTGAAAAGCACAGAAAAACATGTCTCCACGCTTTAAAAAAGAAAGGAAATTGACCAGCTGAAATCGTCTGTTTCGAAATACGCTCAGCTCAGAGTTTCGTCCCAATTTCCATGTGGAAAAAGTTATTTAGCCGCACAGGAGACTGTTTCCGCTCACAGAAGAGTTCTTTTTTTGCTTTCCTGAGGTTTTCCTCAGCCAAACATGACCACCCTCACTACCCTATGTAGTTTTTCTCGGTTAGGAAGGTGAGGTGGCAAACTAGCCTTATGGTTCATATACCAGCCGTTGCCAAAAGTGTGGGCAGTTGACATAGGAAGCCTCAAACACCGAACAAAGAATGGCTCCTATAAGCCCACGTGTGCCCTGCGGCGGAGAGATAGAGAGGAAGGAGGGGAAGAGGAGTCAACAGACAGTACAGTTCAGCTTATGGAGAATTATAGCCCTGACTGTGCAGGGGCATTGAAAGGCTGCCAAGCTCAGTCAAGTAGGGGCAAAGAAACTCCAACATGCCGAAGGTATAGCTTGACTGACAGTTCATGTTCCCTGAGACCAGGGTTTCTCATACATTTCTTTCAGAGCCAACGTTTGACAGTGTCTTGACTCTTACACCTCTATTGTCAACATTCTAATTGAATGAACACACCTCCTCCCACCCCGTTAGAAGACCCATCACAGCCTTCTGTTGACTCCACTGAGGCCTCCGTCATCAGATTTGAGAAGGCCTGCTTTTAGAAGCTGCAGGCAGATGGGAGGCTCTTCAGCAGGTGGTATTGCTGCTTATACCATTCAGAGTGCAAGGTTGTGATGAATACGACCATCCGCACGGGGAGTATGCACTCGCCTGGGCTTTTTAGAATTTTTGATAATGAAAATGAGTGATGGGAGATCAACCTCTGAAAATGTGAGAGGCCATTCCGCACTTATTTTCTCTGCTCACAGCACAAAACGCATTGTCATGTGTACTCAGGGAGGACACAGCCTACAGGCGCCGCCCTCCCCTGTTATGTTCAGATGGAATATGACAGCCACGGTACATCAAAGCATATCAAGAATGGGGAAGGCACACCTTCCTCCGGCCATGGGCAGCCTAATTAAAATATCAAAGGCTCCATGGTTCTGCTTTCCTATTGTTTCGTTTGGCTGGTGGCAGTGCATACTAATGCGAAATAATTGAGGCAAGCCTGGAAGGGGCTTGGTTGCTGAACAGACAACAGTAAAGCGGGCCAGCACCCCTTTGGTATGCAATGTGTCATCTTGAAACTAGTTACCAACCCTCTGTATGAAAGGCAGTGACCAGTATGTCTGGGTCCATCAGTTACCATAGGTACTCCTGCAGAGCAGACCCCTTTCAAGGGGAGATATGTGATTTTAAGGAGACATGAAGTCTGTTCACGTCACAAACTTCAAGGGAGACCTGCGCTTTAATCAAGAGTCACAGAGGGCTCAGTTAAGCAGAGAGGCACTTTGATCTACAACAGACAGGAAGATGGGTGGGACTTAGGTATATGTTGTGACCCCTTACCTTTCCTGTTGCAGAGCACTATGGTCCTGACCTCATGCACAACAGAAGATTGTTGGTGGGGACCCAGGATTGGTTCATTAAGGTAGGTTTAGCATGCACCAATCACTGGGGCCCATTTGGCTTTGAAAGAGGGCGGAACCCCTCACTTAGGAGATCATCCGACAATTTCGAAAGGAGTAAAAAGAAGGACACATTTGGACCCGGGCTGAAGGTACAGTCTACCTTACGTCTTCTGCCAGCGAAGGAAGGCCAGGAGTTCCAAGAGGGAAGCAAGATCCTTCCCCTAAACATTTACAAGGGAACATAGGGAGATACCGGACTCGGAGGACCCGTCCAGCAGCTCCATAACTGGTACTCAGCCAGCATGCCATGCTACGTTCTTCCAACACGCTTCCTAGGTGGGAAGTGCCATAGAGTATCTCAACTAACTACAAGGCCGATGTCTGCAAATACTCTCCTAAGCTTTGGGCCGTCCACCTTGAAAGGACGACAGGAGCCCTGCGAAGAAACTAGGAGGAGTGCCACACAAGCATCAACCAGCGTCCATCTTTTAAGGACATTTTAAAGACAGTCGACTCCTCGAACCGCAACCGGCTGCACTGCTGACCATTGTTACGCCGCAGTCACAGGAGCTGTCCGAGACACCTCGACCAGCGTTCCAGATCTGCCAACCAGCCCAGAGACAAGGATTCTTGACCCAAGTCCCTGTGCAGGCCAGCCTGCAGCCATCCATCCAGCTTTGGTTGCCGAACTGCCTGCCGCCCATACCCACAGCTGTCTCCCATCTCAAACTCTGTATTAGGAGCTGCTAAGCGCCCTGGACCTGCCTCGATGCTGTCGAGCATCAAGACCTTCTTAAGCACCAGGTACATTGCGGTTCTGCCCCGCTCATCCATCTCCGAAGGCCCCTAAAGACAGTTTCTACCTATTGCCCCATGGTGCTGAAAACAAATAACCTTGAACGGTAAGATTGATCACTTTACTAACTACCCTCCTGTCAGAATCCAGAGTGGACAGTCCTTTGTATCATTGTAATAATTGTATTTTCGCTGTGTTGTTGTAACTAACCATTGATCCACAACCTTGCAGAGATAAGCCTGCCGTTCCATCCACGTTACCAAAATTGGACAAGGAGGTTTATAATTGACTTTTGTTTCAATCTGATTGATGGTTTAGAAACCGATATTCATCCCTGGACCACTAGTGCCCCGGAAGTTGATTGGTTGCAAGGGGTCAGCAACTGGATGTGTGCACTGAGTCAGGGAGTGTACAATAGGACAGATCCTTCACAATAGCCAATCATATTAAACTTTAAGTCTCAGATTTCCGTCCATTCCTTGCACCTCCCCCATTTATACAAGCTTGTCATCCTGACCTTTTGACTCATTGGGCCTCATTACAAGTCAGGCGGTAAGGGGTTAACGGCGCCGGCAAAGGTGCTGGCGCCGTTAACCCTGTACCGCCTGATTACGAGGTCCCCTCGCGGTACCCGGTGCACGTCTGGTTTCACCAGACGTGCAGAGCGGGTCCCGCGAGGGGAAGAGGGAGCAAACAACAGGCCGCTCGTAATCGGCCCGTTGTTTGCTCCCTCTCCCATTCCCATTCAGCCCTATGAGGGCTGAATGGGAATGGGGAAGGCCCGGGTCTGGGTCTGCTTTTGGTGGCAGCCATGCCACCAATAGCGGCATGGCTAACTCCAAAATCGTAATGAGGCCCATAGATGCATATGTATTGGCTGGGCATGCCGTAAAATATGTTATGCATATATATCCCCTTAGTTCCCTTCCTTGCTCCAGGATTAAGGCTGAAGGGGCGCTGCAGTCGTGGGAGGTCCTTTGGAAGGCAGATAGTGCTGGCAACCCCTGGCACTTCTCTGCAGAAATCTGGTGCCTTCGGTGCTAGGGGGCGGGTGATCTCAGAAAGGAGCAAATAGAGTGGGACAGGCCCTTATTGTGCTTCTTTCTTCTTTGAAATGCACATCATGGTGCCAGATGTTGGGGTGTGCTGTAAACTGGAAAGTCAAGTCCCTTACACTATTCCGCTCAAGGAAACCTTTGGTATAAGGTGTCCCGCCCCTGAAGGGGTGTACCACGGTCTTCTCTTGAACTGCTAAAATTCCTAAACTAAGGGCCTGTTGTATATTTTTTCTAATTTTATCATCTTTAGCACTATATATGTTCATCATATAACGGTCACAGACCAGCATGTCCGAGTTCTAAAATCTATTTGAGTGTGGTATTGGTAGTAACATTAATATGTATGTTTTTAATGTAAATGTGTTCTACTATAACATGTTATGAAGTGCTGCTGTCCTGGCTACCACAAGATAGCTCAGTGTGTTGAGCGCTTGCCTCAGACACCCGTTTTCAGCCTGCAGGACACAGTTTTGAATCCTAGCAGGGGCAATTTGACCCTTCATTCGTCCAAGGGGGATTACGTGAGTAGCATTACATCTGCTAAAATAGCACTTATAAGTGCGGCGCTCACATGCTGGAGCGATCGGACATGGACCTCTTAATATAAAGGAGTACAATTAAACACAGAAATAAATAATGTGGCATACTTTTCGAGAATATAACTTTTTTAATAAAAAAATTAAACTGATTCTTCTAGTCAATAGCATTTAGTAGAAAAGAGGAATTTAAGGGTGTGGTGGGTGTTTCTTATTAGTACCATCAAATGACTAGAACGTGGCATTATATTGTAAAGGTTCTCTTGATAGTCTAGCCTTTTGGCTATATCAGTAATGGCCGCATTTCAATGTACAACTGTAGCCTTTATTTTGTCTAATAAAAAGCAAGTATTCTCTCATAAGGTCACCTTTTTTAATAGGTCTAGTTTTGATATTGGACTGGTCTTTGAACTACTGATTTGAGACCTTGGCAAAGACTCTCTTGGAATGATGCCACTGCTTGCCATGCACATGGGCAGTCTCCATATTCTGTTTCAAAATGTTCTTATTTTATGTAGGGTGCTGCTCTATCCAGTTGTATTCTGTACTGGTAGTGTAAACATCACCCCGGGTCCAGCGGCATACAGGGGTGGTAGTGCCCGCAAGCCTGAGCCTGGGTGGGCC
Source organism: Ambystoma mexicanum (assembly GCF_040938575.1). Taxonomy (NCBI): domain Eukaryota; kingdom Metazoa; phylum Chordata; class Amphibia; order Caudata; family Ambystomatidae; genus Ambystoma; species Ambystoma mexicanum. The sequence continues at coordinate 350,833,664 of NC_090924.1, forward strand.
CAGACGAAGCGATAACATCAGTGAGAACTCCGGGCCGTTATCAGTCATCAGTGCTTTCTGACAAGGGCGTGATTGCTATGCGCACCCTGGGACTCCGCCCACGATGCGTATCGTGTTTAAGATTGTTTTGGTCAGGAGAGGGGCTCCACGCCTATTGCGCAAGCCCAATCTCCTGTCAAAAACTAGAAAAACAAAGATGGTCACCACCATAGCGAACAGAAAATGGAAGATGCCCTTTTCTATTCTTTTGGCGTTACGGCGCAGGCTGGGGAAAGATCATCGGGGCCGGAAGCCCAGTGGAAGCAGTTAAGCCGATGGGATAAGGAGGGAGGGACGGGGAGGGGATGATATGGTGGCTTGGGTGAAGTTGAAGGAAAGCGTAAGGGGCACAGGTGCTGAAAAACAAATCATGTGTGCACCCGGGAAAGGGGCACAGGTGAGTTATGCAATGTGCGTGGGCACTGGCAGTTTTCGACCTAATCTCCATTTACCTGATTGGCGGAGTACACTTCCACAGGTTCAAATAAAGCACCCCAGGGATTTCCTCTTATTTTGTACTGGCCACTGGAACATTTCTGTATGCTGACTAAATGCACACCATTGCCTTCCTTTCGCTTGATAGTTCACCTTAATATTTGGAACTGTATGTTCGATTACCACGTCATCCTCATCCAAAGAGTGCAGGTTTAGGCTCGCCCATGAGTAAGAGCGTTCACCCATTCCCATAAGAAGCTGCATTGTGTTCCGGTCTGAAAAATATTTAGTTTGGGTCAGTGGAAACCCAATGGGGCCTTTAATGGGTTCGAATTTTGGGGTTCTTAATATCGAATTGTTTACATCAATACAAGCAGTAGTTGGTCTCAAACAATAGCATGTAAGGAGTATAGACACACATGCAGATACTCATCTAATTAATAAATGGAATAGAATCCCAGTAAGGAGCACCCAGTCATCAGCCCATCTGAGCCAAAGGGGTAATGGAGATGAATACTGAGAAATAGTAAAATCAAGATGGAGGCTCAAGAGAGTCTGGCAGGAGAGGCCTTCGCAGCTAGGTTTGAAGAAGCGATCAATAGATCATTGCACCGGACTCTATCAAATTGACTTGCACAGTGCCTTAACCATAGATATCCAGAAAGGGCCCCCAGACTGCTTGAAATAAATCCTGGTCCCCCCTCCTTTTTTATAAATGACCCTGTCAAGTATGGACAGAGGCAACCATTCCTGGATCCAATCATTAAAACACTGAGTCAATTTCTGTGCATGTAGAATTATTTTTTTGTTTTTAGGCTAATATGTGCCATCTAAAAAATAAACAGGCTCTATTTGCTTTGGCCAGTTTCTCATCACCCGGGATGAACATGGAGGCTTTCATTGGTTCACCAGTTTAGCCAATCTTAGCAGAGAACTCAAAATGCGATGAAATGGATTGAGCTTTTGCCCCTTAACCGCGGGCCACGCCGTCCGCAGGGCCACTTACCACTAGTGTGTCTCTGGCATTATAGAAGCAAACTGTCCTCGTTCATAATATTAAGAAACCATCTTAAATGGTTTGTTTATATTTTATTTGTTCTTTTTATTTTATTGCGGTTGCTTTTTATTAAGGTATTAGGTTTGTGCTTTGAAGGCCTTGCAGTGAGTATTTTTGGTTCCCTCGCGTACCGAACACTCCGTTGTCGCTTGAGTACCGGGGCTTTTTCTGCTGCCATGTTGTTTCTTGGCAGTACAGGGGAGCGCTCTTCCTTTCAGCCCACTTGCAAGGGTCTTCTACCATCGGGTCTATAGCACCTGAGTTCAACAACAGTAACTGTGGCCACCAAGGTATGTTTGGAAATGGGGTCCGCACCCTAGTGTAGGTCAGAACGGATGCGTGGACCTGACCTCACAGGCCAGAAAGACATGCAGTAGTTATGGTGTACAGGGCTCTGCAGATGTTTTGCACTACGACTCCCAGGATCCACCACTATTGACTACACTGGCGAGGACTGATGCGAGTTGTTCAAAGCGACAGATTGCAGACCCCTGGTCTAGCCAGATGAATTAGGTCTTGACCAAAACATGTGTTAGGAAAAGACAGACAAACCTGGCCAGCACAGTGACCGATATCAGCCCTGAAATCACTCTCCTACAAACCCCAGAAGAAATAACCGACTAGTTCAGTAATCATGGTGGCTAATTGATTAGGTGGTCTGAGCGTCACCTTCACATTTTCTGCAGGACAAAGGCACCCTGTGCAGATCAATAGAGCATGTAGATGACCTGTCCCAATAAAGCAGAATTGATTCATTTCTAAGGCATGCCTTGGCTGCAACACTGAAGGTGACCGCTGTCTCGGACAGATGGCCCCTAGGCGGTCATAGTGTGCACTCCCTTCACTTTTAGGCTGTTTGTCTTCTTCTTGCTGATTTTATCCATCATCTGTGATTTTTGGATACCGAGGCTTGAGCCTCATTACTCCTCTCGGGTTGAGTATGTAGTCATGGGTTTGTATTCTTCATGTCTGTGTGGTCTTGTCACACTAGGGCTGGTTTCACAGGGTCTTCACCGTGATGGGCCGACAGGTAGTGCTCAAAGGGGTCTGCAGTGGTGGCAGTGAGTCTTCTGATCAGAGGGTTTGGGGTCTGATCCAGTCCTTGGCAGAAGTTCTCACTCTGCTTCACTAGATGTTCGTCCAACATCTTGATGTCCAGTTCCCTGTGAAGGTCAGCTATCCTTGTGAGCCTACACTTTTAGGTTCATGCAGGGTTTTATTTATAGTGGCCGTAGATCTGAAGCCATGGCCTCCTGCCACACACAGCAATACAGTGATAGATAGTGGATAACAATATGGATGCAACTGGCAGAGGATAGACCAAGAGCAACCCTGGGAGGACGTGGAGACGGGATGCAGAAGGGCCCAGGCTGGGGAGGCAAAGGTGGACACCGGTCTTGCTAAATCTCTTGGCGGGGATGCGCAGCTGCGCCCCGCAGAAGCTGCACCCCTCTGAGTTTCACAGGATCTGACCTTCACTGCGCAGAGTCCCCCTGTCAACCGGTTCGCATCTGTATATTTTTCCAACGCTCCTCTCAATGCATCGCCAAAGCGCTGGTTCTGCGCGCGCCCTGCCTGTTTGCCTGTGATCTATAAATCGGGTGCCTCTGTTGAAAAGACACTAAACTCAGCTGGCGCAATACCTCCCTGTGAACCGCAGAAGCTTTTCTCTAATGACTGTTTGTAAACCTGTCTTGATCAAACATTCCAGACGAGAGGCCTGCAAATATGTTTGTTTGAGAAAAAAATCCACAAGTAATTAGTCTGTTGAGGTACTGGATAGTTTATATTCTGGGAGCGCTGTGTTATGGGCCTGGTAGCACAGTGAGTCGCAGAGCTGCGCACATGTGCAATATTTGAACGTTTAGCCCATCGTGCTACATGGCTACAGGGACGTAATTTCACCAAAATGCCAGGGGTAGCATGACACGACCCTTGACCTCGGATGACATCACAGGAAGTGATGCCATTTGATCACAGGAAGTGATGCCATTTGACCCCACCCCAAAATGACATCACAGGAAGCAATGGAACACAACCTTTCAACCCTTGACCAAACAGGAAGTGGCATCAAATAAGTACACTACGAAGATTATGGTTACGATATCACTGTAAAGTGATATACATTTACACAAGAATGGATCACCTTATGTATCATTATTATCAGCGTGTATAGGCCCATATTACCACATTACTGTGAATGCAAGCAGACATCCAAGGCCAAACGATAATGATGTGTTATTATATAGCACTTACGCTTAAGTGCCTCATACAGAAAAAATATACATACAACATTACCCGACCTGAGTTGGTTCTCATTTATCAACCTCAGCAGGATGAAAGACTAAGTTGACCTTTCCGGGAGTCGAACCTGTAACCTGCAGATCACACACACATTGCAGCAGTGAGCGCTCAACCCACTGAACTATCTTAATGGCTATACTATCAGAAAACCAGCCACTCCAAAAACAAAGAGCCACATGCTGCTGGCACAGCACAGGAGCCTCAATTTAATTTAAAATAGAAAATGTTTTAATTTATAAAAAAAAAACATTTTTGGCTAGCAAGGGAGACCTCAGGGGTCGCAGGTGCGACCCCTGGTGACCCTCAAATGACATCCATGCACTGCTATCTCAGTGATGTACAAGAGTGCATGTAATCAGTGCCGCCGCTACGTCTGCCAGTGCCCTGTGTGAGATTTTTCTGTGCGCCCCAAGCCCGTGGGCGAGGGCACACCGAAAAATCTTTTCTTCTTGTCCCTCACCTGGTGCTGCCCTTCAACACACAATGCAAGAACAGCAGGGGGCTCAGTTGCTGTGTTTGTTCACGTCAATTTCACTAAATGACAGAAACAAACACAGTAACAGGGCCCCCTGCTGTTCTTGTATTGTGTGTTTAAGGGCCGCGCCAGGCGCAGGTGATTCTTTAGTAGGCGCTGGCACTGCACCAATTCAACCAATGGCAAATAAAGGGCGCTTTGCCTTCAGTTCACTGTCATGCAAACTTAAGTATTGGCCGATACTTAACTTTGCAAGACAGTGAGCTGGAGGCAAAGCACCCATTCTGTGCGTCGCCAGGGGAGCGCACTTGTGTGGCCATACCAGGGGTCAAGACCTAAAAATAAAAGGGGGGGACTCATCAGCAAACGCTGGGATGTGACGTCACCAGAAATTGGCATATCAAGGTGAAATATGCACATTTCATTAAATTGGCTTTGCATAACCACAAAAAATTGCACAGGATGAATGGCATTTGCCTTTCATAAAATCAACACACACACAAAACCAAGAGAAGATACTTTCTTCTAATAGTGTTTCTGAAAACGTTGAAAGGTGTGCATGTTTTAAACTCCAAGAACCAATACAAATGTTTTCCCTGAAACATGCAGTACCAAAACGGGCCATTTCACCTTTAGTTTGTCATTTTTCATCAGGTTATATATAGTGCAGTGATGAAGTTTCTGGCCTGCAAACCTGACGAATGCTGTTCGATCCCTGATGTCGGCTTTAATTCATGAATTCAAAGTAGACTTTCAATGTTTCTCATATTAGCTGGGGGGTGGGACGACTTGAGCCCTGGGCCATACCCTCTGAGCGCACCTTGAGCCGGCGCTGTATGCAATCTTCAACCTTTGGTGAACTTGCATACTGGAATGGCTACTCACATCAAGGCAGCAATACGCGCAGCAGAGGGCAGGACTTGATCACTTCACACGCAACCCGTTTGACTTGCCTTGCGCTCTACTTTCAGCAGATTACAGAAACTTTGCACCAGTGCAAGTGCGAAGATTGTACAGTATTAGCACTAGGGCAAAGTTTGCCCTATTTTTAAAACACTGGAAACATTTAAAAACCATTGCACCTCGACAAGTGCAGTTTGGCATAATAAAAGCACCAGGGCTAAAATTGCCCTAGTGCTAAAAAGATACATTTTTGATGCATTTTTGCCTTAGGGCAAAGTTTGCCCAAGTGCTAATACCATTCCGTATTCGCACTAAGGCAAACTTTGCCCTGGTGCAAAAATGTAGTGAAAATGCATCTTTTTTGCAGTAGGGCAATTTTTATCCTGGTGTTTTTAATGTGCCCAACTGCACTTGTAGAGGTGCAATGGTTTTTTAATGTGTCTCAGTGTTTTTAAAAATAGGGCAAACTTTGCCCTAGTGCTAATATCGTGCAATCTTTGCACTTGCACTGGTGGAAAGTTTCTATAATCTGGCAGTTGATCGCTATTCGCTACCACGTGCATGCGCTCTCGGTGCGCGGGCAAGGGGATGTGGCAGCATATGGATCAGGCAGGCCCAGCAGTGCCAGGAGTAGGTTCGGGAAGAGTGGCAGACAGGGCCGTTTCTAGGGGAGGAGCAAACCAGGCAATGTCCCGGAGCACAGATGGGGTACAGGGTCGTCACTGGGCAGCTGAGGGTGGGGGCAGAGGATGCTGGGAGGATAAACAGCCCAGGGCTCACGCTAGCAGAGATCCCTATTGTCACCCCTTCTTGCAGAATACGTCCAACAACACCTACCTCTAAATGTTCTCACGCTTAAGCATGCACGTCACAGGGGGGGCTTCCAGATCCCATCAGGGCATTAACGCCTATTATTACCTTGCAGCAGTCACAAAGCAGTGTGCAGACCGACTAGAAAGATGGAGCATGACTGCAGCTCCCATTGTGCCTCTTTTTTGGCTGGGCCTTTCATACAGAGATCACCTCCCTGCCACCTGGATGCTCTGCACCTTGCTGGGGTGGGCTGCTTTCTGCATGAAATCTGGCCTTATTCCTGTCTCTGAGCCAGCAAACCACCACTCCAACTGCTCTATACTTTTTTCCAGAGGAAGTATTTTTAAGGTATTTCTCGTCCGGTTCATGAATTCCAGGTGGGTTGAGGGGCAGAAGAGAAAAGTGGTGAGTCCAGCAATTATATTCAGGGACGTCATTTCACCAAAATGCCAGCGATAGCGGAAGTGACATCACACAACCCTTGACCCCCGATGACATCACAGGAAGTGATGTCATTTGACCCCACCCCGGAGTGATATCGCAGGAAGCGATGGAACACAACCTTTCACCCGTTGACAAAACAGGAAGTGGCATCACATGACATTGTACACTACGAAAAATATGGTTACGATATCACTATAATGTGAAGTACATTTCATACAAGAATGGATCGCCATATGTATCGTTAAGATCAGTGTGTATAGGCCTATATTTCCAAATTACTGTGAATGCAAGCAGATGTCGATGGCCAAATGGTAATGATGTGCTATCATATAGCACTTATACTTAAGCGCTTTATATAGAAAAAATATACACCCAATATCACCCAACCTGTGTTGGTACTCATTTATCGACCACAGAAGGATGAAAGGCTGAGTTGAGGTGTTTAAGAACAGACTAAATCAGTGACTCACCCCCTGAAGTGTGCCTGAAATAAACCTTTAATGAGTCTAGCAATTATTGTATAGAATTCCACAAAGACACATTATTTGGTATTCCTATTCTTTCTCATTTAGGGTCAGTGCTGAACGTGTTAGACTTGTGGCACTCCTGTTCTTATTTTTCTTATTTTTTCAAGGGGCATGAACAAGGAAGCCAGCCACTCCAGAAGTGAAGAGCCATATGGTGCTGGCCACAACCCAGGAGCTTGCAATTTTAGAGGCCAAGGGAGACCACAGAGGTCGCAGTTGCGACCTCTGGCGACCCTTAAATGATGTCCCTGATTATATTGGGAGAAGCAGGTATTACAGTTGCTGATGGCGTTAGCAAAGTCTGAATAACACTGTATGGATCGGTATCATGCTGACTTTTGTTCCCAGCATGCAATGTGTAGGCGCCATTGTCTCACTGCCAATGCATTCATAACTCTGTCTCATTCAGCTTCAGACATGCCAGAATGAAAAAGATTCACACATACCCCAGGAAGCAAAGAAACACTGAGATAGGAACTCGGATAGGATGTGTATACAGGCCTGTGTGAAGTTGAATAAGAGACGAATTGCATTCATTTATGGCCTTGCAGTATGTGTTGTTTGTGGGGTGTTTTAGGGCAATCACGTGAGTGACCAAATGCCACCTGAGCACCACTGTTTGTTTTTTTGAAATCACTTTCTGGGGTCAGGTTATAGAAACGTTGCACCGCTGCAAGTGCAGAGTGGATGAATGCCAGTAGAGACTCTAGAAACCAGATGCTAAGTGCACCACTGGAAGCCCCCAGTCACAAGCATTGCAGATGCTTGCCACCATGGGCTAGCTGCTGCCAGAGCAGTAGAGTGCCTGCGGCAAAACACCATAATACCAGCAGCAACCCATGTACCTCCTCTTCTGCTAGTCCACGCTCCCGTTCCAAAGTTTGGCCTATTTTGGCCTATTTTTAAAAACACTGGGATACATTCAATAACAATTGCACCTCGACAAGTGCAGTTTGGCATATTAAAAGCACCAGGGCAAAAATTGCCCTTGTGCAAAAATAAAATGCATTTTCACTACATTTTCGCACCAGGGCACAGTCTGCCCTAGTGCTAATACACAATGGTATTAGCACCAGGGCAAACTTTGCCCTAGTGCAAACATGCATCAAAAATGTATCTTTTTAGCACTAGCGCAGTTTTAGCCTTGGCGCTTTTAACATGCCAAACTGCACTTTTTAAGGTGCAATGGTTTTTTAATGTGTCCCAGTGTTTTTAAAAATAGGTCAAACTTTGCCCTAGTGCTAATACCGTGCAAACTTGCACTTGCACCAGTGCAACGTTTCTGTAATCTGGCACCTGGTGTGTTAATCCAGTGAAAACCATAAAGACTACAACGTCCAGAATGCATTGATCTTTTAAGAGCGGCCAAGGCTGGAGAACACATTTTCAGGTGGCATGGAGTCACCTTGCCTAACTATGATGTTTAGGGAGGCAAACAGGTTTGAGTAAGGAAGGACAAATACCATTTTGTTGCACGTTATATTTGTTGCTGTGCTTTAGGTTTTGGCAAAAGGAGACAAGAGTTTAAAAAATGGAAGGTTTGAAGGCCGAGTGGATAGTATTTAAGGGGCTTACTTTCTTTGTTTGGTGTTGAATGTGTTTGGGAGCAATTTAGTGAGTGTGTGCCTGTGTGTTTATTTACTGTGGAAAACAAAAATGAATGTACAAAGTTTGAAAACATCTTTTAACAAAGCCAACAATGTTGACTTCTGGGTAATCATTTTGTTTTGTTGCTACTGTATGTGTTGTGATCACAAGTCCATGTGCTTCATGATTTGCTTAGTGTTACAATCACGTGTCCAAATTACTATCATTTGATAGGTTTTGCCGGGAAATGTTAATATGCATCCTAGTATTGTCATCACACATTAAGGCAATTGTATCATTGACAGGTACTCAGAGAAATTCGTGGATTTTGCCATAAAACAACAGCAACTATCACAAATTACTAGGCATTTCAATATCTTGGCATTGTGCTTGTATTATTTAATTATAATTTGGTGATTTTTATAGAGCTTAATGCAGATGGACCACTTCTAAGCTGTTTATTAACCTGCCTCATGGCATTGTCCTGCTCCCAAAACAAGCATATTGCACATGAGCTATCAATCCAATATGCAACTGCTTGCCACAAGTTAACTTTAGGCCAGGTACTCACACCATTAGGCAGCTATTGCTGTCCCATGCCTATGAACTCATGCCATTTTCTCGATATTGCCATCCTCTACGCAGTACTCTCACCAGGCTGGTCAGATAGCAGAGTGAGCTGAGCGCTCCCCTCTGACATCCATGCATAGCCTGCTGATGCGAGTTTGAATCCCGACAGGGCCAACTCAGCCTTTCATCTTTCCGAGGTTGATAAATTGAGTACCATGCAGCGGGATAATAATATCAACTGTTATGATACATATGATAGGTTATTTATAACGCGCTTAATACCCAGAGGTTTCTAAGCGCCGACCCGGGGATCGAACCCTCTGTTGCTCCGTGTTGTCTTGCTTCCAAGGCGAGTATGTTGCCCCTGTGCTATCCTCCCGAGAGTCAACGATTTGATACCTGCGGTTGAGTTAGCGCTATATAATAACTAGATAGTATTATCATATACCAGGTATCCCCATTAGATGCTCATGCACTGACACCATTCGGCAGGTGTTGCTAAACTTAGTCTTAGCATGTAGATCATATGGCAACACGATTGATTCACCTCGTAGCCTCCCTACTTTTAAGGTGTCCCTCCATAGCCATGAAGTGCCTTCCAATTACCTTTGTAATCTAACCATACTTAATATAGCCGGGAACGACCTCCTTACTTACCATCACCTACTATTTCCATTGGTTCAGACCCATCTTCCGTTCTTCTAGCAGAGCTTTTGGAACAGCTTCTGAGCGCTGTGTTCACCAACTAAAGAGAGCGGTTGGCTCTTTTGCAACTTTCAGCCGAGAGCGAACTTGTTGGCAAAATAGCTTAAGCAGCAGAAATAGATGTTTTTGCTGCAGCAGTCTCCAGGACAGTGCCCTTGATTTAGACCATGAACGTACAAATCGGATAATGAAAAGTACAAGTCAGTATAACGTTATTTAAATTTCAATGATGTATTGATTTTTTGGAACGGGAGCGTGGACTAGCAGAAGAGGAGGTACATGGGTTGCTGCTGGTATTATGGTGTTTTGCCGCAGGCACTCTACTGCTCTGGCGGCAGCTAGCCCATGGTGGCACGCATCTGCAATGCTTGTGACTGGGGGCTTCCAGTGGTGCACTTAGCATCTGGTTTCTAGAGTCTCTACTGGCATTCATCCACTCCCATTCACCTCTGGCGTCTTCCATTGACAGTGCTGGGGCTTGGGTTGGCCCACTCGCCATGCTTGAACCTGCGATCTGCTGGCATTGGCTGGCTTGCATCGGTAATGCTTTCTCCCAGTGACTTCTAAAGGGTTTGGCCAGGAGGGAAAGGCTCCTGTGGTAGGCCAGGGTAAAAGCAATTCGTCTCCTGAGAGCTCAGCGTGCCAAAACGGACATTGTAGCACACGGGCTTACAACCGCAAGGATGTCACCTGTAACTATTCAGGTCTTGGGGGACATTCCCCTTGCTTAGGTTTCGCAGCTACATGTACCGATTTCACTGAGGTCACTATTAGCTCACCGCCTTCATGGACAAGTGTCTAGTACCACTGTGCTGCATGACAGCGGGGAAGGCAAAGGACCAGGGAGGTGGACAGTAAGGGGGTCTACTCTACTCCATGTGTGTGGTCGCTACACACTGCCGATGGAACCTAGCATGACCTCCCCTTAGCGCTCGCCTAACCTCTGTGGCCCTCTCCCCCCCTTTCACTTGCACCCTCGCCTCTTTACCCTGCACTTCCCTTCCCACCCTAGCACTTTGCATCACACGCAGACCGGCTCCCAGCCCCACCCTCCCTCGCACTTCTTGTTACTGCACTTGTGCGATCCGAATGACACAAGGCCTAGTAGGACCGTTATTGTTATCTTTCTCCTTTGTTCCGCCCCCGCCCCTTTTTTTTGTCTTGTGGCACCTTGAAACACTGTTTGTTGTATGGGAGCCTTACAAATATCAAATAAATAAAACAATAAATAAATGAATGAATAAATAAATAAATAAGTGCCTCCCCGCATGACTATGATAGTTATGTACTGAAGCAACATTAAGGATGCATATACTCAATGAATGATAATTCAGTGACCACACAGACGCGTACAGACTCTCTCCAACACCTAATTTAGGACCAAAAAGCGATCCCGTCTGAGCTTCTTCCTCTGCGCTTGTTACTACCATGCCATGCATGGCAAATCCCCCCTCACCCCTTCCTGTCCCCACCTGTCCCCACATCTTGAAGTGAAACCAGTTCTTCACCCCACACCTCCAGCTGACTCTTTACAGGGACTATAAATTCGCCGGAAACCTTGAACACACAGGAAATGACCACACCCTCCCCGGCTTACGTTTGAACCACAGCTCTGGCCTGAGCGTGTCCAAGGTGTTTTTTTTTTACTAGAGCGGAAACCGTGGCAGTGGGGAGGTGCAAACTGCCCTCCTACTTCTCTCCCAGTACACATGCCCCCACTAACCTGCCGATCATCCACCACACGACACTGGATAAAATGAATTTACAGCGCACATCTGTCAAAAAAGATCCGTCTGGCTGCAAAGAAAGTGTCCTTGAATTTGTTAGCATATAAGGATTGCCGAGTCTATCCTATCTACCCTTGTGACTGCCTAGGCTCAAAGAACATGTACAAACTCTACCAAGACTAGTAAGCACAGCTCCACCTCACTGATGAGGCCCAACAAGGCTGAAACGCTTGTATGGGGTTGCGGTTGGTACTCTTGTTCAGACGGGAATTGCCATAGCATTTCGGTGCTGGACTGCCCATGTGGGCGTGAGAAAGACTGATATGCAAATGCCTATTTCCCATCTGTAAAAGGTGCAGTGAGCAAAAAGCAGATGGCTGCGAACTCTCAAAGTGGTTAATAACAACTGAACAGGTTATCATGCCGTTTTTGTTTTTTTAGAGCAGGGCGCCTGCTACCTTTTTTGTATTTTTGGAAGGAACTTGGGGTTGGTCACCCTAAGTTACCTGGGGGCAACCAGACGTGGACTCCCTGCTCACTGTGCTCAGAGAGGCAGAGCTCCACCTCTATTTGGCTATTTCCCATCTGTGAAAGGTACAGTGAGAATAAAGCAGATGGCTGCGAACTCTCAAAGTGATTAATGAATAGGTTATCATGACGTGTTCTTTCGAGAGAGGGGCGCGTGCTACCCTTTTTGTACTCCCATAATGGTAGATGTGAATGCTGGCAAATGGTGCTAGTACCTGCGCAAATGATGGCATTGCCTGGCAAATGTTTAACCACTCACTATACATGAGTCAAAACTGCTGGCTTTAACCAATGCTTGCATTTAACAGGAATTCAGTGAAAAGATGCAAGGGCACACATACTACTTATACATGAAGTAGCTGAATGCACACTTGTTTAAGACATTTGTATTACATCTGTAGCTGGTTTATTGCTGAAATTAAGTCATTACATTTCAGAGTTCTGCTCATAAAGCACAGAACTAGTTCAAAGAGGTTCCATTGGGCTGTGTTTTGGGTGGGCGGGGGGAGGTAGTAGGTGGCAATGGCCATAGGTACTAGCATGGCTATTAGGGGTTCGGTAAAACGACAAAACACCCCCCACAGGCCGTATGCCCATCTCATCCCATCTCATCCCATCTCTCTCCTATCTTCAGTTCCCATGCAAACAGTTTTGGCTTATGACAGCACATACAGGGCTGCCACTGCCTAATAGTCAAAACCAAAAAAGAGTGGGCCAAAACCCCCACAGAAACCCTGCATCTCCAGGACTGCATGCAAGTATGTCTGCATCGAAACAGACCAAATCGTGGGCTCAGAGCAGATCTCGGGAGATCCCCTCCTCTGCCCATCATCCAAAAGCGCATTTTCAAATTCTGGGCCCATATCAAAAACAGTAGCCCAAGCTCCCTCGACTATCAGGCACTGAAAAACCAAACCATAGAACCTTTGAAAAAAGCCTTTGAGCAATATCTTACTGGGCTCCAGTCTTACTGCCGCAGTGCCGCGCAGCTCCTATGCACAGGAAACCAAAGACAGGTGGCAGGATTGGCTAGGGACTTAGAACAGGCCCTAAAAAGCGTGATGTAATAGACTGGGAAGCAGAAGAAGGACACCGGAACTAGAACTCACCAGATCACCGGGGCAACACTTTAAATGTGCACAATACCTAACGCTGGTCAAAAATGAAGAAAGAACCGCAGGCAAATACTGACCACAAGCTGGAAATAGACTGGTGACATAACGCTCAGCGAGGTCAGAAGCTGTCAACAGTGTGATTTAGGAGAAGCAGAGTATTAGAGACAGTTGCTCCTGCAGCTTCCTGCATAAAAAAATCACCAGGACACTCATGTCCCCATGTTTTGAGAGAACAATTATGTCTTTGCAAATAAAACAGGGCATCACATCTTTGCAACATCCTCGGATGACTACCCGAGTTAGCAGAGAGAACAGCGAAATATGTCTGTCTATGCATGTCCGGTGCAAAGCAACTTGGACTTTCAGAAAAAAAAGCTGAAATTCAAAATAATTACTTGTTTGTTTATTTATTTGTATTGCGCGCCAGACCCAGAGGTATCAGGACGCAGTGGTTACAGGAAGACTCTCAGCTTAGGTTACACATGGCATATATACAAATCAAGAAATAAGGAAATACGGTTACATAATAACACATACATACAGTTACATAATAACACATAAAGAGAATAAGAAGTACAGAAAAAGAAGAACACTATGCAGGCATCTTGATAACAAAACTCTGGAATCTATTTACAAAGCAATAAGGTGGGTGATAAGGGCTTCAGTAGAATGTAACTTTTTGTGTATCCCATGTATTTATCTTGGCAATATTTGTCTAACTTGCTGTGCCAATAAAGTGCCTTGCCTTGGAAAACGGTTAGATAATGACTATGACTGGGGTCTCAGGTTGCAGTTCTCTCCCTCTTCCCCGCCGCTCCCACTCTAGTCCCTGCTTCTCTACCAAATGGATAGGCTTGCCTCGAGAGCTTGCAGCCGATATTAGAGGGGTGGAGAGAAATGGGCACTTCCCCGGATACCCCCTTTCAGTTCAGTACATAACTGGAGCTTTTGGGAGAACTAGATCGTCCAGTTTCAAGAGATGCCATCCTCACCAGGGTGCTTTGGGACAGAACTCGACACCCTTCTAAACTAGGGCGGACAGGCCTCGGATGCAGAGTGCAAATCCTGACCTGAAACTGTTAGGATGGCTGCACCAGCCAGGCTCCTTAGGACTCCGGGCGGTGGTCATGTTTGGGAGTGCTGGGGATGCGTGCAGGATGCACGGTTCCCATTTTGCTCTAGGATTAGGGCCCGGCGTTAAAAAGAAAAGCGAGGAGATGCGGCAAAGAGAGAGGTTTACTGAGCCTGGCACGTAACGGCGCACAATATGAAGTTAAGCTACTTGGGAATTTGCAAAGGTTACTTCCCAATCATATGACGTCTTGGCTGATTTCTGACCCCAGCCCCAAATGCCTCCCGTGTGTCTTTCTAGCAATACAGTTCAAAGTTCCTTGCAAAAACAATGTCTCCTTACTCCGCTTTCTCCAAAGCACCTGCATGATTTTCTAGATCCAAATTCAGATGTGTGCGTTTCTCTCCGTCTTGGGTATTGCCCTCCGGTGATCGACCGTCTCACCCCCACTTAGGATATAGTATTTCTCATGCCTTCCTGGATTGTAGTATTTCTCAATCCCTCTTGGGGTCTCTGGGATTCCACCCCTGCTTGGGGTCCTTTCTCTGTTTCCCCGGTTTGGGACATTTTCTCTCTCACCCCAGCTTGGGTTCCTTTCTCTCGCACCCTGGCGTGGCACTCTTTCTTTCTCTCTCTCTCTCTCTCTCTCTCTCTCTCTCTCTCTCTCTCTCTCTCTCTCTCTCTCTCTCTCTCTCTCTCTCTCTCTCTCTCTCACCCCGGCTTGGGGCTCTTGCTCTCTCAGCCTGGCTTGGGTCTGTTTCTCTATCACCCCTGCTTGGGGCTTGACCAATCCTCTCTGCCCTCCACCCGGTGCTCGACGGATCTCCAGCATCGTCGGTTGCAGGCTCTAGGTCCCTTCTTCAGGCATGGTCGAGTTCCCTATACTGGAGACCGCTTTGAGGAGAGCAGCGGTACGCAGATCCCAGAGCTCCTCAGCTCTGCGTGGCGTGGTCTGTGGACTCCGCCCTGCAGTGGGACATCTCTTCCTGCTGCTCACTCCATGGGAATTCATTCTCGCTCTTTGTAGCTCTCACAAGCCTTTTAAACTCCACCTTGTAACACGATTGGATAACCTCCTGTTTTTGTGAGTCAAACACCGTTCTTAGCATAACGGGGTCAGAAACCATAGCAGCCATGTCTAAAAGAGGCTCCCTTATAACCAACACATAAATGGGACTTTTCAGATACGGGAGGAGGAATAAAAACCATGTTTGGAGATTCCTTGACCTATAAGGTGGGGTAGGGGATCACACAGAGGGAGATCCGGCTTGCCCTAGCCCCTAGAATGTGTGAAGCATAGCAAGCTCACCTTTCTAGTCCCTCTCAGAGGGGGGCGGGGGTTCCCCCTTAGGGAGGGATGAGTTCCCAGTATTCGCCACAGCAGGTAGAGTGTACGGTAACGGTGAAAGCAGAGAATCATGCTCTGTGCCAGGTGGTGGATGTAGCAGTGCCAACATAATGCTCCTTGCCTTTTGCTGTGTCAGCATTCAGATATGGGCATAATAGCAATGTGAGCATTTAGTGAGAGATGTGGAGCGAGTGACTTCTCACCCACTGACCCGGGCATTGCGTTCGCTCTCATTTCTTCCTGTCTTGGCTAGCCATTGCCTCCTTGCTGCTGGAGGCTTTCGCCTGGTCTGCATTCTTACGGAGCTATTCCCCTGTGCCGTTACCTGTTGGCCACCTCCTGCGACCTCCTAATATTGAATCCCTACTATCACCTGATGCTCAGCTCCTGGCACTTTCTAATATTGTTTCTATGGTCTCTGACTCTCTGCTTTCTCTCTCTACTAACTCAGGCATCTACTTCTTTCGTGCACTGCTCCGAGCAGCGACCGTGGCTTCCTCCAAACACCCACGCTTCACTTTTACTGGGCTTCTTGTTATGCGCCTTTAATCCGTCCCCTAGGGCCGGGCTCTGCGAAAGGCTACCCCCGTGTGGCTGATTCTTAGTCTGTGAGCAGGATCAGCTGGATGGGAATGTATGTTGTTGCTCAGGTGTTTCTAAATCGGGAATGCATTTTCTTCCCCTCCTGCTAGGCGAGTCTTCAGTTCGCCTGTCCGCCATCTTGAAATGATTTTTGGGACATGTATATGCGTGGGTGTCCTGTAGCTGTGCAAGCATCACTGGCAGCTGGCTGCACTCCTGCAATGCGTTTCCTGACCGAGCGCTGTTGCTGTGAAAGTCGTGCTAAAGCTGCCTGACTCCGGCTGCAAACTGTGCATTTTCTGTTTGTTTCCAGGATCATGTAATTTGTACTGCGGGGTTTCCAGTTTAAACCTGCAGGTTTCTCCCGAAAATCATCAGTTATGCTCCGTTCAGGGGTATTTTGGGAAGGAAAGTGGCTTAGGAGAGCAATTCTATTTTCTGAGCGCGCACACAAGTGCCTAAAAGAGGCAGTAGCAATGCATGTCTCCATGTGGTGGTTCCCTGCTCACTGGCAGGGCCAAGTGGGAGTGACCAGGCCCTTAATCTACGTCAGGGGGAGGGACCCCGCCCCCCCGCCCCTTTGGTCACCCAACTGGATGCCGCTATAAGGCAGTGGACTTTGTCACAGCCCATTTAAGAGAGTGAATGTGGCGAAGTGGGGTGTCCAGGGCCAAAGTACTAGTACAGGGGAATGTTATTGTGAATGCTCTGTAAAGAATAAAGAAGGTGCCAAAGGCATACATAGCTCCCTGAAGCTGGGGTACACTCATGTTTGAGTTGTACCAAAGCATTTCATTACATTTAGTCGCTCACAGCCTCCAATGTCACAAACTGTTTGACTTCAATGCCACAGAAGCTGTCACGACTCGCTCCCTTCGCTCCCGTTCCCAACACTTGGGGGCATGATTTGGGGTTTATTCCCTACTGGACCTTTCCTCCGAACCTTATGCTACAGTGCTGTGATGAATTGGGAGCGCTAAATCCCTATTTTCCAAGCTACTTCCCTTCCGGATCCATTCCAGGTTTTTGGCAGCCAGCATGCTTCTTTAACCAAATGACTATGCTTCCCAGAATGCCTGGCCCACTGCTCCACCTCCACCCTTGCAGGACAAGGTTGGGTGGAGGATAGGCAATACCTGTGGCTGCAGGTGCAGCAATCAGCACACCTGAGGCGTGTGCTCGTTAAGCAGCTTTAAAAGCCTCAGTCTTACTTCAGTCCAGCGCTGGTCATCGTTTGCAGTGTTCCTGTTGTGACTAGTCCCTTGTTCCTTGTTCCTTGCCTTTGTACCTAGTTCCTAGTTCCTGTTTTCTTGTTCCTCCGCCCTGAATCTCGGATTCATGCGCTAATTGATTTCTGCTCCCTTGATTCCCTTTTTGTCTTCCTCTGTTTGCAGGCAGCATTTCTCAGTGCTTTCCCCTTTTAGATGCAGCCCAGTTTGTCTGTGTTCTATATTTCTTTGACTCTGTCCTTTGCTGCTGTAAACCCGTATGCCTTAGCCTTCCTCTTAGATTAGCTTCCTGTCTTTTCCTTGGAGGGGTAGGGAGAAGTTTGCATTGGTTATTTCGTTTTTTCCCTGCTCCTGATCCTTACTTTCTATTGGGATCCATTCCATGTTTTCCATTGCACTTCTGCATTTATTTCCCATTTGATTATTAGGTGTGGTGTGCAGTTGTAGATAGCTCCTGTGTGAATGCTTATGTTTTACTCACTAATTTGTAATCACTATTCCAACTTAGGTATTTAGTTTTCCTCTCATTGTTGTTCTAGCCTTTCTGGGTCCCAGTTTCATCAACAGGATTCGTGGGCTAGCTGACATTCAAGAGGTTTATCTCGTCCTCGTGAGTACAGTTCTTTAGTTCCCTTATTTAATACCATCAAGAATGTTAGTTCACAGATCCTGTCATTGCTTGCCCTCCACGTGGGTTTAGCGCTGTCAGTACCTGTAACAGCAATTGGGGGTAAGGCGCTTGCCGACTTTCCTCGCGGTCAGGTGCTTACCCCACATCCCTTTTCATATATTGGTTTTGTTGTCACACTCTATTTGCACTCCTGGGTTCTAGCATACATGAGTCGTTGTTCCTGTGTGCACGTAGTTTAATTCGAAGCTATTCACTGTGTGATTTAGTGCACATTTCCCTTGCCATATTCGCTGCCTTTGTACTCGCCTGACTAATCCTGACAGAAGCCTTTGGTGAGTGAGGGTGTGAGACACTGCCGTCAAGAACAAGGGTGTTGGAGGCTTTTCACTGTTTGGCAGAATGCCCATGAAACCATGACCATGTGACATTCCTATGTTTTTAGCACTTTCCTGCAGTTTTCCTTCTGATACAAGATCCATCTCTGGGCTATTGCCCTTTGAGGAATTCGACCATCCGCATGGGGAGAGTGCGCTCCCCTGGACTTTTTTGATTTTTTAATAATGAAAATGAATGATGGGAAACCAACCTCTGAGAAATGTGCAATGCCATTCCGTGCACATTTCATCTGCTTCCTGCCCAAAACGCATAGTTACATGCCCTCCTGAAAGACACAGCCTACAGGCGCCGTCTTCCCCTGTCATATTCAACTGGAATGTGACAGCCCTGGGTACATCAAAACATTTCAAGAAGGGGGAAGGCACACCGTCCTCCAGCCATGAGCAGCCTAATTTAAATATCAAAGGCTCCATGGATCTGCATTATTTTTGTCTAAATTCGGCTGGTGGCAGTGCATACTAACAAGATAATAGAGGCAAGCCTGAAAGGGCTTGGTTGCCATATAAGATAACAGGAAGGCGGGACTAACATCCCTTTGGTATGCAATGTGTCAACTTGAAGCTAATTCCCACGGTTCTGTATGAAAAGCAGTGAATGGCCTGTCTGGGTCCAGCAGTTAGCGTAGGTGTCCCTGCCGAGCAGACCCCTTTCAGAGGGACGAAGGATGTGATTTGGGAGAGACAGGAAGTCTGATCCCAGCACATACTTCAAGGGAAGCCTGCGCTTTAATCAAGAGTCACAGAGGGCTCAGTTAACCAGAGAGACACTTTGATCTACAACAGACAGGAAGATGGGTGGAACTTGGGTACATGTCATCACCCCTTGTCTATCCTGTTGCAGAGCACTCTAGTCCTGACTTCATACATAACAGAAGGTTGTTGGTAGGGACCCAGGATTGGTTCATTAAGGTAGGCCCAACCTGCACCAATCACTGGGGCCCATTTGGCTTTAAAAGAGGGCTGAACCCTTCTCTTAGACAGATCATCTGAAGACTTTGAAAGGAGTAAGAAGAAGGACTCATTTGGACCTGAGCTGAAGGTACAGTCTACCTTACATCTTCCGCCAGTGAAGGAAGGCCAGGAGTTCCAAGATGGACGCAAGATCCCTCTCCTAAACATCTTACAGGGAACAGAGGGAGATACCAGACTCAGAAGACCCGTCCAGCAGCCACAGAAACAGTACCCAGCCAGCACACAGCATGCCCTGCTAGGTTCTGCCAGCAAGCTTCCTAGATGGGAAGTGCCAGAGAGTCTCTTGACAAAGGACAAGGCCTTTGCCTGCAATCACTGTCCTGAGCTTTTTGGCCGTCCGCCTTGAATGGATATGAGCCGTGCGAGGAAGGTAGGAGGAGTGCCACAGATGCATCATCCAGCGTCCACCCTTTAAGGTCTTTTTCGAGACAGTCGAGTCCTCGAACCGCATCTGGCTGCACCGCTGACTGTTGTCATGCCGCAGTCACAAGAGCCGTCCGAGCCGCTTCGACCAGCATTCCAGATCCACCAACCAGCACAGAGAAAACGATTCTTGGCCCCGAGCTGCAGCGCCGGACAGCCTGCAGACGTCTGTCCAGCCTCCCTTGCCGACTGCCTGCCGCCTGGTGCCTGTAGCTGTCTCCCGCCACTAACACTGTTCCAAGGGCTGCAAAGCGCCCTGGAACCGCCTCGACACTGTCGAGCACCAAGAACTTCTTCAGCACCAGGTACATTGTAGTTCTGCCTCCCCCGGTCCTTCTCTGAAGGCCCCTAGCAAAAGTTACAAACCTTTTCCCCCTTTATGCTGGAACCGAATAACCTTGAACTGTAAAACTGATTACTTTATGAGCTACCCTCCTGTCTGTATCCAGAGTGCATCCATTTCCTTAGTGAAACTGTCTGCCCTCTGTGCTCCTTTACAGGGTGGTTGTATTCGTAGTGTGCTAGAACTGTCTGTTGTAGTAATAATAAAGTAGAGATTTTTATACAAACTTGATTGGACAGTCCCTTTTCTCATTGGGTAATAATTGTATTTTCGCTGTGTTGCAACTAACCAACGATCCACGATTTTGCAGAGATAAGCCTGCCGTTCCGTCCATGTTACCAAAATTGGACAAGGAGGTTTATAATTGACTTGTGCTTCCAATCTGTTCAGATCCCTTCTGGTGTACTAGAGGTGTGGGGCTGATCGATGGTTTAGAAACAGATATTCATCCCTGGATCACTGGTGTCCCGGAAGTTAATTTGTCACAGGCCCATTGCTCTATATGAAGTTGGGGGCAGCCACTACTTATAGTATGACACCCTTAACTTAGCCTAGAGTGATATTAATATCAGTTATTTTTACTGCCAAATTCCTCCCACCTCAATCACTGTAAAATTGTTATTACCGAATTTAATAGGACTCTAATCGCCCTCGAAAAGATTGAATGTTGAATCAGCCTTTGGGGGATTCGAGCACATGTCTTGCAGGCTGAACACATATATAACAGGCAATAGGTTGAAGCATATATATATATTTGCACTACTATGACGAAGAAGAATGGTGGTGTCAGCCCATGAGTGGGGAAACGACATCGTGGATCATTGCGGTGGTGGGATTCTTTCGAAGTATTGGCCTACTTAACTGATGTTCATGGCTTACGGAGATACAGACACCGTCTGCCCGCCAGAGATATTCGAAAAGTTTTGTACCAAAAGAATTTGTCAGGAATACTTAATGATTTGTTATACTCGGGAAATGAGTCTTGTAAACATTGTTTTTTAAGATGCAGTTAAGTTAAAGCAGATTTAACGCAACAAAACCCTTGAAATTCATTGGATGTGGGCAGTCATGACCAGCTTGACTTAGCGCGCTCCAGTTGATGTCCCCCATAATGCTAGTTCCCTCATAATGCCATCTTTTATGTGCTTGCGAATCCCATCTCTTATAATGTGTATGTGCTCATGGGATTTGCAACGGGAACGCGCCAAGTTAAGCTAGTCATGACATCCCACATCTGCTGAATTTCAAGGGTTTAGTTGCGTTAAATCTGCTCAACTTAACTGCACCTTAACTAAGGTTTTTCCAGTGAATTTCAAGGGTTTTGTTATACCATTAAAGGCCACTGTACATATTATCACAATATGTTTCTTTTGGACCCACTAAGGGGGAACGGCCTTCGCCACAGCCACTATACATGTCTTTCAGGCCGACTAGCCAGGGCCTTTGGCTGTGCCCACTGTATATTTTAAAACACTACCGGGTCATTAGCAAAGGCTTTTGGCCAGTGGGACCGGCCTTCGGCCCTGTTCACCATACATGTTTTCCATTATGTTTCTCTTGGACCTACTAGGTGGCCACACCAAAGGGTGAAGCCATTATACATGTCTTTCGCGCCCATTGGCCAGGGCCCACCATATATATATTTTAAAACATTACCGGGCCATTAGCTAATGGCCTTCGGCCATGCCTACTGTGCAGGTTCCCACAATATATTTCTTTGGGAAGCACTTCGTGGCCACAGGCTTCACCGTGGCCACTATACATGTCTTTCGCGCCCCCTAGCCAGGGCCTTTGGCCGTGCCCATTGTATATTTTAAAACACTTCTGAGTCACTAGCCATGGCCTTCGGCAGTGTCCAATGTGCATGTTCCCTTGATATGTTTCTTTTCAACCTAATATCAATCTAATTTGGTAACTTTATAAAATGATATTTTTACTTTTTTTTCCATAACTGCGATTATATGGGCAATGTACTACAAATACCTGCGGTTATCTGTAAACGTCAAAAGTTATCAGCAATTCATTTTTGGGGTTTCCTATGTTTCTCCTATGTATCTTGCTGCTCAACTTTAATGTACATCTATTCAAAGCCTACCCCTAGCCCCTGCCCAGTGGGATATTGGGTATTCCTGAAATGTAGCTCTAGGACTACAGAGAAAATATGGCCACATCATGAAAAAGGTCCCGCCACTCTTGGAGATACAGGCGTTTTAGATAATAACTTTTTTGCAAAAGAAATGCTTATGGCAACAGCATCTGTTTTGAGTGGAGGCCTCTTTGGGGACCTGATGGGGAGTAAAGGCAATGTGAAGATGCATCTGAATAATATCAATGCTTCATGCCAGAGTCCAGCCTCTATGCGAGAGGCCAGGTATCCAACCAGTGCTGCTCAGCACTGTCTTGTTTCCAAGACAAGTGCATTGCCCCTGAGCTATCCTCCCAGCGCTTCTACTGATCATCCTGAAAGGACAGTGGGGACCTCCGGGTTCCTACATCTTGGAAGTGTCAACAAAGTGGGGCTGTGGAGAGTAATGAGAGTCGGGAGTGAGGTGTCTGTTGGTAGGACCACAAGTGACATTGGCACCCATATTGCAAAATGGTGAAGGGGGATTTTGGTAGGTATGGCGGGGGATCCTGCAGAAGGCATGTTAAAGTAGGGTTGCCTGAGCACTAGTGCACTCCCCTGGGGGGCAATTCTGCAGTTCTTCTCTGTCAGGGGAACCTGTTATGGTTACAACAGTTAAATTCTTTGCACCGCCCTGACCCCCCTCGATTAAGTTGCCCTCTTGAAGCTGCTTATAATTGCAAGGGAAGAGCAGGCCAATGGACTTCGATTTTCATTGGTTGGCAGACTTGCAGTTGGCAGGCACCGGTGAGCTGCCTGTCTGTTGCGGCGCTGAGGTTGCATGGTTTCCATTGTCGGCAAGGGATGGTAACAGTTGGGAGGCGCAACGTCAGCGTGTATTTTTGCTTGGCGGGATGGACATGTCTGGCACTTATTGCTTTCTGTGAGTGGGGGGGCTCTCACAGCCTATCTTCTCTGGGCAGTGCTAGTTGTTTGAACAGCTTCCCTAGGAAAGGGCAAACTGGCAGGCTATACTGGGTTGGCACAGCTAAGTGCCAGAGTGTCCTGAGCAGTCACACTCTTACAGCAGGTAGGTATGGCTAATTTCTAGTTTTGGCTACTAGGTGGTGCTTAACTATTGCATTGGAGTACAGCTGCAAGGGAGGTGGTATATGACCAGGGGGACACAGCTTGTAGGTGTTGTTTGGTTATTTACTGACCCATTGACTGCCCATTCCCTTGCTAATCCCCATGGGCATCCCACTCACTCCCTGCCCCTCCCGACCCTCCTGGGATCTCTTTGAGCTAGCTTTATCAAGCAGCAACAACCTTGCAACTGCGTGCTTTGAAGTGTCTGCCAGTGTTATTTCAAAGCAATCTTCTGAAAGTTAATGTGTTAATTGGAGTTGTAAATGTGCTGTTTTTGTTATCATGTCTTAACCAAGTGTACCTTCAGCCACTTGATTTATAATTGTATGCTGTTCTTCTCCGAAGTCCTGTTAAAATCATGGATTGGCAAAGCTAACAGTACTGTTGTTATAGACCTAGAAATGTGCACCATTTGCTGCTAACATGTATGGCCATTTAATACTGTTACAACATTGCCTGGCAAATACATACGCAAAAGCCAAAAATGTTGGCATTGCCAGTGCTCCTCTCTATCGAGTTCAGGAAGCTTTCATGCTTTCAAATGTTCGAATTGTCCAGCAGACAATTAGCAGGAGTTTGGGGGGGGGGTAAAAAAAATGGCACTGGCAGGGTAAATGAGACCACATGACCCAGATGGAAACAGGTGGCTTATTCCGATGGCTGCGTTCTTGATCTTCTTAGTTAAGATGGAGATGTTCCCATGTCTGCATTTATTTATTTATTTTAATTTTTCTATAGCGCCACACACCCGCAGGCATTAGGGCGCACATAAAACACAGACGACAGTGAGAGTCAGGAGAAGCGGGATGGTGCAAGGTTAAAAAGATAAGTCTTGATCTTTTTCTTGAAGTCAGGCAGGGGTATTGTCTTTATCAGATCTGGAGGGAGGGCGTTCGAGGCCTGGAGGTCTGCACATTGAAACTGGTGCCACCAAAACCTTTAAATTTGAATTTCGGTTGTTGGAGGCTCGCCTGGTTGGAAGATCGGAGTGAGCGGCACGGTTGGTAGACTTTTGTGCGTTCAATGAGATAGGAAGGGGCCTGGAGATTAAGACATTTGTGACTCAGCGTTAGAGCCTTATGAGTCACACAATGTTTCACCGGGAGCCAGTGTAGCTCCCTCCTTGCATCCTCCCTCCTCCACTGCCACCGTTGATGCATGCTATGCAAAGGTTTTTAACCAGTCTGGTACCCAATCAAAGAAGGTAGTGAGGCCATTAGAGTTTGGGTACCACCAACTGGTCGCTGCTAGCTTTGCTCAGGGTTGCTTCAAGCGTCTTTCAAGGCCCTTCTTGAGTTGGCATGATTCATGAAAACTTAGGCCGCATGTGGTTCTCCTGGGTCATGCACATCGGCTGCGTCATAGTGATTTCCCGTCTTTTCTTTCTCAGCCCTACTAGCACCCAAAAAAGCTTGGAGGGGCCAACTGGCCTCGTGGCTTGGTGTTATGCTCACTGAAAGCGGTCTCTCTACACTCCACAGTCCCAAAGCTTTAATTCCGTGCTAAATATGTGTGGAGGAAGTGACCACGAGAATCTCTTCTTCCTATGAGATGCAAGCTCTGACAGGTAGCTGTCCTCTCCTGTCCCACCAGGGTCTGAGGTCAGCCTGTTGGTTGTGGTGAAGCAGTTTTGCTGAGGGGCCCATACTTTGTGGGATCTGTGGGCTCTGCTATGGCTATGGAGAACAGATTTTTTAAATAAAAAACTGGGCTGAGCCACCGACACAGAAGTAGTACTACAGTTTAATAAACACAAAAGAAGGACTACACATTAGGACTTCAATGGAACTGTAGTCCTACTTCTATGTCAACTGCCATTTCTGCACAAAGTATGTGTTTATTGAAAGATCAGAACTCTCATTGGAAGAGAGAAGCCGTGGAGGAAGAGGGAGGGTATGAAAAGCCAGCATGAAGTGCGTGCCCGACCCGATTTCAACATTTGTTAGAGGGTTACCGGTAAAAACTGTGACAATAGCCAGCCAGCCATCCCTCAAATCTCGGGGCGGGTTTTCAAAACGTCTTGGGAAAGTCTTATGAAAGTCCCTGCACTGTCCTCTCAGAAGCTTCAAGGCAGGGAATGCCAGTCTGTGAGTTTTCTGGCTGTATATGATAGAGCTCCCGATCTGGGATGCCGTTAGAAAGGACTGCCACGTTGATGGCTGGGACTGACTGCCATAACATGATGGACAAACCCCCAGAAGGTGTTTTTGCATCTCAAGAATCTGTGACCCCCCTGCCTTTCTGTGAAGTGTTACATCTGAGTTACTCGCTCAGGAGTCCCCAAGTAACTGTCCCATATTTGCTCTGTCTTCCATTCCTCCTTTATGCATTTCTTTATGCTCGGCTTTTTGTGATCGACTTCCGGTTTCCACCCCCAGGCATTCTCAGGTGCTCACTTCTGGCCTCTCTTCCACTTTCTTTCCTCTGCCCCTAGGTCTATCCACTCGCAGCCTCTCCTCCAAGTCTGTCTCAATATCTCATTTTCTCTGTGCGCGTACCTTCTGTTCGTGCTCAGGGACGCACGACCTCTCTCTTTCACTGATGTCTGGCCGGTATCTGGCACCCATCACTTTAGGATTACATCTGGACTCTCTCGCGTTCAGTTCACGTCTGGCGCTCTCACTTTAGTTGGACGTCTGGCCTCTCTCTCTCTCTCTCTCTTTGGGTTGATGCTTGGCCTCTCATTTTCTGTTGACATCTGGTCTCTCTCGCTGTCATTTGGCATCTTACACCTGCTTTCAGTTCACGTCTGGTCTCTATGCCTGGCCTCGTTCATTTTGGGTTATTATAATTATAATTGTTTTTTTTATAACATGCTTAATACCGAAGAGTTCCTGGCAGGGGAGCCGACTTATGAATTTCCCAGGGGGGGGGGGGGGGCGGGCAAATATAGGAAGTGACATCACCGGCAGTTATATGACCACATTTGCACATAGACGCCAACTTGGTGCAAGGGGGATGGGGCGGCGCAGAACAGTGGAAACATTGGCTAGCATGTACTGAATGTAGTAAAGTCAAGTAAGAAGGAGGTTTAAGCCTTCCAGTTGCATTCCAGTAGGCCAACACTGCCCCTACTCCACCCCTCTATAATCATCCAGGTTGTAGTTGTCCTCAAAAGGCAGAGCAACACAACTAGGATGGGAGAACAAAATGCCATCCCATCATGTGAGTGTGTCAAACCTCAGAGCAAAGACTGTGCGTGTGCCTCCTACCTTGGAGCACAATCTTACTAATTTGGTGCAAATCTCACAAGTGGGTGCATGGGAATCCCATGCGTGTGTGTGGGCCGCAGACCCCGGATCACAAGCTCACTTCTTCAGTGTGAAACTCTGGCCAAGCATTCAGGATGGGTCTCACACCTTTAAACAGTGTGAAATATTGAGTGGGCA
Source organism: Ambystoma mexicanum (assembly GCF_040938575.1). Lineage (NCBI taxonomy): Eukaryota > Metazoa > Chordata > Amphibia > Caudata > Ambystomatidae > Ambystoma > Ambystoma mexicanum. The sequence goes on from NC_090924.1 coordinate 350,860,491, forward strand.
CCTCAATCCTTGGATGAGTCCCACAGTATGGATGGAACAAAGGGCCATCCATACTGTGGGCCTGATCACGACTTTGGCGTTAACCCTTAAATCTGGCGGTAGCGCTATTACCGCCGGACTTAAAGGTCTGCCAAATCAGGACTTTGGCGGATTTCCCCCCAGCTCTGAGCTGGGGGGAAATCCGCCTAAAATTCACGCTATTACCGCCGGCGGGAAATCCGCCGGCGGTAAGAGTGCGAATTTTCCCCATTGAGCCCAATGGGGGATGGGGCATTCCCGAATGGGCTCAATGGGGAATGGGGAATTACATTACCGCCGAACTCGTGATCCGGCGCTATTAGCGCCGGGGAGTTTGGCGGTAGGGCTAATACTGTGTCTCTTCTCTGCGGCCCGGGGGGGGTCAGCCCTGACTTCATTCTGCTGGCGGGTGCCTGGGCCCCGGAGCACCCGCGTACTTGGTGCCCCTGGTTCCTGGGATTCGAACCTGTGTTGCTCTGCATTGCCTTGCTTCCAATACGAGCGCGTTGACACTGAGCTATACTACCATGCTAGATTGGCACTTGGCCTCCTTCTGCTTGGGCCAATGAAAACCTCCTTGCTCCCGTGTCGAGCAGGGAGGTAATCATCATGTGAATAGGGTGCTGATGCTCTGCATCAACACCCTATTGTTATGAAATGAACCAACCGCCGCGGGAGCATTTAATAACAAAAGGGTGCCTGCCGCCCCTTTTCTCACTATTCCAGCTCGGGGGAGCCCTCAAAAGACTCCCCCGACTTGGCGTGGCAGGGAGATAATGGTGGCCTGGGGGGGCATGGCGCCCCAGGTGGTCGCCCAGCCCGCCTTCCCCTAAGTCGGCTCTGTCTGCCCTTGTTGCTTTTGGTAAGTGTCCTTCAACTCTGGATTTCAGTTGATGTCTGGTCCTGCTGGTTTGGGTGAACGACCAGCCTTTGTCTGCCCACTCACTGCACTCTACTGTATGGCGCTCTATTTATCAGCGTAACAGTTTCCCCCTTACTTCCTTTGTGTCCATTTCCTGTGTTGCTGCCTTGCTTTCCGTTTCTTTTTGTGTCCTTCTTCCATTGCGCTGGATTCGTCTCTCTTCCTCCTCTCCTCTGGCTCCCTGCTGGTTTCTCTTCTTCGCCTCACTCCTGTGCTCTCCTCTTGAGTCCCCTGCTCCCCTCTCTCGTTGTGAAACAGGGCCGTTTGACATTGTACCCAGGACTGGCTAATTGATATTCTTGTCTGAGCTGCTCCACTGGGTCGGTTTGCACTCTTCCTTGAACTCTTCTGGTGATCCTCTAATTAAGCATTTCGCTGTAAGTGCTCTGCTTCGAGGCTGCGCAGTGACAGCTGCGCGGGGGCCATTGCTTGGATTGGGCATGTTTGTCAGCGGTGGGGGCGGGAAGGTAGGCACATCAGGTTGTTATTTTGGAAACTTTTTTTCAGGATTATACTTACAGGATTTCGATTTTGCATGATATATTTTTCGATGGATGCTGCGCCAGACCCAGACCTGACGCCAGTGCTTGGGGGTAACTCCACACCTGCAAATACCTGATTGTGGGAGATCCCAGGCACAGGTCTGCTGAGAGACTGGGTTACAGCACTGCATGGTTTCTGGAGATGCTGCCATGGTGCTGACCCGGGTGTGACCTCGCGCTACTGATTCCGGGAATCTCCTAGAAGTGGGAACACGAGGAGACGCAGAAGAAGAAATCGTATGACGTGGCCAGTTTCAAGGACATTATGTTTATCGTTTGTCACAGACCCTGAGCCCTGAAATCCGCACCAATGGACTGGCCGATTGTTCTCTCGCCAGTGCTGTGATGGACTTTACACTGACCCCCTCCCTGCCTAAGGGAACGAGCAGCGACGAACTAAATAAAGGCCAATTAGTTGCCACATTCGGGATGGCCCTGAGATCCAGAATCACGAGTAAGGAGTGGAAAGAGGACAGGAAGAAATGCTGTAGCAGTGGCGTGCTAGTACAGACACCGTAAGCAGAAGGTGAAGGAGGAAGTGGTTATTAGGCCAGAGAATACTCAGCAAAGGATGCCTGCCAGGCCGCGCGTGTGAGGGAAAAGCTAGTGAGGGGTATGAGGAGCAGGAGCGGGGGTGTGGTGGGGAACGGAGTTTGGGGGCCATTAGGAAGGAGAGGGGAACGAGGGTTGGATTCAGCAGGTGTGGTCGTCACACATTCTTGTGCTCCTCGTCTAGTCTTTTGGCCAGCAGCTGTACTAGAGTTATGTTCACACTTGCTCGAGCACCGGCGTGATCGCTCCGCTCCCAAGCACGCTGCATTTAGGATCCACCATGGTGGTGTTGGGATTATTGAAGAGCCCTAAGTGGGAATCGCAGATGGCAGCGACGGTGCCGTCAATGCTCTTGAAAAGGGCTCGTGCGCCAATGATGGGGGCTGGCAACACGAACTGTGGCCCATCCTAGCCACAGCAAGCCACAGCAAGGGGGACTACGACCAAAGCGCCAATGATTGATGCATAAAGGGCATGTCCATGTGAATGAGTAATGTAGTATTTACATGATCAAAGAGGCCTACATGATATGCACTCGCATAGATCACAAGGGATCTAAATGATCCTGCAACTGCGTGCCCAAAGAGTTGCCATTCCTCTTAGCTCACACCAGCTTGTATGGCCTGTACTTAAGTCCTCAGGAAAGGTCTTCCCTCTACAAAGCAAGCGGCCAGAGCGTACACATCCTCCATCATTGCGCGCGTCTGTCCGGCATTCAGTTCCTCTCTGCATCCGCTGCCTGCCGACCTGCCCCTTTCACCTCCTACCATCCCGTGAGAAAGAAACAGGCCATTCCTTATCATTCCATCTGCGCGCTCCCTCCCATAGTCCTGCCTCTTCAACATAGCCTTCAGCCAACGCTTCACACCCAGCACCTATTGCCGCTCCCTTTTCAGCGCCTTACCGTCTCTCCCCGCTGCACCACCGGCTGCATGCCAAACGGGAAGGGGGTGGTGCCTAAGTGGCATGCCTCTCATCCTTTCCTGAATTTGAGGTTGTGGGAGGGTTCATGGTGCAGAGAACTTGGCAGAGGGTTCTCTGCCCCCTTTTGGTTGGTCTTCCTGAATATGTGGATGGAGAGGAACTGCAGTCGACTCCGCTTGTGGATTGGGAATTTGGAAATGCTTCGCTCTGTGCCCTTTCCACAGTCGACACCAATGGATGGTGGATGCTGCTTTCACTTGGACCCATACCGACACGTGCCGCCTGTGCCCAACCTGCTTTTTGGGCCTAGCCTCTGGAGTTGGCAGAGGGTTTTGCGGTGGAGAAAGTTTGTGCTTTCAACGTTACTCAAGTGAAGGACAATAGAGGCGGCAGTGAATGGCACCGCCCAAGTCTTGTGAAAGGGCAGGTCCAGAACCCATACCACAAGGCCTGAGGCGTGTGCTCGAGCCAAGGCGCCTTCACCAATGGGTAGGACTTCAGTCTTGAAGGAGATTGGCGACAGGTAATTGTCGCGTACCCTAGCATTTATTTTCCGGAGACAGAGGGTGGGCGGGGGAAGGGTAATCAGTGGTCATAGCGACCAGCCATTTATCAGGAAAAACACTTCAGGGAGCCATAGAAATTGACAAGTTTTCATCGATTCACGGTTTCGATTGATAGACCATCAGCAGTACAAAAGAATGTCGCCACCCAGGCACCTTAAACCAAGTCAAATGGGATTCACATGGTGAAGACATCAACCACCGTGGAGCTGGGCGGCGACTTCTGTTGCGGAGCCAGCCTTTCGTCATCGCTGTGTTTCCAGGATAAGGGGAGTGGCCTGGCGTGGCGAGGGGATGGATGACTGTGCGGGTCGGTAAGTAGCCTTGGACAGAGACACAGAGAGGCTAGGGCCTAAGCGGGCAAGGCCCTGCCAGAATCTGTAAATGCCCACTCTGCAGTGCTGTGCGGGCATTTACAGATGTTAATGTCACTGTGGTGGACCCAACTACATTAGCTTCAGGCCACACTTGTCAGACAATCCTGGCTAACCTCTGGCGTGAGAGTGTGGTTGGGGGAAGAGCGGCTCCTGCGAAGGAGTTGACGCTACTTTTTGGAGTGGAGATAAACAGGCCTGGCAGGAAAGAGGGTATGGGGTATGGGGTGGCAGGAAAGAGGGTATGGGGTATGGGAGAATGAGCATGGTGTCAAATGGGAGAAGAGCAGGCACGCGAAGCTAGCCGGGATGTCATCCGGCTATTTTTAGCTTAATATGGCATACACACAGGTGACATTATACAGGGTGAGACCAATTTAAAATTGCACAGGAGAGATAAGGCCCGACCAGGGCGGAAGTCACACTTGTTCTTCCTTTATCTACCCAAATCTGTACCTTTCATGATATTTGCTACCCAAAAATAGGTTCACTTCTTTATGGTGCTTCACGTTTTTACGAATCATATACATAGATGCCAAGTGGCACCGTGTCACGCGTGGCTCCACGAGACAGTTCTCCCTTTTCCCGTTGCATGCTGGATCCTGCAGTTTGTTCCCCCTTATAAGCATAGGCCTTAATGTCCCAGCATGCAAAGTGAAACCCCAGGGTTGCCTGAGTGTGTCATGCATGTCATAGGGCGTCTTGGCAGCTATCTATATATTACATTTAGGTAGATAATGACTTCAGGCAGATGACCTTGACACACATTCCTTGTTGACTAAGGGCCTCATTACGACCCAGGCGGTAAGTTACCGCCTGGGCCGTGACTTTACCACCATGGCGTAAACTACGTTTACGCCATGGTGGTTGGCGGACTTACCGCCCCATTCCGACCTTGGCGGGGCGGTAAGTCCCCAATCCCCATTTACCCTTCCCCATTCCCATTTTTGCCCCATAGGGCATAATGGGAGTGGGGAAGGCGTTAATTACGCCACCGTAAATTACGGTGGCGTAATTAACTCCATGGTCCCTTAGCGCCATGGATTTTAACACCTGCTAAAAGCAGGTGTTAAATCCGCCATGGCGCTAAGGGACCTCGTACTCAGGCGGTAAGGGTCGGCGCTGTTTACGCTGCCGTAAACCCCTTACCGCCTGGGTCGTAATGAGGCCCTAAGTCTTTAAATGACTTTTGCAAAACAGAGAGGGCTTTATTTAGGCTCACATTATTTTGAATTCTGATATTTGCAATCTTCTATCGAACATGTGGGTTTTAAAGCTAAATCTTACCCTTCCTGTTTCACATTTTGTTATAATGTTTTATAACTTTGTTATGATGCGTCATCTTGATAAAACAAAGTACTCATGAAAGCTAAACAGTAACATATATTTCTACCAACTAGACCTGTGATGGTGTCTAGCCAAGTGCTTAAGTTGCACACCGGTCTCAAATTTTGACTTTACCACTTAATATAAATGTGTGATCCTGGGCAAATCATTTTTATCTCACTGTGCTTGATCTGTGGGAGTTCTAATCTAAATCAAAGTCCTGTTTCGCACTGAAGAGAGGATTATTTAATATTTGAAAACAATAAACTATGTGTGCTTGTTTTTAATTATCAACCAAAACATGACTATTTATGTTTCCCCATATCTTATATATATGCACACACGTTCAGGCAGCAAAAATATCAGCGTTTTGTATTTTCAAAAATAGGCAAGTATATGCCTCCCTTTGGAGTTTGTGGTAGGGGCATTTAAAAGGGGGAATGTGACCGGGTCCCAACTTCCTTTCAATTGAACGTGTCAGGTGGTGGTGCTGGTTCATATCCATTGTGAGCTGAATTGCAGTGATAAATTGTAATTTTCCATTAAGGGCCACGTGAGGTGATGTAGGCATATTTGCATCACGTGTGTGACAAATCAATTTCCGGTGCACCAGTGGTTCAGGGATGAATATCGGTTTCTAAACTATCAATCAGCCCCACACCTCTAGTGCACCAGAAGGGATGCAAACAGATTTGAATCATAAGAAAATTATAAACCTCCTTGTCCAATTTTGGTAACGGGGACTGAACAGCAGGCTTATCTCCACAATGTCATGGATCACTGGTTATTTGCAACACAGCAAAAAGGCAATTATTTCCCAATGATAAAAGGTACTGTCCAGTCAAGGTTGTATACAAATATCTACTTTATTATTATCACAATAGACAGTTCTAGCAAAGTAGGAAATACAACCCACCCTGTAAGGGAATGCAAAGGACAGACAATTTCAAAGAAGGAAAAGGGATGCACTCTGGATACTGACAGGAGGGTATTCGGTATAGCAATTAAACGCTACTTGGTTTCAGCACAAAGGGAGCAATGGGCCCCAAAATGTCACTAGGGGACTTCGGAGAAGGACCAGGGGACAGGACCACAGTGTACCTTGTGCTTGTAGAAGTTGTTGGTGCTCGATGGTGTCGAGTCGGTTTCAGGTTGCTTTTCAGTTTCTGCGACAGAGTTCAAGATGGGAGACAGCTGCAGGTATCAGGCGGCTGGCAGTTCAGTGAGCGAGGCTGGACGGACAGCTGCAAACTGCCCCACACACGGGCTAAGGGTCAGGAATCGTCTCAGTGCTCGTCTGCAGTTCTGAAGCACTGGGCAAGGTGTTTGAGACAGCTTCAGTGCCTGTGGCGTAACAACAGTCAGCGATGCAGTCGGTTGCAGCTTGAGGGGGTCGACTGGCCAGAAAATGTCCTTTAAGGCACACGTCGGTTGATGCTTGTCGATGCACTCCTCCTAGCTTCTTCACTGAGCTTGTGTTGTCCTTCAAGGTGGATGGCCCAAAGCTGAGGGGAGTGTTGCAGGCAACTGACCTGTCCTTGGTTTGGTTCAGAGACTCCCTGCACTTCCCACCCAGGAAGCTTGCTGCAGAGCCTAGCAGGGCACGCTGTGTGCTGTCTGGGTACCGGTTCTGGTGCTGCTGGAGGGTCCTCTGGATTTGGTATATCCCTCTGTTCCCTGTTTAGGGGAGGGATCTTGCTTCTCTCTTGGAGGTCTTGGCCTTCCTTCACTGGCGGAAGATGCAAGTCAGACTGTACCTTCAGCCAGGGGCCAATGCTGAGTTCTTCTTGCTACTTCTTGCAAAGTCTTCAGATGATCTGCCAAAAGAGGGGCTTGACCCTCTTTTAAAGCCAAATGGGCCACAGTGATTGGTTTAGGCTAAGCCTACCTTAATGAAGCAATCCTGGGTCCCCAACAACAATCTCCTGTATGCATGGGGTCATAACCAGAGTGCTTTGCATCAGAAAAGGTAAAGGGGTGAAAACGTCTAATAAGAGGTCCCACCCGTCTTCCTGTCTGTTCTGGATCAATGGGTCCCTCTGGTTAATGGAGCTCTCTGTGGTTCCTGATTAAAACAGGAGGTCTCCCTTGAAGCTGCATCGGGACCAGACTTTCTGTCTCTGTCAAATCACATACTCCTACCTTCTGAATGGGGTCTCCCTGCGGTGGTGACTACTGTATCCACAAATTCCCAGACATGGCATTTCACAGTCCATTGATACTAAGGGTGGAAGCGGGCTTCAGGTTGACACAGTGCATATCAAAGGTTGTTGGGGGTTTCCTGTCTACTTAGTTAGCCTCTGTAGCCAGGCCCCATGTCGACCTGTTTGAATAAAACTCTGATTAGTTTGCAAAGCTGAACCAAAAGGACAGGGTTGATCGATGGAGCATTTGTTAGTAAATTAGGCTGGCCATGGCAGGGGGAATGTTTTGCCCTCCCCCTTCTGAGAGGACATGGTGTAATCCTAGCTGTCATATGCCAACTAAATATGACAGGCGGGACGGGGGATGGTGCGCAGCGCCTGTAGTCTGTGTCCACCCCTATGTGTATGTCGTGCGATTAGCATAGGAACATGTGTGCAGATTAGCCCCACACATTTTCCAAAGGTTGATCTACCATCATTTAATTTCTTTTAAACTTAAAAAAAAAAAACAGGCGGATGGTCGAATTCCTCACAAGGTGACCAGACAGTACTTCTTAAATGCTGTACAGTTTAGCGGATTGGTTCACATGTCTCTGTGTTTAGGTCAGCTCAGCTATGAACATTCCAATATTGTTTTGTATGAGCAAGGATCATTCATTCTTCAAGCTCTGAATTATGCCGTTTCATTATAGTAACTGTGATGTCACTTCCTGTGAGCCCCGTCCCGTCCTGCACTGTCACTTCGGTTCCCGATAGTAGTTAGTCCCCTACTTATTCTCTTAGGACTTGTGCCCAAGATGCGACAAAACCTGCAACAATTGATTACGAACGAGGAAGATAACACCTTCGAAAATGAGGGCTGTGAAAGCCTTTGGAACGGGGGAGGGTGATGGGCTTTGTAGAAGTTCCACAAGCTAGAATATATAGTTCAGAAGAAGGAGGATTTAGGTGTCCTCCGCGTGGAAGCGATAGTGGAAAGTATGGTGATTGGGGCGGGAGAATAGCTCAGGTGCAACATGCTTGTTTTTGGAAGCAAGATGGCACCCAGCAGCACAGTATTGATACTTGGTCCTGTGCTTACAGGCTGGAGTCCGGCATGAAGCGCGTCATAAAAATATATGTATAATTCTTTTTAGTGGGAGACCCCCGCCAAAGGGCAGGCAAATGGACTATAAAAGAGACGAGACAGGTGCTTGCTTTGCGGGAATTCCCCGCTCCTAATGATGGGGCACGCGGTAGAATGAGTAGGGTATGCTCTTTTGTGACCAGTGAGCTCTTGCTATCTACTGTGGAGTGGTGTCTTTCTTGGCAATCATTGCCAGAGCAAGTGCCATGAGATACCGCCGGCCTACGGTGAGAAGACGGCTGAGAGGTACACCTGGATGAGAAGGCTGACATTGGCATTGGAGTTGATCCAAAGATTCAGAAGCAGAATATGTGTGTGAATTCCAAATGCTAGAGAAATACCTTTGACACCCTACTCCGATGATTGATATCGCATCTCCACTCCAACACTTCTATCTTGGTGCTGCCTCCAAATCTGCCTGCGCCTTCACCTAGCACCGTTCCCTTCTCTGTCCTGACATTCCACGATGCCCAAATCGCGAGAATGCCCTCCTGCTCCGGCGACCACTCCTCCAATGCCATTCCTATAGCTCTTTCCAGTGTGCCCACATTCAGCTTCTGGCATTGACCCAACAGCAGAGAGTCTTGCACAGGGGAAGGCCTGGCGTCCAATTCAAGGATGCTGTCATTTCACGCTCAGGCTAAACTCGAGCCAAATTGGCTCTGTGAGACTTTATAATACAATTCTCTTTACATTGTAGCTCAGGTTCTGCCCCTCCCGCGGCGTCTGGGAACATATCCCTCAGGTCTGTAAAAGCTGGCGCGTCACCAGCGCTTAATGTTACAGGTCTTCGTGGTCCTCGGGCACAGTGTTATCCTCCCCTTGCCAGAGGCAGGCTGTAGATCACAGAATACCTTTGCCGGATCCCATGCAATATAGAAGAATCCGACCAGTCTACATGGACTAGTTGGCAAAACGCTTATTTTGCAACTGGTATGGGTGCTGAGGGCTTCAAACAAGATTTGCAAGTGGGAGTATTTTACTCCCTGTATTTTGAAGGGTGGAGGAAAATGATTTCTAATGAGCTAAAAAGTGATACACATTCACAGATGTGGTAGTTCTTAGGTGACTAGACATATATTTTAACCCTTAAACAGATATTGGGCCTCATTCCGAGTATGGCGGTAAGGGATAGCGGCCACCGGTAACGAGACCGGTGGCGGTGATCCCTTACCGCCATACTCCGAGTTCCCTTTGCGCCCTCGCCCTTAACGCCTGCTTTGAGCAGGTGTTAAAGTCGAGGGCGCAAAGGGGCCTCCAAGCCAATAACGGTGACCGTAATGAACGGTCACCGTTATTTGCATCTTCCCCATTCCCATTGAGCCCTATGGGGGCTCATTTGGGAATGGGGAAGAGCCTTGGTGAATGGGGAATTACCGCCCCGCCAACCTTGGAATGGGGCGGTAATTCCGCCATCCACCAAGGCGCTGCCGGTCCGGGTACGGCGTCAACCAAGGCGTTAATAGCGCCATTGGTTAGCGCCGTACTCGGAATGAGGCCCATTATGTTTGATTGCAAAAGAAACGTACAATAAATAAGATATCAGATTTGATGCAAAGCAGTGAGCTTCTTACAATGGGGTGAGTTGGAGGGACATTCTGACCAGGCTGTGGTGGGGATTAAACAGGAACAGTCACCGGGGTCAATAAATTGGTTCACTTACGCAGATTAAGGGCAATCAACATTACACATTTTAGTAACACCAGGGAGAAGAGACTGCAGGGGAGCAGTAGAGACACACACACTCTCCCCAAACTGTACTGGAAACAAAACTCACCAGCACATGAGGAAGGCCACATGAAACACGAGCAGTTTGAGCACCAGGCTCTTTCCCTGCAAACAAAGGCTGAAAAGGCGGCGGGGGCTAAGAAGGGTTTTTGAAGCTTTTCACTTGTGTAACCCAGCCCATGGTTAAATGACTGGCACACATTGGGCCACAGAGGCAGGTGAGCACTGGAACTAATGGGAGGGGGAGAACCAGAAAGAGAGCACTATAAAAGGGGAGTTAATGGAAGGCAGGGTGTCGTTTGGATGGTTGAGTTCAGAAGGGGTGAAGGTGACCGAGAGACCAGAGGTAGCATGGATGACTGAAGAGCTAAAGAGGTGGTGGCAGAGTTGCAGCAGAGTGCAGGTGATGTATTGGTTGTGCGGAGGGTGGTACACTTTTCGTAAGAGTTCAGTAGTGATTGACAGTGTGAGGGTAGTAGGTAGAGTGAAAAGACGTGGAGGTGAGAGAGGGTGCGGTTAGTAGAGAAGGGTGAGCAGGGCACCATATGCCAGGGAGGATGAGCAACGCACATATTCCTGACTAGGGAAGGGTGGTGAGAAGATAGGTTAGGAGGTGGGTGTTAGAGTACAAGAATGAAGAGGGGTTGAGAGTATCAGAGTGAGTAGGGGGTGAGAGTAGTGGAGCAAGGGGGATGAGAAGAGAAGAGTAAGGAGGAGCAAGAGGTGAAAAGGGTGAAAAATAGAGTGTAGAACATCAGGGGGACAGGAGAGAGGGATGGATGGTGAAAAAAAGAGAGGAAGAAGAGGGGATATTGTAGTATCTATGGAGAGGATGGAAAAGATGAGCTGTAAGGGAGTACATGCGTGAGAGAACAATCCAGGGTGTCTCTTATCAACACAAGAAAACATTTCCTTTTCAGAAACCTGGGGAGTGTTACGTCGGGCCTGGGAGAACCCAGAGGGAGCCGGCTAGATAAGGCTTTTGCCAAAAGCCAGTATTATACAGTAGGTGTTACCAATCGCTAGCTGGGAAATCTGGGGGGTAGGGACTTCTGGCTTAGGTTGATGGGAAGCTCATGAGAGATGGGGGGTGAGGGAGGCAAATGAAATTTGACTATATATATATATATTGACTGAAAAGACTTTAGTTAAAGTGTAGTTAAGTTGACAGCACAGAAATGGAAAGAGTCTGTACAGAGAGAGCTTACATGGACTGAAAAGATACTGGATACTCATAGTGACACGAAAGGACATATTCCACTATTATATGCATCATTGGTGGATGCCAGTATGCGGAATACAGGGGGCTTTGCACCAACTGGAAGATGGATCTGGGGAGGGAGGTGGACGAATACTTGTGGCAGAAAATATGCAGGAGAGCCTTAAAGACCTCTATTGCTTGTCAAAACAAACTACACAGGGTCACATTTTTACATCGTTGGCATATTATTCAGAGAAGGACCAGGGGACAGTACCACAATGTCAAACTAAACAGGGTCAAATTGTTACATTGTTGGCATGTTATTCAGAGAATGACCAGGGGGACAGTACCACAATGTACCTGGTACTTGAGATGTTCTTGATACTCAACAGCGTTGGGTGGGTTCCAGGAGACGCTTTGCAGCTCCTGTGATAGAGTTCAAGACGGGAGACAGCTGAGGGTGTCAGGCGGCAGGCAGTTCAGCAAGCGAGGCTGGCCTACACAACTGCTCAGGATCAAGAATCATTGTCTCTGTGCTGGTTGTCGGATCGGGAACGCTGGTCAAGGTGTCTCAGACTGCTTTAGTGACTGTCGCGTGACAACTGTCAGTGGTGCAGTCGGTCGCGTTCGAGGGCTCGACTGCCTCGAAAATGTCCTTAAAAGATGGATGCTGGTTGATGCTTGTGTGGCACTTCTCCTAACTTCTTTACAGGGTTCAGGGCATCCTTTCAAGGCAGACAGCCCAACGCTGAGGAGATTGTTTGCAGACAACAGCCTTGTCCTTTGTTCAGAGAGACTCTCTGGCACTGCCCACCTCGGAAGTTTGCCAGCAGAACCTAGAAGGGCATGCTGTGTGCTGGCTGGGTAGCGGTTCTGGTGCTGCTGGATGGGTCCTCTGAGTCCAGTATCTACCTCTGTTCCCTGTGAGATGTTTAGGGGAGGGATCTTGCTTCCCTCTTGGAAATCCTGGCCTTCCTTCACTGGCGGAAGCTGTAATGTAGACTTTACCTTCAGCCAGTGTCCAATGCTGATTTCTTCTTTCCTGCTTCTGGTGAAGCCTTCATATGATCTGCTAGGTGAGGGCTCAGCCCTCTTTTAAAGCCAAATGGGCACAGTGATTGGTGTAGGCTAAGCCTACCTTACGGAACCTATCCGTGGTCCCTACTAACAATCTTCTAGTATGCGTGAGGTCAGGACAAGAGTGCTTTGCAACAGGAAAGGTAAGAGGTGACAACATGTACTCCTAAGTCCCACCCATCTTCCTGTCTGTTGTAGATCAAAGTGTCTCTATGGTTATCTGAGCCCTTTGTGGCTCTTGATCAAAGCACAGGTCTCCCTTGAAGTTTGTGGTGAGAACAGACTTCTGTCTCCCTCAAATCACATACTTTGTCCCCCTGAAAGGGGTCAGCTCGGCAGGGGTTGCCAAGGGTAAATAGTGGACTCAGACATGCCATTCACTGTCCTTCATACAGAAGGGTGGGAGCCAGCTTCAAGGTGACGCATTGCATATCAAAGAGGTGTTAGTTTTTCTGCCCATTGTTAAATTCTGTGACCAGGCCTACTTGCCGGCCTGCTCCAAATAACTCTCATCAGTATGCTCTGCACCACACACTACTTAGACAATAGAACAGGGTGGATCCATGGAGCAGTTGATATTTAATTAGGCTGGCCATGGGAGGAGGAAGTTGTTGCCCTTCTTCTCTGGATGTTTCGTGCACCCCTCAATGTCACCTGTCAAAATAAATGTGACAGGTGGGACTGTGCATGTAGGCTGTGTCCCCCAGAGTACACTGGACTATGTTTTTTTTGTGTGACAAGCATTAGAAAATGTGTGCGGATTAGTCCCACACATTTTCAGAGGTTGATCTCCCATCATTCCATTTCCTGACAAATCTAAAAAGTGCAGACGAGTGAATCTCTCACAGGCATTGCCTAGTGTAACCTCTCTGGCTGCTATGGCTAACACGGTCTTGGGAGGGGCATGTTGGAGAGAGTACTCTCTAGGTGCCCTTTTATACTGTATCGAGTGGTGGGAAACCTCCATCAAATGGCGGCTGTGACATTAATGACTAAAGCTCTGTTCTGGCTACGCTATGCTGCACCTCCTATGAACAGCAAGGTCTCAGTATTAAGGGGAGATTTTCCTACAGGGAAGATCTTCTAGAAGCTGGGGCAAGGGTAGAGGTTTCATACAGGACCCCCTTGACTTCGTCTAGCCGCAAGATGCCCTCAATTGGCTACTGACACTGACTTTGTGCCATCCCCCATTTGAACAGGTAAATGCTATTTTTCTCTTGAAAGCCGTGAATGTGTCCTCCTAAGCAGATCATCTTCACATTTGCAGAAGGTGAGGAGATAAACTCACTCTGTGTACTTGAAGAAACTATCCATCCTATTGTGGCCTAACTCTCTGCGCGTTGATGAGTCGAACATAGCAACACCTAAAGATAGACCCCCCTGCCAACAGGCAGAGTGCAGGGTACTTCTGTGCGGTCTGCATGCCTCAGCACCATAGCAAATCTATCTTGCATTTTCCTTGTCCTCCCTCTAACCAATCTCCTCGCTTCCCCCTCTGTTTCAGACCCACCAGAGCGCCTGGAGATGAACACAGTGTGTTCCATAAGAAGCAACAGACTTACCTATTTCACTAGCAGCCCTTATACTGCTAACTGTTTGTAACTTACTAAGCTGAAACCAGCACCTAAATGCCCAAGGGTTAAGTGAGCTATACAAATGTAAAAATAATAAATAAATGAATAATGTTTTTTTTTAATACGGTGGCACAGTACCATTCTCTAGCTGGTGAAGTTTGAGGGTGGATTGGTTGTTTATAAGATTAGTGATAGACCTTCCTTTTTAATGGTCAATGCCTTGGTTGTACGCAATGTGCTGACACAGTGCCAATTATATATGCCATGGTCTTTGGGGACTACTTGGTATTTATGCTTGCAGTATAATGCAGGTCTGCTCAGCAGTGTAACCCAGAAGCAATGCGGCTAGGATAATGCTGAATACCGGATGCTTGGGTTCCGGATTGTACGTGTAGCTTTCAGACTCCAGAATGTGTTGGTTCTGAGTTCAGGGCTTGCACTCTTGCACTCCCGGAAGTGGCGGTTCTCCATTTTACATGAACTTTACCAGACTCCAGGAAGTGGTGTGCCTGTGCTGCACATTTACACTTGCCCTTCTGAAAGCTACATGTGTACATTAAGGCCCTCTTACAAGTGGCCGTTGAGCACTGCACACACACATTGTCTGCCTCTGGAAAGTGGTGGTTCTGAATGGGTTGTGTGCAGCATCAGTCTCCTGAAAATGCTAACTCGGTGCTGCACCTGTTTTACAGTGTCAGCCTTCTGCAAATTGTAGTCCCGCGTGGCATGTGTTCCAGCTTCTTGGAAGTGGTGATCCGGCACTGCACATGCACTCTGTATACCCCCTGGAGGTGATGGCCCTGCACTGGGAACCCCATTAGTCCCCTGGAAGTGGTATCCCTATAATGCACAGCACCTTTGTGATGCACTTCCACCCTTTTGGAAATATTGGTCTTGCATGGCATATGCACCAGCTTATTGAAAGTGGTAGCCTTGCATCGCATGTATGCCCTTGTGCAGCAGGGACCCCAGCTGGCCCATAGGACAGGGGTTTTCCCAAACGGCACTTTAAGATGGAATAGCAGCACCCATGAGATGGATGGGGATGCAGATTAGTCCTCAAGCATCAAATCAATATTGACAACACAATGGTTTGGCAAAGGGAGTCCGTTTAGTGACAAGTACAAAAAGCAGGGAGTTATGAATATCAGCAGTTGCTCGATCTTCCTTCTCGCTTCAACTCCAATGAACTTCACAAGAATCACATACAAAACTCATCATCGCTGACGTGAAACGCTAAAAATGTTGCATGCAATTCTGTTGGTTATAGGAAGGTATATGATAGTGGAGTAAAAGGATTGGATAACTAGTGTCAGGTCGGGTATCTAAGCCCTTCCTTCAGAATGACTACTGTGGACGTCACTAAAAGTACAACGTCTCATTGGTTCTACGGACTATAGGATCCTAGATTATATTGTACATTGTGATTGGGTTGATACCACGTCACATTGTACTTTTCCACTTTGCTTAGCAGCATGCATAATGGTCGGCCAGGTGCAGGGTGCCCGTCAGCTCCCCTAGCCTCCCACCAACCAGTACCACCATCCATCACTGACCCACTGGCCATGTGTCAATTAGTTTCTAATTTGTAGGCCTCGATGCTGCCTCTCTGTCTGGGAGAACTCGGATATCTGTGCATGGCTCAAGGCTGCGTGTAGGTGTGATGGCCTCAACTCTTCTTGCTTGGCAGGTCACGTGTTTTAGGCACCGTGAAATCGTCTCCGTCTCCATGTAATTTTTGTATTTGATTTTAGCTTCTGTCTACCAAATGCCTTCTGCTGCTTATCTCGACTCCTTTGAACAGGATACTCTGCTCTTGGCATCATAAATTGTATTAGCCTGTGTCAGCTAAAATGACCTTGGTTTCTTTGCACGGGTCTCATGCATCTGAGTTTCGTTTCTGTCTTTGGCTTTCGATTCCCATGTTTGAGGGCCTTCTCTCCTGGGGCCTCTGGTAACTTGCGGTTGGTTCTGCCCTTTTGCAAAGTGGACATATGTGTCATATAAAGTGCTCCTTTTGAGGTAGATATGTATATGTGGCGCTTGCTGCATCTAATTTCCTACGAAGTATAGCAAGCCACATGATTTCCTCAGCTTTATTGCATTTCCAAGCATATGTAAATGTGTAAACTGGTTGCATATCTCCATCGCTCTTATGGCATAAGCTTCTTATACTTGAGATCGTTCTTTTACTTCAACTCAGGATGTTGCTTATCCATGGTGTTTCATCTCTTTTTGTTTGTCACAGGTCGTCGTTTTCTTTATCTGCGAGTCAGTCCGAGTTCTTGTGATGTCACCATTCGACCTCTTTTAGGACTTTCATGGCTTCTTCAGGCATTACATTTTGACAATCGTCATTCTGTCTCACTAGTCGATACGGTTTTCTCAAGGGGTACCTTACTGTCCAAGGTTTCTTAAGTATAGGTACTTCAATAGGTACTGTCTGTCTGATAGGTCCCACTGCGGCTCTCTGCTGGTTTATTTGCTCATCATACATCACATATCTCAGCTTGACCGTTTCTGGAACTTCAAAATGGTCGGTTGGAGGGCAGGCCATATTTGAGGTCTCCTCTACACACTTTTGGCTTCCTGCAAGTGGTGATCCTGCCTTTTAAGTGTTCACCATCAGTCTTGTGGAATGTTAACCCTGTGCAGACTTTGACGGTCCTGCAACACTTTCAGCCTTCGGAAATGGTGGATCTGCAATGGGTGTGCTCACTGTTTGCCTCCTGGAAGAGGTGGCCCATCACGAGGTGTACACTGCACTCATTCATGTCTCCAGCTTTCTCGCTAATGCTCACCGCTCTAAACTTTCTTCTATGCCAGTTCATTTGAGCATCTCTGCCGCATTCAAAACCGTCAACTAATCCTCTCTCCTCACTCTCCAGGACCTTGGGTTTCACGCATCTGCTCTTGCCTGGATGGACATGTACCTGGAAGGTCACTCTTTTAAAAACTCCTGGAACTCACAATCCTCTGACCCCACCCCTCTCCATGTTAGTATCCCCCAAGGATCAGTCCTTGGACCTCTGCTCTTCGCCCTCTATCCCTCTGCGCTAGGAAGACGTGTCTTGTCCTTTGGATTTCACTATCACCTCTTTGCTGATGACACTCAAATATTGTTCTCCTTTCTCTTCTTCGCCCCAGCCATCTAGGAACGGATTACCAACTGTCTCACTGCGATCTGTCACTGGATAGTTCTCTGCTGACTCAAGATGAACTCTTCAAAAACAAAAGCCTGTTTTCTCCTGTCTTCCAACGTCATCCCTCGCCTCTTCTCTCCTATCTTCATTGCAGCCTGACCTTCCTGCACCCTCACCCTAAGGCTTTCAATCTTGGGGTCCTCTTTGATTGTGACCTACGAATGATCACAATTCATCACTAGCACTGCCACTGCTGCTCGTATTAACCTTCTCAGCCTTTGAAAAAGTCATACATTTTGTACTGATATATCTATGAAAACTCTAACCTCCACTCTTGCTCTCAGCAAACCTGCCCACCTCTTGGCTTTCCACGCCACTCCTCCCTCCCACAGACACTCCTCCCTCCTGTAGACAAAGTCCTCAACTTTGCTACCCACACTCTCTACGACCTACCCAGATCCTCCCCCTCTTCTGCCTACCAACAAAATGCTGGTTGGCTCTCCATGCACAACTGCTCCCCTGTCAAGTTCCTTTTCCTAGTCTACAAAGCTATCAAGGGTCCTGCTACTCAGTATCTGGCTAACTGTATCTGTCTACTCACCATCTTGATCCCTCCACACACCTCACTGTCATATTCCCCCCCTCCCCCATTGTTGTTCTCACTTCACTCTTCCTTTTCACCCAATCCATTGAAACTCGCTGCTCTTTTCAATCAAAGCCAGCCCGATGATGGATCTCTTCAAAGCTCGGCTTAAACTTAACTTACTTGCCAAAGAGGGAGCTTCTTTTGCCTTCCCCCCATCCTCCCTACAGGACCTCACCACTCTATTGATTGCTACGTAATTGATGTGATTTTGTATATTCGTACAGTTCTCCTCTTTAGTGGGAAGCACCTGCCACCCTTTGTAAATCAACGCTTTCTTACTTGTATGTGTTTTGTTCTGTTCTCTCCCTGGTCTATGTGCCACTTTGTTCACACCCTCATATACTGGCTCGACACTTGCTCTCATCGTTGGGCTATTGTACAGGCACCCTTCTGGGGAATGCCTCTTCCATTTGTAATTGTGCTATTAAAGGTAATTTCTGGTGGAAATTGACATCCCTGTTCTTCAAATAAATACAAATTCACTATCTGCCGCCAGTGGTGGCCACGCGCTTTGTCTGTATGCCATCAGTCTCCTGGAATCGACGCCCTGTGCTGAAAGGGACACTTTTCCTCCTGAGGCTAGTGGCCGTTCACCGCATGTGCACACTACGGGCCTCCTAAAAGGGGCGGTCCTGTATTGAATGTTTACACCAGCAGAGTGCTGGAAGTGATGGCGGTGCATTGCCCTGAGTCAATGCTCCATTCCTGGAGGCGGGACCCGCATTTCGCGTTTAAACTATCAGACTTTAGGGCGTTCCTGATATGTTAATGTTAATGTTAAAGGATATTTGTACCAAGCACTATCACCACCGGAATGGTCCCCTGGCGCTCTAATATGGTGAAATTACCTCAAACGTTTAAGACCCTGGCAGAGTGAAATTAATTCTATTGATATCATTTTATTGTCAAAACGCAGGTGAATAAGTGGGACACCGTGGGGCTCCAACTATAAAATATCATGCAGCCATGAGCACACCACAGAACCACAATACCGTGACTGATTATTAATTCTGGGGCTGTGCTGCTTGCAAAGACTATTATTATGATTGTTATAAAAATCAGCGCCATGGAAAAAGGCCTGCAGTCAGCACACAGTAGGTGCGGGGCGGGAAACTCCCACACCAAGAGCAAACACTAGATAAGTAAGCGTTTTAGAAGCTGCTTGGCCCCCGGGGGGAGGGCCTCCGAGATGCATTGGGAGCACCGATGTGAGGGACTGCTCATAGGCCCCTCCTGTGCTTCATGCGTATGCCTGCTCAGAACCCGGTTGGAAATTGGATAGAACAAGATGGCGGCAGCTCTGGCAACATTTGTCTTGCTGGAGTGCCGTTGCGTCCCGAGGCTCCTCACCCCGAGGCTAGGCTTGCTCAGAAAACTCCTAGATCTGGTTCTGGTCCCTGTCCGAGCTCTCGCCCACAAGCAGCCCGCGCTTCAGGAAACTCGGGCACAGAGATTGAATGTTTAATAAGCCCACGTAGAAACAGCCAAAGCTTCACACTGTGGCCAGGAGCTGTCCAGCCTCGTACACATGGCTTGCAGTTTACGCAACATGTTTGTTAGGTGGAGTATTGAGACAAATGAAAAGAGCAGAGAGTCCAACTTCCATTACTTGCTCAGAAGGGTTTCTTGCTGAATAATGATCACAGGCATGTTTCAAATATAAAACTGTGGTCATTCTTATGTTCCCAAAACGCTCTTAGCTTTTATGAAGATCACTAGGCTTGGGTTCCTTGAATAAATAGGGTGTTGCGTGACCTGGTCTTGGGCGTGACCCCTAAGCCCCACCCCTCCGACCCACTCTCATTCCCCCAAGGAGGCGGCGTGTGTTCCGACAGTACTTTATTTCCATGCCCAGCACTGGCTCCGAATACCTGGTTGTTCTCCCAGCCGCATCATACCGGTCCTCGTCTCTGTCCAAAACGTGGCTCACATCCACATCTTTAATCTTTTCCACAGTGCCCAAGAGTGTGCGCAGCCACGCCCTTATTGATGTCTGAAGAACTCGGGGGCAGAGCCGCACGAGACATGGGCCGAAGATCTGCCTGAAGCTCAAACTTAACTCGAGTTCTGAGCAGAGATCCAAGTGAGGAGGAACGACCAGGGGCTGTAAACAGTTCCCTACTCTACTTTTTACAAGAGATGTCTCCATTCTGGGACTGTATTTTGGGAGCTTAAAGCAGGCCTCTTCACTTTACCATCTTGTAGCAGCTAAACTGAAATCTGACTACATGTATGAAGCGAAAGTCACATAGCCTGGACGTATTATACCTGGCTTCACCTCATCCAGGGGAAGATGGAGGAGCTTCTGCTAATCCTAAAACAGAATCTCTCTTCACACTCCACCTCCCCCAGATTTTGGGAAAACTTGTCAAGTTATCTCAGGTTAACTGCTAAGACAATATCGTTTTTTAAGGTCCATGACATTCACAAGGGATACTATTTTAAGATAAGGTGGCTATGTAGGATTTGTCCAGCCATGCCCCTCGACAAGTGGTAAATTGTAGTAGGAGCCTGAGTGACTAGTCGCTTGTACTATTGCAATGCACTCCTGGGGGGTATGTCAATTAAGCTTATTAGCAGACTCTAGGTAGCTCAAAACTGATTGGTTCTGGGTGGTTCTATGTTCTTCCATCAACGGCTATTTTTTCTATGGGTTTTTATGACTTTTTTTTCCACCAAGAAACCCATCGAAAAATGTCTTTTTTATTTGGGGGTCCCCCCCAAGCCCAGCCTCCGCTGTTGTTTTTTTACTATTCCTGACCCCCCAAGCCCTTATATGCCTCCCCTATATTTTTCGATGGTTTTTTTCAGCAAAACATTTTTGTTAAAAAAGCCATTGGAAAGATAGCCGTTGATGAAAGAACGGTATACGGTTCCGGACGCACACACGTGATGACGTCGGAGCTGTTCACAGGATCTGGCTGTGGCTTCCAGCAGAGTAGAGGATGTAGCTTGCAAGTCTGTGCATACTTTTCAAATGCGCCCGTGGGGCTACTTCGGCCTACTCAAGAATAGCATTGCACGCTATGTCGCAGGATGGAACTATTGGTCTATGGAAGAGAACAGACTCTTCATCCTCAAAACTCTGTCAGGCCTTGGACTAAAGGCCTTGGATTTGGACTAAATTACCAAATTCTGTTAATAGCAGCGCATGCGTTTTGCAGTCCGAGGCGTCTGTTCAGGTGCATGTTAGGTACAGGTTCTAGCGAAGTTACGATCATGGAGTCCAGGCAAAATATCAATGCAACCACTGATTACCGGACTGAGAATAAATGAATAAACAATGCATGGCCCCATCTTCTTTTTCCCAGTCCACCCACTGTGAACCATCACTGGCCGCAATGCCTCGTCACGTTTTGCACTGTGCTCCCACCTACCAGGTCCACCGCCAAAGTCACAGTTTCACTACTTTTTGGGGAATACTTCTACCACTGGTTCTGAGCGAGCCCATGAAAACCTGCTGTCTGCCTGAATTCACTGAGGGGAATTACACCCTAAGACAAAGATGATTAATAATGTATCCAGGTCTGAGGGACCGCCCGCCTAGAGTGATCCATTCTCACTTTTTGGGTGAGTCCTTCCTAAACTCAGAATGCACACCTATCATGCTGACGTCTAAGCAGGGAGATGGATGTATTCCTTTTCTAACTTGCACTTATAAAAAAATAAAACGTTAAGGTGTGTGTGGGATGGCTTTGCAGTAATGACCATGATGCTCTGCCGACTGGATTTTCTCATTTGCATCTCATTTGAATTTAGAAACATACCCTGAAATAATTTTAGGCTTGCGTGCCTTGCACATTAGGGTGACCAGATTTCCAAAACAAAAAACCGGGACGACCAACGACATAAAAGAGGGACTACCCCATCGCAGCCCACCAATTACCGCCCCTCCCCCAACACGCCCCATCCACCACCCCAACCGTATTTCCAGCACTTCTCCTTTCTATGAACTGTATATGATGTCATTTGTGCAGTTTTGTCTAAGAATCTTGGCATGTTCATTCAAAACGAGCGTGAGCTCTAATTGATATTACATGGCTTGCTGTACAACAATTTCCAAGACAGTCTCTGTGGCACAGTCAGTAGGTGTTGTGACTTATACCTGATAGGTTGGGGGTTCGAGTCAAACCTCCATCCTCAAAATTCTTGAAGTGTTGTGAAAAATAATTACGATTTTAATCACTGTAGCCACCCAACCATGCAAACCCCGGACGGGGGTTCTAAAATGAAAAAAAACCCCGGGACGGAGGGTGATTTCCCCGGACTGTACGTCTGGTCACCCTACTGCACATGCGTCCTGTAGGTCATTTAAACACCCCCACAGCCAGGCCAAAGCCCCAAACTACCCCACCGATTCAGAAACCACTGGGGACCCTCCCAGTACAAGCAGTGCCTGCTCTTATTAATAAGTTGCTGAATTTAGCAGAAAAGGTTTTGAGGAGTACCAGGGCAGTTTGTTTCCATACTGTGTGATCCGGGTCAACTCGCAGTGTGTCCCTTCGCTGCTGGTGCTGCTGTAGCCACCTGGTCTCTCCCAGACAAGAGGTCCTCACTGAGGGTCTTCCTTTCAGTAGCGACATGAAGAGTGCCTAAAATGTAGACCTAGTGTTGCAACATTGCCCGCAGGGTGACACTGCCTCCTGGGAAGCACTTGCAGGAGGAGTCTCTCTGCAATTTGCAGGCTAATTACTTTCCTTGACTATGGTCTCTGTGGGGACAGACAAAGGCTGGTGACAATCTACTACCCCGCCCTCTTTACACCGATGACTAAAAATGGATCATTCGTTTATAAAAGTAACTGCACAATTCAGTATCTTTTTAATATTTGTAAATAACACCTTTTAATTCCAGACTTATTTTACCCCCAGCCGTGTGTGTCTTGGGTAGCACTGATCACTACCAACAACCTCCCACCCTGAGGAACAGTGCGCCCCAGCACCAATCCCTTGCCAAGAATGCTGCCAGGGCCGTTTCTGGGGGCAGGGGAAGTAGGGGCTTCCTAGGGTGCAAGACGAACGACGGCCCAGCATCTGCCAATTATGTTAACAAGCCTCTTTGTTATCAGCAGAGTATTTTAAACTTGGACCAATTAGGAGTAGATGTCTGCAGACATTTCAGCAAGTGCCTAATTAGGTGCAACACTTGCTAATGGGAAGAGTCTTTAGAGGCATACGTTTTAGATAATTAGAAAGGGGAGGGGTGCATACCAAACTTCATTCTCTGTAGAACGATGACTATAAGCAAGTAATCTCATTGTGCATTTTCTTCAACAGTGTGCCTCTTTTAGTCTCCATAGCACAGGGGAAATCTTTGCGCGTTGTTCACTGTAGTCTTCTTTTTGAGTGTGGGGGAAATTAAGCTACATTCATTCCCTTCTTGCTCTACATGTTTCTATAACTATTTGTATTTTGCCAGGTTGTTTTATTGTGTGATATGTGTAAAGCAGAATATGTGCGTTCTGAGGCCTAAGGCCGTGTGGCGCAGTGCTAGTAATAACTAATAATAATATTTGTTTAACCTTCGAGTGCCCAAAATTAACATACATCTGCACCAGATAAAGTTGGTAAGATATGGTGTCAAGTACTTAATTCCTGACTGAGCTCAATGCCTACTTCACCGCTTAACCAAAGTGTGTGATCCTGGGTGAATCATTCGTTCTCACTGTGATGTTTCTGGCAAAACTGGGAGAGCCTACAGGAGATTCACTTCTCAGTGTGTGCTAGACTATGGTGTTGTATTGGGAAAAGCCAACAATTGTGGCTAGCGGTTAATGAAAATAGTTTTATATTGTCAAGATTTTATAATGCTGGGGCTGTGTTGGAGTGCTGTGTTTGCAGAACGGTGATGTATTTTACTGTATCCCCCTGGCATCATTTTGTCTAGAAACTGCTCTGGTACCCGGCGACGCCCCCTCATACTCCCCACCCCAATCATTTCCATCATTTGCATAAAGCACAGGCAGGCAGATGCCTCCATCACCACCTGCCCCAAAAAACAAATCCTGTTGATGTGTCTAGTGCTGTAGCTTCCCTCCTGATGCTAACATCACGGCTGGGGGGATATGGGCTCCACAACATCAGCTCGAACCTGAACAGAAGAAGGGCCGACCCACCTCTCTCCATGTACACAATACTCAGGGTGCACACACTCTGCATCTCTGCCTTTTCTAGCTACTAAGCAGCAGTGGCGCAACGCCATTCAGCTAATCGGGCTCCAGCCCCCCCCCCCCCACCGACCCCCTGAAATGTGAGTTGCAGGGCAGGGCTTCCACTTTTTGTTTTTGTTAAGTGGTGAGGGGGGGGGAAGCCTTTCATGAAACTTGCGGCATTAAAGGCTACCCTCACGTCTCTGCTTAACAAAAGGCAAGTGCGTACATCAGCCCACTCCCCTTGGATGCGAAAGAACACATTGGGTCTCATTACAAGTGTGCCGGTCCAGAAACAAGAGCGCCAGCACAGTACGGGTTTGCCTGCCGGAGCCGCTGTTCCCGACATAGCACTCTATGGGAATGGGGACTTACAAATTGCCGGCGCCTGACTTCCCAGACCACCGGGGTTGTAATCACCCAGTGTTACCGGCAAGTCAGTAGCCGGTACTTATTAATGGGTATGGCAGCAACCCGCCGGTATAACCGACAGGGTAACGGCCGGACCTATAATGAGGCCCATAACGTCATTATATGTTGATTTGCATCCATGGGGACGGGGCTGCTGATGTGCACACTTTTTATTGAGCAGAGAGGGGAGATTAGCCTTTCCTGAACTGGAGGTGTTAAAGTTTTACTATGCTCGTGCAGTGGTGGCACAATGTACTACTGTCTGGTCCCCTGGTGGTCGCTTTTGCTTAAAGTGTGATGCCTGAATGGGTACCTGGGCTTAAGATATAAAAAAATATCAAAGCAACTAAAAGTGTGTCTGATCTTTAAATCCAGTCACTTGTTTATTCTCATTGGCATATTGCACTTACTTGGGCCCCATGCCAGACAACCCTTGGCATTGAAGAGAGGGGCGAAGCCCCCAAGTTTGCCCCACCCAGTTTCTGAAGTTCTCCTCCTGCCCCCGGAAATGTAGCTAATCAGTAACCGGCAGGGCATGGGGCCACAACCATGCCCTTGGAGGCATGGGGAGGCCCCCTGCACTGCCTCCCTGGCACCCCCTGCACTACAGGACTGTGTCTGTATCCCTACAGCCCCCCTTCCCAGCACTTGTCTGCACTTACTTTGCACTTGCCACTAGCTGGCCCTTGATATTTTCCTGTATGCTATTACTCTGGACTGCACTTTCCCCTCTCCCTTTCCCCCTTGCACTTCTCCCTTTCCCCTCTACCCTTGCACTTGCGCGATCTGAATGACACCTGGCCTAGTAGGATCGTTGTCTGTCTCCTCTTGTCCTCCCCCTTGCCCCCCCACCTCTTCACGCCTTGAAACACTTCTGTATAGGCGCGTTACAAATGCCATATCATATCATATCATAACCTGCAGTTTTGAAAAATGCAAATCACTCAGACCCTGTTTTTTGTTGTTTTTCCACTAGAAACCAATATTATCTTAAAAGCACAGGGTGAAATCCTGCCATGCCTGCGCCCTCTTCGTTTCCCTGCTAGCCACTCCCTCTCCAGTCTCTTAAATGCATGTGAGCGCACCGGTCTTGGGCCAATGCTGACAATTTGGTATTAGGTCAAATGACCTTTTTCTTTTTGGAAAAAAGACCGATTTAGAAGGACCGCTCCGTGACCAGACCGAGCGGTCTTTCTAAATCGAGCTGTCAGCCCCTGCACCGCACACGAGTGTGCACAGGGGCTGACAGGCACGGCGAGACGGAGAGGACAAGCCGCGGGAGTCAGAGGTAAGTGTATGAGTGGTTTGTGTGTGTGTGTATGTGTGTGATTGTGAAAAAAACGCGTGTGTATGTGGGGGCTTGGAGGGCTTGCAGGGAGCAGAAGTGGGGTTTAGGACCCCGATTAAAGAAAAAAAAATGACAGTGCTGATGTCCCATTCCCGTTTACTGTGGTTGCACGAAATTGACCGAAAAAAAAAATCGGCCTTTTTCATATGCGACCTTCAGAAAACGGGAAAATGACATAGAACCGGCAATTATTGTGAAAGTTTAAAACACATTTTTGGAAAAAAGCATATGCTTTTTAAAAGGTGTTAAAAGGTGTAGGCAGTGCTTGAAGTTGCATAAGAAATCGAGGGGGGCCCTAACTCGTCACGAAAGACTATTTAACGGGTGGGGACTGAAAAGCGTCTGCCGTCTCAGCCTGAGAAACTCAAGGCTAAGCAAACTTACACCAAGAAAGACGTGTGGCCTTTGTGAATAAAGGATTGGCCCAACAAGTCGAGTTCCGGCATGAAAGGGAGCACCATCTGACTGCCAGAAGGATACATCAAATAAACCTACTCAACTATAAAGTCGAAATGAAATAAAAATGAGTTCAGCGTCCTCTCATTCAGTTCTTTCGAAGGAAATCCATGATTCTTATGTATTCGTTTTGTTCAGTCCTTCTAATGCAAGACAGCAGGTCAATAATCTGCTGCACAAATCAAACCAGCCATTTTCTTGCTATATTTCCCCTATAGAGCTTGACAGGAAAAAGATCTGATTCCAAAAGGATGAAACGGATGATTTTGTTATAAACATGGGGTGATGGGTACGTTTAGTGGCTAAGAAGAGTATTTGCACTTATTCTCTTTTCAATTATTGTTGTGTTTATATGTAGCTTCCAGCACAAACCTAGCTTGGGAGCAACGGGTCGCTCAACCGGTCATAGCCCAAAACATTGTCAAGCAAGAATTTATCAGAACATAAAGTAAACATTGGCAAAAAATGATTGCGCTACAATACAAGGATGCCGGGTGCACAAGATAGGTGCAATCTAGGTAACCCGAAGATGTTGCTGGAAGAGTCAGGTCTTCAGTTCTGATGGTGCTGGAAGAGCCAAGTCTTCAGTTCTGATGGTGCTGGAAGAGCCAGGTCTTCAGTTCTGATGGTGCTGGAAGAGCCAAGTCTTCAGTTCTGATGGTGCTGGAAGAGCCAGGTCTTCAGTTCTGATGGTGCTGGAAGAGCCAAGTCTTCAGTTCTGATGGTGCTGGAAGAGCCAGGTCTTCAGTTCTGATGGTGCTGGAAGAGCCAGGTCTTCAGTTCTGATGTTGCTGGAAGAACCAGGTCTTCAATTCTGATGGTGCTGGAAGAGCCAGGTCTTCAGTTCCGATGGAAGAGCCAGGTCTTCAGTTCTGATAGTGCTGGAAGAGCCAAATCTTCAGTTCTGATGGTGCTGGAAGAGCCAGGTCTTCAGTTCTGATGTTGCTGGAAGAGCCAGCTCTTCAGTGCTGATGGTGCTGGAAGAGCAAAGTCTTCAGTTCTGATGGTGCTGGAAGAGCCAGGTCTTCAGTTCTGATGGTGCTGTAAGAGCCAAGTCTTCAGTTCTGATGGTGCTGGAAGAGCCAGGTCTTCAGTTCTGATGGTGCTGGAAGAGCCAAGTCTTCAGTTCTGATGGTGCTGGAAGAGCCAGGTCTTCAGTTCTGATGGTGCTGGAAGAGCCAAGTCTTCAGTTCTGATGTTGCTGGAAGACCCAGCTCGTCAGTTCTTTCCTATACCGAAGGAGAATTGGAGCAGTCCAGGATGTCACTTAGTTCCAGAGGACCGGAGCCTAGCACGAGAAGGGACTGTTTCTGAGTTGTCTCCTTGTGAGCCCCGTCTTGTTTCCAGTCTGGAGATGGCATTACCATTTATTGTGTTTTGTACAGTTTTTCGTGGCATATCAGCCTTGCTTTCAGGCAAATAGGTGTACATATAAGGTAGGTGAGGCAATCCCAGAGTGGGAAAAGTGTGCGGGGAAGGGCTGAGGAAGGGATGAGAACAGGTTGGACTGCATTCCATTCCGGTCCCAGAGAGCCCAGCTGGGATGCTTGGAAGTTCCCTAATAGAACAGTGGTATGCAACACAGAGATTTTAATGCTTAGGCTACTTTCTAGATCTTTCTCAGGAGCTGCCTCTTAGCAGCTGTAATGAATCCAACATCATTTTGGACTTGTTTTTGATCAAAGTCTGTCCTTGAGTGGCCAGTTGTCACCTTCTTGCTCAGACTGGTGGTGAGTTTGATCGCTGAGGAGGACTTCCGGATTCCGGTGAGTCTGTAGTGGGTAAAGAGTGACGACAAGTAGTGGGGGTGCTTCCCCCACTTGCCCCTGTGAGTTGTGCAGAGTGTTTTTCAGCTTGCTCTTTTCTCCATTGGCAACCATGTCAATGTTTTGAGGGCAGGTACATTGTGGTCATGTTTTTCTAGCCCAGAGGACAGTCTTGATGCTATGGCCAGTGTCATCTGCACCTGTTCGAGGTGTTGTGGAAAGCCTGTGTGGACGCAATTGCAGTACTGTAATTCCTCATAGCAGAGTCTGTACACATCCAGTCTTATGGTTTGCCCCTACAAGGGTACTATTGTCTTAGAGGTAGGCAGTTGTGTGTATTTTTGTTTCCAGGGCATTGATTTGGTGTTAGAAATAGAGTTTAGCATCCAATCCTATCACACATTTTATTTTACAGGGGATACTTGGGGTCTGGCTCCTAATGTTTTTGACCAATTGAGTTGGATGTCTGGCGTGGGTTTGCTACTTAGATTTAGAGTGACTGTTTTACGTACTTCAAAGTACAGCTTGATTGTCAACATCCATTCCTGAAATGACACCAGACAGCCTGCAAGGATGTTTCTTTTTGACTAGTTTGTGTAAGGGTTGAAAACGATTTCACTGTCATTGACGTGAACATGCTATGGATTAGTGAAGCTGTTCATTCGTTTTGCCACTCGGTACATATATAGTGAAAGACCAGGGTGGTATGGAGTAATTTGAGGGACTCCACACACCATGTTCTTTTTTCCCACTTTACATGATCCTATTTGTAGTTGTGTGGTTTTATTTTTAAGGAAGGAGTCCATCCCGTCTCATGCTTTGCCCAATATTTGCTGATTGACTTTGAGCCTGCCCAGAAGTCTATTCTGAATGATCTACTGTGACATGCGCTGCCAACAGATCCAGCATAACCAGAAACCCATTGACATTTTTAGTTTTGGCTATTAGGTGTCGCTTGCAACACCTGTAAGTCTAAACTACTGCAATAGAGTACAGATAGGCAGGAATGGCATATGAGGACGGACACAGAGGAAGGACATATGTGGAGGGACACACAGTCTATATGTGTTGTTTTTTTATGAACCCACATTGACTGCCCATGGCCACGCTAATCCCTATGGCCATTCACACCCATTCCTGCCTCTCCCCACCCAAAGCTCCTCCTCATGGAAACTCTTTAAGCTCGCATTAATCAAGCCTTACCATCAGACGTTGCACTCGAAGTTCCTGCCACGGTTTTTTCAAAGCGGTTTTCTGAGAGCTAATGACTTAATTGAGTTGTAAACACTCTGCCGGTGTACTAAAAATATCATAAGGTGTCCCTTCAGTCCCTCGATTAATGTTTGTCCTTCACTGAAGTCCTGTTAAAAACAAGCATTGGCAAAGCCCCAACAGTTTTGGCTTGTGTATAAGTATTAGGCATATGCCAGGCGCAGCTATTTAATGCCCATGTACTTGGACTGTTTTGCACCTGCTACCATCAATGGACAGTTAATACCAGAAATTAAGGAGACATAACCGAATACATGGGTGGGAGTCAGGTGTGAACAAACAGAATCCCAAGAGCACCAGTTTACTAGCCCAGCACTAGTACACTGTTATCCTTCCCTGAATGTGTGCTGTATGAGGGGAGAGGGCTGAGTGAGGTGTGCGCCTATACGGGCAGCAGGTTTTGGGGCGTTCAAGAATTCATTCTCTGCTGTGCTGCCTTCCCGTCAAGCCTTCCCGTCAAGCCTTCTCCAGAAAAACGAGGCAGCGCAATCCACTTTCTTTGCTTCATCAAGATACTGTCCTTTGGTAAAGAAAGCACTAGCCACCAGAGTGAGTGGCCTTGCAGAAGAGACATCTAATGTGTACCGCTGAAAAACCTTAAGCACTATAGCTATTGAAAACACCAATGGTCTATATCTGTGAATGCTTGTGAGTAATGCATTCCACTAGTGTACAGGCACGATTCCACTAGTTTACAGGCCTGTGTACATGGTCAGGTTTTCATTAACACAGTAGGACCACTATAGAACCTACGCCTACAGCTCCCTTTAGCGGTG
Source organism: Ambystoma mexicanum (assembly GCF_040938575.1). Lineage (NCBI taxonomy): Eukaryota > Metazoa > Chordata > Amphibia > Caudata > Ambystomatidae > Ambystoma > Ambystoma mexicanum. The sequence continues at coordinate 350,890,528 of NC_090924.1, forward strand.
ACAACAGGCGAAGCTATGCAGATTGGACCACTGTATATCCTAACGCAACAGCTCCCTCTAGCGAAGCAGTTTGTGCATTTGGGCAGCCTCTACTGCGCATGACGGCTTTGGACAAACATACACCTGGCCTTTTATTATATAGTATATGATTAGGAGCCAATGCTCTGAAAAATTGCAGCAACCTCAGTGCTGTTTCACGGGTTAAGCAGCTCTCACCAGCCACTAAAACAGCAAAGCTGTCTCTCAAGGTGCACATCTCTCAGTATGTCTTTGAAGAAGGTTAACAGGTACAATCATCCCTCTGATCAGGCAGCTCTCAGTAGCCCCTGAGATGGAACATCTGGCCACCCTGTTCATAGCTCACAGTGACACGTTGCAGCGGGGATATGTTGTAAACTGCACAAGTCTTCAGAAGCGTTTGAGACAACAGACCTATGCATCAAGGTGAGAAGCCGTCATCAAGAGCCTAGTAACATGCCTATTCCTTGAGCTCACCTCTCTCGATCTCAGCTGAGGCAGCAGAGCTATCCGTCAGGTTCTAGTTTTTCTGGTGCCCGAGCGAGCATGACTAGCTCTAAAGGGGCACATCTCTCAGTAACTCGTAAACCAGCAAATCCTTCTGGTTGTTCATGTGGTGTTAATGTTATGATCAAGGCACCCTTCACCATGTGTGGGTAAAAAAAAACATGTAAGTTGGTCAATGCCCTTTGCAACTACCAGTCTGGCTGATCCTTCAATACTCATAAGAACTGTAAGGAGTTTTGCTCATAACAATATATGATTTCAATGCATATCCTTCTCTCCCAGAAACATCACTGACGACATCCCATATTCATTCCCCGGAAGCTGGCAGTTGATCAATCTATATTTTCCATCTCCTCCCCTTCTCCAGAAGGCCCCTATTCACACTGTAACTGTGTCCATAAATGTTATTAGTACCCGGTGAGGGCTAATGAGCTTGTTACAAGCAAGCTCATTGTCCCTCGCCTATGCCTTACTTTGCAAAGAAGGCTCTGAAGCCTCTGCTTCACTGCCATGGCTTGGGGTTCCTTCCGTTACTGGCTGCCATGGAGTAGTCCCTTCTCCATTTCCATGGTGCCCATTTTTTTTGTTTCCTTTTTTTTCCATTCAACCGTTTCGAGAAACGGTTGCAGCGCCGTTTCTCGAATCAAGAACAATTGCAATTAGTACCCGGTGCGACGTGCAGGGGTACTAATGGCAATATGACACTCGGAAGGGGGCCATTACCGGTCGGCTAACGCCCCTGGGGCTCTCATAAATCCCCTTCTTTGACCTGGCTTTTAACTATGGCCCCAGGGGCCTTACCCGACCAGTAATGGCCCCCCTCCTTGGGTCATATGCCTAAATATTAGTTACCTTAATACTCAGTCTTCTGTGATATTAAAATGCACCTATTATTGTGACAGAATGATAGGGCGGGATCGCTTGAGCTTTTTTCATTTTTAATAATCATATGATGCAGGTTACAGGTTTTGAAAGTGTGATCTGCAAATCAGATGCCACTTTTTTAATGCTCCATTTCAAAAAGCATAATTCACACAGGTGAGTTGCTGGGCCCTTTCCTGACATTTGCAGCAAATAGCCTCCAATGGCATCAGGGCAATTTCAAAGATCAAATGTGCACTCATGAGCACAGCGACTGGAACATAAGTACCAACCGGCAGAGGGGACATTATAACCATCTGCACCTCTGAGTCAAAAGATCATAACTGTGTAACACAGATAGGTTGGCGATGCTTATTAAAATATGGGCTATGTCTGCTTTTGACATAATGGCTACTGACACTACAAAATTATACAGCCACACCCATATGGATGCCATATTGTCAGCTTGCTCAGCAGTGACTCATTCATGGCAGGGGTGGGTGTGTATTAACTGTCTTGCCCAGGTGTACCCCTAAGAACCAGGTGGGACTAAACCTAGGAAAGGTCCACACATTCCTCCAAGGAACAGGAACCCTGCCTGCATGGTACCTCGGGAAATGGTGTTTAAATTCAGTCCCGTCATGACAGTGGCCATCTCACACCGAGGTGCTGATTACTAGAGGCCTTTGGGTGTAGGCAGAAGGAGGAAGAGAAGGAGTAACTGAAAGGAAAGGTTCAGATCATAGAGGGGTTTCACCATCTTGATTTTGCTAGTGCTCCCAAACGTCTTTTCCCCTATTGCCACGTCCTGCAGACCAGATGCTATGGGTATGACATCAGCAGGCAAAGGACATGTATTACAGCAGCCAGGATCGCAACAGGCTTTCTGTTCACCAATCCACTGTGCCATTTTGCCTACATAAGGGGGGAAACTACCCTTAGTTGATTCATCTTTTGACTTGAAGACAAGGAGGTTTCACCTGGTACTCAGTTGGGGACACAGGCTATTCCAAAGCCACCTGACATAGAGGTGAACACTGAGATCTCCAAAGAAGAAGAAAGCTCTTCTCCTTAACTGTCCCCAGGACCTATGGGTGATGACCAGCTGGCTGCACAAGGCCTAATGCTACTGAGGCACTGGCACCCAGGACCCTGCCACTGCAGATGACAGATCCCTGAAAGTGCTCTCTACAAATCTTCCTTGCTGGGAAGGGCACATAAAATGACTCAACCTGCCACTGAGACCCTGCACAGGCTCTCCCAGTATATGAAAAGCCCAGAAAGCAGCTCAAAGCCTGTTTCCTGCCTCGAGACGATTTTCAAAATTAGCTGAACCATGCTCGACTCACTTTTCGCCGTCATAGTACCTCCGGTGCTGCCTTTGGCACTCCAAGTATTTCAAAACACATATCTGCTTTTCATCAGGATGATGACTGGACCCATCGAAGCAGACCACCTTGATTTGCCCATATTGCTGATTTGACACTGTGGCAGCAACTTCATCTTCACATCTCGACCGTTGAATCAAACCAATGAAGCATCATCTCGATCTGACTCGAATGCTGACTCGATCTGCTCGAAGTCATCAACTTCTGCATCTCAAAAGCTGACGACTCAGCAGAAGCATTGTCTCAATGCCGACTCGAACCAATCGATCGTACCGGAGCCAGAGCCTCGAACCACCCCAACACTGACTCACCACTGGAAAAGCACAACTGGGCCATCTCTACACCGGCTCGACTGCAGTAAAACACCTAGAAGACTTGCTCAACACTGTTGAGCCCCAAACACAAGAAATTAAAGGTATTTAAAGGGTCTGAGGGACGTCATTTGGGGGTTACCAGGGGTCACAGGTGTGACCCCTGGGGGCCACAGTTGCATCCACTGTGAATCCCTTGAGACCCCAACTAAAAAAAACCAAAAAACATTTTGAAAAAAGTAATATTGTTTTGCCCCTCAAAAAAACAGGTGCTCCTGGTGTAGCAGGCATGGCACAGTCCTCAAACATCAGGGTGAAGGCTGGGCCATGTAGGGACTCAGTAGGGGTTGGAGATGACTGTGACATGTGGCCCATGTCACATGCCACGTTCAGCTCCAACCCCTTAACCCTCGGCTTCCTTTCAGCTCACATACAGGAACCAGGAAGCTCTCACAGCTGCCTGGTTCCTATTTGTGAGCAGCATGGAGGAACCGAGGGGGCCTGGAAGGGCAGACTGAGGCTGCATGAAAAGGGTAAGAAGGTTTTATTTTGTAATATGATGTATGTTTTGCATGTGTGAAGTGTGTATCAGATGTGTGAATGGTGGGTGAATGAGAAGTGATGTGATGTGTGTTTTTGAATGTTCTGGGTGGGTGGGTGTGTGCCTGTGTAGAGAATGCAATGAGTGCATGGGTGTGTGCCTGTGTAAAGAATGCAATGATTGGATGTAAGAGAAGGTGTAAGTGAATGATGGTTGAATGATAAGTGATGTGATATGTGTTTTTGAATGTTACGGTGGGTGGGTGGATGTGTGCATGTGTAGAGAATGCAATGAGTGGATGTAAGAGAAGTTGTGAGTGACCGGTGAGTGAATGAGAAGTGATGTGATGGGATGTGTGTTTTTGAGTGTTCTGGTTGGGTGGGTGTGTGCCTGTATAGAGGATGCAATGAGTGGATGGAAGAGAAGGTGTGAGTGACTGGTGGGTGAATAAGAAGTGATGTGATGTGTGTTTTTGAATGTTCTGGGTGGGTGGGTGTGTGCCTGTGTAGAGAATGCAATGAGTGCATGGGTGTGTGCCTGTGTAAAGAATGCAATGATTGGATGTAAGAGAAGGTGTAAGTGAATGATGGTTGAATGATAAGTGATGTGATATGTGTTTTTGAATGTTACGGTGGGTGGGTGGATGTGTGCATGTGTAGAGAATGCAATGAGTGGATGTAAGAGAAGTTGTGAGTGACCGGTGAGTGAATGAGAAGTGATGTGATGGGATGTGTGTTTTTGAATATTGTGGGTTGGTGGGTGACTGCCTGTGTAGAGCAGGCAATGAGTGGATGTAATAGAAGGTATGAGTGATTGGTGGGTGAACGAGATGTGATGTGTGTTTTTGAATGTTCTGGGTGGGTATGTGTGTGCCTGTGTAGAGAATGCAATGAGTGAATGGGTGTGTGCCTGTGTACAGAGTGCAATGAGTGGATGTAAGAGAATGTGTGTGTGAGTGACTGGTGGGTGAATGAGTATGAATGTATATGAATGCTATGGTGTGTTTTTGAATGTTCTGGGTGGGTGGGGGGATGTGTGCGGCACCTGTGTAGGAAATGCAATGGGTGGAGGTAAGAAAAGGTGTATTATTGAGTGACTGGTGGGTGGATGAGTATGAATGTGATGGCGTGTTTTTGAATGTTTTGGGTGGGTTGTTGTGTGCCTCTGTAGAGCATGCAATGAGTGCATGTGAGAGACGGTGTGAGTGAGTGACTAGTGGGTGAATGAGCATACATGTGGTAGTGTGTGTTTGAATGTTCTGGGTGGGGTTTGGTCTGTGCCTGTGCAGTGAATCCAGTGTGAGCGAGTACGAGAGGAGATGTATGGGTGAGTGACTGGTGTGTGAAAGGGGATGCATGTGTGCGTAAGGCCCTGGGATACTGGGATCACAGGAGCATTTTTGCCATATCCTTTATTGACTTTGCATGTTTTACTGTTATTTTTGGGCAAAGGCAAGTTCATGTGTGCATTCCCTGGCTAGACTGGCATTTTGGTGCAGTCAGTCTAGCCATTGCTTACTGTGGCATGACATGTATTACTCTGCATCTTTAAAATAGCAAGCATGATAAGTAGTGTTACCTCGCTCGACTGATGTGTTGGCATAGCAGCCTGTATATTCTTCACTGTAGCATGACTTTTTATTAACAGAACATGTATGATGAATCAAGCAAGAAAAGTGTTCTTGTGGTTCTAAACTGACTTACATTGGAACCAGTTTGGACAGGTTGTCCTATTGTGACATGTCACTTTAATGGCCAAACCAATTGGAGTATGTACTTACATAGGACTACTGGCATATATTGGCAGAGCCAGTTTTGTCCCCATTGCCAGTAATGATACTATAGAAAAATGTCTTAAAGCGAACATAAGTATGGTCTTATATGGGAATACTAGTATATGTTGGTGGAGCCAGCATGGACATGTATGGGCACAGCCAGCATACACATTTTTTTTATACTGACATATATTGCAGGGACTGGCATGATACTGCATTGGGAAATGACATGTGCACTTTTGGTGACTTGCATCTATTGTATTTTATTGTCATGATTTACCCTACACCCTACAAAACTGATCGTTGGCCTTTTACCCACATTGTTGGCTTTATACCCAAATGTTCTCAGTAAGTATGATTTGTAATGCACCATTTTAACCCATGATTCAAAACCTTTACTCCGGAGAATCCCCCCGACACCCCAACCGCAACCCATTTTCATTAGTTCAGACTCCCTCACTATGCTCATATGTAATCACATACTTGTGGCAAATATTTACACCCTCCAAAAAAACAACTTGACTGGTATATTTGTGGACCAGGTACCGCCCCCTTCTCTTTATGTTACATTAAAGATTTAAGCTTTAATTGAAAAACATATTTACTTCTTTCACTTGCAGTCGTGCCTGCCCCTGCAGCGGCATAATCATCATGGACATTCCGCACACGTGGTGGTCCGGACAGGCCTGGGTTGTGGTGTGCCGTGTGCTTTGTTCAGGAGCTCGGGGTGACCCCCACAGCATGAGGTGCAATATGTTGTGCTACGCCATTGGGCACCACTGAGTCTGACAAAGGGGTAGTGTGCAGTGCGCGCCTTGAAGTCTGCCAGTGGGTCCCCGGGTGAGAAGCAACTTGTGGGTGTTTTCAATTTTAAATAACTGTGTGGTGCTATGAATTTATGTGTGCAGCAATTATATTACATTAAATGGTGTTTTTTTTAAAGTCCTCTGGTACCCAGTATTATGCTTAGATAATACAAATTATGGGGGGTCTTGGGTATATTGAAAGAAATTTTCCCAGGTATTATATGCCAGCAAAGATAACATTATCAGGTACACTCCCCTCTGTGCACGCAGACCAGTCTAATAGAGTGGTTGCGGCATCATATATACATTTATAACCAGGGAATTTTGTTGATACTAAATCCTGGTCAATGATTTAGTTTTCAGGCCTTGCTCGTGCAGCATTTTTCTCTTGGTTAAACAGCAGCGCGCTCCTCTCCAGGTCATTGCTTTTTTGGCTTGTTTAACACAGCAACACCACAGATAACACATACTTCTGTGTCCATTGATCTATAGATGTTTCATACACTAGCTGTAGCCGGCGTTACAGATTTCGTTTACGCTTTTAGAAATACTGCATTATGTATGTTTTACAAAGAGACCCCACGTCGAATCTAGGAAATGGCATTCCCCAAATGTGCAATTGTGGACAACAAATGCCACACTCTGTGCCCCGGTTCTCATATCTGGCTCAAATGAGAGCACCTGGAAACATGGTTTCTAGATGCATCTAAAACATCTGAAGGTCATTTGCCATCACTTCCTGTGATGTCACTTGGGGGCAGGGTAAAATTACATAATTTCCTCTGATTTCATTAGGGGGTCAAGGGCAGTGGTCGAAGTGTATAAAAAGAAGTAGTGGAACTATGTTCCCTGCTGGCCTGCATCAACACCCCAAAATCCCATCACCACGCCCCCTCCCACACAAAATACACCCACCCAAACACTTGCACCTGCTGTTTAAGAGAAGGTTCAGTGCAGTGCACTGAAAGTGCAAGTTTCAACTTCTTCCTACACTTTTATTTTAAAACGAAACCATTCCGGAACGGTTTCTTTTTAAAATAAAAGTATAGGAGCTGTAAAAGGTAATTTAAAAAAGTAGAGGAGCACCGCTCCCGACCGCTCCCGCACACTTCGCCCACTGGTCAAGGGTCCTGTGATGTCACGTACTCTACTCCTGGCATTTTAGAGAAATGACATCTCTGAAGGGGCCCTGTCACCTTGTCCACCTGAAATGACCCTTGTGACATTTATGACCCCATATTTACCCTTTGAAAGACCTATCCTTAAACGTTTGATAAAATCTTTGCCTGAGTACCTCTGTCTAAAAGCCCTGCATTCCCTGTATTCTAACAGGGGTGGGCCAGCAGTATTTTTTACGTGTATGCATTTTGTCAGTTTAGTGTAATATCCAAATTTTTGTATAACCTTGGTTGATCATTCTTTTATTTTGGTTGCACCATACTATTGTTGTTTGTATTGCTTCTGTACCAGCTTATATCCCTCCTGAAGAGTATTATTACCTGCCCTGAGCCCACATTACCACACCAAGCCGAGTAGGTTTTCCTGTCCGGCTGTGCCTTTTTCACCGTTACGATTGGGATGACCGCTCGTTTTGTAGTAGTGTGAGTTGAGAAGGTTCTGAAGCCATTGCTCATCCCTGTACTGCTTCAGAGCAGTAGTCATGCCATCGTAATTATATTCCAAAAAGCACCAGGGTGTAGTGCAAGCCTTAACTAATTCCATGTCAGATGCAATACGTTGTAGGGATATCACAGCGATTGAGTTTACGAACTTGGTACAGTCCATTCCTTCGCCCATGCTGTACATTATTTTGCTCTAACATTATCTGAGTACCTTTTAAGCCATGTTATCTTCTTCTCAGGTGTGATCATTGAGTGTAGTTTCTTAATGTCTTTTGTATTTCCATTGATGTCTGTCTTGACTTGGTCTTGACAGAAGTTGCTGTTGCCATTGACTATCTCTGCCAATAGTGATGCGCTGTATTCTCTGCTATGAGAGTGCTCCTATTGCACTCCTTCCCCATCACCAGCCTTTTGGGCCAATTTGCTTCTATTGCGCATCCTTTTGCGCGCTGCAGAGATTTGCTTGTAACGTTGCTAAGTACTCTGGCCATCCTTCTATTGTTGATGGGCTCTATTCAAATTGCGGTCTTATATAACTCTTCCAAGTCGATGGTCCTTATTATTTGATCCGCTTGTTTATATATTTCTATACATTTCTGTTGTGTCCTTTCCTGTTTTTACGGTTCATAAAGATTTGCAGGCCCTCTGCAAATATGTACAAATGATTGCTTAGGAATTCTGAGCAGTAATAAGCTAGTGGAGGTATACTACCTCAGAGTTTATTCATATTGTATGAACATTTATTTATTTATTTATTATGATACTATGGGCCTGATTCTCACAACTTTTCTTGGTTTCTTGGTGCAACTGACGAGGTGTGCTAGCACTTCTCCTCACTTGCGCCCAAAAAAGTGACAGCCCACTTCACAAAGGCATCTGAATGAGCGCATCTTTGAGCATATTGGAGGGCGTTTCAGTGCATTTAAAAGTGCAGCTTGCAATGCGATTTCAAATGCCCTGAAACGAGGGATATCTCCTGCGGCTTTTAAAACAGCCGCAGGGGGGAGGCACAAATCATGGCAGGCATTTGTCACCCTGCCATGATTTGCTTTTGAAGTGTGACAGCCGCGGGCTACACTGTCGCATTAGTATTTCCATGGCCCGCTAGGGGATGGCCATTCATTTTTTAAAATTATTTTACAGCGATGGCGTGATTGGTGGGAGCCAGCCATACAGCAGTCTCAGAAGCGCACTCCCAACAGTAATGTATGCTAATCTTAGCGCCACTGTCCAGCCCCTCCTGAAATGCCCAGGTCACCTTTCAGAATAAGGTGACCTGCACATTTGCACAAATTAAACGATTATATTCTCTGCGTTCCTTTCATTTGCGCTATTTTTCGTAAGTCTGGCCATATGTATATATTTTTTTTAATGATTAGTGCTGCCGTTATCTCGTCCCACCCACCCCACCAAAGCCTAACACCCTTTATGGTCTTGGGGACTTGTGTGGGTGGAGGCCATCTCAGGGGTGTTGCTAGGTCTGGAAAGGATCCGGGGCTACGCTAATGTCTGGACTGTCAGGACGCGGGGATAGCTAGCTTTTTGGTTGTAACCCCTGAGCTTCTATCCTGGACTACAACCAAAAGACCCGGGGCTATAGCCCCTTAGCCTCCCCCACCGACTAGCAACGCCTCTGCGTGCAGGTCTGCTACTCAGTGCCTGGTCGTGGCGCCATCTTTGTCAGTACAACTGAGCATATTGCAGCACCCCAGACATCACCACAGATGCTCGGCACGAGGATAGAGAAACGGATCCTCGAATGGCAGCGGCCAGCGTTGCAAACGGGCCCCTCTGCTTCTCCTTGGTCACGAGTCTACATAGCACGGGCGGTGTGAGTTCAAGGCTTTCTTTCTTATCGTCTACCTCTTCATTCCTCCACCCATGTGGGCACACATCTCACTTTGCACACTTGCAAGCCATCTGATAATCGCTTTTGAAGACATTGCAGGAAAGTCCCGTGAAATCTTGCTACAGGGTTGACCAACCTGCTGGCACTGCAAGGCTGCCATGTTCTTCTGCTAGTCCAAATTAGTTCAACACGACACTAATTGAGCATTTTAGCACAGACTTCTAGGTGCGCTGCCGACATCTGTGCCATTGGCTTTTTCACTTGGCCTTCAATATCTCCTAAAGTACCGTAAAAATATCACTTTTACCATCATTTGTTATTCATATTTGGTAATGATTGGCGATGTTGCTATGTTTTCCTGTAATGCTTCTATGTGAAAGTGTAGTCATGTGACACAGTTATCAGCAAAAAGTAGCTTTCAAAATGCAGTGATTCTATGCAAGCAATGAAACGTGTGAAAATGTTGCCAGTTCGCGAATGAGATTTTTTAAACATACAAGATTGTGCCCTAATGCAGGACCAAACTTCTACACAAAGCATGCAGACACCAGCCCTCCACAATCGCCCTAAGCCATACTCCAACCAGCCCCTTATTCTAACCCTAACCTTTAGTCTTTCCCTAACCCTCAGCCTTCAAGCATCCTGTTTGCATGTGGCGTGATTCAAAACACTAAGGGGAATGCATTGCGGTGTAGTTCTGGACTTGACAGGCCATTTCCTGCACAAAACCTCCTTTTGTCGATTCATGCAATCAACTTTGCGTGAAACATCCGTACACTGTGGGGCCTTCGTGCAGGTCCTGCACGTCCTTGTGTGCTGGCGAGTGCGAGACTCAACTCAGAGGGTGGGCTGGGCCAACGCAGAGCTCAAAGTACGGAGTGGAACATACAAAATGAAGAAGAACAAGGCAAATTGTGGGCATGTTGAGTGACGGCTCGCACAAGTCCATCGCACACTCACAACTGCACTGAACCAAGCAATTTTATGGATATGACCGCGCAACCTCATGTTGGGGAAATCACCACGCAAAGCTTGCGAGCCAACCGCCACCTGAAGGCAAGCCTAAAGACCCATGCGCATAGGTATCACTGCGCAAAGATAAGATGGGTACTTGAATTTAGGGGTGCGTGCATACAGTCAGAGTTCTGATCGAAGTTAGGGGTGCGCGTAAGCAGTGGGGTGCATATACGGTTTACAGGGGTTTGCATGCATATTTTCGGGGAAATTACTATCTTTACAATACATGGTATGCATGTTGAGGGGGTGCTTGGAATAGTTACAGGAGACTCTACGCAGTGTCGCCGGGGTGCTGCCTTGCTTGTAGGGGTTTCCATGCAATATTGCCAAGGTGCATTACTACGCGGGAAGGGGAGTGCACAAAGGTCTGTCTATGCAGCTGGAATTGCTATGCATTGGGGCGTGTCGTGGGCATTCCAGCCGCATGGGGTTACTTTGCGGGAACAATTCCATGAATAAGCGAGCACGCAGAAAATCTTATGTGTGCAGGGACGCGCAAAGTCATTTTGGTTGCAGGCTTTGCACGATCAATGCATATTTTTCCATGAATCAGGCCCCAAATAACTAAATACAAAATGAGCAGTCACCCTAACTCCAACCCCCTTATAGGCCTCCAATATCTCCACTGCTCTTACCCTAACCTACAGCCGTGCTCTAATGCTAACCCTAGCCTTACCATAACCCATAGGTTTATCCTAACCTCTATCCTGCCCCTTCCCCAACATCACCCGTACTCCCCAACCCATATCCCTTTCTCGAAGTCCAATCCAAAACCTTATTCCAATGTTAACCCTAGCCTTACCTTAACCCCTAGCCTGACTCTAACATTAAGGCTAATCCACGCTAATCCCTGTGCTCCCCAACATCTGCCCAAACCCTAATATCAGCAGCCCATTTCCCCTAACTTTACCATAGCTTTACTCAAACCCTAAGATTTATCCTAAGACCTCTATTCTAACCCCAGCACTTACCAAAATGATAAACCAGCCTATCACAAGCCCTCTACAACCTTCTTAATAACTCTTACCAGCAGCACTGAATTTTGCAAAGGTATTTTCACCACAATTCTTCCACTGACTACATTTTGGTTGGCAACATGTTCACTTGATACCCCTCCAAGCTGCCATCCACAAACCATTGAGCTTGGGAGATGCAAGCAAAGAAACAGGAACCCGGCTAGTGCTGCCCAGTGCCCCGGGTGGGGTAGTGCAAGCAGCTTAAGCATGTTGAGTTGGAAGGCGCTCTTCTCCACCGCCACGCGCACATGGGGGAAGAAGGGCAAAGGATTATTCAAAGAGAAAGCTCCTCTGTGATGAAGGCTGTGAACACTTTTGAGGAACATGGGGATGGCCAGTGATTAAATGAAACACGTGTCTGAGTCAATTGTGCAGGAATCGTTGGGGGTAAAATAGTGTGAAAAGCAAAAGCCACCTTCATTCAGATAAACGGACACACAAAGCAACACAGAGCAACACGTTCTTTAAACAATTATACTTGTCATTGTGTTTGCATTCTAAACATTTTTATACCCTTTTTTGAACGTGTATTTGGTATTGCCTGACTGTGATACGATTGGTATGTTATAAGTCACAAGGGAAGGGTTAGTTTGTTTTCTAAAATCTTATCTGTACTTTTTGGAGTTTGCTGAATAAATTACCCTATATGGAGTCAGAGTTGTAGTGTGGCGGTCAAGAAACCACGGTGTTGGTAAGCTCACTGGCACTGTTGTTTCAGGACTGGCACACTTATAATGAGGCCCAGAGTCTTGCTTTACACACCGCCTCTGAAAGACCCTGGGCATGGCGCTTGCCCTCTGAAAAATGTGGGGTACGCATCCACCTGTGTGTACCCTCGACTTGAGCCATGCCGTCCTATGCAAAAGGTTGATTACTCACCCTCTCAACCACATGTATCCTTGTCTATAACATTCCGTGATCCAAATTGTACATTAGTCTCTTTGAATGCATGGCCTAGCAGCGTAAACACACGCGCACGTCTCGTACGGCATACGCTTCCTAACACAACAGGTACCACACCTACACGACGGGGAGGTCCAGCAAACCCGTCCTTTAGAAATAGAACAGGTGCAACGTGTCCTTGCAAATAAGACAGCTACAGAATTGGAATGCCAGTAATCCATGTGCCTTTGTATGCCCCTCTGCCCCATCAGTACTTACTAGTGTTAATGTGCTAGCTACAGAAAGGGGCTGGAACAGAGTGCATCCTGCAAAGGCGTAGCAGCTTCTGGCCCCCGGTCTCAGAAATCCATTACCACAAGTCATCCCAGAGGCGTTGCTAGGTGGTGGGGGGCTGCGGGGGCTATAGCCCTGGGTCTTTTGGTTGTAGCTCAGGGGTTACAACCCGTAGCCCCAGAACTAGCAACACCCCTGAGTCATCCTATCAGTGTTTGGAGGCGGTGGAGTAAACTAGGTACTGATGGTGGTGAGGGGATGAGTCTGCCTGTTTCCTGATGGCAGACTCTCCGGTTTCGGGAGCTGTCAGAGGGTGGGGGAGGGATGGATGCTGGGGGGCAGGTGGAGGGAGTGTAGGGCAGCATTTAGACCACCAAGTCAGGAGACTCAGCAGAAGGCCATCTGATCTTAAGCACCACAGGTTCACTGCACGCCTGAGCGTGGCCAGAGTCCCCTTTATCCAGTGTCATCCCACTCGCCTAGTGCGTGCTTGATCCTGCTGTTGAGTGATCTTAATTTGAAAGGTCTGAACCTTTTTTTAGCCATCAAATTATCATATTTTCACAGCAAACCCCCACATAACCTTCTTAAACCTCTGAGCAGTGCTGGGAGGGCGCTAGAGAGCCATCCAAGATGGCCGCTTCCTAAGAGAGCTCCGTAGGGCTCTAATGAATCCTGTTCCATCGCTGCTCCCGCGATTACCGAACCAGTCCAGTTTGCCGCTGGGTGCATTGGCAACACCCCGCAGATCATTTTGAACTAACTCTCAAGTCTGGCAAGCAACCTGATCACCGGCTGCGCCTCTTTGAGCCTGCGGCCTACCAGCAGGCGCCCGCGCTGCGCAACGAGGCGACGTTCGACAGGAGCGAACACTGAGCCGCTCAACAACGCGGGTAGACGTAGGCGAGACGGCGCCATAGAGACCGAGCGGTCTCCGTCCCCGCAGCGGCCCGGTGGAAGTCCTACGACGAGAGGGCCGGCAATGCCGACAGCCCGCACGGGCCCAGGTAGGAGCGCACGGAACTGCTGGGCTGCAAGACAGAGCGGCACCACCTCCCCCACCCCCGATTGAGCCCCCTCCCGAGCACAACCCAGAAGCCGAGACACCGCGACGTGGGTACGAACCCTCTGCCTCGCAGATCTCCAACTACCACCAGCTCAAGAAACCGGCAGCCACAGCGCTCGGGCGGCCGATCCGGAAGCGAAGAAGGGAGACCTGATCGCGGACACAGTTTTCCTCGCGATTGGCAGTTCCAAATCCTCTGAGTCTACGGCCACACTCCATCCACCTGGCGGCGTTCAGTCTCCTTGACCCCGAGGCGCCCATCCTTGCCCTACCCGAGCAAAACGCCCATCACAAACATCCACACAAGCCATCATGGGGAAAATGGACAAAACCCAAAAGAAGCTGCACTTCGAACCTAACTCGCAGCATAGACCCACGACCAGCAGCGGACCCGAATCCCCTGTACGAGAGGCAGCATTACCGGAGGTACAGACACCTCATCAGGACATCAGAGAGATCCTGATGGATCTGAAGGCAGGTATCAACAGCCTGGGGTGCAAGCTAGACACCTTGTCGAAAACATGCGGACAGGCTCGACAGCGTAGAGCAGCGGGTGTCCGACCTGGACGATGGGTCGGCGGCTTTGACCTCCCGAGTCTCACTACTTGAAACACAGATGAAGACCGTGATCGCCAAAAACAAAGACTTGGAGGGTTGTTCTCGTAGAAATAACATCAGAATTATAGGAGTGAGAGAACGACAACTCCCGGGCAAAATGGAAGACTTTGTGGAACAAATGTGCGTCACGCTCGTGGGCAAAGAGTCACTGTCCCAGCTGTTCATTGTAGAAAGAGCACACAGAATCCCAAATGCTAGACCAATACCAGGCGCACACCCAAGACCAATAATTGCCAGACTGCTAAATTATAAGGATCGCGATGCGATACTACATGCAGCCAGAACTAAGGGGGAACTACAGTATGACGGAGACCTGATCCAATTCTTCCCTGACTTTTCCCAAGCAGTACAGCTACAGAGAAGATCCTATACGTCTGTCAAGCGCCGCCTGCAGGACAATCAAATTGTATAATCCATGCTATACCCAGCGAAACTTCGCATTCAGCACGCCGGGAAAACACAATTCTTTAATTCCCCAGAGGAGGCCATTGACTTTCTCGACCGGGCCGGATGCAGACCCAGCGGAAACAACCCGGGGCCCAGACGCGAGGACCGGGCGAGACGTAACCTCCCGCCATAAAACACCTCGAACAAGGGAGGCCGGAACCAACGTGTCTCACCCTCCGGGCAAGATGGTGACCGCGGGAACGATCTCATGTCGCCAAAGGAAGCCCGGCATCTTCTTGGAGGGCTACTAACGCCCCTAGCACAGCAATGTTTACAGTTAAGTTTTCAAGGGAGGGAACTATGTGGGCCAGTTGGGGGTTGCCCATGCAAGGGAGGATCTTTGGTTCGACACGAGCACCCTGCTCGCCCCGCTCTAACCTCACATCACCAGTGAAGCATGGCCCCGAGGGCCGGAATCTCGAACTCCTGTCCAGCTCCAGTGGCCCCAGCCGCCCGCCGCACCGCCACATCCCATCGAGAAAAAAACTCGCCTGGCCCCCCAGATGACAACACCAATGCTTAGAATAGCCACCTGGAACATACGAGGTGGCAACCAACCGGCGAAGAACAGAAGAATCTTCCAATATTTACGCAGACATAACGTCAATATCGTTATGCTCCAGGAAACACATCTCCTACCCGCAGCAGAATCGCAATGGGCCAGAGCCTGGGGCTGCCATAGATACTTCTCATCGTATTCGTCCTTTGCCAGAGGGGTCGCCATCTTAATTGATAGGAGATCAAACTTCAGTTTCATTGAGACCCAGAAAGATTCCGAGGGTAGAGCCCTGTTAGTAAGGGGAATAGTTGCCGGGAGAGAAATCGTGCTGGTAAATTCATACGGCCCAAATACGGACAGCCACGACAACTTCAACTGGGTGATGTCCCAACTTGGGAAGATTAACGCTGAAACCATCATCTGGGGGGCGGATCTCAACACACCTATGGACCCAGCGCTGGACAAATCCCATAACACAACCAGAAACCCGTCCAAGGCAAGCACCCCAGTCCGCGAGATATGCCGATCATTCGGCTTGATCGACACATGGCGACTCCATAATCAAGATGCAAGAGACTACACATTCCACTCATCAGTTCATAACATCAGCTCCCGAATTGATTACATCATGGCGTCCTCTCACTGCCCATTTTCGTGGGGAACGAGCCAAATCTGGCCGCGTACATACTCGGATCACTCGATGGTAACACTGGATGTCTCGTTTACAGGGGCAACAGTCCCGGGCCTACACTGGAGGTTCAAGCCTGGGTCGTTGTCCGACACTATTTTTGCGGAAGAACTCAGACAAGAAATTGCGTCGTTTATAGAGATAAACCAGGGCACAGTGAACTCGGCCGGCACCTTCTGGGAGGTGCTGAAATGCTTTGTACGAGGAATCTGTCTCGCCAAAGAGAACGGTTTGCTGAAGTCGATCCGTAGAGAGCTGTCGGACAGTGAGCGTCGACTCAAGGAGCTGGAACTCAGTGCCAACCCTATTCAGAACCCCCGGGTTCAAGCAGAGCTGAAGAAGGAACTTCAAAAATTCAGAGAGACAGCCGAAAGAGAACTGAAATTCCTGAGTCGCAAACACCAAACCCGACAATACGGAGAGGGCCAGAAACCGGGAGCACTGCTTGCTCGCCTCTTATCGATAGACAGAACCCCAACCCGTGTAGAATGCATCAAAAACACACACGGTCAGAGGGTTTACTCTGAAAAGGACATCGCCACGACTTTCCATGACTTTTATCGAGATCTGTACAGTTCCAGGGGCGGATCAGACCCCGGCTCCACGCAGGAGTACCTGGACGATACTGAACTGTACTGGGTGGACCCAGCCCTGCGGGAACCTTTGAATGCCCCGATAACCGCAGAGGAAATTGTAGAGGCAATAAAATCTCTCCCGAATTCTAAAGCACCAGGTCCCGACGGTCTTACGGGGGAGTTTTACAAGGCACATGCAGTCACCCTCGCCCCCATTCTGTTAAGTGTTTATGAAGAATCGATCGAGAGAGGCTACCTCCCCCCCACACTCCGCGAGGCTAACATAATAGTGCTACATAAAAACGGCAAACCAATCGATGAGTGTGCATTATACAGGCCAATTTCACTAATTAATCTCGACAATAAGATCCTTGCAAAAATATTAGCCTCTAGACTCCTACCCCTCATGCCAGCCCTAGTATTAGGAGACCAGGCCGGATTCATCCCGGGCCGCAGCACCACATACGGAATCAGACGCCTGTTCGGTGTCATTGAGGCCTTAGATCCGACCCAGCAGGCGATAGCAGTATTCTTGGACGCCGAGAAAGCGTTTGGCTCGGTGGAATGGCCATATATGCTAGCGACACTGAGACAGATGGGCTTCGGCAAGTTTTTCATCAGGCTGGTATCCCTACTGTACAATGACCCCCGGTCATATGTCATGATGGGTAACTCTAGGTCCCCCAGCCTAACGCTGGAGCGTGGTACGAGACAGGGTTGTCCACTCTCCGCCTTGATTTTCGCACTAATTATGGAACCCCTGGCATCGAGACTGCGGGAATTCCAAATACATAGAGGCCTTAAACTGGGCCCCATTAACTAATCGTCTCCCTTTACGCCGACGTCGCATTATTCATTAGGGACCCCAGGGAGAACCTGAATCCGATAATGAGGGAAGTCATACGATTTGGACATATATCCGGGCTGAAAATTAACCACTCCAAGTCAGTGATACTCCCGCTGACCCCCAACACAGTGGAATTCATTGACGACTATGGCTTCAAATGGGAAAATAGGGGGGTACGCTACTTGGGTATATACATGTCGCGAAATCACCACGAGATTTACAAAGATAACTACTTATCCACGCTCAGCTCCGTCCAGGACAGGGTACAGAGGTGGAAGACTCTACCGTTGACGCTCTGGGGCAGGGTCTCGTTAACTAAAATGGTTATCCTGCCCAAGCTATTATATCTGTTCGCGAATATCCCATTGCTGCTCCCCAAATCCTTCCTAGTGAAAGTGAAATCCACGGTGCTAGACCTTCTATGGGCAGGGAAACCCGCACGAGTAGCGTACAATACCCTGGTACTACCAACGTCGCAGGGCGGCCTAGCGCTCCCGGACATTGAAAAGTACTACTGGGCGGCACAGGCACACTTTCTGAGCTATTGGTATATGACCCACTTCATCCGTCCACACGTACAGGTGGAACGCGCACTGGCGTCACCTGACCTGCTCAGCACCGTAGTGATTAGCCAAATCCCGGTCCCGTATAACACATTGAACACAGTCCTGGCAACATACACGATTTGGAAAAAGATGGCCGCCAGGTACGGTGTGAGTATTAGATATTCTCCCCTGCTGCCAGTCAGGTTCATCCCGGGCATCCCACTCACGAATGAAAAAGTATTTTTAACGTGGGCCGACAAAATCAACGTCCACTCCTTTGGCGATATTTTTCCAGACGGTACCTTTCTTACCCCACAAATGGCCAAAGATAGAGGGGGCAATACTTCACTAGACACCTTCATATATTTTAGATTACGCCACACACTACAAAATTTGTTTCCCTCGTTCCCCCAGCAACCACCTACATGGGATCTGTTACATAACACTATTCGGGCGGAGGGAGAGGGGAAGTTGATCTCACTGCTATATAAATCCCTAGTAGTGGACACCCTGTCACCCAACGTTAAAACAAGACAAAAATGGGAATCCGCCCTGCAGGAATCGATAAGCGATGAGGACTGGGCATACATACTGCGTCAGACTCAGAAGGTTGCAGTGAACACACGCTTCAAACTAATACATTTTAACTTTGTCCACCAAACATATTACACCCCTGTTCAAAAGAACCGACATCACCCGGAGGCCCCAGCTCAGTGCGAACGCTGTTCAGCAAGACGAGCCGATTTCTTTCACCTAGCCTGGGATTGCCCGGGTGTTCGGCGCTTCTGGGTTCCGACGTTACAAATGATTGCTGACATAATTGGCAAACAGATAGCCCGCAACCATTAGCACCTCTGCTCGGCCTCACCAAATACTTGCAACCGGCGTCACGCAAGTTGGCAGCTCTCCTGTTGACACTGGCCAGGAGGCGAGTCGCCATGGCCTGGAGCAGGGGGCCCCTACCCAGGTTCGAAGAGTGGAAAAGGGACGTAACGTTCTGTCAAGACATAGAGAGTGACTTCATCAGAACCCTCCCGCTACACACGCGCCCTCCTGACATCTGGGGGCCTTACATCACATATCTGCTGAACTGTACAGTCCCGTCTGACCCGGAAGAAACCTAAACCCGGTGCGGGCTACTGGGGCGGGAATAGAGCCACTATGCACTTTTTTCGGTACTCGGTGCCATTCGACATCGAACAAGGAACATTTTGAGGCCTGGAGATGTGGACAATGGGGCGGGGGGAGGGGAATTGTGGTCGAACCTGTTTAGGGGTAATGTTGAGTTCCTTTATGTTCTTTCTTCCTCCTCTCCCCACCCCCTCTTCAGCTGACTTAATCCCTTTCCCACCTTGACTTGATGTTATGTAGGTGCGGCTGAATGGCACACCTGTAATTAGAAAATCTCACAAATAAAGTTTAAAAAAAAAAAAAAAAAAAAAAAACCTCAGAGCAGTGCTGTTCAGCATTTCTTGGAAGATTATCACAGAAAAGCAGACCAGTTATTTTGCATATAGAGACTTTATTTAATCGGGCAGCTTTTCATTGCTAAATTTCCCAAAAAAAGCAAGGCAAATATGCTCTGAATTCACCCAGATATTTATTTTTTCAACATGCAAGCAGCATGAGTACCCAAAATAATGTTCATTTTGTAATGCAGTAGGTGTTCAGCTTGAGAATGTGCACTAAACATGTCAACCATGATGGCAGTACATTAGAGCAGGGGTAACAAATTCATGTTGCAAGCTAATAGCCAGCCATTAAGACTCGCTTGCCGACTCAATTCTACACATAAACACAGCATATCATTTCTTAATTAATTCATCTTTTATAACACGTTTCCTACCGGAGACCAGTCTCTAAGTGCAGACCGGGATTCAAACCTGTGTTACTATGAGTTGTCTTGCTTCCAAGACAAAAGCGTTGCCTCTGAGCTGTCCTCCCTTAGTCAATGAGAGTCAATAATAACTAGCCAAGGAGGGAGCCTGCTGAGGAGAGGGATTGGCCACCAGCCCGCTGTTTAGCAAAGCGCTTAAGACACAGAGAGTTGGTGCCGGAGAAACGTAAAGATCTGGAGGGAGAGTATTTACTGAGAGAAAGTTGTAGATAGAGTGGTCGTCTGTCCCAGACAGCTTTGTGGATGTTGCAGAGGGATTTGAATTTTATCACTGCATCAACCGGAAGCCAGTGGAGAGTTTTTAGGGCTGGAGAGATGCAGTCCCTGGGCTTGAGGCTGAGGATAATTATTGCAGCCCTATTCTGGATTAGCCGGAGGGGTCGTACAGAAGAAGAGGGTAGATTAAGAAAAAAGCTATTGCAGTAGTCAAGCCTAGAGAGAACCAGAGCTCTAGAGACAATGAGCTTCTGGGGGAAAGTGAGGAAAGGAAAAATTCCTTTGAGGAGGTGGAGTTAAAGGTGGAAATTCTTGCCAAGGTCCTGAATGTGAGGGATAAAGAAAAGAGAGGATTCGAAGATGACGCCAAGGTTTCTGACTTCAGTTGAGGGTGAAGGGGGCAGGGGTCCCATAGAAGATGGCCAGAGTGAGGGACAGAAAGATGGAGCAGGAATCCCAAAAGGAAGGATCTCAGTCTTGCTGGCGTTGAGGCAGAGATCATTGGAAGTACACCAGGACTGGATGGCAGGTAGGCAGACAGGAACGATGGAGGAAGTAAGAAGAGGCTCAGAGGGAAGTTGGGAGAAGAGTTGTGTGTCATCTTCATGACACTGGAAATTTGAGTACAAGGTGGAATTTAAGTGTGCAAATGGAGCAAGGTAGTTGTTAAAGAGCCAGGGAGAAAGGTTGGAGCCCTGGGGACGTTGCAGGTGGAGATAGAGGTGGGAGAGGAGAAGGAGACTAGAATAACCTGGGGCAGACGGTCACTGAGGAAGTAGGTCACCCAGTCCAGTGCCTGCTCCAGGATACCTAGGATATCGTGGAGTCATTTTATGAGGATGGAGTGGTTGACCGTATCAAATGCAGATGAGAGATAAAGTAGAATTAGAACAGCAGGGGAGTTGGGATCAAGAAATGCAAGCAATTCCTCACGGGTGTTCAGAAGAGCAGTTTCTGTGCCTCTGGATGCTGGGAATCTAGAATGATGGTCGGAGACGCAACCAGCACGTTGAGTGTGCTGGGTCAGTTGGGGAGGACCAGATTCTTCAGGAGTTTCCCAAAGAAGGGGTTGATAGATATCAGGTTTGGTTGGACATGAAGGGTCTGCAGAAGTTTTTTTTTTTAGGAGGGGCCGCACAAGGGAGTGCTTGAGGGAGGAGGGGAAAGATTGAGTAGCAAAAGAGTGGTTGCATAAATCAGCAAGTGCATGGGCAAGGGAGCCAATATTGTCTTTAATGGTTCCGGAGGAGCAGGGGGAAACCTGTTTGGAGGAAACCTTCATGGAGCGGACAACTCTGGTGATCTCATGAGGTGTGACAGTGGAGGAGGAGGACAGAAAGGCGGGGGAGGATTGCAGGCCATAGGAGGCATTGTTCAAATTACGAGATCGCCAATGTGAAATGTAAATACCATCTGCAATGTCCATGCGTGGCAGGCATGCTTTACATGGCTGCGTATTCTGTCTTCTTTGAACATGCGGAAAAAAATGTGGATGACGTATGAATTCAAAGTACCCCTGCCTGGAAAATCGCATGCACTCTAAGATGCTGCCAAATGTCTTTCCCGGAGCAGGTGAGGGGGGAGTTGTGTGCTTTTTGGAGGCCGGGCCCACTGCCGTGAGGTTCTCCGGGAAGGCCGAACGGCATCACCAGCTCCTGGCACACATTGCAGCCAGCACGGCCTCAAGCATAGGAATTGTCATGAAGTTGGGAGGCAACTGGCGAGCAGGAGACTGCTCGCCCCTTTTATTGACTCTGACATATGATCACAGCACATGTGAATCTGAGCGAACCCTGGGGCTCTGTGCTGACGTCACAACATCCCATGGCAAGGATAAAGACAAATGACTGCAAAAATAATGACAACATCAGATAGCAGCGATTTTGATCACAAATGAGATACCCACATTGCGTTGATTATGTTGAGCATTACCATATACACAATTTACAGGGGGTCACCTATCAACATTTGCACATTCATATTACTAGCTTGTGAGCGATGGAGGCAACTGCGTGGCACACGTGTCATTCTGACAATGATGACACACTGTCTTACTGGGCCAATTTTGAGCAGGCGAGCAACATGCGGGAAAACAGCTTCAACCATATGTAATTATTGAGTCCACTTTAAGCATATCACATTTGCGGGATCAATGCTTCTTAACCACGCCTCATTGTTCATCATCATGGAAAGAGCTTGGCGACATATATACATTCGGGACCTGGCCACCTCGATCACTTTGTTAGTCCATTGCCACAGGGGGAATGGCGCCCACTCCACTAGCAGGCAAAGCCGCACCCGGGTACACCAGGAGCCACATCTGCGGTGTGGCAAGCTGGTGATGAGTGTCTGTTGTTGGGAAGGGGCAGTGGGTGACAGCGACCACAGTGCGCCACGTTCAGGCTCCCCCAGGCAGGTGTCCCAGCGGGTAGCAGACCCTGTGTTATTGCAGAGAAGGGGCTGTAGCCCTCTCTTCCGCCCGGCCGCATGAGCACCCTCTTGACTGAGGCCAGCAGCCAGTGTGAGGTTGCAGGCAGGGTGCTGGGGCATTGCTTGCACCAGAGCAGCTGCAGGGCCCATGCTGTGTCCTCTCTCTCACCCCAGGTGGGAGATGATTCCATCTTTGAGGCAGAGACTGAACCGTGTGCGTACTCCCTCGGACGGGAACAACTAAACTGAGGAGGTGGCGGCGGCTGCGGCAGCGGCTGCGCCACTTCAGCACCCCCTCAGGCCCCAGGTGTGAGTTATCACTAGAAAATGGGGCGGCGGAGGTGCCTCACTGCCCTGTTCTCCCCAGCGGAAATGGATACACTCAGTTGCGGCAGTGGGCACTTCACTTCAGCGCTCCCTCAGGCTGGAGTTTTGCTGGGCAGTGGCTCACGGGCTGCGTAAACTATCGGGCTACGGCTCCTGCAGTCCAGAGCAGTCATTGTGGGGAAGATAGGGGCAGGATACAGGCTGCAGTCACGGGCCATGCCACATAAGGCTACCCCATTCAGGTGTGAACAACATGCACAAATGCTCCGGACTCTCCGGCAGTGGTAGCCCGCGTGCACACGGGACCTCATCGGAACACTGGCAGTCGTCTGCAGGGCTGACTGTGTTCCTGAGCTCCATGTGGCAGGTACTCATCACAGCCTCACCGGCGAATGCCCGCTACTGGTTAGGGCAAGGCTGCGTTCCAGTGCGGCCAGGCACGAGCTCGCTCCCCATGGTGAAGCAAGCATCTCCATGCCGGCAGCATGGCAGGGACAGGCCGGTCCCCATGTCGGATATGGGTTGGCTCCCGCCGATCCCATCCTCGTCAGCAGAAGTTGTGGGCTCTAAGGAGACCGGTGCCACTGGTGTGAGGTGCTCAGGGAGGCTGAGTGGCATGTACTGCTCCTGGCATGCGCTGCAGCCAGCACGACCGCAAGGATAGGCATCCCGGGCCGCTTGCCCCTTTTATTCACTCTGGCATGTGATCACCTTCCATCTACTCTACCGGCCACCTGGGCCATTATCCACCTTCGCTGAGGACCTCTCTAACATCATCACTCACAACACCAAATCCAAATCCCAAGCCATGATAATGGGGGATTTCAACTTAGGCCTCTCTGACCCTAACGACACTGCGGCCATGGCTATTGACAATATGCTTATGAATGCAGGATTCACACAGCTCATAAACCAACCCACCCATGCCAAGGGCAGAACCCTTGACTGGCTAGCCGCCCACAATTGTCCTATCAATATCACATCTAACCATCAGTGTTCTTGGACTGACCACAACCTAATCACGTTTAACATCCAGTCCAAACCTTTCAGCCCCTCTCCTAGCATTTCACCTGCTACGGACACACGTAATAAACGTGACATCACCTGCGACAGACTTCTCCCACTCCTCCTCCCTGCTCTCAAGTAGCAGATTCGCACATGTTCTGACCCTACGGCGCTGATTGACACATTTAACTGCGCTATGCAAAAAGCATTAGACATCATCGCCCCATCTAAACTGAGAAAATCCAAACCTCGAGCCCACCTAAACTCCTGGTTCACACCACAGTTTAGAACCTTGCGCAAAGAAAAACGAATTGCGGAATCACATTGGAAAAGCAACCAGTCTCCAGCCAACAAATTGTGTCTATTCCTGGCTACCCTCAATTACAAGGAAGCCATACTTCAGGCCAAAAAAGACACGTACAATAAACGCATAGAACAAGCCAAATCTAACACTAAAGAATTGTTCAAAATCCTAAAAGAACTTGAAACTCCTGTCACTGCTCCAGACACTTGCACCAAAGATAGTTTTTGGTGCACCAAAATCCAAGAGGCTCTCCTAGGCAAGATTGCCACTCTCCAAACTAAAATTAACAACTAACAAACCAGTTTACAATCTAACCCTCAACCTAACCTTATCCCTACCCTAAACCACCCCATCCCAGATTCTCTGACTCCTTTTAGCTTCTCTCCACTCTCCATCTCTGAAGTGGAAAAGATCATCGCTAGCCTTAAACTTTCTAACTGTCAGGGCGACCTTTGTCCTGCGCCCATCATTAAGGAAGCAGCTCATGACCTGGCACCATTCATCACCATGCTCATCAACTCCCCCTTTAGCTCTGAGTTTGTACCTGACAACCTAAAGGACACGTGGGTCATCCCTCTTCTGAAAAAACCTACCTTGGACCCTAGTATACGCACAAATTACAGGCCAATCGCTACTGTCCCATTTCTTCTAAAAATCCTCGACCGAGCTGCTTATCTACAAATCCAAGATTACCTTGAATCAAACAAACTTCTGGGACTTAGGCAATCTGGGTTTCGGCCACGCCACGGTACTGAAACCGCCCTTATTGATTTAAAGACACATATCGAAGAACTAAAAGACAAAGGCAAACTTGCGCTACTAATCCTCTTGGACCTATCGGCGGCCTTTGATCTTGTCAATCACGAAATTCTTTGTCACCACCTCAAATCAGCTGTTCACTTCTCAGACAAAGCTACAACCTGGATTAGCTCCTTCTTAGACAACAGATCAATGCGCGTGTTCTCTTCTCTAGCAGCCGCCCCACCCGCACCTGTCTCCTGTGGCGTGCCACAAGGATCGTGTGTTTCACCCACGTTATATAACGTGTTCAGCAAACCCCTTTTCGATATTTTGGACTATCTGGGTGTCACCTACACCAACTACACCGACGACATACAGATACTAATCCCTATCACAGGTGACTACACTGCTGACTCCCGCGCTATCAATGTCATCTACCAGGTCATCCAAGCGTGGATGGCTCAACACGGACTCTGTCTAAATGATGAAAAGACAGAGCTCCTCATCCTTGGCGCGCCACAAAAACTCACCAAGCTTGACCCTGCGTTTAAGTCCTTCTCCATCGATAGGAATACTATCCCAACCGCTAAGGACACAAAAACCCTTGGGATCTACATTGACTCGACCTTATCCTTGTCTAGACAAACCAACTCAGTCTCTTCCGCAGCGGCTTATACTTGTAAGCTTATTACAGCCTGCCGCCCTTTCCTCTCTGCAGCCAACTGTGTGACCCTGGCTAGGACCCTTGTACTATCAAAGGTTGATTACTGCAACACCCTGTACCTAGGCACTAATCACTGTAACTTAAATAAGCTACAAATTGTCCAAAACAATGCGATCAGAGCGGCCCTTAACATTCCCAGGCGCCAACACATATCTGACACTAGATCTAACCTTCACTGGCTCTCAATCCCACACCCAATTTCTTTGAAATCCCTGACTCTTACCCATAAATGCCTTCATAACCAAGCTCCTTGCTACATAGCTAACAGATTTGCCTTCCACAGTTCCACTAGACCTCGCAGAATGGCCCAAGCCAACTGCCTTGTCATCCCTCGATTTAACCTCCAAAGATCAGGTGGAACCAGCTTCCCCATCATGGCAGCTAAATTATAAAACTCACACCCCAATGAGCTCAGAGCAGAACCCTCCTTTCTGAGATTCAAACACCTTACCAAAGCTTGGTTGTCCTCCCAAGACATCTAACACTGGACTCACTGTTTAACCTGTACTCAGACGTACCCTGTATATATGTGCTGCTTGTCCTCTTATTATTATTATTTTGCTTGCATACTTTGTAATAGACCTGTCAATCTGTAAGTTCTGCCCTGCCTGCTTTTATCTTGCTGTAACTATGTGATGCGCCCGGTTGCCCACGGGCCTGGTGCGCTATATAAATAAATAAAATACAAAACAAAACAAAAATACAAATCACAGCACATGTGACAATGCAAGAGCTCGTGGCTCTGTGCTGATGTCACAACAGAGGGCATATTCTGAAATTACGATCTCTGCCTTCCGGGGTGCCGCTGTACCACCAAACAAAATTATCAAAATCGCACGGTGGGTGAAAACACACAGAGCAAACCCTTCACCACCACAATGACCCTAAACGTGTGTGCCTCTTTATGACTCGTGCTCTCTTGTGGCAAGCAAGTGTGCGTCTCTTGTTGGCACAGTGTGGGCCACGTTGCAGGGAAGAATGCTCTTGTTTCTGCAAAATTGCCTCCAGCTGCCCGTATGTTTCTTCACGTTTTCTTTTAAAACGATAGTTGTACATTTTGCTTTTTCTGTGCTCCCCTTTTTCAGGTTTTTTCGTTTATTTTCGCTCGTTGGAACTGTTTCCCCTATGCATCACCTTTTCCACATCTCCCATGTGTTTCACTGTATTTCCTTTCATTAGTTTCTGCTATCCACCCACTGTCCTGTCCGATACTGTCAGCTCCCTCTTGTGCAACACCTTTCGCGTGCCTGAAAACCCAGGTGAGAGCTGCTGTTCGGCCCTGCTTGCTCATGCCACACTGCGCCTGCCACCTCACTGTGGGGTGTTCACACATATTTCCACACTTTCACACTTCGGCACGTCTGCTCCGTGTTGCAGATAGTCATGTAGCTATCTCTTGCCTGGCATTAATGGCTCAACACTGGATAACGTGACACCCTGAGCAGGGTCCTGCGTGACTCAAGGAGGAAATGAAAGAAGCAGTTTTCAGGACTGGCCCGCGGGGAGATCTAGGGCCTTAATGAAAGGACGTAGCCTTTGCAATGTAGGTCATATAAGGTCAGGTTCTTCTTCATTCCAAAAATGTTAAAGGTGTTATTATGCAACTCGCTTGTGGGCCCAGATTACCAGGTCAATAAAAATGTTCCCAGGGTCTTCAGCACATCGAACAAACATTGGAGGGCGAGGGACTTTACCATCCTTGTTCCAAATTGACACCACTTTATAACACATATCTATATATATATATATATATATATATATTCAATGAAAAGAGTTTGTTAAAGGGACGTTATGGTTAAGTTGCACTAATAAAACTCTATAAAATTCAATAAACTTTTCATGGGACTTTTTTGGGACACCCCCCCTATAACTTTGACCCCCCCCTTGGCCAAACCTCACCAAAAATTCAGAGTGGGCCATATACTCTTTTTGAAAAGTTTGGTGAGGATTCGTCCAGTGGGAGTGAAGTTATAAGCCGCCCAAAAAGTGCTCTTCCTATGGGTTTAGCAAGTTAACAATAACTACACGGCTGCTACTGCAGGCCATGTGATATATTCAGTGAAGAACCTTTAGTTGAAGTGACGTTCAGGTACCAGTTTAACACAACAAACACCCTTAAATCGCGCGGGCGTTGGAAGCTACGCCACCTGAACTCTGATCTGCCCTGTTACGCAGCCCATTGGCACACTTACGGCACCACGGATGACAAAAGCGATGTCATATGTGATGTTATCAATAATGACATCACTGAAAACTAGAGGCCATTGATGACATCACACATAACATCAATTATGACATCCCATACGACACCACTTATGCCATCACTCCAATTATCAATGACGTCACTGGAAACTAGAGCACACACATAACCTCAACAAACAGCATCACATGTGACATCATCGATGGCACCACTGCCAGCGCAAATTACAATTGAAAGTGAGATAGATGCAATGTTAAAAAATTTTTTTACACACTACTATACAATTACAAAAATAGGTAGAGGGACTCAAGTGCTTTGTTTGTTGTAATTTGACACCAACCTTCTGATGCTTGAAACTGTCACTTTTCAGCCATCGGATTCCAACAGCCCTGCGTCTGATGGTAATAAATTAGTGTTTCCTATTGACAGAATTTCCAGTGTAGTTATCTGTTTTGAACTATTCTGTCCTTAAACTAGCACATTTGGCATGAAAGCCCTTTTTATTAAGTCCCAAACTCAAGCTGTTTGAAAAGCCATAACTCCGGCCTTCAGGATATGTCTAAAGTTAGTCTGTATGGAAACAGTCACCCAGGGCTCAAGTCGAGGGTGCACGCAGGGGGACGGAGTCCACCCACTTTATTCAGAGGGTGGACTCAGTCCCCCCAAGCTAAAAGAGAAACATTGGATGCCCTCTTTGAATTTATGAATTAAAGCCGACCTCAGGATCGAACCACAGTTGTCAGGTTTGCAGGCCGACACTTCACCACTGCACTATAGAACCTGACGAAAAATAACAAACAACTAAAGGTGAAATGTCACATTTCGGTACTGCAAGTCCCAGGGAAACATATGTATTGGTTCTTGAAGTTTAAAACATACACACTTTTTAAAGTTTTCAAAAACAGTATTAGAAGAAAAATATTCTCTCTTTATTTTGTGTGTTTGTTGATTTTATGAAAGGCAAATGCCATTCGTCCTGTGCAATTTGGGTGGTTATGCAAAGCCAATTTAATGAAATGTGCATATTCCACCTTGATATGCTATTTTCTGGTGACGTCACATCCCATTTGTTGATGAGTCCCCCCACTTTAATTTTTACGACTTGACCCCTGCAGTCACCTGTTATTCCACACCAAACCCTTTCAAAGCATGACCATGAAATGAAAAAATGTGTTCAATTTAACAATGACTTTGCAGCAGTCCGGGGGAGGATAGTGACATCCAAGCGAGGGAGCAGTTTTCCAAATCCACTTCTTTTTAACTCTGTGGCCCTGATTAATGGAATTATTTGTAAAACGGGGATTTGCGTGCCA
The DNA here is from genome assembly GCF_040938575.1 of Ambystoma mexicanum. NCBI lineage: Eukaryota > Metazoa > Chordata > Amphibia > Caudata > Ambystomatidae > Ambystoma > Ambystoma mexicanum. Next base: position 350,919,856 of record NC_090924.1, read on the forward strand.
TTCCACCCGCAACTCCCTGTTTGACACATGGGGATTTGCGGGTGGAATGGCACGCAAATCCCTGTTTTACGTGCAAATAATTCCATGAATCAGGGCCTGTGTGTTTTGGAATGTGTGTAAATGACACATCAAGATATCAAGAAGTCACTTAAAGCCTAGCTGGGCGTATATAATGGCCAGAGTCATAGCTGTCATTCTATATGGGAGGTGCCTCTGCAGGATACTGTATTGCACTGCTCCTGGTTGCCCAGAGGTAACTCCTGCTTACTGATGCCGAACCTCAAGGAGCTGCTTTCAGCTCCTGCTAGGAAAATCCTTATTTCCATCTCAACAGTTATGTAGGAAAGCTAGTGCACTTTCTACGTGTATGGGAAAATGGAGCTTCTTTGGAACTTGGGGTACATTTTGAAAGGCTTGCTTTATTCTTAGAAGTAGGCAAAGTCCTTTTTGGTATGCCTTTTAAAAATGCATGATGTGCAGAAAGGGTGTATTTAATGCCTGGTTGTGAAATGTTTCTCAAAGGTCCTGAAATGGAGGACATGAACTTTTCATACTGATATGTACTATTCAGTGAAGACACTAATGATGTCATATGTGATGTCATCAGTGAGGCCAACAGTTTGCTGATGTGCTGCATAATGTGGCAGCTCGGAGTTAATGTGGCGTAGGTTCCAACACCTGCAGAATTTCAGGGGTTTTGTTGCATTAATCTGACACCCGACTGTCATTTCTACTAAAGGTTTTTTTCACTCAATGTCAAGGGTTTTTATCGTGCTGCACTTCCTGCCACCTCTAGTACCAAAGGTTTTTCTTTTGGTATGATGAGCAGGGCTGAACCTGTTCACTCTCTGCTAGTCACTGGCTACTGCTAATTGACTCATGCTAAGAAATGGTAGAGGTGGCAAGTGACTTTTTTAGGGCTGGCTAGTACCTTGCAACTTGAAATTCGTACCCCCTGTCCTGAGGGTTTTCATCTGCAATGTTATCAGTCTGTTTCTAAGCTACGCTTCATGGGGTCGTCACCATTTTGGGTCAGTGGGCCACAATACATGGCCAGTGTTTACGGGGAATGTTGAATGATACATGTCTGGTGCGCTGCACTTGCACCAAAGAGGAATGTGGGGGAGGGATTGTGTCGAGGAATGCACATGAGGGTCTGTGACTAGAAGAGGGATGCCGGGGTAAGGGCGGACTCTCAGGATGAGGAATGATGCGGGGGTACGGAGGGACAGGCTTACGGCAGTATGAAGGCACAGCCGTCTGTGTGTTCCACTGCGAGGAGTGCCATAATTGGGCAAAACGACGTTCTAAATCAGATTGGTGAACATGAAGAGTGCATGCGATAACTGCACAGAGCTACACAGAGCAGCTTACACATCCCACAGCACATGGGCAGATTTCAAGTTCCGATGACCACACCGAGATAGGGGTAGGGTTTTGATGTGAAAGGGCTTAAAACGCTTGATGCTCATACACCTCCAAAGTAACGCTGTACTTCTCAGGTCATGTTATTAAAGAAGTAGTTTGCGCCGCTCTAGTAAAGAGACAGCTGACTGTCACCTCTCCCTTAGACCACCACTTAGCTCCAATTTTAACAAAAACATAAGTTGTCTGAAATATTTCCCTTTTCGAGGAGGCTTTTTTTGCTAAAGCAATTCCTCACAAAAATCCAAGATGGCTGCAGAGTTTTGCTTTTGAAAGTCCTCCGCCTCAGCTGCAGTCAATGCATCGTGGGAGATACATACAAAATGTTGCTGCCTAGTGCTCCCCACTCGCCACCTATTTAATAAAAATCACTCAAAACATTTTCACCAAACAAAAGGCCCAATTCTACTGCTTTGTGCCATTCCGCTAACATATTTGATGCAAATCCGTCCAGTGATTAAGGATGTTCTTCTGTTCAAAGACATTTTCCTTTGGGGAAACCAATGCAAAAAGTTTTTTTTAAACACATTTTTTTCTTGCTTTGTAACTTTTTAACCAGTGGACACATTTGCATCAAACTTTCCAGCATTTCAGCACTTGGGCGGAAAACAGTTATTGGAAAAATCCATACTGATGTGTCAAACCAGTCAGAAGGTATTAGCCATAGACATTTCTGATAGTCAACAGCTTGTAAGTTTCATCTTAACAGGAAAGGTAACAACAATCGCCCTATAATATATATCAAGAATGAGGATTAAGTGCCTTCCTGTATCCCTTGCAGTAAACTGCGATGGGTGGGGTCAGGTCTTGCTGCAACTGTTGACCAGATAAGGACCTACCACCCAAGACACAATACTGTGCACACCAGATCTGCCTAGTCTGCGGGTTTAGCCCAGAAACTCCGGGTTTCCACACTTTTCTCCGGGTCTCCAGTCAAGAGCATGGAGTCTCCGGGTTTCTTGCTGTCCAAGCAACTCCACCCACACTTCCATCTAGTTGGCTAGAAACAGACTGCTAATGGCCAATCGCACGGCCCTGTGGGCGAGAGCGACCGCAGGTGATGCCTGTGTGCGTGCTGTCATTTCAATTAACAAACCACCATATCAGGCGTAAGACCTTTTTTTTTTAATTGGGTGGGGCTGGTGGGCAAAAGTGGCCGTGACGGTGGGCGGAGTCTTTAGTGGATGTGGGCAGGGCATCGTGTGACGCAACTCTCTGGGTTTTCCTTTTTGAAGTGTAGGCAGGTATGGTGCACACCTCCGATATCACCAAGATTAAATGGCTCTCATAACAACAGCATGCAGACGCGGATATGTCATAAATGCTTTTTGTTGATAAACAGAGTTTCTTTTCAACTGCTATTAGACTTTCTTGCAACTTGCCATGGGTTTTCTCGCAAACTTGCTAACATTTGTAGAGCTAAGTTTTCATGATGGTTTGGGTCTATTTGACCTAAAACATTTGACCTAACCACATTTGATCGAATTTATTTGACCTTTTTTGGTCTAAAATGCGGGGGGAGACCACCCGCACTGCCCCCACTTCCCCTCAACCTAATCTATACCCTTATCCACACCAGGGGTGGACTGGCAACCAAAAGAGGCCCTGGACATTTCTTTCAAAGTGGCCCCATATTGCAAAATTTGAGAAGGCCTACCCTTTTCCTATGAGAAAGTTAGAAAATAAAATAGAAAATAAACTACAGAAGAGGCCCAAGGTGCAGAGGCCCACCGGGACATCTCCAGAGTTCCATGTAGGCCACCAATCCAGGCCTGATCCACACCAATATATATATATTTAATTAAATTTGACCCAAAAAAGGTCAAAACAATTCGATCAAATGTTTTAGGTGAAATGTTTTTAGGTCAGTTATGCTGATACCTGCACGATATCATATCACAATTCCTGACTCAATGTATTCATTCTCATTCAGGGCGCAATCTGCATCAGACCCCACCCCTTCTTTTTTTGGGCATAATACCGGATTTTTATACTAGCCTGTTATGTCTTATGTCATGTTTTCTTATGAGGTTTCACATGAATGTAATGTTTTACATGCACAAGGCCACTAAGTGTCTTGAAGCAGCCGGGATGTGATGTGTAGCACTCCTTAAAACACCCAACGTTATGTTTCATGCGAGCGTGAGTTCATGAAAATGGCACATTTGACGTTTCCACTTGTATGAATGTCACCCATCTCTGTATTGTAGGCGTGTGCTCCTCTGTGGATGTAATGCCAGGTAAAGCCGCTCCCACTGTGATTAAACCACGTCACTAATTTAAGGACGTCTGCGGTTATTCGCCGCTCACCTCCTCCCTTATTTTAGCAGCTCTTTCGTTTGTAGGATTTTTGCTTGGGATGTTGTTCTTGCCCATCCTAACACATTGCAGGTTCACTCTCCCCTTTACCCCTTTGCAGTCTTCATCCACCGTCACTTGGACCCAGCACTCTATGGGCCTCATTACGACCCAGGCGGTAAGTTACCGCCTGGGTCGTACCTTTACCACCATGGCGTAAACTACGATTACGCCATGGTGGTTGGCGGACTTACCGCCCCATTCCGAGGTTGGCGGGGCGGTAAGTCCCCATTAACCCATTTACCCTTCCCCATTCCCATTTTTGCCCCATAGGGCATAATGGGAGTGGGGAAGGCGTTAATTACGCCACCGTAAATTACGGCGGCGTAATTAACAACAAGGTCCCTTAGCGCCATGGATTTTAACACCTGCTAAAAGCAGGTGTTAAATCCTCCATGGCGCTAAGGGACCTCGGAATCAGGCGGTAAGGGTCGGCGCTGTTTACGCCGCCGTAAACCCCTTACCGCCTGGGTCCTAATGAGGCCCAATATGTTTCCAAGCCACTATGGCAGGAGGATAGCAGCCCCCCCCTTTGTCCTCATCTTCTTCTATCCCCTTGTGTTTTCTGATGTCAACTGCAGTAACCTTTTCTCAGAGCAAAAATCCACATGTTAATATCCTAAAATGAATTCAATTGGCCTTGCCTAACAAAATAAAGTGCATAGTAAGAGTGAGCCCTTGCCCTTCAGTAAATCATCAACACACACAAAATAGCCCCAGAATAGATGGTATCTTGTAGCGCTGGTGGCAAAGCATAAAAGAGGAGCACCTTTTAAGACCTTTCAAGAATTTGTACCAAAATATTCCCTGCAGAGCAAAGACTTATGCAAGACATTTTATATATGCTGGCATTGCCTTTAATGGGTTCTTGTGGGGTAGTGCCTGCCCTTTGAATCTAGTCACTGTTCTTCGAATCCCAGCCTTGCCATGTTTCGTAAACAGAAATTCAATCTTTATTTCGATTAAATGGCAGAAGCTAACCTTTCTTATTACAGGCCTAAAGAATATCCACAGAGATAGTGTCCGCCCTCTAAAAAAAGAGGGTGGCTGCCATCCATTCGTGTTTACCCTGGACGTGAGCCTAGCCTTTACACAGTCAATAGTAATAGTTTGCTATTTATGCAGCACTTTTGCCAAAGCACTGTACACGGAACATTTGTATATCCAATTATCAATACCCAACCGAATATAGAACTTATTTATTGACTTTGGAAGGATGGACGGCTGAGTTGTGGGTACCTGGATTGGAACCTGTGGACTGCAGATCACACGCAGATCTCCACAGCTAGTGCTCAATCCATTGACCTATATTATCATCCACCCTCCACTCTGGCCTCTTGGACAGTTGGGCTTGGCATTCTCAGGGTTAAACGCCTAAGTTTTGTTTTGGGACATGTGGTGAAGCCAGACATAGGTGAACGACCAGAGGACATGGTTCAACGTAGACGTTTATTAAAGGAAAATATATGCCACTTCTACCACTACAATCTACAATGGCGATGAAGTTCCTTAAATTTCAAAAGAGAACAATAAACCAGTGCTCGCCAGGATCTCTCACAAAAATGCCATCCTCTGTCCAAACCTTTTCTATCATATGCTCTCCCTAGCACTAATGACCTAAATAATATAAACTCTGCTTAAGTAAGGTCACTCCCAGCATACCTGGCTCTTTGGGGCTGGTCTGTGACCCCCCCTGCCTAATTGTGGCTTTGGTTCTTGCTCTTTTCCTCAGGCCCTGGCCAGTTGATACAGTTCAAAGATCTACGTGTTCTTGTAAGTTCACAAAGTTCTGAGATTCTTCTCCCCCTAGGAGTGATTTGTTTCTCTGGCTCAGTCCCTTGTGGGTTACTCGGTCATCCAGACCTTATGTTTCTCTGCTTACTTTCACCCACTCGTGGCAAATTCACGGGGTTAGTCCCTCGTGGGCCATCCATCCCTCCAAACCTTATGCGACCCTGTTTACATTTACCCCCTTGTGGGGCATTCTCTGGGTCAGCCCCTCACGGGCTATTCGACCCTTGTTCGAAGTTTATAAAGAACGCTCCAAATCCTCTCCTTGCTGATAGGGTTGGAGTACCCGAAGGGGTACTGTCCGGTGGGAGGGACGTGTCCGTAATTGGTCAAGGCCATCTTGTAGACGTCGATCCATAATGGTCTGGTAATCTACGATCCGCTTGAGGATGGATTTGAGCTTGCTCATCTCAACTTTAGGGTTGTCGAGGAGAAGGAAGCCTCTGAATAGGTGCTGCATACTTTTTCCTCCTTGCCAGAATCCTCGGGAAGTTTGGAATTAAGTTCTGTGGTCTTTAAGGGTTCAGAACGGTCAACATTGGGGTTACCTCCCAATTGTGGTTTTATGCCCAAAGGCCCTATAGATGAGAGCTTGTTGATAGGCATTGTCATAAATCTGGTGGATAGCAGAGTCTGACTATATCAGAACATTAGCATCCCCTTTCCTGACACCATATCTGATGGGTTGGAAGAAGGAGTCAGAAACTTTAAGGACATTCTGACTTGTTTTTAATGAAATTAAATGAATAAGGCATATCTTTCCCTATTGCTAGAGGGCTTTCTCTGCCTATCTAAAGGAATTAAAGGTGCTAGTTGGTCGTCAGGAAGTCCAAAAGTAAAATGTTCTTGCTCCAAACCTAACTTTACCTGACCCTACCACTGATATAACCAACTCAAACGAGGACAAGAGAATGTCTTTCTTCCCCAGGTCTTCTTTTATCTCCTGGTGATTCAAAAGTCTCTCACTTCATATGTTTCCTAATGCAATCTTCTGGAATAGTCTCTGGATATCTCCTTGGTAAGCCATTGTAGCTCTTCCACAATGTTCTTGGGTCTTATTTTCTCTGTACTGATGTACTTGTGATAATTCTCCTTGAGATACTTTCCACTGTTTTGTCTACACTTGTAGATTTTTCACAGACTTTTAACCCAGCATTTCCTAGCTTGAGTTGAACTTGATCCAATTTGATAATTCCCATTTCCTGGGTTCTCCCTCTATAACTGTATGTGTCGTGGTCTGGTGGAGGTGGTTAGGCGTAATACCCCCACTGAGTAACTGTTCGAAAGCAGGAACTGCGACCGGTTAAACAGTAGACCATAGACAAGAAAAACCTTCCCCCCAAGAGCGCAGTCTGCAGGACTATGAAACACCTGACAGGCCAGGGGCTTGGGTGAAAAGTCAGGAGCAGCAACAGAGCTAAGGGAAAAAGACAAAGGTCATAGGTTTACTGTACATGTAATGTATCGACCAGAACACCCTGCCGCACCTCCCTTGGTAATCCCACTCTTACCTGCTGTGGTTGGTGACAAAACAAAGAACCTACTTGAAGAAGAAAGATGTGCTGTAAGTGATGAGCAGGTCAAATATCAGCATCGGGTGGAAGCAAGGGATCCGTAACCAAGGGGAGCAGTATGAAGGAGGATTCAGGCGCCGGGAGGCAGAAGGGCAATCCAGAGACTGCAGTCCAAAAGTCAGGATACCAGGAAACACAAGTGGAAAATAGAGTGACTTAACACAGGAAATCAGAACAACGGTTATGGAGCACTAACTCTGTGTTAAACTCCTGTACTTGTAACGGCACAGTGGGGAAAACGGGAGGCACGTCGCGTGTGGATCACGTGACCGTTCCCGGAACGAGAACGCCGGGAAACGTAGTTTCTCCAGTGTTGGTGTTGTGACAAACGCCAAGGCAGTTTCCAGAGCCTTGAGGGGGCGGAACCAGGTGATGGAGGGAAGCACCGGGTCATGACAGTTCCTTTCTCATCTTGTTCACTTGGTAGTCTTATCTCACATCCCTCATTACATAATTTTATGCTGTGCTTTCTCTACTCTTTACCTTTGAACTCATAGGGTAATTTCCCTTCCTTCCATGGTATTCGTTTACAGTCTTTAACTATTTCACATACAGGGTTGCTGTATTTGTTTTTCACACTTCCAATAAAACAGTGTGTTAGTGAATAGCTCATCCTTATGGTGGGAATGAGTTTCATGCATCATATAATCTTGCCTCGACGGCCTTCCACTTTTTCCATTCTCCTTGGTACCTCTGTATATGCAGGGGAATGTTGCTAGACTCGGCTTTCGTTTGGGCAGTCTGCTTTGGTATCTGGCTTCTCGTGCTTCTTGTTCGTCGGCTTCCCATTCTTGACTTCCCTTCTGGCTGCTGACGTATATGGGAGCTGCTTGCACTCCCTGCTGTGATGGTCTCAGCGTGCTTTGCTGGGTATCCTGCCCACCAGATAGTACAGGATTCCTGTCTCCTGCTTCACAATGGTATCCCTGTTGTTGCACGCGCCAGGCCTTTGGCATCTCACGCTGGCATTCTTCGCCTCCTCAAAAGTCATGGGCTACACAGTTTATCTCTGCTCTGCCTCTCCCATGCGTGATCACGTCAGGGGGCTTCCACTCCGTACAGCGCTCTCTCTCCTTCGTTACTCGACTTGTCTCAGTTAAATGTATGTTTCTCCTTAAAGAGACATCGTCTTTTCCTTTTCCAGATTTGTTTGTTTCAGCATTACCTCCAGCTGAATATACAGGGATCACATGCTGTTTCACAGCAGGTAGTCCCAGATATGCTACTATGTTGTGTAGCCTAGGGAGTTCCTCACAGGAATTGGAGTCCTTGTCTCCTAAGGGGAAGTATCACCCAGTGAGGTCCCACTTGCCCAGACCCTGAGGAAGGGTCTTGCAGAGCAGGCCCACCTCCCTAGCCTCAAATGGCTATGCTCCACCTTGGGCAGAAGGGACGAATATGCTTAATTAGTCACAGTCATCAGTAGCCCTGATCATCTTGCTCCCGCTACTCTATCATTGAAGTACAGCAAGTATCCACTTTCACTCAATATCATCTCCTCGAATTTCACACTACACCTGGACCAATATGCCGGCGGGTTTCCCTACTATTACAGTCACATAGGCCGAGAAGGAACCCAACCACCTTGCAACCTCGTACATATCACCATGCATTTCTCTTTTTTAAATATATTTGGTATTGCTTTTATAACTTTTACAACAACACCCCTGTTACCCTTGCCACCACCATACCCTCACCTCCCTCCCAACCCTCCCCCCGTCCTGATGGAATATCCCTTATTCTTCTGTAGCACAATGTTCCTCAATATGGTGTTTACCCTACAGCCAATATACAAAGTCTCCGCAGGCACATTAGTTCATTGAAGTCTTTGCGAAGGACAGTGAATATAGGTGCCCAGTCATTGTTGAAACAGGAATAACCCCCTTGGAATCGAGTATGTTACCCAATCTAGGGCAGCAAAGTTTCACAGCTTCAAAATCCAATCTTGCTCCACCATAGGATCCAACTGCTTCCATCTTTGGGCCAATACTAAGAGAGCTGCTATGTTAAGAATAGCATAAGTCTCATGTTGAGGTTTTGCCATCTTCTCAACGTCCTCATCCCCAATACAGATTCCCTGATATTTCTCTTAATATGCGGCCCACGCATGTCCTTCTTTCTCTGTTGCACAGTCTACCAAAAGTCTTTGATAGCTTTGCATGACCACCACACAGTGAGCCCAGTCTCCTCTTTCCCCACAACCCCTCCAGCACTTCTGTGGTACAGCTGGACAGAGGTTCAGCAACTTTACTGGGGTGTAGTACCCTTGCACCAGAGCCTTAATCCATATCTCTTATAAGGATTACTCTTGTCAGTTTAGTTCTATTTCCCAAGACTCTCGGAAACCCCACCGTTTTCTCCCAATTTTTCATATATGCACAGTCAAGTAGAGTTGGCCGAACAGAAAATATTTAAACATATTCGAGATTAGTCTCTTGTTCACTGAACGCCTGGGGACCCATCTTTCAAATGTGGTTAACTGTTTGCGGCCGCACAAACCATACTGAAGTTAAAGAACAAACAAGGACAGGAGGGTCACTGCAAGGCGAGAAAAGGTTAGATGAGGGTGAGCATAATAAGTATACCCACTGACAGTGCTCCAGATAAGATTTTGAAGTGGGAGTATTTTAGTCCCTATTTTTGAAAGTTGGGAGTACAATGATTTTTTAGGTATTAAAAATGTAAGTCCAGTTCCCAATGGGAGTATTTTATAAGCGAGTGAAGATCTTTTAACTGGAAAACGGAAATGTTTTTGTAATAATCATTCCTTTTCATCTAGTTATTCATATACATTAAAAGATACAGGTTTACTTCTTCCAATCAGGCAGTAATAATAATAGCTTCTTTCTGTGGGATTATGTGCACTGCTGGTCCAAACATATCCATGGAGCTGTGTGAGTGGAAGCAGGGGCGCAAGGTCCAATGTGTCCGTTTGCTATTTTTTGATGGGAGTATTTTTACCCCCTATTTTTATTTGCCTATTTTGAGGAGGTAAAAGTGACCGACACACTGCTTATGTGTAGGGTTGCCCACTGGACTCCCCCTGCAGGGCACACCAACTATCCATTAAATGTAGAAATTCTCTCCTCTCTTTCAGCTTTTTAGACAGGCTTTTCTCGTTTTGATATACCCTAGAACTTAAGCTCGGCTTTGAAAACGAGGGTAACCACCTTCTTCTTGTGCATCGCAAAGTTCTGAGTGGTCAGAGGTCCTGTGACCTCAAAACATCCATGGGTGTAATTTTAGGGCGGACGGGGGTGTTTGTACCATCCAACTTTCATGGCACACTATTTTGTCCCCATTCATTTGGCTGGGGCAACTTTTCTTCAGATGTCATGTCCCCCCCCAACATTTTCAGCAAAGATACTCCACTGAAAACATCCATTCTCTATTGGCATCTTGGATGCAGAGCCCGCCAGCATGCTGCGCCGGCAATGACTGGGGATTCTATCCCGGCGATGGAGACGGCTTGGGAGGATCTGGTGCTGTGCTGCAGGTCGGCATCAAAGGCGCGCCGCACCGGAAGTAGCCGGGATCCAACAATGAGTCTCCGGTGAACCGGGAACAGGGCAGTGGAAAGAACCTGTGAGGCAGAGCCAAAGACAAGCTCAGCTGGAACGAAAGACCCATTCCCGGCGTTCTTTCTCCCCACAACACAATTCTCATACCTAGAATTCTGCCACTCCACACTCAAAACATGAAACTCGTCCTGGCTTTCTGCTTTACGACGTTCCACTTCAGAAAACCCATACATGGCAAAAAAAAACATTACCTGGCAGCCCGATTCATTCACATATGGCACAGTAACATAAAATGAACTGTCCAGGATCACACCCTTTATTTAAGATTTGAAGTCAGGATTTCAGGCCATTGTGCACTTTCTATCTGGACAGTGATCTCAGCTGCAGCTGATTAAAACATGTGTTAATGCATTGCATTAAAGAGCTAAAAAGCTACACGTTATGCTCTGCTTTATTTAGAGTACTTGAAAAGTACATACATGCCCTTATAGTGAAACCTGACAAGTGTATACACAATCATCGACATCAAAAACTGCATGCTTGAGGCTTTCCTTTTACCATCCTGAAAGGACGACTACTCGTACTAGAATGCTAAGCAATGCCAACAATCTCCTGGGTTCTTCAACAGTGCTCCCAAGACTCGGACACACAACGACCGAAAACAAAACCCTGCTGCAAGTGTAATGAACGTTAGATATTACAGCATGGCAAGTTGTGTTCAAAAGCGTTATTCACAATGCCAGGATGGTGCGAGTGTCCTTCCCAGCACTGTACAGGACAGGTTCCCCTTTTGCTCAAAGTTGCTCGGTGTACACAAACATCCCAGCTTCAAAGGGTAGTCGCTGGGGCTCAAGCGAGGCTCTGGGCTTCAACAAAAGTCTCTGGGTTTGTCTACTCCTCGATCCAGGGCTTGCTTTCCTGATCACTCTGCAGCCTGTGCACTTGCATGGGAGGTCTGTCTTGTCGATGTCAGGCAGTGTAACAGCATCTTACACATGGAGGCTGGGCACAGAGCTGCGATAGAGGCTGTGCTTGCCAAGTATTGCCACCTCCCTCTCAAAGGTTCCTGGCTGTAGTCTCTGACGCACCGCCCTTGCCTACCGCCTCATTCAGTCGCCACAGTCTCTAGCCTATGGGGACCTCTCCTTCCTCTCTGCTGTTTTCCATTTCTCTTTCTCCTTTTCCCCTAGTTATGTTCTGCCGCATGCTCCTACCCCCACCCAGCCTTCTTCCACACTCCCTTAGCACTGAGTTTACTTCTGTGTCTTTCCTATCACTGGGTTCTCCTCCGCCTCCTGCCTTCTCTCTTAATCTCCTCCTCCTTCTCCTCCTTGACTCTTACTCGTATCTCTTCTCTGACACACTGCTCTGGCTCTTCTTTGATGTCTCCACCAACTACGCCCAGATGCACTCCTAATCCTTCATCCTCTTTCCGACCTCCTCTCCAATTCTCTTTCCAACCTCCACTTCAATACTCTCCCTTCCTCTCTGCAAATGTCAGCCTCCTCTGTTCTTCTACCACATCTCCTGTAGCTCTCCCTCCAACCCCCTAACACCTTCTATTGCTCACCCACACCCATTCCTTACTCTCCACCACCTCCTTACACTGTGACACCCTCACAACCCCCATGAATTGCTGCGCTGGGTGCCAGCTCTTCTGCAGGGCACGGCTTGAAAGAAGGCAGCGGAATGGCACAAACGACCATGGGATGGCTCTCAACCTGCTCAGTGGCAGGAGGGCTGTGTAGGTCTGTCCCCCTGGAGAAAGTGTCAATAGAGGCCACCTGTAATCTTGAATTCCAGTCCATAATGTTTGCTCCCTGGGATGAATGGCAGCTGCTGCTCTCTTTCCAGGTCTGCTTCTGGAAGCTTCTGCCTTTTGAGAATTCAACGTGGTTTGCTCTTGTAAACATCAGGTGACTCCTGACGCTTTCCCATGAGAAATGGGGAGGTTGAAGGACCACGTCCCCCACCTGTGGTTTGCTGTGGATGCTTCTACCATTGGCTACACTGTGAGAAGTGGTTGCACTTCCTGCTTCCCTTAGGAGTATTACTGGGGGGGAGGTGCGGGCTCATGGGTTCCTGACTAGGTTTCTCTATGGGGTTTGGACAGTTCTCCTATGGGGTCCTCCAGTACTCCTGGCCCTAACATAGTGAACACATCTATCAGGTTGGTCTGTGTTTTCTCTTTGTAGGAAAGGGGAATTGTGGGAGTTGTAGTCCTCTTTCTTGTGATATGCTAGCCCAGTCTGCAAAATGTGGTATTGGGAAATCCCAACATTCCCTTCTGGCCTTAGAGAACTGGCAGAGTTCCTCTGTAGTCTTCCCACACTGTCACCCACATTGATTTTTCCAGCTCTTGTCCAGGTTTTCCATCTGGCCCAGAGTTGGATTCTGGAGTTTGGACTTTATGAATTTGATTGAATGGCTTGACCATGGGATACCATTGGTGTCAAGAACTTGGGTTGGCATCTCCAGCTCCATGCAACGATTAATGGCATTGAGAAGAAGGTGGCAGTATTTTCTGGAGAAGAAGCAAGGCTTCAACACTGAAAGCAGACTCCCGCCAGCCAATAGAAAGACTGCGTCTAGGAGCTCTGGGACGTTCATGTTATGTTATTTAGTATTGTAAAACACACCAACACCACAAGTACCTATCTGATGCCAGCTCAGAGAGAAGAAGAGAGACATACAGCAGTAAACAGCCAGGTTTTCAAATTCCAGCAAGCGATGCTCAAAATGCGACTTAGCGCTAAAGGGAGAGAAACAATGCCAGGACACAAACAGAGATGACTCAACGACTCCTCCAAACTAGATGGTACAAACAGCATGGCCTTGCAAGAGGGGCACAACGAGCGCATTGGCCTATCATGCAGGGTTGCCCGACTCTGACCTCAAAAGGGGAATCCTGACGGGTTTTCAGGATATCCCTCGTTAATATTCATGAGCAAAAATGTGCATACATTTAGAATCATTGTATGCAAATCATGAGTATTCATATCCTGGAAATCTGCCATGTTTTTCGGCTCTCGAGGCCTGGAGTTGGACAAACCTTAGTATTTGAGGTGTGAGGAGAGAAAAGGAGGCCCCATCTGTGCCAGACATCTGTACACTGCGTAGTCTTGAACATGATCCTTTTTTCCAGAGGCAGCCAATGAGTTTGATCAAACACAGAGGAAATATGAGTGTACTGCCATGCTGAAAAATAAGGTGTGCAGCAGAATTCTGAAAAACTGGAGCTGTCTAGGTTTATAGGCAGGAAGCCCTGGATTGAGTGTGGATGCAGACAGGATCCTAGCCAAGGAGGACAAAAGCAGAAGAACATGTCTAAAAAGGTGAGCTAGAATAATCCGGAAGACAAAACATGGTTTATCTGCAGGATGAAGGAAAGGGGAAAGGGTGCTGTCAAATTTAAACCCTGAGTTCTTCAGAGTAGAAACTGGATGAGGGCAAGGTCCAAAAGATGAAGATGAGAACTGAACCCCCTAAACCTTAACTTCAGTTTGATCAAGATTCAGTCAGAGAGAGGTCTTACTCAACCAGCCAACAATTCCTCACGTCAAGTTCCGAAAATACAAACTGCTGACGCGCAGCTCCCCTTCCAACATCCAACTGGATAAGGAGCTGCATATCATCCGCACAACCGAAGAAAACACAATAGCAACCAACTGTTGGCCATATAAGTCAAAAAAGAAAAGGGGAAAGTGACACCCTCCGATGGACACCACATACAAGTGAGCAGGGTTTTTCAGAAAAAGGGGACTGCTCAGTCAGGAACGCCGAAACTGAAGATAGCGCTATGCTGCCAACACCACACCTAGTGAGAATGATTCTCTGGTAGATGGTGTTTAAGGCCACTGACAACTCATGCTTGACCAGGCCTACAACAAAGCAATCTGAATATCTTCCAAGGTCTGCCAGGAGGGCAGTCCTGAATTCCTGACCTGTTCAAAAGTGGGTCTGCAGTGGGTGAAGGGCATTAGAATGTTCAACACAACAAGGGAAGACAGTCCCCAGAAGTGTAGTCAGTGCCGGCAAACAAAGGATTTTAATTATCAGGGACCAAACGGTGAGCTTTTTAAGGAGAGACATGCATGTGGTGGTTTTCAGGGCCGAATGAACTGGCCCTGAGGAAAGGGAGGTACTGATAGCGGGGAGTGAAATAGCACAGATCCGTCCTGCACATGGTTTAAGGATCCTCATCGGGCAAGGACCCAATTTCTGAAAGCAGCCCAGGGGATCCCCTAGACATCTGGGGCAGAGCGAATCAAAGGGGCAAGGCCGAGGCGTCGGATCAAGAGAAGACTCTGAGTCTGTAGAGGGAGCCGAGGAAGTGATAGTAGCAGGAATAGTCTCAACTTTATACTAAAAAAAGCTTGCATGTTTTTCACACATTTCAAGAGTCAACACAACAGGTATACAAGGGCACCTTCCTGAGGAAGCTCACTCAAAATCGAACATGGCTCCTTCTGTGCGCACCCTCCTGACTCGATATCTGAAGAGTAAATTTCCTGCTTAGGCGCCACAATGGTCCACTTGTACTGTTTGAGTTGTTGCTGATAAGTGTAGCGAGACTCCGCATAGCAAGAGCAACATGAGTAATGTTCTACAATTCCAATAGTCATCTTAATGGCAACTAGGTGAAGTGTGAAACCACCTTGGTCGTTGGGTTCCCGAAATGCGACAAAAGGGCTGAAGGCAAAAGTGAGTATCTAGAGCAGAGGTCAGCCACGAATATCAGGACATCCCGACATGCAATCATTTTCAGCCTAAGGACGGGATAAGACCAAGGTGCAACACAATTGCTATTATCAATATTAGGGTATTTATTGAGCATAGGCCTAGCTTCAGGAAGCAACGGAGTGCTTTATAATCATAGAGGGAAGAACATCATGAGGGCATCAGAGAAAAAAGGACCCGGGAGATAACAACAGGGGAGAGAGAGAGCAGTCAATTTGCAGCAAGGGATCTAGAAGCAACCAGGGTGATCAGATCTCCCAGTCTTAGGTAGGGTGGGGAGAGGAGGGTTTGTTGGCCTAGGTGTTAGGGAGAAGTCATTGCTTGAAGAGGAGGGTCTTGAGCTCCTTCCTGAATTGTAGACGCAAGGGGGCAAAACAATTTGACTGTGTTGACGTACTTCGAAGAACTAACAAACATAGGATGAAAACAGGCACATTAGATGGCCACACTTTCGAGAGATGTATGTGAAAAGGGACAGCTAGATGGTCGGTCCACTCAAGAAGAATAGGAGGGGAGTTAGGCATGCTTAAAACAGGTAGGGTTGTGACCAACAGACTGTGGAACCTCTGCACCCCCCACAAGCTGACTAACATTGAAGATCTCTAGATTAGTAATCAGAGAGTACACCTGGGTATGAGTGGGACACCTGGCCTAGATTTTGAAATTCCTAAGATCAACAGAACTGATTAGCCGACAAGGCAAGCCAAGCCATTGCTTGCGTAAATACATCAGCAAGCGACGACTCTGGGTCCAGAAGGTGGCAAACCATGACAATAGAAACAACAGTGGAAAGGTGGAAAGGGGGGGGGTGAATCTTAACAGCCAACATTTCTGCTTCAGGTACATTAGGGAAAGGAGTGGTGTCTGCAGATTATGAGTCATGATAAATATTAGCCACCCCTATGCATCTAGAACTGGTACAATCACAGAAAATAATCTGGTATCCAAAAGGTACCACAGCCACTGTTGCAAGGCTAGACGTGTCCCAGATCCATGTCTCATGGCCACAGATCAAATCAGGCGAATCATAGTTCATACAATCGTACAGTTCCATGGTTATTAAACGCGCCTTGATTAAAAAAAAAAAAAAAAACCTTGATTGAAATAGAGTCCAGTTTCCAGGTTCTCAATACAGAGCAAGCAGTCATCTGGAAGCCAAAAGAAGTGGCCTGAGCTCCCCTCTTTGGCAGACCTGGGTGATGGAAAGAAGACAGTCTGAGGTGCAGAAGCCCCAAACTGGGCCGCCTGCAACTGGAACGAATTAGAAGGGCCCCCGAAGCTTGACGGGGGAGTTAATGATGTGGACTGCATCATCGTCACTAGATGAGAAGCAGGAAAGATCATCAGCAGGAGGTGGATTGGCCATGGGAAGTGCAGGGCTCATACACAGGGTGGGCATAACCTCACCAGCAGCCCTGAGGCAATACTCGGTGTGACAAATCAACATCCGGGGCACCAGTGGTCCAGGGATCAATATCGGTTTCCAAACCATCAATCATCCCCACATCTTTAGTACACCAGAAGGGATCCAAACAGATTGGAAACACAAGTCAATTATAAACCTCCTTGTCCAATATTTGGTAACATGGACGAAACGGCAGCTTATCTCTGCAAGGTCATGAATCGTTGGTTAGTTGCAACACAGCAAAAATACAATTATTACCCAATGATCAAAGGGACTGTCCAGTCAAGGTTGTATACAAATATCTACTTCATTATTATTGCGACAAACAGTTTTAGAACACTACAAAATGCAACCCACCCTGTAAAGGAATGCAGAGGACAGACGGTTTCAAAGAAGGAAAATGGATGCACTCTAGACATTGACAGGACGGTAGTCGGCATAGTAATTAATCTCAATAGTTCAAGGAAACTTGGTTTCAACACAAAGGGAGCAATGGGTCGTAAAATGTCACTAGGGGCCTTCATAAAAGGACCAGGGGGACAGAACCACAATGTACCTTGTGTTGTAGATGTTCTTGCTGCTCGTCAGGGTCGAGTCAATTTCAGGGTGCTTGGCAGCTTCTGCAACAGAGTTCTAGACGGGAGACAGCTGTGGGTATCAGGCAGCAGGCAGTTTAGCGAGCGAGGCTGGACAGACAGCTGTAGGCTGGCCTACACGGTGGCTCAGGGGCAGGAATCTTTGTCTCAATGCTGGTCGCGGGTCTGAAGCAGTGGTCGAGGCATCTTGGACTGTGCTAGCGACTGCAGCGTCACTATTATTATCTTTATTGTTTTGGTTTTTATAAACCTTTACAAAGTTATTCAAGAAAATTATTTTTACAAAACTTTTAAGCTACACAAATTAAACCAATACAGTCGAATTAATCATACTCATTACAATCCTATAAAACCTAAAATATTTACTTTAAGATAATAAATCATTTTGTTAATACGATCAACCTTTCTTAAAATTAGAAGTCATTAAAAAAAACATATTACATCACATTAAAACACTTAAAACTTCATCAAACGTCATCATTATATCAGAATTTGTAAAATTAATTCACAATTTATAACTTATAATCCTTCAATTCGTATAGCTCATGTTACATCACATATTATCCTCAAGAATTCATTAACTCTTATTTTCAATATCGTTGAATTACCATGAAGTATCTCGTACCAAATATTTTCTCGATTTACATTAGATATATCATTAACACATTTTGAGAACTAATCAATCCTTTGCTTCATCAGACTTGGACAAAACAATAGCAGATGTAATAGTGATTCTTTTGTATCAGGTATATTGCAATGTCTGCAAATTCTATAAGCCATCATGTTTTTTGTATCTCATAAGTGCCAAAAAAGAAATAGTTGTCCCCTTTCCCATTGTACAGATTATCAAATGCCCTCCTTACATTGGTGGGGGCATAAAATGGTTCCTGCCTTGTCCCTGTCTGAATCTACATTAGGTCTTGGACAAAGGGACTACTGAGAAACTTGCAACATTCCTCTGCGCTGGTCACGGTCTATGTCTGTTTCTACAGTTTGTACCACGCCTCTATTGATTCAGGCCCTGTACGTACCAAACTGGAAGACAAATGACCATATATAACCAAGTGTATTGAAAAAATTATAATTTATATGGAACAGGTGTTTGGTGAAATACTGACAAGTTCACAGTGACACATATATACAGTGTTCAAACAAAAACCAAATATAACCATGTTTCACTTTACATATTCAGTGCCAAATATTTGGTGTACAAAGTACAGAGAAGCATACATTCAGCTTTAGTGGTTCTTAAAAGACATATTCCTTGTGACATACAATTGCACTAAACAATTAGAGCATATCCGGGATGTTGTAGGTGCTGCGAGGAACAGTTTCCTCTACGATTAGTAATTTGAGAGGGATTTTGTTGACAGGTCTCTCATTTCAAATGCTCAGAATAATTATTTGCTAAAAAGAGGTCTAAGTCTTTGGACTTAAAGGATATCTCGAATTTTGGCCAACGTGTTCAAAAACATTTGTTAGACACACTAAGTGCGAGAAGAATTATGGTCTATTCTGTCCTGAATCTTCTTCAGTATGCTGATTAGTGTGTACACGTTTCGGGGCTTCTTGTATACTTCGAAAGTATAGGGCACCTTCTTCAGGGCGTCCAGTGGGTAGACCCTGGTTAAAGACCAGATAGCAAAGAGAGATGTGTGAATTTCTCAGGTTTATGAAGCTGTGAGTGCAGCCTTATATTTAGTGATTTAACAGGGTAGCTCTAGTTACCAGTTGTACTTGAAGCTGTGCCGGTATCAAGATCCCAAGTTTCTTGGAGGATCCGGGTTGGAAGGGGCACTCACAGAGGACCGTGGACAGGCGGCTTCTAGTGCAGACAGTGGAGGGCTTCCGTGTGTTGTCGGAAGTACCTCTGTGGAGAGGGAAAAAAAGAAAAAAGAAAAGAAGGGGCAAAATTAGGGAAAGGGAATTTGTTTTGTAGTGAAAGGAGCCCACTCTATAACACGGGTCTGACCCAGAGGGGGTCAGAGGGGCAGTGCAGTGGCGCTAGGCATGCCCCCCTCCCTTTATCCCTTGCCCGGCGGTGGAGGGGTACTTTAAATGCGAGAATTCTCCTGTATTGGGATGGGACTGTGCCACAAGGGCCAGAGTACTGGGGGCAAGGTGCTGGCGCTGTGTGTGCCCCTCACCCTTAATCCCGTGCATGTGGTTGGGGACGATACCACTGTGTATCCGGCTCTCACCTGGAGCGGAGGGCTCCTCTGCGTCCCTCTCGTGGTCCATGTCTGCAGTTCCGGTGTCTGCTTCCAAGTGCCTCACCTCAGCCTTGCTGAAGCGGACGCCAGCGGGTAGTTATGGCGACCGCTAGAGCAAGCTATGCGTGGATTGTTGTAGCGTAAGGCGTCATGGGGCTTGTTGTTCAACGTGCTTCCTGATTCGTTGCCGAATGTTGTCTGGGCAACGAACGATGCCTGGGCTGCGGGGCTCACGGTGTGTAACGGCTTGAACAAAGCCATGGGCTCTGGCACTGAGGCAGTAGCTGGAATACGTGGAAGATAAATGACATGCGAGGCCGTCATTAGTCCTCCGGTAAGGGACATGAAGTATAAGGACGAGGGAATGGAGTGTGTAAGGCTGCATCATGTTGCTTTAGCCATTCCCTGCCTCAGTCTGTGAGGATCGACGTCCGCCAGTTTGTTTCCACTCTGATTGTATCTCATAAGTGTTCAAAACATTAAACCGGAATCTCATTGTTGAATTTCGAAAGGACCTCGATGGATATTTCACTATATATTTCTCTGGTACAGCATACCATTTCCAAAAGGAGATTAACTGTGTATTTATAGATGAATTTAAAATCACCACATTGTTCTCGAGCCAGTCATATGCTTTTATCAGTTCATTTACTTTCCGTGGGTTTACTATTAAGGTCTCATTAGTAAGACCAAGATCCAATAATTTCTTATCGCATAGCTTTTTTAGATCTTTCATAAAAGCTCCATCTAGGTCCTTTCCCATACTTTGATACAATGTATTTGTTTCACCAAGAAGACACTTGTGCAGTAGCGTTAGTTTTTTGCGATATACTATACTTTTCAGAGATGTCAAACCTAGTTCATAGCGAATCATTTCTATAGGAAGACATTTCGGTAAGTGTGTCAATACCTTACGCCATATACATGCTTCAATATTTTTTAGATATGGTAACAAATCGTTTGAACAAAATTCAAGGCCATAAGCAAATTTTGGAATTGCTTTTGTGCGATAAAATAGAATACAAGCACTTAATGTGAATTTCCCATACCTCCTTTCTATTATTGACATCTGGTTCGAAATGCATAATGCTTTCATTTTGAGTTCCTTCTTCATATAACTAAGTGTATGTTTACTGGTAAATATATAACCCAGGTATTTCAGTATCGGTTGATTTTTTATTTTTATGCCACCACAAAACATTACCAGAGTTTCTTGTTTAAATGGTTTAGTCCCTGTTTGATAAATCACCGTTTTGTTTGGGTTTATTATCAGTTTTCTTTCCTTTATAAATTCTTCGAAAGAGTTTATCATTCTCTGCAAACCAATGTTTTTTCCATCAAACAAGAGAAAGTCATCTGCGTATGCAACCCACTTTATGATCACATTATTATTAGTCTTCGGGAAGACTAAACCGCTTGTATCCAGAGTTTTACCTACCTGGGATACATTTAAATTAAATAGTGTAGTGGCCAGTCTACAACCCTGACGCAGTCCATTATTCGCAGTGATTTGTTCTGATAACTCTCCTTTATTACTTAAACGTACTTTCAATACAGTACCTGCATATAACATTATTATGAGTTCTAATAGACCTTTATCCATTCCCAGATCATCAAGAGTCTTCCACAATATTTGCCTATCAACCTTATCAAAGGCCATGGAGAGGTCCATTGATGCAATATACAGGGCATGATTACCCTTCGTCTTAGCTTTCTCCTGCAAACTTGTTACTATCAAACCTCCCATATCCGTCCCCATTGCTTGTCTAAATCCTATTTGTCTTGGGTTGTCCAGGATATTATTGAGGTTAACCCATTTATTTATTTCTTCTAGGACTATTGCAGTAAATATTTTCGATTCAACATCAGATAGCATAATTGGTCGATAGTTTAGAGGGCTAAGTCGATTACCTTTTTTGAATATTAGGATTGCATACGACAGTTTCCAAGATAACGGGATCATTTTCTCACTTACGATCTGATTAAATAAGCAATTCAATAGGTTGGCCCATAAGTCACTATCATATTTTAAAGTAGTGTATGATAAATTATTTGGGCCAGGGGTGGATGACACTTTTGCCTTTCTAATATACTTCGAGATGTTCTTTGTTGAAATGTCCAACACCCACGGCTGGGTGCTGTTACAATTCATCGTTTCCTTCACATTCGAACAGTTATATAAATTCTCAAAGTATTTCACCCATACATCTCCTGCTATCGGATTCATTGAAAGTTGCAATTGCGTAACTTCAGTGCGGTTGATAAGTGACCAGATTTTACGAGAGCTTTTACCTTCCGTAGCAGATATCATTAATTCTCCATCTCTTTGAGCCATATGGGCTCTATGGGAAATAATCCACTTTTTGTATACCTGTTAACAGTGCTTAGTTTTTTTTATAATTTCGTCCGAAGTGCACTTTTATTTTTTTATACTACGCACTTCTTTACGCAGTTGTGACTTTCATTCCTTTATTTCTTTATGAAACACATGAATACTTTTGCATACTATTTTTGATCAAATGTTTTCCTTATGTTTGTTCTATCTAACGTTTGTTGTATATAGTCTTTAAATGTTCCACCGGAATAGGTAACCAGTTTCCACTCAAGCGGATAGCTCTGATAATCCTGTAAAAGTAAAGAATTAACCTTTTCTATGTTATGGGGGGTCCATTTCACCCTATTTCCCGCTACATTAATTTCCAAACGTAGATCACATAAATCCATCATCTACTTTTGTTTATACCAGGGAAAACTTGTAGATTTCATCGCATGATCACTTTCCTTAATATCATGAACTTTCAGATTACATCTGTCTTCATTAAAGTGATTGCTGACTATTATATAGTCTAGAATTGAGTTCAAGCCTCTAAATTGCCAAGTAGGAGTGGTGTTTTGCATTGGTTGCATTCCCCAACTTGAGGCAAATTCCAGCCATAGGCTACCTCTATATACTTTATTTGATGCTGAAGTAGAGTTAACTATTAATGATTCTAACACCCATGTAACTTCAGGAATCTCTAAATTGTAGTTGGTGTTCAGATCACCAGCTAATAAAAGAGCCCCCATTGGATATAATTCGAGCCAGTCCGCTATCCTACGATTCAGCATATCCATCAGACCGATAAGCTGTTCATTCGTGTGTGTCACTGCATTCCAATAAATATTCATTATCATAATGTCTATATCTGTTGGTATTGCTTTTCATTTAAAGGTTCAAATTATCACGCAATCCATTATCAGCTGATTGGTCATCATGATGATATTTACATCCGATCTGTACGCCATTAAAAGACCACCACTATGGCGACCAGATGAGCCTTTATTTGCTTTCAAATTTATGGCCCCATATCCATCCCACAATAGATTTCCAGTTGCCCATGTCTCTTGTAATAATACGAAGTCATATTTCTCTAGTAAACTCACAAGTTCCTTATTTGTAACCATCTGTGAGTAACCCCTTGTATTCCAAGAGACAATGCTAAAGTTCACGTGCTGGCTAAAGTGGTTTCTTCCCCGATTTTAAATTCTCTATCGATTCTCTAAGTGACATTGCTAGGGACCTCCATTCCTGCATGTCAATCAAGTGAGACCTTGCTTCCACTAATGCCGATCTATCATATTCATTAACAACCGGTGTCTGAGATTCACTTCTTACATTACCTGAAATCACTGGCACGTGTTCTAGATTCCTGAATTTTAGGAGCTTCATTAAACACCACATCCTGATATTGCAGTACATCAAAGCCTCTCTTCTGTAAGGCTCCCGCTTCCTTTAAAATGAATGCCCTTACCAATGGTGATTTTATAATCAATCTAACATAATCATACCTCTCATTATGTATCCAATCCACAAGTTGGATATCAGCAGATGATATTAAACTTAATTCAGGTATTTCACTAAATAAAGATAAGAGGTAATGTCTGTTAAGTGATCTAGGTCCCCCTTCATCAAACACGTAGTATATTACAAGGCTTGGTTCATTTGGAAAAGCAGGATATCTTAGATTTTGTATTACAGATCTCTTCACATCTTTATTCCAATAAGTGGAGTCATACTCTTGTGCATATTCATATCCCCCGTTTTGCGTGGATTTAATTACAGGCTCCATATGTGACAAATACTTGTTTGTTCTATGTACCTCAGCAGGAAGGTTTACGTTGGTCACCATATGTTTTGTTTCACTGAGTTTCTGATTCAAAATATCTTCTATAAGTGTACTTATGTGAGCTCTGTTTAATTGTGGCAACTTTTCATCATTAGAACTAGACCGCTCAAGGTCATTACTTATCTTTTTTAGTGTATTATTGTTTATTGCATTTTCCTGTACTTGCGCAATATTAACTACTTGTGAATCAGATAGTCTGTCATCTAAACCAAAATCTCTAGTGCTAATCGTACTTTGCATGTCACTTTTTGGTATATTGGTCATATTAGACCTCATACTTTTTGCTTTGTTAAATTTTTGTTTCAATAGATCTTCAATAATTAATCTTATAGCTTCACCATTGAGTTTAGAATCATTCAGGACATTATTACTAAGAATCACCGAAGGTAACATTACTCCATTTATTGTTACTTTGCTTGTGGGTTCATTTGCTATGGAGTTACTGCAGTTAAGTTTAACCTCTGTTTCCGTATAGTTGTTTTCACTTATCATTGCAGAAGGGCAAGTTGATACATTTACACTTTTGGATCCTTGTGGTAACTCATTTCTATTTTCAGTGTTAGGGACCAGCTGAATGTTGGTAATGCAGCTTCTGAATTAGTTTTATTAATTGGAGTATTTGGTCTGGATGGAGCGTCTGGATTTTTAAAGATGTCTTGCACCCCTCTTTCCAGCTCACGTAGATTACTATCTATCCTTTCCGAGGTAGCTTTATTTTTCATCACACCAGATAGCAAAGATGTCTCCTCACTATATCCAGGACAGGTAGATAAGCCATTTTCTTCAATGAAACCAGTCACATTAGTAGATATGTCATCGGTGACAGTAACGCTGTTCTTACTTTGGACTTGTGCATTCTTTCCTTTGTTTGTTGTTTGGTATTCAGGCCACACTTCGCGTATATCCACATTTCTCAGGAATTTACGTGAAGTCACATTACTAGCCTTTGTAATTTTTGCCTGTTTTTTTCTTTGTTTTTTTCTCTTTTCTTTTGGATATTTTCTCAACAATTGTTGAGTTTTCATCGTCACTTATCACAGTCATGCTACGATTTATCGTGTTGTCATCACATATATCTTTCCCAGATACATCTAATGCCGGTATTATGTGCACTTCAGGAATGGTGTGTGTTGGATCTTTTGCTACATACACATTTGTTGTTAATTCGTTTATTTTTAAGGACTCCCTTGCCAGTGAATCATCATTCTTATTTTCACTAACTGCTTTACTGGGCTTAATTGACACTCCCTTAGCAGGCAAATAAGTTTGCCCGTTTACTGTAGTCACTTCACGTGTTTTACTCATCAATTCGTTGACGAGTTCAGGCAAAGCTATAAATGCCATCACCATTTCTATTAGTAAATTTGTGTGTATTTTCAGCTCTGACAGAATTAATGAATGTTTTTCTGTATTTAAGGACTCCACATCAACTTCTGTATTTACAATACCAATCAATGGCTCAAATCAAGCTTCAACCGTCATACTCTTATCTAAATGCTGCCACATAGCCAATAGTGAATTTTCCACTCAGTGAAATATTTGTGGAGTATCTGCATACTTAAGAATCACACAATCGTTTTTTTCTAAGTTGCTAGGCAAACCTGCTCGTTGATTCATCCCATTCTCATCTCCATCCTCAGCAAACAGTGATTGTGAGCTTTCACTTATTGAGCGTTATCATTATTTTCAGAGTTTTCTACTCCTAATCTTTCTTCTAGCGAGCATTGTTGCGCACAATCAAGAAGTTCCTCCGTTAAGAAAGGTGAGCCAAATTGCGTGGCTGCAGCAGCACGTGCAACACTCATGCGTGTAGCCATCTGATTGATGGGCAAGACTGGGGCCATCTGTTGCTTACTGATTACTGATTTCTTAACGCTCGTGATTTTAACAGAATGTCTCTTTATCTCATGACATACAGTTTTCTACAATCTTTCTACTTTTACTAGAACAGCACAAGCTTAATTGCAAATGTAACAATCGAGTCAAAGCAATAGAAGCATTTAGTGTGTATATACTTCTTACCAGCCCCACCTGCCCCACAGCCTAAACATGCGAAACAGGCCACTTGCTGTATAAACAGTTGCTCTTGCCGCCAGCCTCCAGCCCTCCACCCTAACAGCACAACAGCACACTTGTAAGCACTTAAAACGCGCATGCACTGCAAGTTTTAAACACGTTTTTCCGGATGTTTGGGGGCGGGATCACAGCACAGGGCAGTCTGGTGCATGTAGTCCTTAAGGTCAGCAGGTCCACGAGCGTTTCGCCTGTTTGTCAGTGGCAGCCCTTCCTCTTGCGCATACAGCGCCTCCACAACACAGGTAGTCCACGAGGATAAGAGTCCCAGCACAGAGTCCCAGAGTCCCAGCACAACAGCACACTTGTAAGCACTTGCAATGCGCTGTGCAGCGTAACAACTGTCAGCAGTGCAGTCGGTTGCAGCTGGAGGGGCTCGACTGGCTCAAAAAATGTCCTTTACGGCAAACGTCGGTAGATGTTTGTTGATTCACTCCTCCTAGCTTCTTCACTGGGCTTGTGTCGTCCTTTAAGGCGGATGTCCCAAAGCTGAGGAGAGTTTTGTAGGAAGCTGCCTTGTCCTTGGTTTGGTTCATAGACTCTCTGGCACTTCTCACCTAGGAAACTTGCTGTAGAGCCTAGCAGAGCACTCTGTGTGCTAGCTGGGTACCGGTGCTGGAGCTGCTGGAGGGTCTTCTGGATTCGGTATCTCCCTCTGCACCCTGGGAGAGGTGTAGGGGAGGGATCCTGCTTCCCTCTTGGGGTCCCGGCCTTCCTTCACTGCAGAAGATATAAGGCAGACTGTACCTTCAGCCAGGGTCAATGCTGAGTTCTCCTTGTTACTCCTTGCAAAGTCTTCAGATGATCTACCCAAAAGAGGGGCTCAGCTCTTTTTTAAAGCCAAATGGGCCACAGGGATTGGTGCAGGCTAAGCTTACCTTAATGAACCAATCCTTGGTCTTCAACAACAAACTCCTGTATGCATGAGGTCATAACAAGAATGCTTTGCAACAGAAAAAGTAAAGGGGTGAAAACATATAATACTAAGTCCCATCCATCTTCCTGTCTGTTCTGGATCAAAGGGTCTCTCTAGTTAATGAAGCTCTCTGTGGTTCGTGATTAAAGCGGCAGATCTTCCTTGAAGCTGCGGCGAGACCAAACTTTCTGTCTCTATCAAACCACATACTTGTACCTTCTGAATGGGGTCCCCCTCCAGGGAGGACTACTGTTCCAGGCATAACATTTCACTGTCCATTGATATTAAGGGTGGGAGCTGGCTTGAGGTTGACACAGTGCATATCTAAGGTTGTTGGGGTTTGCTATTTCCTTTGTTAACCTCTGAAGCCAGGCCCCCTGTGGGCCAGTTTGAAGTATACTCTATTAGTATGCAAAGTATGTTAATCATTGGCACCATTCTGCAGTGCTCAACAAAAGGACATGGCAGATCCATGGTGCCTTTAATAGTTAATTAGGCTAGCCATGTCAGGGGGGTTGTTTTTCCCTCCCCCTTCTGAGAGGACATGGTGGAATCCTGGCTGTCATATCCCAACCAAATATGACAGGGGGACGGCACCTGTGCACTGTGTTCACCCATAGTACATCGGCGGGTCTATGTGTATGTTGTGCAGGGAGCATAGGAACATGTGTGCAGATTAGCCCCAAACATTTTCTGGAGGTTGATCTACCATCATTCAATTTCTGTTAAAATTTCAAAAAAACACAGGCGAGTGCACACCCACCATGCAGATGGTCGAATTCCTCGCACCGTGGCAGTGCCACAGAGACTGGTGACTGCCAAAGGTGTTGCTGGGCGACAGGGGGGCTAAGAGGGATAAAATCCCAGGTCTTTTGGTTGTAGCCCCAGAAAGAAGCTCAGGGGCTACAACCAACAGGCTACCTAGCCCCGAGTCCCGACAGTCCCGACATTAGCACAGCCCTGGACCTTTTGCAGACCTAGCAACAACCCTGTGGATGCCTCTGGATAGTGCCAGCATCTTGCATGATCCCGTCGGGGAAATAAATCGACATTTCAGGAGCGTTGTTAGAGCCTATTGTTCATGCAATGCAATGCAGGACAAAAGTGCCTTTTAGTTCAATCCGAAGACAGTATCTAAGCACTTGTAAATGAAAGTGCAAACCATGGATCGAAAATGAGCAGCACTATTTTTTAAAGTTCTAAAGTTAGGCAGAAAATATTTCATGCAGTCAATACGAGACATGTGAATTGCGGATTGTTAACGTTAATCGCCTTGCGACAAGAGTACAGTGTGATATGATAGGCCCACGACACCTCTAGAGGAAACCCACTCTATCACCTGCTGCGTGAACGTGAAGTACACTACAGGGTGTACACAATATGTCTCTCTATTTCACAATCTTATGTTGAGACTGTAGATAAGGCCTTTAAGAGAAAGGCATGTGAAAGTCTCCGACACCCTGCACTGTTGCGCAAGTAATATGAACTCCCGCTCGTGGGAAAGTATTCTCAAGGACGCCCTATTTCCTACAGAGAGGGGCGCGAGCACAATCTATTTCCTATATGGAGGAGCGTCCGGGCGCCCTATTTCCTACATGGAGGAGCATAAGGAAAGCCTATTTCCTACACAGAGGAGCGTGAGTACAAGCTATTTCCTAAAACGGAGGAGCACAAGGACACCCTATTTCGTACATGGAGGAACATAAGGACAGCCTATTTCCTACATAGGTGAGCGTGAGGATACCCCATTTCCTACATGGAGGAGCATAAGGAAAGTCTATTTCCTACATGGAGGAGCATTAGGACAGCCTATTTTCTACATGGAGGAACATAAGGACAGCCGATTTCCTACATAGGTGAGCGTGAGGATACCCCATTTCCTACATGGAGGAGCATAAGGAAAGTCTATTTCCTACATGGAGGAGCATTAGGACAGCCTATTTCCTACATGGAGGAACATAAGGACAGCCTATTTTCTGCATGGAGGAGCATGAGGACAGCCTATTTCCTACAAAGGTGAGCGTGAGGACACCCCATTTCCTACATGGAGGAGCATAAGGACAGCACATTTCCTACATGGAGGAGCACAAGGACACCCTATTTCCTACATGGAGGAGCATTAGGACAGCCTATTTCCTACATGGAGGAACATAAGGACAGCCTATTTCCTACATAGGTGAGCGTGAGGATACCCCATTTCCTACATGGAGGAGCATAAGGAAAGTCTATTTCCTACATGGAGGAGCATTAGGACAGCCTATTTCCTACATGGAGGAACATAAGGACAGCCTATTTTCTGCATGGAGGAGCATGAGGACAGCCTATTTCCTACAAAGGTGAGCGTGAGGACACCCCATTTCCTACATGGAGGAGCATAAGGACAACACATTTCCTACATGGAGGAGCATAAGGAAAGCCTATTTCCTACATGGAGGAGCATTAGGACAGCCTATTTCCCACATGGAGGAGCATAAGGACAGCCTATTTTCTGCAAGGAGGAGCATGAGGACAGCCTATTTCCTACATGGAGGAGCGTGAGTACAGGCTATTTCCTACATGGAGGAGCATAAGGAAAGCCTATTTCCTACACAGAGGAGCGTGAATACAAGCTATTTCCTAAATGGAGGAGCACAAGGGCACCCTATTTCCTACATAGAGGAGCATAAGGACAGCCTTTTTCCTACATGGAGCATCGTGAGGTCACCCTATTTCCTGCATAGAGGAGCATAAGGAAAGCCTATTTCCTACACAGGTGAGCGTGATGACACCTCATTTCCTACATGGAGGAGCATAAGGACAGCATATTTCCTACATGGAGGAGCATAAGGACAGCCTATTTTCTGCATGGAGGAGCATGAGGACAGCCTATTTCCTACATGGAGGAGCGTGTGTACAGGCTATTTCCTACATGGAGGAGCATAAGGAAAGCCTATTTCCTACATGGAGGAGCGTGAGGACAGCCTATTTCCTACACAGAGGAGCATGAGAACACCCTATTTCCTACACAGAGGAGCACGCAAATGCCCTATTTCCTGCACAGGTGAGCGTGAGGACACCCCATTTCCTACATGGAGGAGCATAAGGACAGCACATTTCCTACATGGAGGAGCATAAGGAAAGCCTATTTCCTACATGGAGGAGCATAAGGAAAGCCTATTTCCTACATGGAGGAGCATGAGGACAGCCTAGTTCCTACATGGAGGAGCGTGAGTACAGGCTATTTCCTACATGGAGGAGCATAAGGAAAGCCTATTTCCTACACAGAGGAGCGTGAATACAAGCTATTTCCTAAACAGAGGAGCACAAGGGCACCCCATTTCCTACATAGAGAAGCATAAGGACAGCCTTTTTCCTACATGGAGCATCGTGAGGTCACCCTATTTCCTGCATAGAGGAGCATAAGGACAGCCTATTTCCTACACAGGTGAGCGTGAGGACACCCCATTTCCTACATGGAGGAGCATAAGGACAGCACATTTCCTACATGGAGGAGCATAAGGACAGCACATTTCCTACATGGAGGAGCATAAGGACAGCCTATTTTCTGCATGGAGGAGCATGAGGACAGCCTATTTCCTACATGGAGGAGCGTGAGTACAGGCTATTTCCTACATGGAGTAGCATAAGGAAAGCCTATTTCCTACATGGAGGAGCGTGAGGACAGCCTATTTCCTACATGGAGCATAAGGACAGCCTATTTTCTGCATGGAGGAGCATGAGGACAGCCTATTTCCTACATGGAGGAGCATGGGTACAGGCTATTTCCTACATGGAGGAGCATAAGGAAAGCCTATTTCCTACATGGAGAAGTGTGAGGACAGCCTATTTCCTACACGGAGGAGCATGAGAACACCCTCTTTCCTACACAGAGGAGCACACAAATGCCCTATTTCCTACATGGAGGAGCGTGAGTACAGGCTATTTCCTACATGGAGGAGCATAAGGAAAGCCTATTTCCTACACAGAGGAGCGTGAATACAAGCTATTTCCTAAATGGAGGAGCACAGGGGCACCCTATTTCCTACATAGAGGAGCATAAGGACAGCCTTTTTCCTACATGGAGCATCGTGAGGTCACCCTATTTCCTGCATAGAGGAGCATAAGGAAAGCCTATTTCCTACACAGGTGAGCGTGAGGACACCCCATTTCCTACATGGAGGAGCATAAGGACAGCCTATTTTCTGCATGGAGGAGCATGAGGACAGCCTATTTCCTACATGGAGGAGCGTGAGTACAGGCTATTTCCTACATGGAGTAGCATAAGGAAAGCCTATTTCCTACATGGAGGAGCTTGAGGACAGCCTATTTCCTACATGGAGCATAAGGACAGCCTATTTTCTGCATGGAGGAGCATGAGGACAGCCTATTTCCTACATGGAGGAGCGTGTGTACAGGCTATTTCCTACATGGAGTAGCATAAGGAAAGCCTATTTCCTACATGGAGGAGCGTGAGGACAGCCTATTTCCTACACAGAGGAGCATGAGAACACCCTATTTCCTACACAGAGGAGCACGCAAATGCCCTATTTCCTGCACAGGTGAGCGTGAGGACACCCCATTTCCTACATGGAGGAGCATAAGGACAGCACATTTCCTACATGGAGGAGCATAAGGAAAGCCTATTTCCTACATGGAGGAGCATTAGGACAGCCTATTTCCCACATGGAGGAGCATAAGGACAGCTTATTTTCTGCATGGAGGAGCATGAGGACAGCCTAGTTCCTACATGGAGGAGCGTGAGTACAGGCTATTTCCTACATGGAGGAGCGTAAGGAAAGCCTATTTCCTACACATAGGAGCGTGAATACAAGCTATTTCCTAAACAGAGGAGCACAAGGGCACCCTATTTCCTACATAGAGGAGCATAAGGACAGCCTTTTTCCTACATGGAGCATCGTGAGGTCACCCTATTTCCTGCCTAGAGGCTAGAGGAGCATAAGGACAGCCTATTTCCTACACAGGTGAGCGTGAGGACACCCCATTTCCTACATGGAGGAGCATAAGGACAGCACATTTCCTACATGGAGGAGCATAAGGACAGCCTATTTTCTGCATGGAGGAGCATGAGGACAGCCTATTTCCTACATGGAGGAGCGTGAGTACAGGCTATTTCCTACATGGAGTAGCATAAGGAAAGCCTATTTCCTACATGGAGGAGCGTGAGGACAGCCTATTTCCTACATGGAGCATAAGGACAGCCTATTTTCTGCATGGAGGAGCATGAGGACAGCCTATTTCCTACATGGAGGAGCATGGGTACAGGCTATTTCCTACATGGAGGAGCATAAGGAAAGCCTATTTCCTACATGGAGAAGTGTGAGGACAGCCTATTTCCTACACGGAGGAGCATGAGAACACCCTCTTTCCTACACAGAGGAGCACGCAAATGCCCTATTTCCTACACGGAGGAGTGTGAGGACACCCTATTTCCTACATGGAGGAGCATAAGGAAAGCCTATTTCCTACACAGGTGAGCGTGAGTACAAACTATTTCCTAAAATGGAGGAGCACAAGGACACCCTATGTCCTACATAAAGGAGCATAAGGATAGCCTTTTTCCTACTTGGAGCATCGTGAGGTCACCCTATTTCCTGCATAGAGGAGCATAAGGACAGCCTATTTCCTACACAGGTGTGCGTGAGGACACCCCATTTCCTACATGGAGGAGCATAAGGACTGCACATTTCCTACATGGAGGAGCATAAGGAAAGCCAATGTCCTACATGGAGGAGCATTAGGACAGCCTATTTCCCACATGGAGGAGCATAAGGACAGCCTATTTTCTGCATGGAGGAGCATGAGGACAGCCTATTTCCTACATGGAGTGGCGTGAAGACAAGCTATTTCCTAAACGGAGCAGCACAAGGACACCCTATTTCCTACATAGAGGAGCATAAGGACAGCCTATTTCCTACACAGGTGAGCGTGAGGACACCCCATTTCCTACATGGAGGAGCATAAGGACAGCCTATTTCCTACATGGAGGAGCATAAGAACAGCCTATTTCTTACCCAGGTGAGCGTGAGGACACCCCATTTCCTACATGGAGGAGCATAAGGACAGCACATTTCCTACATGGAAGAGCATAAGGAAAGCCTATTTCCTACATGGAGGAGCGTGAGGACAGCCTATTTCCTACATTGAGGAGCATAAGAACAGCCTATTTCTTACCCAGGTGAGCGTGAGGACACCCCATTTCCTACATGGAGGAGCATAAGGACAGCACATTTCCTACATGGAGGAGCATGGGTACAGGCTATTTCCTACATGGAGGAGCATAAGGAAAGCCTATTTCCTACATGGAGAAGTGTGAGGACAGCCTATTTCCTACACGGAGGAGCATGAGAACACCCTCTTTCCTACACAGAGGAGCACGCAAATGCCCTATTTCCTACAAGGAGGAGTGTGAGGACACCCTATTTCCTACATGGAGGAGCATAAGGAAAGCCTATTTCCTACACAGGTGAGCGTGAGTACAAACTATTTCCTAAAATGGAGGAGCACAAGGACACCCTATTTCCTACATAAAGGAGCATAAGGATAGCCTTTTTCCTTCTTGGAGCATCGTGAGGTCATCCTATTTCCTGCATGGAGGAGCATGAGGACAGCCTATTTCCTACATGGAGGAGCATGGGTACAGGCTATTTCCTACATGGAGAAGCATAAGGAAAGCCTATTTCCTACATGGAGAAGTGTGAGGACAGCCTATTTCCTACACGGAGGAGCATGAGAACACCCTCTTTCCTACACAGAGGAGCACACAAATGCCCTATTTCCTACATGGAGGAGCGTGAGTACAGGCTATTTCCTACATGGAGGAGCATAAGGAAAGCCTATTTCCTACACAGAGGAGCGTGAATACAAGCTATTTCCTAAATGGAGGAGCACAGGGGCACCCTATTTCCTACATAGAGGAGCATAAGGACAGCCTTTTTCCTACATGGAGCATCGTGAGGTCACCCTATTTCCTGCATAGAGGAGCATAAGGAAAGCCTATTTCCTACACAGGTGAGCGTGAGGACACCCCATTTCCTACATGGAGGAGCATAAGGACAGCCTATTTTCTGCATGGAGGAGCATGAGGACAGCCTATTTCCTACATGGAGGAGCGTGAGTACAGGCTATTTCCTACATGGAGTAGCATAAGGAAAGCCTATTTCCTACATGGAGGAGCTTGAGGACAGCCGATTTCCTACATGGAGCATAAGGACAGCCTATTTTCTGCATGGAGGAGCATGAGGACAGCCTATTTCCTACATGGAGGAGCGTGAGGACAGCCTATTTCCTACATGGAGTAGCATAAGGAAAGCCTATTTCCTACATGGAGGAGCGTGAGGACAGCCTATTTCCTACACAGAGGAGCATGAGAACACCCTATTTCCTACACAGAGGAGCACGCAAATGCCCTATTTCCTGCACAGGTGAGCGTGAGGACACCCCATTTCCTACATGGAGGAGCATAAGGACAGCACATTTCCTACATGGAGGAGCATAAGGAAAGCCTATTTCCTACATGGAGGAGCATAAGGAAAGCCTATTTCCTACATGGAGGAGCATTAGGACAGCCTATTTCCCACATGGAGGAGCATAAGGACAGCTTATTTTCTGCATGGAGGAGCATGAGGACAGCCTAGTTCCTACATGGAGGAGCGTGAGTACAGGCTATTTCCTACATGGAGGAGCGTAAGGAAAGCCTATTTCCTACACAGAGGAGCGTGAATACAAGCTATTTCCTAAACAGAGGAGCACAAGGGCACCCTATTTCCTACATAGAGGAGCATAAGGACAGCCTTTTTCCTACATGGAGCATCGTGAAGTCACCCTATTTCCTGCATAGAGGAGCATAAGGACAGCCTATTTCCTACACAGGTGAGCGTGAGGACACCCCATTTCCTACATGGAGGAGCATAAGGACAGCACATTTCCTACATGGAGGAGCATAAGGACAGCCTATTTTCTGCATGGAGGAGCATGAGGACAGCCTATTTCCTACATGGAGGAGCGTGAGTACAGGCTATTTCCTACATGGAGTAGCATAAGGAAAGCCTATTTCCTACATGGAGGAGCGTGAGGACAGCCTATTTCCTACATGGAGCATAAGGACAGCCTATTTTCTGCATGGAGGAGCATGAGGACAGCCTATTTCCTACATGGAGGAGCATGGGTACAGGCTATTTCCTACATGGAGGAGCATAAGGAAAGCCTATTTCCTACATGGAGAAGTGTGAGGACAGCCTATTTCCTACACGGAGGACCATGAGAACACCCTCTTTCCTACACAGAGGAGCACGCAAATGCCCTATTTCCTACACGGAGGAGTGTGAGGACACCCTATTTCCTACGTGGAGGAGCATAAGGAAAGCCTATTTCCTACACAGGTGAGCGTGAGTACAAACTATTTCCTAAAATGGAGGAGCACAAGGACACCCTATTTCCTACATAAAGGAGCATAAGGATAGCCTTTTTCCTACTTGGAGCATCGTGAGGTCACCCTATTTCCTGCATAGAGGAGCATAAGGACAGCCTATTTCCTACACAGGTGTGCGTGAGGACACCCCATTTCCTACATGGAGGAGCATAAGGACAGCACATTTCCTACATGGAGGAGCATAAGGAAAGCCTATTTCCTACATGGAGGAGCATTAGGACAGCCTATTTCCCACATGGAGGAGCATAAGGACAGCCTATTTTCTGCATGGAGGAGCATGAGGACAGCCTATTTCCTACATGGAGTGGCGTGAAGACAAGCTATTTCCTAAACGGAGCAGCACAAGGACACCCTATTTCCTACATAGAGGAGCACAAGGACAGCCTATTTCCTACACAGGTGAGCGTGAGGACACCCCATTTCCTACATGGAGGAGCATAAGGACAGCACATTTCCTACATGGAAGAGCATAAGGAAAGCCTATTTCCTACATGGAGGAGCGTGAGGACAGCCTATTTCCTACATTGAGGAGCATAAGGACAGCCTATTTCTTACCCAGGTGAGCGTGAGGACACCCCATTTCCTACATGGAGGAGCATAAGGACAGCACATTTCCTACATGGAGGAGCATAAGGAAAGCCTATTTCCTACATGGAGGAGCGTGAGGACTGCCTATTTCCTACACGGAGGAGCATGAGAACACCCTATTTCCTACACAGAGGAGCACGCAAATGCCCTATTTCCTACACGGAGGAGTATAAGGACACCCTATTTAACCTCCGTGGGCAACTCCCCAGCATGGCTCTCTGCAATCCACTCTTGCTGGAGTAAACCAATACTATGAATGCCCTGGGTGTGCAAAATGCACACCCAAAGAGGTAATAAAATCTTGGGACGCCATCAAAATGTGCTCCAGGGACAATGTGGCAGGAAGATGGCTCCATGTAAGTGGTGCATCCACGTATTGGACCTAAAGGGTTGTCTGACACCCGAATCTTCCCTTAGTTATAGTTATCCCACATTGTGATTCAGATGATTTTAATTTCAAGTGATTTGCCAAAAAAACATTATTTGGTAACATTGTCGGGGGGGAAATTCTGCCGGGGTCGGCCGGGCCGTCCGCAGACCTCCGGGCAGGGAGGCCCCAACTCCTCCCGTATATCCCAGATGAGATAGAGTATGAGACACACGCAAGAAGCAAGGTGACTCTGCTGTTTATTAGACAAAAACGGCAGGGATGGGTCAAGGAGCGTACGCGTCCGTCCTGACACACACCCAATCGTAGGGCTCGCAGGCCCTTTTTACCTTAGTATGACGCACTTCTTGCGTCACCTTGGAAAGTTAGCAAAAAACCTATCGCCACTCTTAATTGGTTGCTCGAGTGGTAGGGTTAGTATAGCATACGTATAGAGAACAATATTAGTGGACAAGGGTTAGTCAGGTGATATATCTGGGTTGTCCCTACAATTAGATACATGAGAATTGTTACATGAAGACCCCTGATGATTGGTTAATGTTAATGGCGTCAGTGATAGGAGCCCCATGTTCTGATTGGTGCGCCCGCGAGCTTCCCAGCCTGGGACCATCGCTGTTCCCAGCTCTCGGTGTACCTGTCATTTGCAACAATGTTTCACTATGGGTACGTGCAGACAATGTGAGGACTTATTCATAGCTGGAAGACCGACTACTCCCACTGTCGCAGATGTCCATTGAGCCTTTTAATTGTATCTGCCTATGTCTTGTAACGAGGGATCCAGACGCCTTCTTCCTCCTGGGCTTGGCATCCTGTCAGGTTCGGCTTGGTCACGTGAGGTGGGACCGTGTTTGAGGCAGAATTCTGCACAATTAATATTGTTTTTCCACTGTGTGCCTGGTTTAATTTGCAGGTGTCACTTTAACGTTGGTGTGCTGCGTGCGAGGTTGCAACATCGTGCCCTTGATGGTCTGCTTTCGGAATATGGGTTTGCAACATTGCGACCTTGGCTGTTTGCTTTCGCCGGGCTCATTCTGCAGGATCAGCAACCTGACTTTTGTTCTTTTAACATCCATGGAAGCTCTTGCTTGCGGCCTACTTAGGCCTGGTGTATAAGTGGAACCGTTTGGTGCACAGGCGCTTTAGGTTACAGTACCATATTGTCTTATGACCAGTATCGTGTCTTCATTATATTTCTCATTGTGGCACCTGGTTTTAGGAGAAGCGTAAGCAAGCTCTTTTAGATGAGTTCATGATGCGTCTTGCGTTTCTGCATTTTGAAAGCCTATGTGGAAAATAATAAAGATGCACGTCCGTGAGTATGTCTGTCGCCTACGTCATAGCACTGAGTATATTCTTCGTGTAGATTGGTGCGGGAGTGTCCAGTGTGTATATTTGTACAGGTGTGCTGACCGTTGGCTAGGTCGTCATGGCATCTCTAACGACGTGTAGGTTTTAGTCTAGTTGATCCGCGCCGCAGGTGTCGGCATGGCCAGGGTGGGCTGCTGGGCAGGCAGATGGACACATCCGTATGTTCCTGTACCAGGGTATTTGGTCGTCTGGTAGATGGGCAAACTCTTCTCGTGGCGGGTGCCTGGGTCTTGACCCTTTAGGCCAAGCGCGAGAGGTGAAGGACGGGAGCCTGGTCTTCCATTCTCCCACTTCAGTCCCCCCTCTGGTCGACTTGTCGACCACAAACATATCCTTTTCATTATCTCCTCTTACTCTCCATATCTTAGTTATTCCTCCTAAATGTCCATAGTGGTTCACATGATCTTCAAATGACCAATACATATATTCACAGGTTCCTCCAGGAGTACAGTATACCCATTTCCCTATGTAGCTCCTGGGGTTTCTTGGGTTCTCGATCTTCACCGATGGTGGGTCCAGATGGTTGGTGATGATCTGGTTGCGCAACTTCTCTCTCTCTTGTATTATTATGCCTGTGTG
This sequence comes from Ambystoma mexicanum, assembly GCF_040938575.1. NCBI lineage: Eukaryota > Metazoa > Chordata > Amphibia > Caudata > Ambystomatidae > Ambystoma > Ambystoma mexicanum. Next base: position 350,957,985 of record NC_090924.1, read on the forward strand.
TTGGCCGTCATCTGCTGGCATCAAGGGGTGCATACCGACCATTTCAAGCAACTCGTCAGTGGTGCGTGCCTTCCGGGCCTTCCAAAATCTTATTATGATCAGTGTAGCTCCAGCCAAAATAGTAAAACCAACTATAATTTTCAGTCCATCTGACAGCCAAGATGGCATCCATGACCATAATAGTGAAAACCAGCTCTCATCCTTGTTCACACCGTTACTTTCATCCATCATTTTGGAGTGCATCTGGGCCAATTGTGAAACTGCTTCTGTCAGTGTACCATTGTCAGCATCGTTGGCAGGAATGAACGTGCAGCATGATTGTCCTATCTTTGCGCAAACTCCTCCTTCCATGGCTGTGAGGAGGTCCAATACATATCTGTTCTGGAGTGCTACCATCCTTATAGCTCGCAGCTCCTCTTTTATTGCGTTAAATCCATTTACTGTAGAATTGATGGTCATCATTAGTTCCCATCTAGTTATCTGGAGCCATTTTGCGTTTGCGTAAGCCTGCAGTCCCGGATGTATTATTGAGGAGAAGAACATTGCTGCTCTGCTGAATAGTCTGTGTTCTGGCGGGATTGAAGTGAGTGCCGTTTCCGACCTTCCCCACAGGTAATTTCCTGTCAGAGGTTCTCCTTGTCTTTTCCTTCTATTTAGGACAGTATCATTGCTGTTGGTCCTGTTCCCTTGCTCCTCCTGAGGTGGTGCAGATCTCTTCTTTCTCTTGTCCCCTTCATCCATTTTGGGAAAGTTCGCCACATTCACATGCTTCTGGGGTACCACTAGTGATGGTACATTGATGTGCACCATTGTGCACACACCATTCCACAGGGGAGGCAGTGTATGGTATGCCTTTTCTCCACAGGCCCAATAATAATGCTCCCCCCTCAGGTAACTCCATCACGCTTGCACAGTTGGTGTTGTATCCTACGTCCACCTCTCCTTTATGTTGGTAGCATACCTTAGGCGCAGTCAGCGGCAGTATTGTTATTGGGTCTTCATCCGTCTCTATCCACGTGAGCATGGGTACGTACTTGATCCACGTCGTCCAACATCTGTGGTTGTGTGCCTCGATAGTTGAGATAGTTTCTTTTGTTACCATGTTGCTGCCAATCACTCCTATCTCCCAATTGTTGTCCAGGTACACCTTCCCTGTTATCGTCACCAGTGGCCTCTCCCAACATCCTGGTTTACCAGGAACTTCAGTGGCGTACCAATCACATGGTAAATACTGCAGTGTTACTTTCTTTGTTTCCCCTTTTGCAGGACCACTTGTTATGTATTTGAATGCTTCAGCATGTAGACTGCTCTTGTGGTAACTCAAATAAGTCTTGAGGAAGTTGTTTTCATATGGGTATGAGTCTCGTGTTTTCCACACCATATGCACCACTGTCCCTTGGAATCTTCCTTTCGTTTGGAACAGTGCCAAGTATATTATGCATCGTGCTGTCTTTTCATCTATTTCCGTGGCAACAAATGTTCGAGAAGCGCTCATGGCGTATGGTATTAATGAGCAAACGTAGCAGCTGTCCTCTGTTGTCTGCTTACCAATGCGGGTCATGTGTTGGTACCATATGTTGTTTGAGACGTGTGCTGAATCTTGTATATAATTATCAATACCTTTATTATCTGAGTATGTGCTGCGTTTAACTCTATTTTGCTTGTGTGCAATTTTACTAGTATCACCTGACGTAACACCTGTTGCAGCTGGGGATGGGGGTGTATTAGGTTTGGGTGCAGCAATAAGATGAATAGCATAGCTGTACTGCCATACAGATGCAGCCAAGAACCCGGTGATCATCAAAATCCCTATTATTTTTATTACATATGCTAATTTCACCGGCATCTTGTTCTTACCTTGCTGCAGTCCTGGCAGCGTATTCTTGTGACGTTAAAGTTGCCCGCCTGAAAATTCTCAATATGCTGGTTATTAAATGTTAGTTGTTGTTTTTTCTTTAAGCTCTCCCTATCAAATAGTCATTCAGTGCCCAGGCGAAGAGCTGTTCCCACGCTACTCTAAGCTATCTATCTCTTAGGACAGGCAAGTATGGGTGGAGGTGGGGCATTGAATATTCTATGGCCAAGAGGAATGCTGTGTAGTAGACACGTACCCTTCTCCTTTTCAGGTACGTGGCCTTTTTATTTCATATACAAATTGGTGTGACAATTCTTCCGGGTAGTTATCGTCTGAGGGTACCATCTACTCCTGGGCAGTGAATTTGTTAGTTATCTATTTTCTTAGCAATACAATAATACGCAGTTCCTGCATGTGCGAGAGAAAAGAAAAGAGAGCATTCACGTGTTTACATGTGTACATGTGCAAGGCAATGTCCTTCAGTTCAGTTATTACTGTAGTGGGGGTAGGGGTCAATGGGCAGGGGGTTTGGGCTCAACTGGCGGAAGTATTTTTACTCTTTGAGCGTGTGACCATGGGGTGGGCAGTATGGGGATCACCCCTTTCTTCTTCAGTTATTGTCTCTAGGGAATCTGGAGAGTGACAGGGTATGGGAACAATTGGGTCGTTGGTTGTGGTAGAACTCTCTTCCTCCGTTGGTGATGTTGTTGCTGTTCTCCCAATGGACCTGTCGGTGGCGCTGGGGCGGGTCTGGAGTTTGTAGATCTTTACATCGTGTAGGTGGTTCCAGGCACGCTTGTCCTGTAGCTTTACTGCTCTTGTTGATACTTCCTCTACCAGATGGGGGCCAGTAAATCGTGGACTATTCCATTTCCTGTTGAAATTGCGAAGTAGTACGTGGTCACCTTTAGCAATTTTACACAGTCTTTCCTTTTCCAATTCTTTATCCGCGTCTTCTTGTTGATTGCTGTTAGACCCGCCCCGTGTGCGTTCGAGCTGTTGAGACACAAACACTACACTAGTAATCAAAGAAGACACATATTGGTACATTTCATCACCAAGAACACTCGCTGTGCTTTCGTGGTCGGTAAATGTTCTTGATGTTGGCGTTAGGGGAAGGCGCATTTGACGTCCGGTAACCACCTCGTGTGGGGTGAGGTGGTGGTCGGACCCTGGTCTATTCCTTAGCTCAAATAGGGCTAATGGAAGGCAATATAACCAACTCTTCTTTGTTGTTTGCTGTATCTTTGTAATTGCCTCCTTTAATAGGCCATTCAGGCGTTCACATATGCCGTTGGCCTGTGGGTGGTATGCACATGCAAATTTATGCTTTATGTTCAGCAAGGATGTGATGTGCTGGAACATTTCGTTTGCGAAATGTGGGCCATTGTCTGACCTTAACACCTCGCACACTCCCCACCTGGGGAAGACCTCCCTCACTAGGAATTTAGCTGCTCTAAATGCATCTGGGTGGGAACAGGGCCCTGCTTCAATCCACCTAGAGAATGGGCATACTACTACAATCATATACCTATTTCCTTGACATATGTTGATCATATCAACATAGTCAATATGGAGATGCCGGAAAGGTCCCTCTGGCCGGGGTATAGTACCTCTTATCACTTTTAGGGTATGGCCGGCCGTAAACTGTTGACATGTGAGACAATTGCTGATAAAATTTGACACATGAGAATTTAACTCTGGGCAGAACCAATCTTCTCTAATTCGTGCTGCAATTACTTCCTTGCCTGTGTGGGCTGGATGATGTAGTTGGCTCAGGGCGGTGTTCAAAAGTGCCAATGGTATTACAACCTTTCCAGTGCCACCCTGGCGCCATAGTGCGTCGGTTGGTGACATTGTGCATCCTCTTTTTACCCATATTTCTTTTTCGGCCATTGGTGCAGCAGCTTGTAGCTCCATAATCTGCATGGCTGGGAGATGGGTGTACCCTTCTCTTATCAACATCTCCTTAGCCATTCCCCTCCCTCTCCCTCTCTGTGACTCTGGGGGGTTCCATATCTCACCAAAGTATGCAGCATACTTCGCATGTGCGTCTGCTGCTGCATTCCCCTTCGAGACGTGGTCTTCACCATTGGTGTGTGGGGTGCATTTTACTAGGGCTAATTCTTGGGGGTCATTTATTACTTCAATCAGTTCAGCCAATAAGAGGGCATGTTGCACTGGAGTGCCATCAGCTCTCCTAAACCCTCTTCTTCTCCATTTCGACAGCCCTGAGTGGACAGTGGATGTAACATATGCGCTGTCGGAGTATATGGTCACTCGTTTGTCAAAGCTTTCCTTCAACGCCAAGATCAGTGCAACTAATTCCGCTGCTTGAGCGGAATAATGCTGTGGTAATTATGCTATACTTAATCAGTTTCTCCCTATGGGGTGGCAGTGTTGTGCATATGTGTTGTAGTGGGGTAGTGAGGGTGTTCCCCCACCCTCCCGAACCTGTCCCGTATGACATAGTAGCGCTCCACTTTGTACCCTTCCCCTATCTGGTAGCAGTTTATCTCACTAGCAGTTTACAATATACAACCTTATATCTTTTACCTTACCCCGTAAGTCTGGGGACTTGCGATAGTCCGCTAAGGAAAATTATAAAAGATATGGTATTTTACATTTGTATATTTTCTTCTGTCTTTCTTTCTTTATACAACACCCTTACGGCCCCCTGCGGCCGAGGCGCACGTAGCCCCCTGCGGCTGCGTACCCCTTGTGACGCTCTTATACAGTCGTCCTATTTTCACGTGCTCCTCCCCCTTTTACACTTGCCGTGGCCGGCGTTCTCCGTGCGCAGCCACGTCCCCGTTTCGCCTTTCCCCGATCAACACATTTGCCGTTTATCTCCGTTTCCACTCCCTTACCATATTTCTCTTCCCCACCACTCTGAAAACTAAAATGCCTTTCTTCTCGCGATATCCTATGAAAGCCCTACTGGTGACGTCACCGATCTCTTCGAGCTACTGGTAAGTTCTTCATATATTCTTTAAGTTCAAAATACACTTGCAATCTACCCCCGTTAACCCTACAGCTGTCTTCCTGTCACTCCTTTAACAAGGTAATCAAATCAATAATATAATCGGACTGCGCACGCTGCGTCGCCTCGCGTGTGATACGCCCCTCAACAGGAGGGCTTAACCAGCCAATTATCTTCCGTATTGGGCAACTAACTAGCTACCGCCTACAGGGAAACGTCATCTACCTATCGAGTTTCTTGCTCGAACAATAGGGATCCTCATCTACTCATTGATCAATAAATGCCAAATCGTAGGAAACTACACACACCCACCCTTACACGTAGTCGCTACCTAGGCCAATCAGTTTCTACGAGCGGCCGCACGTGATGTTTTCGTGCTCCGCCCCCTCTCTCGCGTGACGTAGCCGACTGCTCTCGGACTCGTTCCACTACCATTCATTCCATTGCCAACACTAAATTGTCAAACCTTCGCCGCGCACCTGTGCAACACCTCCCACCTCCCTTATTTAATTCCTCCCCCCTCCCTCACAATTTCGCATTGCTTGTTGTGCGTGTCATGCTCACCAAGTTCTCTTGATGCGGGGCCGCTCGACTGCGTGCACCCCTCCAAGCGGCTCGTCACCTCCCCTCGTCTGGACCACGTCTGGACACTCGCCAACCGCGGGCGGGATACTTCTCAACCGGCTCCCGAGGGCCAATATCCGGATTGCGCTGTCCGGTCTTCTCGCAGCTCCGCGATGGTCCTGTAGTCCTCAGAAGGGGGCAACGGCAGAGGGGGCCACGCCGCCGGGCCTCCTCGCAACGGGAGTGCCTGGAAAAAGTAAAAATAAAAGGCGGATCTTAAACAGATCTCAGCAGTGCCTCCAACTTGTCAGGGGGGAAATTCTGCCGGGGTCGGCCGGGCCGTCCGCAGACCTCCGGGCAGGGAGGCCCCAACTCCTCCCGTATATCCCAGATGAGATAGAGTATGAGACACACGCAAGAAGCAAGGTGACTCTGCTGTTTATTAGACAAAAACGGCAGGGATGGGTCAAGGAGCGTACGCGTCCGTCCTGACACACACCCAATCGTAGGGCTCGCAGGCCCTTTTTACCTTAGTATGACGCGCTTCTTGCGTCACCTTGGAAAGTTAGCAAAAAACCTATCGCCACTCTTAATTGGTTGCTCGAGTGGTAGGGTTAGTATAGCATACGTATAGAGAACAATATTAGTGGACAAGGGTTAGTCAGGTGATATATCTGGGTTGTCCCTACAATTAGATACATGAGAATTGTTACATGAAGACCCCTGATGATTGGTTAATGTTAATGGCGTCAGTGATAGGAGCCCCATGTTCTGATTGGTGCGCCCGCGAGCTTCCCAGCCTGGGACCATCGCTGTTCCCAGCTCTCGGTGTACCTGTCATTTGCAACAATGTTTCACTATGGGTACGTGCAGACAATGTGAGGACTTATTCATAGCTGGAAGACCGACTACTCCCACTGTCGCAGATGTCCATTGAGCCTTTTAATTGTATCTGCCTAAGTCTTGTAACGAGGGATCCAGACGCCTTCTTCCTCCTGGGCTTGGCATCCTGTCAGGTTCGGCTTGGTCACGTGAGGTGGGACCGTGTTTGAGGCAGAATTCTGCACAATTAATATTGTTTTTCCACTGTGTGCCTGGTTTAATTTGCAGGTGTCACTTTAACGTTGGTGTGCGGCGTGCGAGGTTGCAACATCGTGCACTTGATGGTCTGCTTTCGGAATGTGGGTTTGCAACATTGCGACCTTGGCTGTTTGCTTTCGCCGGGCTCATTCTGCAGGATCAGCAACCTGACTCTTGTTCTTTTAACGTCCATGGAAGCTCTTGCTTGCGGCCTACTTAGGCCTGGTGTATAAGTGGAACCGTTTGGTGCACAGGCGCTTTAGGTTACAGTACAATATTGTCTTATGACCAGTACGTTTCTTCATTATATTTCTCATTGTGGCACCTGGTTTTAGGAGAAGCCTAAGCAAGCTCTTTTAGATGAGTTCATGATGCGTCTTCCGTTTCTGCATTTTGAAAGCCTATGTGGAAAATAATAAAGATGCACGTCCGTGAGTATGTCTGTCGCCTACGTCATAGCACTGAGTATATTCTTCGTGTAGATTGGTGCGGGAGTGTCCAGTGTGTATATTTGTACAGGTGTGCTGACCGTTGGCTAGGTCGTCATGGCATCTCTAACGACGTGTAGGTTTTAGTCTAGTTGATCCGCGCCGCAGGTGTCGGCATGGCCAGGGCGGGCTGCTGGGCAGGCAGATGGACACATCCGTATGTTCCTGTACCAGGGCATTTGGTCGTCTGGTAGATGGGCAAACTCTTCTCGTGGCGGGTGCCTGGGTCTTGACCCTTTAGGCCAAGCGCGAGAGGTGAAGGACGGGAGCCTGGTCTTCCATTCTCCCACTTCAACATGTTCATACCTTTTTGTCATATAAGACTGTCCTCCAAGTGAAAACGATTTGTGACTTTATTAGGTTTCTATGGAGGGCAGATTTCCTTCAAAAATCCACGGTTCCCTGGTTGGTATCTTAGTGTTCATACCATGTGACCATGGTGTGTGTTGATGGGTATGAATACAATTTGTGGACCAAAATTCTAATGAAGATTCTTTTCTATCCTCATGCGTGAAGTATCGTTTTACTTCTCTTGAACTTCAAACGCAAACAAAGTTCCTAAATCCTGATCCTTCCATGATTGTGAGGAGAGATCAAGCTGTAGTCTGGCATGGGTGTTTAGTCCAGTTCCATTGCACAGATACAGTATAGAGATGAACCGACCGGTTTCAGTGGCATAGGGACCTCTTTCATCAGGGCTTGAATAGCTAGTAATACATGATACCCTGTTATTTGTATTTTTGTTATGATTAGCTTGATCTGGCTGTATGTTTATGAGGACTCGTCTGTAAGGGATACATTGTAAGTGGGACCATTGATGGACCCGCCTTGTAGACAACCCTCTTGTCGTCAGAAATGGCGGTGTCTGGGATGCTCCCTATAGAAGAAGCAATGTTTGGAAGTGGAGGATCAGAAACTGCAGGACCATTTGAACACCCCCAGATTCCCTGTGCCCCCTGCCTGCGCTTTGGAATGCAGTGAGGGCTCGAAGGTTGGTGGCCAGAGAACGTAGGTGACAGATCAGTATTCCAGTGTAGATGGATCTTGGTCATTGGAGGGACCTAGACCAGCTCACCGACACAGGAATCATGCACAAAGTGAGCACGAATGCAGACTTGTATTGCTAAATCTGAGGTACCAAGAAACTTACAGACTACCAGTGTTCCATTCTTCTAACACACAAATACTGTCTCATAGGATACCTCAATAGCAAACCTCTACAAGGACATGCCACCTATTGAGGAGGGTGGCAGCATAAAGGGGAAAATATGTGGTGTGACACCCCTGCACCCTGTAAGCAGGAACATGCAAAAAGTCCCACCAGTTGGAAGACACCATCCAAGGGCCAGTGGAGGACCAGGAGGTTTTGAGGGGGCGACCACAACCTGATCCCCCCACTTGGGACAGAAAGGCCAACCAAGTTGCTATGTGTGTCTCATCGAGCCAACACAAATAGCCCCTGGCCTCAGCCCTGCCCAACATGGGAAGTGGAAATGTGAGAGCATCAATTTTCCACCCGCATTCAGCCGGCCTCCTTCCGACCCACACCTGCCTTATTGGCTGAAACATGGAGGGCAGTCATGGCTGAGTTCGCACAAATACACAACTCATATCAGCATGTAGCCCATGGGAAGGTTTGTAACCTGCTGTAGCAGCACTCACAAACAATTGGTGTGGTGAACCACATACCTACATCCGTGGAGGATTATGTGCCTTCCATGCTGATATCTGAACTATGTGCGAGTATTCCCCTACATCGTAGACACCTGGGGCCTAATCATAATAGAAACTGCGAGCGTGGTGTTTCACGGACCAGATGCTCTAAGCCAATTTCTTTGACTAAAAGGGTTTAGACAGTAGTGAAACAAACAGGACAGCAAAGTTCTGCCAAATTAGGATATTTTATTATTATATATACACATCATAATATCACCATATCTATGTAATAAAATACTAATAAAAAACCTTACATTCACATTTGGTCAGCATATAGGAAGAAAAGGGCTAAGCAAGAAGCTTGTATAGAAGTACAAAGTGCAAAGTACAAATCAATTGAATGAACAATACAAATCCATTGTAAAGCACTGACCCTAATTGCAATCCTCCGGTGTTTACAAATGCCAAAGGATGTTAAAAAATATGTGCACTACTTAATCATAAAAATACATCACAACTCATCTATCAGTCTCTAATCACTTGTCTCAAAGTTCATACCATACAGTCTTTTGTCGACTAAAGGTTGTCCACAAATACATGAAACATTTGGTCCGTGAGACACCACGCTCGCAGTTTCTTCCATGCTGATGGCTTCCAGCAGCACCACTGCAGTGTGGGGTCAGAGCAGGCAAGAGTATACACATTGCCAACCCAACAGCAGACACCAGAAGTGACACCTCTGCACGGTTCGAAATTGAGGGGAGATGGGAGCTATTTAGCTCCTGCTTGTAGCCTAGATGAGCCTGGCTAGCTTCACACCAACACGTAACAGGAGTTACTTTTGGCTCCCCCGGCCAAATGATGCTGAACAAACACACCTGTGTAAATTTAACTCTGTGCGTTTGGGACAATCTATAAATGTACATTATGACATTTAAAGGAGAAGGGGTCATAAATAATGGACAACATTCTATGTTTGCATCTCATGTGGAAGTTAGATTTGCAGAACGCTATGTACTAGCTCCTTTTCCCCTAGTATTTGTCCCTGGTTAATGCTGGATACCCAGGAGCTGCTTTCAGCCCCTGCTTATCTAATCTTCATTTCGATCACTGCCTTTCAGGGAGATTCTAAGGATGGGTGTGCCCTGCATCAAAGCAAGAGGATTGCCAAGCAGTGACAAGTTTGGAAGTGCTGTAAAAAATTAACGTTAAATCCTTTGCCCACATTCTTTTGGCAGTAACATATTCACTGCTACTTTTAACGTAGCACCGAATTTGGAGGGTAAAGTGGAGGAGTTTCCTCCTGCATATAGGTGAAGGTAACTCCTCCATTAGAATTTACTGCAGCCAGATTTACCACCCACAGTAAACTCTGCTATACAGCCACTTATAATCTGTCGTTAAATCTGCCATACCGAGTGGCGCAAAGATTTCTGAGGAATTACCGCGAAACTCAGAGTGAGGACCAACGTCATGTAAAGCATGTCTCGTCACAGTGATGTTCATGGGATTCGTAGCTCGATTCAGGAGTTGGTTATTAATGATTGGCAGACAGACAGGGTTATCTCGACACAAAGCCAGGAAGTGTGGCTGTGCTAATAGCCCAATATAAAACAGCCGGCTGCTGGCACTTTGCCAAGGCTAACGGTGAACTCGTAGACTTCCTCAATCCCCTGGCAAGCAGGCTGGAAAAGGAGAAGTGGCAGAGCTCATTTCCATCCCCCTTTCATGTGGTGCCTGCCAACATCTTCCTGTGAAACCTCCCAGTCTTTTGCGGCCTTGTCTTTTGTCACCTTCCCTCACAGTACTCTTTCTCGGAATGGTCTATCACCATATGTTGTCTGGCTATTCTCTGGGGTCCCCTATAGCTTTATTCCCTCTGTCCTCTAACTGCTCCGAGAACTCTGTTCCTCTTTCCTTAGGCCCTGTCTATTTCCAGGCTCTATATGTCCTCAGGCCTTGCCTGCCTGAACCCCCAGCCTTTCCTGCCCCAGGCCGTTTTGCTTCTACCCATCCATTTCCTCTGTGTTTGTCATAGAATTCCAATCCCCAAAGCGCCCCATTTGAAGCTGCACCTCTGACATTGGATAGGCCCTTTTCCTTCCTGTCGCTGCGCAGCCCTTCCACAGACACCTGGCCTCTCACCTACGTCAAGGCCTCCCTCATTGTGCCCGAGTAATAGCGCCTATTCTTCATCTTTCTCCTTTGGGGTCCAGCCAGTCGGATGAAACTCTGGAGGATCTGGGCTTTGCACCTGGAGGAATGTATTTATTTTATTTATGTCTTACAGACATACAGGAAAACAAGCTCTTTTGGTCAGTACACAAGGCCATATAGCAGATGAGCCTAGTTATAGGGAGAGTTTCAGTGACATGATGACTGGGTTTGAGAAGAGGTATATTGACAGATATTGAGAACAATATGGTGGACAGACTTAGGACAAGTACGTGTCAGCGGGTATGTAGTCTAGCCAGCTAAACATGAGTTCTGACCTCAAACTATGAAGTGCTAGCGTGGTGGGGAAAAGAGGGGGAAGCGTCTAGTTAACTGTGAAGGACTGCTAGCTTTGTGCGACTCTTTTGAACCGTCCCTGTGTGACCCTTTGGAATCATCCCAGCGCAACCTTTGGGAGCTGGCCACCGGGACCCTTTGGAGCCGACCCAGCACAACCCTTTGGAGCCAGCCATGCCTGGCCCTTTTCAGCTGGCCCTGCACAACTCTTTTTAGCCGTCCCGTGGGACCCTATGAAACTAGTACTGCTCGACCCATTGCAGTTGGAGCTGACCCTGTGTGACCATTAGGTGCTGACCCGTTGGTCCTGACCCTACGTGACCATTTGGAGATGGCCATGCATGACCCTTTGCAGCCAGCCGCGTGTGACCTGTGGCAAACCAGAAGAAGTAGGCAGACCGATAATGGACATTTCAAGGGTGTTAATTTTTAAATGATAAAGAAAGGCCTCACTATCCCTATCTCTCCGAGGGTATTCCCTACCTACAAAACTAAAATAAAGGGTGCTCATCTGTCCTTTAAAGAAATCCAAAACTGTCCTATGTCACAACATACTTTCTACCTAGCTCTAGCACTTTTTTAAAACAACCTAAATAACTAGAGGATTCTGCTACTTGTAATGATATGATACGTTATTTATAACACACTTAATACCCAGAGGTTTCTAAGCGTGGACCAGGGCATCGAACCTGTGTTGCTCCGTGCTGTCTTGCTTCAAAGGTGAGCACGTTGCCCCTGAGCTATCCTCTCGAGACTGGTTGCCTTGATATGATTTGCACAACCAAGGTCACTAGCTTTGGGTTCCATGTCATTTTACTGACAATCGTTTTTCCGAAAACTTTATTGAATTCTTTTTTAATTTATTTCTGGGTGTTTCCCTTCTAAACCCCCCTTCATTTAACTTTTTTTTATTTACCCCCCCAACCATTTATTTGCCCTTTACCACCACCCCAAAGAATTTAGATGGATTTTTTCGGAAGAAATCCTGCGGCAAAACACCCATCGTAAAAATGGGTGTCCGTAAAAGGACGCTATACCCTGGCTTTGAACTCCAAAAGCCATTTTCAGTTCCATGAAAGAAAAAAGTGTTCACTAGAAAAATATCCCAAAAATTCCTCTATGGGTTCTAGGTGAAAAAGTCTTCATCTGTTATCTCACAAGAAAGTTCTATAATTCACCCCCTTCACACTCCTCATGAGCTGTATCAATTATTGATAATGGTTTAAGCTTAAAGTTTGTTTATTCGAGGGATTCGTCTCATCTCCCTTTTCTGTCCAATAGTATGGTTCTCTGTATACTTGCGTTTCATATATTTGAACCCTCCTGGTACGCTCCTTCTTCTTTCTTCAATGGGGTCTTCCAGACCCTGTTGCTGCAGTTATCTCTATACTTGTGTTTCATATATTTGAGCCCTCCTGGTTCGTTCCAACTTGTTAGTTCAAAGTGGCCCTGCAGACCATGTGGCTGCTTTATATCTCACACTGTTTGCTTTGGGTTACTTGGGTTCCCGTAACCATACTTATCTTTTACTTCTCTTTGTTCCAGTCTTCTTCCCCTTCCCCCAGCAACCCTGCAACTTGTATCTGCGTCAGGTCTGCTCCCTGGGGTTGGCGTCTCCACGGTGCAATTCCAGACACGCCAACATTCTGGAGCCCCTGAGAGGGAGATTGCACCATTGAAATCGGAAGAATGCATTTTTCCCATACGATTGCATGGGGGATTTACTTATTTTAGGCAGGAGACAGTAAAAAATAGCATTGTTTTTAATGAAAAAATCGGGAGTCTTCCGCCTAAATTGGGAGGGTTGGCATGTATGCAATTCTCCTGTGTCTGCTTCTCTCTTCAGCTTGGGAAGGCCGTTATGAAGGCTCCTCCATTAACCTCAGGTTCTCTTCTCCATGTGGGTACTGCTCCAACAGACCCTCCGCTACCTCCGGCTCCGGTAGTCACTGTGTCTCGACACAGACTTGAGGCTTGGTTCCTTGGTAGCATTATGGTGTCAGCGTTCATTAGTGGGCTCCCAGCCCACCATGCCCTCTGCACGGTCATGCCACCAATGGATACAGCTTTTCTACCTCTGTCTCACCAGTCTCACCTGTCTCACCAGCGGCTCATCCACTGCACGTATTGCCGGTTCTCTGGCGTCCTTCGTTTTCTGCTCCCTGAGCTTACGCTATTGTTGGCTCTGCGGTACTCTGCAACTGCCCCTGGATGTCGTGTCATCAGAGGCTCGCCTTTGCACTGGATTCTCTCGCTCTCTGGGTTTTTCATCCTATTATGTTAACTACATTGTTTCAGGAAGGGGGAATGACGTTCCTCCTTGTATTCAGAATACACTCTAGCATTGTTCAAAGCTAACAAGAAGGGTATAATCTTACTGCTTGTTATCGAAATATATAAAGGGGCAAGGGACCCTCTTTTTTGTGTAGATGGGCCTGACTCTGGAGGGTAAATTGGAACTATCAGAACAAAATGTAGAGGCAACGGCTAGCCCTTTCATAGACGCACAGGAAGTGCACCTGTATTACAGTGAGGCTAGATATGTGTGTGCTAGCCAAAAGATCACAGGGAGGAAAATGCATTATGAAACAAAGTTTAATTGATGACTAAAGATTTAAACATAGGCAGAAGCCTAGACAACACAAATAGTATAGAATACAAGTGGAACCAAGGGATATATTGGTGGGTTAGTACCAACCAAGTGCAATGTCATGTACTGCTGTAAAGGTAGCGGTACGTAATCATTGTCAGACAATGATTGGCGTGCCACCGCCCGAGCTTCAGAGGGGCTGGCTCCCCCTGGGGAGAAGGGACAGAACATCACAGACCCTTTGGAACCAGCTTGAACGACATTTGTAGCTGGCACGCGTTACTCTTTGGAGTCGACTGTGCAGGACCTTTTGGAGCCAGCCATGCCCAGCCTTTTGCCGCTGGCTCTGCTCAACTCTTTGCATTCGGCCCTTAGGAATCAGCCCTGCCCGACTGTTCGCTGCTGACTCTGCACAACCCTTTTGGAGCTGACCATGCGTGGCCCTTGCAGTCGGCCCTTCACAGCCGTTTCCAGTCGGTCATACTTCATTCTCATTCACACCAAACAGCCCTACACACTTCTCTGGTCCTAGCAATTAGATTTCTTACACCTTAGCCACCCCAAATCCCTCACTTATCCTATCCCGCTGAATTTGCTCTGTTACATCACATTTATTACCCTTTTAAAGTGTCCACCCCTCGCATATTGTATGTATGGGATGTATAAAGCATGAACCTTGCAGAGAAGCAATGGAACACTGCACATAGGGGACACACATTCGGGTTCCCAAGTAGGGTACATAGGCAGCGGAGGAGTTTGGATGGCTAGGAGCAGTGGGGGGGGAGGGGAGTCGAGCTCTGGACGGGGAGTAGTATGGTTGAATGGAGGGATCAGCTATTGGCGAGATGTTCTTTGAAGAGTAGGGTCTTTGGGCCTTCCTGAAGTGTAAAATGGAGGGCGGCTCACTCATATGCATTGGTAACTTGTTTCAGAGAGAAGTTGCATAGAAGCAAAAGGTCTGTTTCCTTTGTTCCATCCCCTCATCCCCCCGCAGTTCTTTGTTTTCAATCTGGTATTGTGGCTTCTAGTGCCCTTTGGAGCTGGAGATTCCCAGCCAGATAGGGTGGTGTTTTGGTTGTGACTGCTTTGTAGGTCATGCAGGCTGTCTTGAACTTAATGGGTGCTTGAATCAGTTGCCAGTACATCTCCTTGAGTACCGTGGTGATGTGGTTGAATTGTCTTAGTCCCGTGGTGAGGCATGCTGCAGTGTGCTCACGGCTTTCAGAGGGGGAAAGTGGTATCTGGGACTTGTTCAAGAAGGGCATTGCCAGCAGCTAGGTGGGAGATGACCAAGGCTTGGATGAAAGGCTTGACTTTGCAGAGGAGTGAAAGCAGGTAGCGTGCTGTTTGGGTTTTACGGTAATGTGTGTTTGGAATAAAAGGTCATAGTCAATGGTAAGGTTGAGAGATTGTTCACTAGGTGAGAGAGTAAGGTGTGAATCAGTCACGATTCATGTCAGTCTGTCCGTGCTGATACAAAAAAAGGGTTGTTCCCATTGGAGAAACTACAGAATTCGTAAATTGGTCAAAAAAGCTATTAATGATAAAGGTTTATGACAGGACAACATAGGGTTTAGCAAGGGACATGTATTTGCTAATATCTAGTGAGTTAGTTTCAGAAAGGTGTCTGTGTGTCTCATTATAGAATACAAAAACACTTATTTATTGGGATCAAGTTAAATGATTATTGAATTATTTGTATTATTATTATTATTGTATTTATTGAGCATGGACCCAGCTTCGAGAAGCAACAAAGCACTTTACAGAGGTATATAATGATACAGATACATAACGAAGCACTTTACAGAGGTATACAACATTACAGATACATAACGAAGCGCTTTACAGAGGTATACAACAGTACAGATGCATAACAGAGCGCTTTTGAGAAGTAACAACAGAACAGATACACAGCAGGCGGTGTAGGTTACAAAGGGGCACAGATGAGGGGTACATCAGTACTGGGTGACAGGGAGGAGAGGGGTGGGCAGTGTCTAGAGAGCCAGGTGGCGCGAGGGGTGACATGATGGCCTTGGTGTTGAGGAGGAGAGATTCCTTGAAGAGGTTGATCGTTACTTCTTTTCTAAATTATAGGAGTGTGGGGCGAGTCTGAGGCTGATTGGGAGGGGGTTCCATAGTCTTGGGGCAAAGGCATAGAGGCTTGTTTTCTGGTCCTTTCCTTTTTGCAGTGGCATATTTCAGGTATGCACATGTCCTGGCTTCTGGTGGTGCAGTGTCCGCAGAGATGCTAAGTTTCTCTGCAAGGTAGCTGGGTGACTTAAGGGCAACTGCCTTATAGATGCATGCAGTGGGAGCCAGGGGAGGTCGATGAGGGCCAGGGTGATGTGGTCGTATTCGCGTAAACCCTTGATGAGGCATGCAGCCGCGCATGTAGGACACTTCTTGGGCACATAGGGAGGCCTTCGAGGAGTGCATTGCCCCCATCCAGGGGCGATAGGACCAGTGCTTGAACGGTGCATCTGAAGCTGTCCAGATGGAGGAAGGGCTTGACTTACCACATGAGGAGTGCGGATACCAAGCTGTTTGAGTTTTTTTACCTATGTTCGTCTTGAAGGAGGGGCGTTTGTCGATGTCGAACCCAAGGAGCTTGGTGCAGGAGGTGAGCTTGGGTGTGAAGCCCTCAGAGTACATAGTTGATAGCCAGGTCTGTATGCCTGGGTGTTCAGTGTTGTTGATGAGGAGTAGGAATTCGGTCTTGGAGAGCTTGAGCTTCAAGTATGAACTTGACATCCAAGACTGGATCAGCGAGAGGCATGTTTTAAGCCTACAGATGTCCTTAATGGAGTTGATCTTGAGGTATAGCTGTGTGATATTGGCGTATTGGTGGATGTGGATGTTGTAGCAACTCCATGTGTAGATTGAAGATCACTGGTGAGAGGATGGAACCCTGCGGGACGCCACAGGTGACAGGTTGCATTGGCAATCTAGAGGAGTCCATTTGAACCAAATGCTGGCGGCTGGCTAGGTAAGACTTGAACCAGCACAGGACAATGTTGCTGATCCCCAGACAGCGATGTAGGGTGTCCAAAAGAGCCTGGTGGTCTATTGTGTCGAAAGTAGCCGAGAGGTTGAGTAGAACAAGGAGGCAGGGGTGGCTATCATGAAGGATGTTGTGGGCACCAGGGTTTCTCTTGTTTACGGATGATTCTTTTGCTGAGGAATACATAAAACATAACCTTAAACATTTTTATGAATGCTACAAACAAGCCACAAAATAATGCTTTAAAAAACATGTGTGAATACTGCATACCAAAATGAGATATAGAAAAGAAATATTTAAAGAAAAAGAAATCTAAATAAAATATTTTTACACAGTTCTGGATATAATTCATTGAAATAGAAAGTCAGAGAAAAAGAAGCAGAATAATTCATTAAAAATTACAATATACAACAGCAATTCAAAAGATAGATCATTTCATTTTAGAAACTCCTGTCATACTAATACGCACATTAATGATGCAAAAATGAAATAACATTATCCTTTACTCTAATCATCCTATGGTCGGTGCTTTCTCATGCCTGGTGTGGTTTCATGGGAGAATTAAGTTGCTCTTTGTTGGGTTAAGCATCAAGTAGGCACTTGACATCCAGGCTTGGATGAGCTACGAACAGTGCTTGAGTCGATGGATGCACTCAATACATTGTATCTTTAGGTAAAGAGGTGTGTTCTATGCATATTGGTGTATCTTGATATCGCTGTTGGCGAGGAGCTCACCGAAAGGTTTCCCCTTTATTGATGTCATAAGTTGTTCAGCATTTCTCCGGTCAGACTGCACAGCGAGGTAAGCGCTCGGCCCCGATGTGAGAGCACAGCCTTCTGTGGCAGGTTCGAATCCCAACAGGGTCAACTCAGTCTTTCATCCTTCCGAGGTCGATAAATTGAGTACCACTGTGTGGGATAATAATGTCTTCTGTTATTTCAGCGCTCTGAGGCCTATGGGTGTGTAGTACTATATAGTAAATACATTATTATTGTTATTATTATTATTATTATTATTAACAAACTCCACAGGATACAGATGCTGTTTGGGCTGCCTTTGCATAAAATGATTCACCTTACATACAGCACACCCATGCAACCCAAACAAAGTTGTCCCTTCCAGTGATCCTTTACTCGCAATCCCAAGCAACTCACCTGTAAATCCTTTCCTGTCTTTGGTCATTCTTGCTCCACTGACCTCATTTTACATAACAAATCTCTTCCTAACAAATTTACAGTGGACGTGGGACTTAGAAGAAAGGCATGCTGTCCGTAATGTGTCCCAGCGTAACGGCAAAGGGTTCAGTCACCGGATAGACAATAGAAGTGTTCGATATGCCTACATGGCTGACTATCTGCCTGGATATAGGAATATGTGGGAAAGTATTAATTTGTAAAGCATATCGATTTGCCCCGGTATCCATTAAGCAAGACAGGATTCCCTTATTCCCTTACACCTGACATTAAGCATACAGACTTTTCTGATCCACTGGTATCATGAGAGCCTCCAGAATCCCTTCCCCCTGTGGTTGTCGGAACCGGTTTGGATATCCCCTCGGCTCACTTTAGCCCCCAGGGATGAAAGGGTTAGCATTTGAGTTTGGAAATGAGAGCATAACCCCTGGAGGGGCAGCTTGCATCTGAACCTGTCCCCCTTGTTGTGGAATCTGGGCATTATTGGGAACCAAATTGCCTGGCGGATAGTGCCTTTATGATATAAATGGACACTCGTTCTTCTAATGACCCTCCTGTTTACAAAAAGTGCAGGTTATGGGATTCGGTGCCATGGCTCTAGGAGCCTGCCGGTTTGGCCACCCTTCCTGTCCCTGTTGACTTTGGGCGCTGCACGCCCTCTGCAGGTTGAAGTGTGCTGATGGTCGTTGTTGCTGTGCCACAGACCATCCTTGTTGATTTTGCTGTACGTGTTGGCCCATCTGGCCCCCACTCCTGCCCTTTTGCCAGCCCCTCATTTGAGCCTGGTCCGCAGGGTTGTGTGCCATTCCTTGAAGCTGTCCCTGAAGGCTCTGCATGTGTAGTGGTGTAAGTTTGTTCTCAAACGTTTCCTTATTTTGATCCTGGCAGCCGATGTAATAATTCACAACCATCTACGATAATGGCTTTGTCTGCCAGGCTTAACACACGTTTTTAAGTTGTACCTTAACCTTACCTGAGAGGCCAGAAACAAACGAGTTTGCTGTTGCCTTCTGAGCAGGGTCCTCTGGTTTTGTGATACCAGAGTGCTGAGTGAATACCAACGTCACCCTTTCTAGATAGTCGGCAGGAGATTCACCCTAATTCTGCATATAATTTGATATTTTTGCCAAATCCGTCTGTCTAGGGCAAACCTCTGCAACCGTTGTCACTCTCCTCTCTCTTGCCGGCGCTGGGCGTCTGCTGTACCGGGATCTGCGACTTGCCAAGTTGCTCATTCTACTAATCACGGTTTCACCTCCGGTGGCATCACAATTCCACTAAGCTGAGTCATATCAACCCACAATGGGTTGTAACACTGCATGACTGTCTGCAGTTACTCCACACATCGTTGGGGCTCCTTACTGGTATTGTGGAATTCCTTCACCAATTTCATGGCATCCCCAAGTGTCCAGGAGACATGGACTGTGACAAGGTTCGGCCATTGTTCTCATGACCAGATGGCCCCTGCCTGAAGGGAGCCTGGGGATATTGTGAGTCTCTACTGTAGACTGCACCTCCCCTCATCATAGAGGGGGCATATGAGGGAGGCGGCCCCATAGGCACATGGCCCATTGTGGGCACCTGTCCATTTGGTCTTGGCGTCCTAGGGACGGAGGGATCAGGGGCGACATATCTACCAGAGGTGCTTCTCTGTGCTCGCCTTCCAGTCTCCCTCCCGTAAGTGCTCTTATACTAGTGAAACATTCAAATATATCTTCTGGTCTTTCACTATTTTGATCTTCCTGTTCTTCCTCCTTTTCTTTGTCCGCCGTCCCTTTAAGAGTTTTCTGGGGGCACAAGCGAACCCCATCCTTCCATCTCCTGTTTCTTAGAAATTGTATCTGTCCCCTCAGTTGGTTGTTAACCTCGCACAGTCCTCTAATTTTCCTGTCAATCCTCCTTCCTGTTGCTTCTTCCAAACATGTGGCACACGCTCCCTAATGATATCTTGGTGCCCCCCTTCCTCCAGAGCCCTCCTAAGGGCTTCCAATTTGTTCAAATTAAAAGTCCCTTCAATGAGGAATTGAGTGTATCTATTGATATGATATGATAGGTTATTTATAACGCGCTTAAACCCAGAGGATTCTAAGCGCGGATCTGGGGATCGAACCTGTTTTGCTCCATGTCGTCTTGCTTCTAAGGTGAGCATGTTGCCCCTGAGCTATCCTCCCGAGACAAGACTGTTACATCTAGTCAGAGAATGCCAAGAATCCAGAAAATCATACGCAATACTGCTGAATTTGCATAAACATAAAATGTGCAGGCAACCCCCTTGGGGGTTCCCGCACCTTTTTAGATTGCGGTTTGCTCATTTTCCTCGCCCTATTTAATTTAACACTTACTCGTCATTTGCTCTGTTACTCAGGTGACCCTGCTACAACCGTTCATTGACTCCAATCCAAGATGGGCCTGAAAGGGGACTGCTACACTTTTCTTTTAACAATCAGAGAAACAGCAGAGTGGTCCTGACAGGGATCTATCTATCTGTCTATCTATCTATCTATCTATCTATCTATCTATCTATCTATCTATCTATCTATCTATCTATCTATCGATCTATCCATATTCTTGTATTGCGCCACTAACCCATAGGCCTCAGGGCGCACACAGAAGGAGGAAAGAGACAGAACAACAAAAAACAGTGTCAGACAAGGAAAAAGAGGAGACATGGAGACTTGGTGAACCCAAACCTCACAAAGACCAGCAAAATGAGGAAAAGATAGCGGAAGACTGATTTCATTACCGAGAGGGCTATGCTAAAAAGACAGAAGAGACCTATCCTTTGTCAAACAGGAAGGTTTTCAATTGCTTTTTGAAGATAGGCAGAGACTCACTATTAGAAAGGTATTTAGGGAGAGCATTCCAGAGAGCCGGGGCCCAAGAGTCAAAGCTAATACCCCCAAATCTTTTCAGGATAGATGGGGGCTGAACCAAGACGGTGTTGCTACTTGAGCGCACGGAACGGGTGACAGGTTTCTTTTTGATCCTAGTAGCGAGGTAGGATGGAGCTTGGCCATGAAGGCATTTAAACACAGTAGTAAGGCCTTTGTGGTGTAAGCGCTGTTTCACAGGGAGCCAATGAAGGCTGCGCCTGGCGTCAGAGACGTGCATGTTGCGCTTAAGGCCCATTACAGCGCGTGCTGCATTATTTTGTATAATCTGCAAAGTTTTAATGTTGGCCTGGGAGGTACCGATCATTAGACTGTTACAATAATCCAGCTTGCAGTTTACAATGGCGGCTGCAATCACAGCCAGGTTCTCTTTAGACAGATAAGGACGAATCTGCCATAGAAGCTGAATATAATAATGACACGAGGATTTAAGGTAATTAGCCTGACGGGTGAAGGATAACTGCGGGTCAAAGTAAACTCCCAAGGTCTTTACGGACTTAGATACAGGAATTATATGTTGGCCAATCAGAAAGTTGTCATATTTTGTGTCAAGTTTCTTCAGTTTTTTCTGGGTACCTAAAATCAACAGCTCTGTTTTTGCATTGTTGAGGGCCAGTGAGTTTAATGCCATCCACTTCTGGATTTCAGTGAAGATGGAGTTGATATGCTCAACATCTTTTAGATACTCACCAGTGAGTTTAATAACAACCTGCGTGTCGTCAGCGTAATTGGCAAAATAAATGCCTAGGGCTGACAGAGGAGCGCAGAGAAGACGAGAGTAGATATTAAAGAGAAGAGGTGAAAGACATGAGCCCTGTGGAACACCACATAATAGTAAGGAAGCCATGGAGTGAACATTATCCTTAGTAACTCTCATGTTCCGTGGACCCAAAAATGATTTGAACCAGGCAGAGGCTTCAGGGGAACATTAGCCGATTGTGATTAGTCTATCCGCCAGTAGTTGATGATCGACTAAATCGAACGCAGCGGATAAGTCTAATAATAGTAACAGGGCAGTATGCCCTTTGTCAACAAGGACAGCAATGTAAGATTTTAAATCTAACAGTGCGGTCTCAGTCCCATGATCGGGGCGAAATCCAGATTGTTGTGAGGCTAGAATATCATGTTCCTCGACAAAAGTTTGGTATTGACAGTAGGCAATCTTGTCTATGATTTTCAGCATAAAGGGAACATTAGTGATTGGGCGATAATTTGCTGCCTCTGCAGGATCCAGATTTTCCTTCTTAAGCAGAGGATTGACCCATGCTTCCTTTGTTTTCGGGGACATATGATTCACTGAAGGATCTGTTAACAAAGGTAGTGACCCATGGGGCAAGGGTATGGATATGATCTTTGAATAAGGAGGCTGGAAAGACATCTCCCCTATAGGAAGTGGGTTTGAGTTTTGAGACGGTGTCAATGACTTCTGCTGTTCAAACAGGTTTAACGGTAAAGGCATGAGAATCATTGGGCGAATCCATGTTATCTATAATGGATGCGGTATTAGTCAATAATTTGACCTGAGAATTAATATTGTTTTGATGGGTTAGAGTTTTATTGGTGAAGCTGTTGTGGATGTTTTGACACCAAGTACTGTCTGCCGGGGGCAATGAAGTGGTAGTACAACCTTTAAGCTCCTGGAGAATAACAAAAAGCTCTTTGGAGCTAGATTTGGCTTTAGAAATCCTGGAATTAAGATGCAATTATTTCGTTGAACGAATAAGAGATTTATAATGTTGAAGAGCTTGCTTATAGGCGTTCAGACTAGACTCAGATGGTTGTTTGTGCCATTGTCGTTCCATTTGGCGTTTTTTAGAACGGGCCTCAGTAATTTCAACTGAGAATGGAGTATAGGGAGCATTTTTTTCATTTTTTTTGTTGGAAGGTTTCAGTGGGGCTAGTATTTCCAGTGTGGTATCAAGTGCGGATCTTATGTTAGCTACAAAGTCTCCAAATGGCACGGTCATCTCTAAGGAGGGTAATAGAGGAATGACCGTAGTACGAAAGGCCTCTTGGGTGACTTTGCGTAAGTTCCTTGACATAACAGGTAAAATAGGCTGATTATCTTTTCTCAAAATATAATTGTGGTTGGTCTGAAAGATTATGGAAAAATGATCTGACCAGATACATGGATTAACATCAATGTTAATAATAGGGACATTTTTAGCTATTACCCAGTCCAGTATGTTGCCACCAGTATGAGTGGGGGCTTTAACGTGCTGAGTAAAGGATAAAGAGAACAGGGAATCTGCTAGGGAAGTGGACAAGGCATCCAAGGGATTGTCAGCCCAGAAGTTGATATCACCCAGTATAATAGTAGGTGAATGTGGTTTACAGAAGTTGCCAATAAAAGCCAGCAGTTGTTCTTCGAAAGAAGGAGTATAGGCACTCTCACCACACAATCACTCGTCCTTTCCCTATTGATTTCCGAGCTTCAACCGTAGTCCCAATTTTGTTACTCTAATCAGTTCCACGTCATATGCCTTCTCAGGTTCCATACTCCATGGGGTTTTCTACCCACCAGGCTCAGTACCTACCCGTGATATTTCTGGGTAAAGGAGAGACAAAACTAAAAGAATCATAGTTATGAAGCAGGCAAATGCTATAACCAGTGCTAAACACCGAGCCCAAAACCTGCATCCCATTTCGGCGTACCCCCGAAAAACAGCCCACCTCAAGAAGTCCATTTTCTTGATCCAAACAAGACAGCTGCCCGCATACTCGCTCACCAACGCTGGCATGCTCCTCCAGAACCCCTATTGGAGATTTTGGAATGTAGGTCTCCTACCTTTTTATCTTGAGCGCTCGTGGGGGTGCCCTGGAAGAGGCCCTCAGAATTCAGCAGCTTGCAGCATTGTGCGACAGTCCGAGCCACAGTCATCATCTATCGAAGTTAGGAAAAACAAGACTGAGGCCAGTTACAGAATAGACAGATCGGGTTGTATTGGTATCTGTTTTTTTCATCGAGTGCAAATCCATCAAAGTCAGTTCCATCAAATTTTATTCAACGAAAATCATTTCCATCCAAATGCCTTTTCTTTGAATAAAATTCAATGGATATCGATGGATTTTAGGGTCAGGGCAAGGGTTAGATTTAGGGTTAGGGCAAGGGTTAGAATTAGGGTTGGGGTTAGGGCAAGGGTTAGAATTAGGGTTGGAGATAGGGCAAGGGTTAGAATTAGGGGTAGGGTCAGGGCAAGGGTTAGAATTAGAGTTGGGGTTAGGGCAAGGGTTAGAATTAGGGTTAGGTCAAGGGTTAGGGTTGGGTTAGTGCTAGGGTTAAGGGGGGGTAGGTGTGGGGGTTGGACAGTTGGGGGGAACCCCCCAATATACAAAAAAATGTTAAAACGTTACAAGGATCTGGCCAGTGCCAAAATTTCAGCACTGGATAGCTCCATGTAACGTTTTAATGTAGAAAATGAAAGCATCGAAATGCTGCCATTTAAAAGTACATATCCATTAGATGGAAAAGTTTCGATGGGTATGTTCTTTTAATGTTAAACATAGAATTTCGATGCATTTATTTTCGATGCATATTTTTCGATGCATTGTCTTTTTCGATGCATCTTTTTCGATGGATTGACCATAAACCAGTTGTATTAATTCAGACTTGCAAGTCCAGAAACGAACAGCATCACACCAAGCCCAACCACCAGACCAACATAACCAGCCTCCAACTCACCTGGCCTTATATCACCCTCACGGTCGGACCCCCCTCCAGCCCACTTCACTTACATTTGACTTACCCCGCCCTGTATAACAGCAATAGACACCTTTGTACCTCACTTAACTCTGTTTTCCATCTCTAGTATATTACAAAGAGCCACATGTTCTTCATCAATGGCCTTGATCTGACGATATACGATGACCTCCTCCTCTTGCGAGGGGCTTCTAGCCAACCGCCTAATTATGTACTTCCTCTAGGGAATAAGGATCAATTGCCTTCACTGATACGGACGGGCTAAATCCAAACTTGGCAGCTGGGTGTCCTTCACCCAGTGTATCCGAGAGCTTCCTGAAGCGCTGCCTCAGCATTCCTTCTGCACATGCCCCGGAGAGACCTTGACTGCAAGCATTGTCAAAAGTCCTTAGGTGGGGATTACTCTATCAATGTCCGCTGTAATAAAAAGAAAAATAATAAATGCTCTGGGTTATATAATGCGTACAGATAATTCAGGTATCCGTTATTTTATGCAATAGTCCATAAATGAACAAGACTTTCTATCACAACATTGTCATTTACCTACACAAAACTGCACATTATATGGTGCTTTTAAGGCACTGCCTCATCACTGATCTTCCCCTCCCCCTCCCTTGAAGGTTTCAGACGTTAGTTAACAATGGCAATCCTTGACAAAGTACATGTGACCGGGCAGCTAATGGCAATCCGTGGCAGTGACGCAGATAGCTGGGAAATTGTTGACATTGTTCTCAACTTGGAAGTGCTTGGCAATCAGGCGGGAACCTGGACACTTCATGGCAATCCTTGGCAATGTTGCACAGAACCTGCATTTGCTTGTTACTGTGGCAAGAATCTGTGCCATTGGTGGAAAGCCTTGATGAAGGGGCAAGTATTTCTGCACTTCATGGCAATGGTTGGCTATGGTGTATGTATCTTGGCAGTTGATGGCAATACTAGGAAATGGGTCACGTGCAGAGGATTTTTTACCAAACTTTGGCAACGGTGCAAGTGCCCGGTATGTTGATGTCGGGCGTTTTCGTTTGACCATATTAGCCACCATGCCATTTCTGTTCCCAGGACCAGAAAGGTGCTATACACAGCAGGGGGAGGTGGCTATACACAGCCTGGTCTGTGTATAGCCTCCTTCTCTGGATCCATTATGGACCTGAGCAGGACCTGATCCCGGCAAGGGCCGGTCTCGCTCTTCTTACCAGGTGGGTGTTGGTGATGCTGCTTATAATGCGGTCAACCAGAATAACTTATCCTTGTGGCGAGACAAAAAATGACTGCCTGAGAATTGTTTTCCTTTGCACATTGAACGGTCCTCTGTGTTTTTAACACCATTGCCATAAGGTTCACGTAGAACAAATGCACTGATGAGATTGGGTGAAAATAAAGGCTCTTCTTTGGCTGCGGTCCCTGATCGAATTCCCTCGGCAGGTTTCTTTCTGTGACTGACGTCTCTGGGCCATTCTGTGGGACCTGGGCTGGAGCAGTTTATGCTCTTTTGGCCTTGTAGTGGCCTGCATGCTCGGGCTATGATGTGACATGATATAAGTCATTTATAAGTGTTTACAAAAACAGGAGAATACACAACGATCTTAACTAGGACTTGTGTCATTCAAATCACGCAGGTGCAGGGAAGAGGGGAAGGGAGAAGTGAAAAGGTGGGTTTGGGGGGGTGAGGAGAAGTGCAGGTGACTCAATAAGTGCTGCGTAAGGGTGGCTCTTGAGTGCAAAGAGAAGGGGCTGTAGGGTTACAGACACAGACCCTTCAGTGCTAAGGGTGCCCGGAGGTAGTGCGAGGGCAACTGGACCCGGGCCTGGTTCCGAGTTCAGGGGTGGCCAGGTGACCAGTGTGCGGAGCTGTCAGGGACATTAGCAGGGGAGAGGAAGAGAGGTTAAGGCCTCTACATGAAGAGAACGAGCAGGCACTGGGACTGGGCCAAGAGATGCCACCAGAATATGAGAGGGCTAGCCTTTTCACCTAATACAGCCCAGTACTATGATGTGAGATAAGATGTTTGGCACAGGATCACAGTACTGTCCGTGGCCTTAGCACTTTGCTCCCAAAGTCTCTAATGTGGCTGTCTAATCACCTGTTCTAATTCTTCATGCTCCTTATTGATGCTGGCTGCCCTGTTTTTTCAACATGGGTTTGAAGGGGCCGAGCTCTGGTTCCATATTGAGGCTATGGGCCTGCCGGTGCTACCGGTGGGTTGCTGCCGGACCCGTAATATGTTATTGATGCCTGACTTCCCGGTGCCAAGTCCGGCGGCCTGGGAAGTCAGGTGCCGGTACAATGTAAGTCCCCAAGGGCTCTATAGGAGTGGGGACTCGGAAGCGCTGGCACTGTTGCTAGAGGTTTGGAAGCACACCTCCCATGCTCCCTCCCTATTGACTGTGCAGTATAGGGCCGATGGCAATTTATAGTCCAAAACATCTGGAGAGCCCAAGATTGCAGAAACCTTCACTATGGGGTTATTGCGCATGATCAACATATTCCCCAAAGAAAGGTGCACATACTACATGAGTTGCACTGTGGCGAAGGCTCAAACTTCATGACCAAGGATGAATTGATTAGATCAGACCGTACTTGCAAGGTCAGAACTAGGCAACCAGTTCAGAACCTCAGAAGCACGTGAGACGATATCACGGCAGGCATTGTTCATGCTTTGAAAACAAATATGCACTGACTTTTATCAGGTAGACAGGTGGGGTCTCTCCCACTTGGGGGCCAGGGCACATGCTCCCTTTTGCCCTCCTATAAAGAGGTCTTTGGCCATTGTCCTTCCAAGGTTGACATACTGAGTACCGTTAAATTGGGGGATCATACCCAGTATCACAGCGCTTAGAAGTGACTGTTGGTTGAAACACTACTATATCATTTGAAACGTTTCCCTGTTGCACTATTTTCTTGCCGCTGTTTACCTCCTTATACATATCATTTCAATCACAAACAGAGCTTACATAACATAACGCTGCTTCCAGCAAGCTCTGCAGAGAGGTCTTCGACTCTATGGCCCACGGACGAAGCCAGCATAGGATGCAAACAGGGTCAGACTGGGACAAGAAATAGGCCCAATCACCCAAAAAAAAGTGGCTAACCCCCTCTCCTCAAAAAAGTGGCCCGCCCCTCGCCTCATGACCCTTGACCTCTGAAGACATCACCAGAAGTGATTTCATTTGACCCCACCCCAAAGTGACATCCAAGGAAGCAATGAAACACAACCTTTCGCCCTTTGACAAAACAGGAAGTGGTATCAAATAGCATTGTTCCTAAGTACACTACAAAAAATATGGTTATGATTTCGCTAATGTGATATACATTTCATACAAGAATAGATCACCATATGTATCATTAATATCTGTGTGTATAGATCCATATTGTCAAATTACTGTGAATACAAGCAGACTTCCAAGGCCAAATTATAATATGTTATTGTATAGCACTTACGCTTAAGCTCTTTTATATAGAACAAATATGCATGCAATATCACCCAACCCTTGTTGTTACTCATTTATCGACCTAAGAAGGATGAAAGGCTGAGATGGCCTTGCTGGGATTCGAACCTACAGATCAAACACACATCGCAGCAGCGAGTGCTCAACCCACTGAGCAATTATATCGCCTATAGTAAAATGAGCAATACCATTAAACTGGTAACTGAGATTTAACAAAGTTAATCTGGAGGTCTGGTGCAAAGTTGGCCGCATGTCATGCCTGCATGCATCTACTTTCACGCTTCAAAGGTTGGCATAATAGGGAAAGCAGCGCACTCACAGGACATCCCACGCTCTGAGCTCTCATTACCTCATACATGCAAACAAACATCCTGAACAGCATGCCAGAGAGATGGGAAAGATAGACACTTTACAAGAAAGCATTAATTGTGGCACACTGAAGTCAATGACCACTTGATGTGCTATGGTCAAATATTTCTACACTGTACAGAAGCTTTTAGGCACAAGGATTTTGTCAAGTGACCGAGGACACCGAGATGGAATGTCTTGTGATGATCGTTACAGAGACATTTATCACCAATATCACTAATACATATTTTTCACTAATACAACAGCACTGCCACTCCAGTGGGCACCGTGCCCCCTGGAGTGGCAGCACAGTGACAGCTGCTGGCCTGGCCGTGGCCCCGGTCTCTCAACTTTGCATGCTACAGCAGCATGTGAATGATGCATGCATCATAATTTATGATGCACACATCATGCATGCAAATCAATCATCAAAGCAAGGTAACGTGTTACCTTGCTTTGATGAATTATGCCTTTGCAGGTGGTTTGAAAAAATATCTATTTATTTATTTATTTTCTTTTCCAAACTGGCCCAGGTGTGGCCAGAAACTGGCCCCTATTCCCCAGGGACGATTTCAACCTGGGGCCGAAAGGCCAATCCGACCCTGGATGCAAACACAGCCTGAGTTCCCTGAAGAGCTCCCTGGACTCTCATAAGCAGACTGTAAAGAGCAGTGAGAGAGGAGAGCTCTGGGAGGGCCGTAGTCAGATAGCATGCGCTCTGACAGGCCGCCTCTCTATGCCCCCTGCGCCCTGCTCTTATCCGATGAGGATGCTGTGAGCAGACCACTTTAGTATCATTGCAGACACTCTGATGGTGATACTTGGGTGGCAGAATGCAGAGCACAGGGTCGAAGGCCACAGACTAGTTTAACAAAATGTCAGGGATGGTGTCAAGTTCTTTCAACCTTTTCAGTTAAAAGGGGTCTCGAGCCTCAGGGGTAGACCCCAGCAACTACCCCCATGTTGGCCTTCAGCAGTCTTATAACCCGTCCCATCGTTCTGGTGCTTTAAATGTGTGTCTTCGAGCTCTCAATTTACAAGCTGCGTTTGCTGAAGCCCATTCTGTCCGTCACTTCCCTAGGGGAATACAGAATTGTTATCACCTTGTTGCCTTTTACCACCAGTTCCTCCACCTCAGCCACTTGCTGACAAAGAATGATTTATAGCTTTTCAGTGTGCATTTAGTGGTTCAGATAATCGGCAGTATATTACCCCCCCCCCCTCCCCTGTTGTATTTCTTTGTCTCCATTATAATGTATGTGCCCCGTGGGTGCCTCCTGAATGTTTTTGGCTCTAAGCAAGCCCCTCTTCCCCCCAATGCCCCAACCATCATGTTGAAATGTGCCCCGACACATCTTCAGCCGGGCCTTTAAAATGTGCACAGAGGGCGAGCAAGCCTTACTCGGTCAGGCTAGTATTTCACATCACAACGTCACGACCAGGGTACAAGCCTGTGCTGAGTGGCATCAATACAGGGGAGATCTGGTTTCTGGGGCAGAAGTGCTGCACTGGAGAGTAGCCAGTGCTGGAAATGGATATTATTAATTGTGGGATCCCACCAGCAATGCCAAAGGGGGGTGAGAGGTCTGATCTAGGAGATTTTTTCTCAGCCCCCCCCCCACCCTAATAAATCAACATTTCCATTCCAGGACATCAGTGAATTAAATTATTATCAACTTGAAACTAACCCAAGAAAGGAGGCACGTATCCTAAAATGTTGCAAATTATAAAAGGTGCACATCTTTTAAATGTACAAAACTTTACCAAACTTTACCTAAATATTTTCTGCTGAGTACAGTCTTAGCTTGTATATTCAGAAGGGTTACACCAGACATTCTAGTGGGTAAGTCTCTCTGCTTTGCTCCTGACAACCTGAGCTCGAGTCCCAGTTTCGGCATCAAAAGTAGATCATTTTCATGAAAGGGCGCAGATAGATCTCACGAGATCGGGTGAGACATTGTTTGCCGGATCGCGGCTTTAATGATAATAATAATTTAGCATTTATATAGCGCTACGAAACCTCGGGCATCTGAGCGCTGCTTATTATTACCCACGGTGCCTGCATCGGGTGTATAAGCGAGCGCTCTACTCGCTGTGCTATCTGACCGGCTGAGCTGTCAAGCCCCAGCGGGTTCTGTAGCAGAGCAATGGTTACACAAAAGGGCTAGTTCGGAGACAGCTTCCCTGGTACAAGGAAATGGACGGAATCAACGACCCCCGATAACAGCAAACCTATTGTCATGTACTACAGTTGAAAAAGTCTTTTTTTTCGTGCACTTTTGGTCGAACTCGACCAGTTGTGTGTGTAGAAGAGTAGGGTGCGAGCTGAGGGGGAAGGATGTGGTATGGGGGGGCATTTAAAACAAATACAACTCGTTGAATGCGTAACGACCTAAAGCGCACGGGTGAAATGCAGACTTTCAAATTGCAGTCTCTGAAAACACGTGTAAGACAGAACGCAATATCTTTACCACGTGGGCAGCGATAGACACTCAAGGCCCCTTTGACGGAAGGGGAGTAGAGAGAAGAAAACCTGAGTCGGTTAACCCCTTTGGTGCCAGTAACGTGGCCGTTCACCTCCTGTGCTTGCCTCGTGGTCTGCAAAGGACAAGGAGGTGTATATGAGTCCAACTAGGGTTCTGAGAGTTTTTGGTAAATAAAACAAGTTGTTAGTGAGAAGTCTTAGTGTGTTTCGATTGAAACAGAATACTCGGTTTTAAAAAGATTACTTGTGAAGTACGTAAATCATAATGAAACAATTCCCCAACTATATAAACCCTTATAAAATACGTTAAGCAAAGAGTATTATTGAAGCTTTCTTTCCTTCCCAATCTTGAATTTCCTCTCTGAATGTATATGGCAGTGAGGGACATGGTGCAAGTCAGCAGTCACACAGCGCAGCGTATACTGCACTTGAATAATACACGTGACAGCACGTTCAAGAGCAGGGGTTCGAATCCCGTAAGCGCACCCAAGACTGCCCCCTCCCTCCCCTCACAACAGCTCACAGCTTCATAGCTGAAATCCTTGAGCCCCCCCCCCCCCCACCCCCCCCCGCCCCGCCCCCCCCGCCTCTCTGGAGACCTGGAGAAAAGCTAGAAAACCCACGTCTTTGGGGGCGAAGGAAAAGTAGGGGAGGAAGGAAGGTGCGAGCTGAAAGGAGAACAAAAAACGTATCTCCTCCTTGATTTCTCAGGAAGTGCTGCCGCTATCTGTCTGGATTGGCATTGTATCCGCGTGGGCCTGCTGGAGGCAGAACTGCCTGCTGCTGACCCGGAAGGACCAGCAGTAGCAGCTTCCGGTCGCTAAGCCCTCCCATCTAGGCCTAACCACAATAGGGGCCTTGTGTGGAGGGGTAGGTGACACTCTCAGAGTGCTACAAACCAGCGGAGGGAGACAGTATGGAGCTCCAACCAAAGGGCCCTCCATACTGCCTCTTCTCTCCAGCCCAGAGGACCCACATACTCGGCGACCCCCTGCTACCAACAGTGAGAGCGAATGAGGAGTGCATGCTGGGACTTGAAAACCCAGAGATAAGGAGAGGAATACTGAAAGACTTCAGAAGTGGCACAAGCCAAGTCTTAGTGGTCTTAGTGAGGGGGAGTGGAAACCAGATGAATGCTAGGACATGTAGTCCAAGAGTGAAAGTTTGTTGATAAAGGAACACAACAAATGCATGCTGGGTAACTAAGCCTTATCCAAGACCCAGTCACTAAATCATTATTGTTGAAAACATGTCTTATCAAATACCAAGATTCAAATGTGATGATAGTTATGATGATATTTATGTGTACTGGAAAAAAGTCTTATTCAAAACCAAAATCTTCGTTTTTAACCAAATCTTACAAAAATGCCGAGCGAGAGGGATACTGTAAAGAAAGCCTGTGAGGCATGTTGGGAAGCAGGCCCAGCAGCTATTCGGAACCATTGGCTAAAGAGCCAGAATTCAGAAAGATATCAAAAGGCGCGCGCGCCTGTCACACAGTGACGTTTTACCCAAAGCTGATGGGCAAGAGTGGTGGAAGCAAACCTGATTACAGAGGAGAGGAAATCTAACCAACGACAGAGAACCTTTGCACGAATGTAATCTATTCTAATCTAATACATGCTGGGAGGGAGCAGACGCCTTGAGAAGGAATCGAGAATCAATGCAGGAAACATTGCAATAAAGTCGTCTGCTATTCATTTTGGGATAGCAGCCTGTCAAAGCACAGGGATACATATGTCAAGGAAGAAACCCTGGGAACTCTGAGAAGGCCAAGAGAGAATCCAGCACAGCACGAGACTAAGCCCAGAGATAATGACATGAAGCACATGAATGCATGGCGAATGTGCAGTGTGCATGCAGGGGCAATGAAAGAGACCCAAGGGAGCTCTTGCACCCCACGAGAACCATGAAAGATAAGACAGTCCATGTTGCAGTCATGAATCCAATGAATTTCATGCTTGCATACTTACTTTGTGTTTACTGTCAAGGAAATTGTCCCAAACCATATATACTTATCATCACTGCAACTCCCATAATGCACTCTGCTGATCTGATGGACGATTCGGAACAGGAATATGCACGTTTCCTCACTAAATTCACCACAATGTACAGTGCTGCACTACTGAAAGCCTTGGAACAAGAATATGCACTTTTTAACTCTTTTGCGAGACAGTGATGTTGGGCATCAGGTAGAGGAAAACAACATTTACCATAATTCATTGTGCGGGTCCACTGGAAGACCTGGAACCGGAGTGGCAACTTGTCAGCCTCATTGAGAGGGAATATTCTGCGAATATGTAAAATATCTGAGTAAACCTCAGTGAAGTTCTCAGGAAGATATGCTAAGTTATTTATAATGGGCTTAATACCCAGAGGTTTGTAAGCGACGACCCGGAGATCGAACCCGAGGGACTCTGTGTTGTCTTGCTTCCAAGGCGAGCACGTTGCCCCTGAGCTATCCTCCAGAGACAAAAAGAATGAAAGAGATGCAGAACTTGTAATCTTGTGGCCGCTGCACTTGACGGATTGTGGCCTCTGCACTTGACTGATTATGGCCGCTGCACTTCATTGATTGTGGCCGCTGCACTTCATTGATTGTGGCCGCTGCACTTCACTGATTGTGGCTGCTGCACTTCACTTATTGAAGCAGTGTGCATTCTAGCACATGCGCTGCTTTATGCTGGTGTCGTTTCGTCCACTTGCAGCATTTTCACAGATGACCGCACTCAATATCTTAAGGCATTTGCACCCTGTGCAAACACACCTCCTCCTTCTGCTCACACGCGCCCTCCATGCAGCACCCAGAATCCTGCCCGGAGCGATAGGGCTGTGCATGCAAATGCCCTCACACACAGAGCAGGGGTCAAAATTAGGATTTGTTGAAAAGGAGCAAAATGCATCTCCTGGTTATCAGGCATCACCCGTTAGGCAGGAGCTGTGCCGGCGGAGCCAGAAGCCCTAGTACATAGTGCACAGCAAATGTGACTTTTGCGTAAGATGCAAACTTTAACTTTTTGTCCATTTATGTATTATCCAATATGCTTTAAATGTCTCTTAAATGTCTCTTAGGTGTGTCCTTTATCCTATTTTATACACATACCCAAACCTACATATTGAATATGACATAGCTATGTTTGTAGGGTACCACTAGCTTGGGTTGTCAGAAGTGGCTCCTGGTAGCTCTTGGTTCCAAGGTAACCAGGCTCCCCTTGGCTAAATCCAGGAGCTAAATAGCTTCCAGCTCCTGGCAAATTCCAACCGTGCATAGGATTGGCAGGTGGTTTTAAGGGAATATGAGTGCATGTGCGTTTGCACGCAGGCCCACGGACGCACTGTATTTTTCATTTAATTTTGTTATTTCGAATGTACAATCACATTCGTAAAACCAGCAAGTAAAACATAAAAGGACAAAGCAATGGTGCAATGCATTGAAGAAATGAAACACACCGCATTTCATCTTCTTGCGGTTGATGCATTTGAATATCATTTACTGCAGCAAACTGCGGTTGGCATGGCAAAATGTGGTGACATTCGGGGCGTGTCGTGTGCTGTGCGTCTGAAACATGGCAGGTGGGCATTTAGTGGATGTAGAAATGGCCTAATGCCTCATGTTAGGATATCCCTTTGTATAATAAAGTATTTTCGCATCAGTGGTGGTTGGTGGATATTTTAAGTGGAGGGCATAAACCTTTACTATCAATGTACACAAGCAAACTTGCGTAGCCCCAAACAAGTAAGGGAGGCTCGGGGGTGTTCTCCCTAGAGAAATTGTTTAAAATAATGGGTTAAAATGATGCATTTTATAACACACTTTCGGTGGCAAATTCAGTAAAAAGCTGCACCGTTTACATTCGGTTTCATTTGATAACACATGAACAAATCCAATAAATGCTATGTCAGCAACAGTGCACAGGAGCTTTTACCAATTAATTTCTATGATGTCTTTGCCCATAATATATACCAGTAATCTGTCAGTGTGTAACAACTTTTTCATGGTTTCTGTGAACAAGCATGCCCATGATGGTGGCGCCAATATATGACAGTATTCCCACTTAAGAACATATTTGTGTTTGCTTTGCTCATGATGCCAGTGAAAATACTATAAGAAAACATGTAAATGCTGGCCACTCAAATGTAGGCGAGGATACCCATAATGCCAGTAAAAATGTAAAAATACCATGTGACTGTAGGAAAGCATGTCAATGTAGGCGAGTATCCCTAACATAAGAACACTTACCATGTCGGCTTTGCCTACACTGCCTTAAAAAAAAAAAAAAACATGTCACTGTAAGAAAACATCTCCATACTGGCTGCACCAATGTAGGCCTGCATCCGCACACAAACAAACACTCATCATAACACTCATCATGTTTGTCTTGTCAATAATTCTAGTAAAAAGGGTATGATACAGTATGAAAATGTGTTCATATTGGCTCCATCAGTGGCGAGTATAGCCCTGTGCAAGAACACTCATCTCGTTTGCTTTCCCCATAATATCAGTACAAAGTCTATGCAACATTAAGAAAACGTGCATTCTGGCTGCATCAATATAGGCTAGTCCCACATAAGAACACTGATCATGTTTTCTTGCACATAATGCCAGTAAAAATGCCATGCCTGCTGTAAGAATATATGTCCATGTTGGCTGTGGCAGTATTTTGCACCTCACTGCTGACATCACACCAGAACCACTTATCAGGCAAATGCCACCTTCTACATTCGTTCAATTGAACTTTTAGTTACTCAGACATTGACCAGCATTCATTTACATGTGCATTCAGCATTCTCCCCAACCTGTATACACTCACACTGACATACACACTGCAATCTCAAACACATGCACACACACATGCACGTGTACGCATTCACAAGCACACACAGCACCTCACATGCATGTACACTTACATGAAGTTTTGTTATTTATTTCAGATGGGGCGGGCAGAGCAGAAGGCTCTTCACCCCCCTCTTTGCATACATTAAGTATCCAATCTAAAGGAGGCTCCTCCTCCTTTTCGTGTTTATACATTTTCCAAAGTTCTAAGACCAGCTCAGTGTAAACCAGAGAAGTCTCTCGGCTACAGCATGCTGATCAAGCAGTCCTGCTTGGCCAGATGTGCGTGGGCAAACATGGACTACCCCAGCTGCACCTGGGCAAATGCTATTGCACTTGTCACGTGATAGCATATGATTTCAGCACTCGTACATGTGAACCTGACTGTGGGCATAATATTGCCGTATATGGGTATATGGAACTGCAAGTGACACTAAACAAATGAAGACCTATTGATTTTGTTATTGGGTGTTAGTAGATACCCCAAAGAACAGCGCTGTAATAGAGCAGTCTAGTTAATCCAGGACTCTTGGTTAGGCCAGAAGTCTGCTCCATAACCTGAAATTGCCTTTAGATGTCACGTGAGGCGGGGGATCCCAATGACACCATGTGGCAGTGGAAGAGCGGTTTCTGCAGCACTGGTTGTATGGAAGAACGGTCTTACAAAAAACCTTAAAATGGATCCTTGAACTGGCATCTATTCTTCCACATGTAATTTTACCGGGGTACAGGACAAGTCCATTAGCGATGAGCTCATGATTAATACCGCCAGTTAAACATTATGGAGAGGTTATGGATGACCAGGATCACAAAAAAGAGAAGTGAGGATAGAGGCTAGGGGACCAATAAGTAGGAAACGTCAACAAAGAGGGTTCCCAATAAAGGGTTAGCCACTGTGTGAGCTGCCAAACCACCCTGTGTGAAGGAGATGTGGCCTGGAGGGTCACTTTGTATCCATGCGCAGAAGGCACCAGCATGAAAAAGGGGTGCCAGGGCAGTGGCTCATGTAAAACACGAAGCATGCCATGTGTGACGAAATGACAACTGCTCTGCAGGAACACAGGGAAGAGGAGTGACTAAACCACCTACTCAGTCCCACACGACTTAGTCATAAAGGTGAAACGGGCACAGTCCGAAAGGTATACCTCCTTCAACTTATCTACTAGTGCAGGCCAAGGGCAGGCTATAGCTTCAGGAGGCGTGTGAGCCGATGACAGTAGTAACCAAAAAAAGCTAAGTAGAATGGCTTCAAAAAGAAACAATGTCCAATCAAGTTTCTATAAATATATAGTCTTTTAGTCAAACAATAAAATGCAATCAACTAAAAACACTATCAAAAACCCACCCTGGTTAAAAAAAAAGCATAGAAAATGCACACTGTTGTAGAATGGCACTCTAGGGTAGATGGGCAGGGGTGTTCATGCACTTGATTGACACTTGATTGGCACAATGTCTATGTTCAAGATTTTCCCAGAACAAAATGGAAGATAAGGGGAGTTTAAAAGTCACTATGGCCCCCAAAGGCAGACTAGGGGGCCAGGGCCTTTTCACTGTACCTTATTCTTGTCTTTGGGGGCTCGACAGAGTCAACCCAGGCTTATAGGAGATTCCTAAAACAGTGATTTGCCTCCAGATTGGTGAGCTGATCGACTGGGTCCTACATGCTGCGTGGTCCAAGCAGCAATGACACTTGATACACAGAAACTTGGGACAGACAGACAATGCCCAGGTCGGTGTACCTCAAAAGCAGCTCAATTCCAGGATCAGGGCCCAGCGTTGTTCCTTGACCTGTGGATTGCTGGTAGGCCCAATCCAGGGTCTCCCGCGAGAAGGTGATTCCTTCTGTTCTGTACTCCCACTCCAGTGAGTTTGGCTGGCATCTACAGGTGATCCTTCACCTCCAGTAAACACGAGCCTGGTTCCAGTGCAGCAAGTAGACAGGCCTTCCCTCCTACTGTTCACTGGGGATGGTTAGGGGGCAGGGCTCCCCTCTCCCTTGGATGCCTTATGTCTTCACCTCATTGAAGAGGACTTTGGAAGGCACTTAAATCCCAGCAGAGTTTCAATAGTGTATCCATCTCTTGATGGTCCAAATATGAATTCAGGAATGAGGGGGTTCCTCTCTCCTTTTAAAGGCAAATTGCCAAAGGGGGTTGGTCCAAAGCAAGCTTACTGTAAGGGGTCCAAACCCTGTCTGTTTAACAAGTGCCCGTTGCCTTATAACACCACACCCAGAGCTCCTTTCAATGCAGGAATTGGTGGGGGCAGGAGAAAGGAAGCAAACCCTAACAGAATCAAGATGGTGCGGCCCTACACAAGGCCTACCTTTCCTCGATGTCTTCTCTAACTCTGTACCCTCCCTATGCCTACTGGATTCAAAAGGACCCCAGTGATCAGCACCATGATTTGGGTTAGTGCTGCCTCTGAATCACTGTTTCAAGGAGACCTGCTGGGGGCTGTTTCTGTGATCCTGGGGCAGGAGTTTACCCTTCTTTTTGTAGAATCAAAGGGAAACCATATTTGCTATTGTTCACAAAACAGCTGTGGAGACAGTCAGCATAGCCACCAATTAACATCAGACCTGTCATAGCTGGCTCTGCTCACAGAGCTGACACTGGTGTGATATCAAATTGGTTGGGGTGTATAAGTGTGTGTCCTTAGCAGTCACCATGCCACAACCAGGCATGGCTTAAAATTAAGGATGTGCGTGCCACACATCTGACCAAGGCATACAATGTTATAATTTAGATCAAAGGTGCAGAAAATAAAAAAAACACTGCTCCTGCAGGAACATTTTGTTCCAGCAGAAGTGTCAGGATTAATCAGGTGAGTACAAAGGCAGCGAATATGGCAAAGGAAATGTGCACAAAATCGCACAGTGAATAACCTTGAATCAAACAACGTGCACACAAGAACCACGACTCATAATACTAAAACCCAGGAGTGCAGCTAGAGTGAAACAAAAATACCTATATATGAAAAGGGATGTGGGGTAAGCACTTAGAACCTCCTTATGACTGAAAGGAAAGTCGGCAAACTCCTTACCCACTATGCTCTTACAGATACTGACAGCGCTAAGCCCACGTAGAGGGCAAGCAAGGACAGGATCTGTGTGCTGACACTCTGGATGATACTGAATAAGGAACTTAGAAACAGTACTCACGAGAACCGGAAAGACCACTTGAATGTCAGTAAACCCACGAACCCAGTTGATCAAACAAGGACCCAGAAGGCTATAACAGCAATGGTTGGAGGATAACTAAATACCTAAGACCTAAGTCAAGGAGCAAGTAGGAATTGTGATTAAAGAAATAGTGAGGAAAACAAAAGGCATTCACACAGGGACTAGTTACTACAGCACCCCACACCTAAATAATCAAATGGGAAATAAATGTAGAAGTGAAATGGAAAACATGGCATGGATCCCAATAGGAAGTAAGGATCAGGAGCAGGGAAAATGATATCACAAAAGGAAACCTTACCCACCCATCCAAGGAGAAAAGGCAGGAAACTAAATCTAAAAAAGGAAAGACTAATGTATCAAGTTTTTCAGTAGCAAAGGACAGCATCAAAGAAATAGAAAACACAGGCAAATTGGGCTGCATCAAAGGGTAAAGCACAGAGAAAGGCTGCCTGCAGACAGAGGAAGACAGAAAGGGAAATCCAGAAAGCAGAAATCAATTTAGCACATGAATCCGAAATCCAGGGCGGAGGAACAAGAAACAGGAACTAGGAACTAGGCACAAAAGCTAGGAACAAGGAACAAGGGACTAGTCACAACAGGAACACTGCAACGATGACCAGCGCTGGACTGAAGAAAACCCAGGCTTTTAAAGCTGCTTAACGAGCACACCCCTCAGGTGTGCCGCCTGCTGCACCTGCAGCCACAGGTGTCGCCTATCCTCCGCCCAACCTTGTCCTGCAAGAGAGGAGGTGAAGCAGTGAGCCAGGCATTCTGGGAAGCATAGTCATTTGAGTAAAGTAGCATGCTGGTTGCCAAAAACCTGGAATGGATCCGGAAGGGAAGTAACTTGGAAAATAAGGTTTTAGCGCTCCCAATTCATCACAGCACTGTAGCATTAGGTTCGGAGGAAATGTCCAGTAGGGAATAAACCCCAAAACATGTCCCCAAGTGCCGGGAACGGGAGCGAAGGGAGCGAGTCGTGACAAGAAGTCAGGAATGCACATGTGACCTTTTGACCCAGCCCTATTGCACGGCAGTGGCTGAGGTTGTCTGTAGGCTATCTCAGAAAAGGCACATGTTTGAACTATACCTTCAGCATGGAGCAGTTATGAAAGGGGGACTCATAAGAAGGCCTCCCCTTCTGAAACCGAATTACACTCCGGTTGGAATTTGATAACTCCCTCAAGCTAGAGCTAATGGACCAATTGAGTACTTGAGTGGTTAGCTCCAGTGCAGCTTGTATTCTAGGATGGAAGGGGCTTTGAGCTGTGGAACGACGTGAAAGAACTAAATGGAAACATTTCGGTGGATGAGCACTCATTGCTGAATTTTGCAGAAATGTTATCTAGGTTGGGGACAGCCAGTTGGTCGTCAACTTTTGACTTGTCTTTGGCATGCTACCAAATAAACGTGCATAAGGATTCCCGTCCTGCCATGTCAGTTGTTTTGTAACACTGTTTGGGCTGTTGCAATTACTAAAGAAGTCTTTTGGCTTAGCCTCTGGATCTGCTCGATTAGAAGGCCTTGTGCAATAGATGGTGGCTAGCGCATTGGGCTTGAGCTACATCCAAGACAATATACTGGCGTGGGGGATGAGTGAGAGCAGCACGATGAGCAAGTGCACAAGCTACACATTTTACATCGCAGGGGTTTGATTGTGAATCTGAGTTAGTGTCAGTTGACAGGGTATTAGTATATTTGTTCGAATATATTTGCCCGAATGGTACATTTGACCGAATTTGGCCTGTACCATTCGACCGAATATATTTGAACAAATTGGCTATTCCACACTGAACATGTGGAGCAGGGGTTGTGGGGTGTCCCCCACCCTCCATGATCATGTGTATTAGCCTTAGGAGGTTGCAGGGGTGTCCCACGCCTCCTCGATATTGGAAGTGGGGCACATAAAAAAAGAAAAGGGACCCTGCGCCGTCAGATCCGACCCGCGTTAGAGGGAAGGATCTGACGCCGCGGGGCAGAAGTGGATCAGGCGGCGAGGTAACAGGTAAACAGGTAAACAGTGGGTGGAGGTGGGGAATGCATTATTATTTTTTTACTCCCGCAAAGCTGACCGCATGCAAC
Organism: Ambystoma mexicanum; assembly: GCF_040938575.1. NCBI lineage: Eukaryota > Metazoa > Chordata > Amphibia > Caudata > Ambystomatidae > Ambystoma > Ambystoma mexicanum. The sequence goes on from NC_090924.1 coordinate 350,998,878, forward strand.
ACCATACAATATGATGGTGCATGCAGTCAGTTTCCTTTCGGTCTATTTTTTACGACCGATTTCTTTTCAGTCAAATCTACCTAAACAAGTTGACAGTGCTGTGACGTTCTGCCTGACCCTTGCACGTGTGTCTGGGCAACTAGCTGGGACCCAAAACTTGCTACATGATGTGAGGCCCGGGGACACTATGGGGAGGATCCTCTGATCTCCCCCACAGCGAGGATCCTCTGGTCTCCCCACAGCAAGGATCCTCTGGTCTCCCCCACAGCAAGGGGATGGACCCAAAGGGTGATGTCACATTAAGAGTGGCCCATTTAATGAAGGACTTAACAACTGTGTACACAAGGTCCACGAGCCCTGGCCTCTGGACCAGTGGTACTGATATCATTATATAGATTCACTTAAACCCAGTTTAGGAACATTGGCTTCAAGAATGCTCACCTGTGGGGGGGCAGTCAAACCAAAGTGGAGAGTAGCGGAGCCCTGCTAGCCCACTCACAGGTTCTGAGGTGGGTGCGCAAGTCCGAAAACTAAAATGGAGGACCCGCGAGATTCAGCTCCATCTGCAGTGTCCAGCAAAGCGGTGAGAATCAATTGCACACACCTGAATAAATTACCCGCTCGCCCACCACCCCAAATCCTGAAGAGACTGCATCCGCGATTCAGGTTTATTAATTAATCCCCCTGCCCCAAGGGGAGAGAATAGACGGGTGTAAATACTGGGAGAGAGAAGCCTTTGGGGTAGCAGAGCAGCAAGCAGTGGAGAAAGGGAGATGAAGGGGCAGAGATGGGTGGAGCTGCAGGAGGAGATGGAGTGGCAGGAGGTGGTGTAGCTGTGGAATATGCAGGTGGAGGTGACGCAGCATGAGTAGGGACGAGAGTAGGAATGGTTGAAGGCGGTGAACATCAAGCAGCAGGGAAGAGAGCAGAATAGATTGGAAGAGCCGAACATCAAAAAAGAGGGGAGAAAGCAGGAGACTTTGAAAGAGGTCAAGAAGTGAAGAGACTTAAACCATCTGAAGAGAGGAAGGCAGAGAAGTGCAAGGATGAAGTAACTGTAGTTGGAGAAGTTGAGAAGAAGCAGGAAACATGGAAGGTGGGTGTAAGTAAAGAAAGAGGTGGTGGAATATAGGTAGGAGGAGGAGTCGATGGGAAGGAGGCTTCATCCAGCTCAGAGAGGAGTATAGAAGGAAGTCTAGGGTACATCCAACCTTCCCTCGGGAATCCTCTCTGGCTCTCCTTGCAAGCCACGACCAATGGCTCGGCTACACACAAGACGTGATGCTGGAGACAGTCAAAGGGCACGGGACCCTCAAAGCCTGTATTTAGAAAGTGACAGAAAAGAGAGACCGGGAACCCCCGTAAATCTGCAATGCCAGACTAGGAGAGGTGAGGCAACCTCATGAGGACTTGAAGGCTTGGACTTAGGCTACAGACGTCTGGCGGCTGGACTGCCCGCAGCCAGCACAATAGACATTCCTTTGAGAGAAGACCACCTGGATTGTTTTAATTGTGGGTGAATACCAATTTCCTTTTCAGTTTAATCCCCAATAAACTATAGTAAATCTTCAGGGTTTGCTCTTGGCGTCCTTCTCCATTCCAGGTACCCTACCTAACTGAACTTAACCATAATTAAATGAGAAACTGAGGCATGACATTGAGCTAGCCATGGATTAGGTTAGGTGTGCCTCACCCTCTGTGCACAAGGCAGCTGAGTTCTGGACAACATCACACTGTGCATTAAAATAGAGTAATAACACCACACGCGGATCATTACACGAGCACGCTCTGGGATCGTCAATATTGTTTGTGTAAGATTTGCATGTTCTTGTCATAGCGTCTGGAAGCAGCATGCCTTAATGCGACTGTAACACATGTCTTCCCCCGGTTAATGATTTTACTTGCTGATTAATTGGGTTTGGGGGGTCTCGGAAGTAATTTGCTCAGTTCCCTGGTGAACGGTTCCTTCGCGGTTATCTAGACTGCTGACTAATTTCCAATCTGGAGATAATCGGAGCATGTGACCGTCCTATCTTTAGAAGAACTCTGCAGAGCCCAACAAACCGGGGCGCGGAGCAAAAAATAGGAAACTGTTTGGGTGGTGTAGGAGAGAGCTATGTCAGTAAAATGCCGTGAGTCTGCCTCCCTTGCTAGTTGGTCCTGCACGCTTTGTGGGGAGAGCAAGCCTTATCCTGCTGGCGTACAGGATCCGAGAACCCATGAATGTCCTAGAGTCAGGGCAGCGCCCCGGGTGACACATATTCTGGTGCCCCCGCAGCCCTGTGAAGGCGTGGCCAGCACCAGCATGGCAGCTGGGAACTTTTCACTTAAACGGGGTGGTGCCAGCCCCTAGCTTGGAAGGTTTTATGCCTCCCACTTTGAAGAGGTTGCAGGTAGAAGGCAGCACCCTGCCTTGATGTCTGAGTGCTAAGCCCTAGGGTCCGGTGGGAAAGGGGTGCTACCAAAATCCTGTCAGATTTCTTACCTGGGAGAGCAGACTATTTACATTTTAACATTCATTAACGTGGCGGCAGCAGCAGCGGAAAATATACAGTGACAGAGGACAAACGTCCGTCCCATCCATATGAATATAGCCTATGACGATGAGCTTTCAAAACGGTCATCCAGCCGCCCCTCACGCAGGCTGCCACCAGCACGTGCTAGCTCACGTGAGAGGAAAGGCAGGAAGCTTTTCCATCCTGAGGACCAGGACTGACCCAGGAAACTCCCAGGCCTGCTTCAGAAGATTTGGCACGAGACTGAATACAGAAAGAGCCGGCATCTTATCCCGCTCAAAAGATGTGCAAGTTGGGATATATGTCTTGCAATTTACAGCCGTTTTTTTTTTTGTGAGAGTATTGCGACCAATGAAAACAGCAGAGTGCAACTTCCATTAATCGTTCAAAAAGATTTCTCCTTGAACCACTATCACAGACATAATACGAATGGCCACAATTCTAAATTTGAAATATGCATTTTACATAAAAGCAAAGAGCATTTTGGGAACATAAGTACTTGTTGTGTTCCCAAAATGCTCTTTGTTTTCATGTAAACTTGCAGTTATGTCCACCCTCCTCCTCCCGCAAGGAGGAGGGGGACTCCAGAGTATTCCTTTATGGACAGCAAAGTCCTCCTTCAGTGAAAGGCTCCCCTCTCCAACAAGGGAGCAAGGAGCTTTTCACTTAAATAGGGTGCCGCCGCCGCACCAGCCGGGGGGAGCCTTTCAAAGGCTGGCCCGTGCTGACCTGGCAGCGGCCCACTGTTCAAATGAAAAGCTCCCTGCTCCCAGGCTGAAGCACCCGGCCACAGCACGAAAGGAGGAGGCTTTTCATTTAAATAATGCACCACCACCACACCAGCTCGGAGGAGCCCTTGAAAGGCTCCCCGATGCTGGCGCAGCAGCTGCGCCCAACACAGCAAGGAGCTTTCCACGTACGTAGCGTGCTGCGCCAGCATCAAGGTGTCTTTTATTTCATCAAGGGTGCCACGGCTGTCAAGGGTGCCACGGCTGCTGCCGCACCAGCACAAAGGAGCTTTGGCGCCCTTTGTAAATCATATTAGTTTGGCACCCTAGGTTATTGCAACCAATCTTTACCACAAAGCAAATGCAGTGCACGGCTTTACCGCACTGCACTTTCTTCACAGAAAATAATGGTCATGATGGAGAGTGGGATGTGTGTGTATGGGGGCGGGAAGGTGTTGTCATGCAAGGTGGCAGTGGTGTGTGCAGTGGAGGCCAGCAGGGTCCATATATTTTTGCTTGGGTGGGGGATCAGGCACTGTGAGCCTGGTCGAAGTGGAGTACACCCCCTTCAAAGAAAAAAGGGCCTTGCCGTAGACAGAAAAAAGAAAAGCCCAATTCCCCTTAGAAACAGGCCCAAAACATGTGTGTGGGGGGAAAAAGCTGTGATACAAACGCATTGCAGCCAGGACATGCATGTCAGAGTATGGCATTCCAAACACACGGAACTGTTGCAACAGCCATCTTGGAGTAGTGCTACCCATTAGAGTGGATAGAGAGGCAGAGGGGCTGCTCATGTAAACTGCACTGAAAGACACTTATTTGGAATATGCGCCAACTGGGTCTGCATTAAGAGCATTTTAAGAGCTTGAAAGTTCTTCCAAAATGATAAAGCACTACAATATGCTCATTGGCTGGAAACACCCGTCACTCAGAGTAACTTCTAGATACTAGTGTCCCCCCGCCCCCCATGGTTGGATGGAAAAGTGGGATCACAGAGTATTACCTGTGGACAATTAGGTGTTGGCTGGCTAGAGCATGCATGAAGCATTGCTGGCACGAGTCATAAGTAGACAAGTGCCGGGGAGAATGCCAGCATGGGGCGCCGGGAGGCCGCGGTGTGCGAAAGTGTGGTAGCCTGCAGAGAAGGTGGAAGGAGGAGTAAAGGAAAGATGATTGATGGGGGGCAAGAGAGGCCTAAGCCAGTGGTGGAGTTGCAGATGAGGGCACTGTGGGCTGTGAGACGAGAGGGAGGCAGGCGGGGAGCGGAGGCGGTGATGAGTAAAGGGGTTGCCGCCGAGGTGCAGAGAGCAATTGAGCCTTTTCATCACTTGTGGCCCTACTCTCAGCCAATGAGATTGGCTTAACACACTGTCCTGGGTATTAATCATATTTACTTAGCCTCTACATCTCTCCTTGTGGCCACAAGAGCATTATACAGCAAGCTGGAGCAGAGCCAGGAAATTCTCAGAAGAAGATGGACCACTGTCTGTGGGACACTTGCATGCAGTTGCCGAAACATGGCGACCTGGAAGCTCTTGAGCTGGCTGGCAGCCTTATTGGAACTGTTCTGTGGCGTGTGAAGACTAAGGACCCCCGGGTTGCTCTTCGCTGTGATTTACGTGCACAATCCGGTCTGCGCAGCCCAGATGGGAAGAGCTGGTAGTTACCATTTTCTATTGATGATAATGGATGGCAGCAGTGGGAACTCAGGGGGTGGGCTGGTTTAGGGGTGTATAATCATCCTGCTCAGAGTTTCTCTGAGAGTTGGATACACCTGAACTGAATTGGAGAGAAAAGGCAGACCACATTTTAAAAATGTTTTCAGGTTGTAGGAATGCTTTTTTCTTTTTATACTAGGCTCACGTTTGTGTGACCGACCAGTCTCACATGCCCATGTGTACAAGCCCACCCAACAATTCTGGGCAAAGAGTAGAGAGGGTGGTTTTCAGAACTCAAAATACATTTAAAAATAAAGTAACTTCAACTAAGTTGGTCTCCAGGTTTACCCTCGAAATCACAAATTGAGATTGAAACCAAAAACAAAGTGAGCAAAATGAATGTACCTGCCTGGGTGAATCTCGCCGTTACCAGCCAATAAACATTCCTTTTCCTTTTCCTTTTCCTTTTCATTCTAGAGACATGTTGCACTCTAAAAAATTAATAAGCATTATACATACTTTAATAAATTCTTTGATCTCAGAAAAGCAATTTTACTTCAATGGTAACATTTCTGCTTCTTGACCAGTGTATGCATATTCAGGTGGAAAGTTCTACTTTTCAGAATACTAGTTTTACTCCAATATCAAAAATAGTATGATATCAGAGAAGGTTACTTGAACAAATTAATTTGAAAATACATGAACATGTAATTACACTCTTCTGTGGGAAGGGGCGTAACACAGAAAATGGGGAAGAACATGCGAAAAAGTGGGCATTACAAAGGACGAGCCACAGGCCGTCCATCGCACGCCCACAATTGCACGAGACAACACGTATTTATGGACCCACCTGCAAAGCCTCTTGGCAAGAAAATGGCTACGCAAAGCCCTCACAACATTCGCCACCCGAAGGCAAGCGTAGAGGCACTTGCGCATAGGGATCACCACCGAGAGGTGGGATTTCATGTTCGATTTGGGTGTGCATGTACACAGCTGGGGTTCTGATCTAAGTTAGGGGTGAGCGTGTGCAATGTGGCGGGGTGCAGGAATGGATTACGGGTGTTCACACACAGAATATCTGAGATTTATCTGAGTTACAAAAAATGTTACACATGTTGTCGGGGTGCAGTTGACAGTTGCGGGGCCCCCTGCGCACGGTCCCCGAAGTGCAGGCCTGCTTGTGGAGGACCCGAGGCACTGTTTACAGGGTGCATTTATGCGTGCCCAGGGAGCATACAGAGATGTTTGTGGCGGTTTGTATTTGCGTTGGGGCATGATGGGGTTGTTCTAGCATGACTTGCGCGTACGATTAATTTGCGCAAACAATTCCATGAATACGCAGAGCATGCAGAAAAATGTCAAAGTGTTTCGTGGGTCTGAATGTAGTTTTCTGCCTGTATGTGTTTTTGGGTTCGAGTTTGTAACCTTCTCCGGTAATATGTACTATATAAACTCCCCCTGCCCTTCCACATTACACATGATTCTATTTGAGCATTTAAAGCTAAGAGACTTCATGGGTTTAACATGTCACACAATTCATATTTAATGGAACCAACTCCTTATTCTAGTTGTTGTTGCGCAAGCATCTGACTTATGACTGTGGCCTCCCCCTGCTGCTTCAATGCACGATATCAGCCTAGGCCAGAGGTCTTCAAACTGTGGGTTGCCCCCCCATGGGGGGCACTGCCGCATCCCACGGGGGAGCGAGAGCCCAGCATGAAATGTAAAAAAAATAAAACATGTTCTTTTTCGTTTTTTTAAATTTAGATTGGAGTAAATGGGCTGGGGTGGCTCACATGGTCGGACTGGACCATAAAACTGTCTTAGGCACTAATGAAAAAGTGGCCCGCAGTTGCAAATGGATATTCAGTCCTTTAGTCACAGACTGTTTGAATAGTACCCAAGGGGGTTGTTTTTTGTTAAAATGTAAGCAAATTTTGATATTTAAAGAATATTTATTCAGCAACAATGGTCAAAACTACTAGCTGTATAGTGAAGTAACTCATCAAACTGGGCCACATTGGCCAAAAAAGTGGCCCATTTTGACTGGCCTACACTAGCATTTTGCATTTTTGGTACGTGCATCGCCCTTTATGCCAGTCCGAGCCTGGTGGCTCATCCATAATGGGCGAAGGGGGGTCCACCCAGTGGTCCCCTCACCCATTATGGAGGAGCCAGCCCAGTGACCAGTGAAACACTGAGCACTCCCTAACCTGCTTTTTCCAGTTGAGGGAGTGCTCCTGGGCTGGCTGAAATGTCAAAGGGAAACAATGTTTCCCTTTGACAGTTCAGTTCCCCAGCCACACATGCTCACTGAGACATGCAACACTGGGGGCATTTTGCTTCGCCAGCCTTGCATAGCTCATTGGAAATGCTGGCTGGGCACTGCATGTCTGTATGTGCAAGGTGGAGCTCCTGCGCCTCCTCGCACATATGGACAGAGCAACCTGGAGCATGGCATTTCAGCACCAATGCGTAGGCCCCTGCAAAAGGTACGTTTATGTTCATTTATTTTTTATTTAAATGTGTGTATGGATGCATGTATGCTTGTGTTATGAGTGTATGGTGATGGCTGCTCGTATAAATGATAGTGATTGCTGTGTGAATGTGTGTGTGTGTTTTTGTTTTGGTCCATTGAGCTGATTTTGGCGAGTGGGGGATAGAGGGCGAAAGGAGGGTTGTACAACAAAGGTTTTTTAAAAATGCCTTTGTTGCACAATCCCCCAACCCACCTGCCAAAATCAGTTCTCCTCTCCAGCTCTCCTCTCCAGGTGGGGGAGCCCAGGGACTATACTGGGAGAAGGGTGTGGTGACGGCGCACAATAGTTCATAGCCGTTTGTACATACTGTCCATTTGGCATTTTTGGAGGGCCAAGCCTGCCCAAATGTTGCTCAGCGGGCCCAGGCCAAAACATTTTGAAGATGCTTAAACCACATATTACATTTTAAAGGCAGTTCTGCATTAAAGTGGCACCAAAATGCATTCCGTTTCAAATGGTTTTTCTCAATACAAAATACACTGGGCTTTAATGAAGTAATTCACTTTGTGTCCCATGTAACTCGGAGATCAAAGGACATATAAAATATCAGCACCTGTGTTCCCTTTCTCTAAATGCATTCCCCAGAGTTTCCTGCCCTACTCCGATTTAAACTGGTCAATCTATATGGACGGTTTGGGGTTGATTGGAGGATTTAATTTACCTTATGAAATGTGACTTCTGATTTTTGAGAATCACCTGAGGAGTCAGTCAGCGTTGAATCATTAATTGAGCATTTCCTCTTTTCGGGTGACTATCTGGAAACCAATTTCAAACCATAGATCGGCCATCCTTCTCTCAATGGACTGGCCTCCAATGTGCCTGGGGTCAGCCCTTCAAATAGTATCCACTCTCCCATCCCCAGTTCATTCCTCCATGTTCAGCTCCCCGTATTCAATAATAATCCATTGTGTTCTCTCTGCCTGCAATTATATATATTTCAGACTCCTCCCCTGCCTTGTGACTAGGTGTGGTTTTTTTAGTCCAATGATTCAGCGAAGGTGGGGGTTAAAACCTCCCTTATTGAAGAAATTGCAGTTTTTGGACCCTCATTTTTTCAAATTAAAATATGCTAGCTTAATAAAACCTATGCCACTGTTATCTAGGTGTCAGTGTGCACCATTAAGACACTCAAATGGTCGTGCTGTGACCAAATTTGGTGATGCTATGTGTGTTTGCCAGTTTTTACCTATTCTTCACGTGACACAATATTTGTTTTCCATACACTACAACATGTAAAGATGTTGTATCGATCCAGGCTTGCATCGTGATTCAGTGATGATTTTAATGCTTAAACATTCAATTTAAGATGGAACTCGTGTTGCAGTCTATTCGAGTTGCTAGTATGGAGGTGCACTGTTGGTACATCCCCTACAAACTCCTTTGTCAGGCAGTCAAGACGTGGTAAGGCACAATGTCTTTTTACCATGTATAATAGTCAATAACCATTTCCTTGACCTGGGCTGATGGAGTTGTTATGGGAGGCCTGAACTTTGATAACTTAATGGCAAGCCCTTTGAAGCTGAGAGCCCAAATCCATTAAGTGATATATAGCAGAGGATTTATCTGTAAGATCGATAGAACCGATTTGAACAGATTACCAAGGACTTTCTATGTGCTCTTCCTGTTTTTTTATTGTGAATTCCTGATCTGGGTTAGGATATTGAAGTGGAATATTCAAAGAGTTTTCAGTTCTCCTTTAAACAGTTTCAAACTCCACTCTTCAGCCACAAGACTCTGGCAGCTCACTTTGAATCTCAAACGCATTGATTCTGTGTGAAATGTATATGCGGTAGAATGAAATGGAACATTTATGCTAGTCCCTGTATGACTCTACATCACATTAAGTGTGGTAAAATGATACCTCTGCAAATACAGTCATTGTCATTGTATACAGTTTTCCTATGCTACACAAGTGTAATTGATATTTGCTGTGCTTAATATTGGGGCTCCGAATATAACAGATGGCTGCAGTAGGCTTTACACTCTACATCATTCAGTACTAAAAAAGACACAGCAAAGATACTCATTGATTACAATGCACATTTAAACAACTGCAAATACATTTTCTCTACACAGGGAAAAGGAATTATAAGGACATATTAGGACGTCCAGTTCTTTTTAAGCTTCAGAGTTGCACAAATTAGTGTTTTGCGACCCAAGCTGGGTTCTTATCTGAATAATATTCCAGGTGCTTGGGCCTTAAAACATAATGCTCATTTGATATTATACACATTCTATGCCCTACAGTATTCCCTGGCAATTAATGCACTCAAAGGTTTTGGGCCTATCTTTTAGATGGGGCCTGATTCTTCTTTGCTTCTCAGTCTTCTCCTTCTGAACTGTCAAACAGTGGCTGAAAGAAAATATGTAATCTACCCCTTTGACTTCAAAGGTGAAATCAGGCCTTGTAAATGATTTCTATTCAAAAATCCTTTGCCCGAAAGTTGTTTAGAAGGTGTAGGTTTGGCGCCAGTCAGCAAAGAGTTTTCAGTTTGGAAACTGTTCCAACCATGTGGAATGGAATGCAAGAAAAAATATGTTTTCTTTAGGCAGCGGGATGGTATTCTAGATGGACCAGCCTTCGTACTATGCTTAAATGGAGGCGAAGAACTTCACAGGAACATCTACACCCATTTTGTGCATGCCCCCTACTTAACCATATCATTGGAGAACAACTGCCCTTCAAGTTTAGTGATGATCTATGTAAATAATAAAGATGGGAGGTACAAGTAGATTGAAAGATTCCCTCCTGCTATAAGGGTGCAGAAGTACGAGTCTGACACAGTGGTGGCATGTATGTTGGCAAATGCTACCTCAACAAAAATGCAAAGGTGTAACGCTCACCTGGTATCCACGGGGACGTCACTCAGCCGGTTCTGACCTCTTATGACCTCGAACCCTTCCCTGGAGGCTACTCGACTGGAGACTGGGCCTTGTTTTCTTGGATAGTGTGCTCTCCGTCCTGTTTTCAGCGCAGGGTTGCGTGGATTAATGCGGGCTCGTTGATGCCTTGTTACTTCACTGGCAAGGGTCCGACAGGTAAGTATAATGAGTCTTTTGAACAGTTCTCTAACTTCGTTCCTTTCCTTCCTTAGATGATGGCCGGCGTTCGGGGATGGCAGCGTGCTGCTGAGATGAGTAGTGCTGAAGGTGAGTGAGAGCACGATGCGCGATGCACCCCTTTCGTATTTGTATTGAACTGAGTTATTTTTCTGTGTCTTTTAGGTGCCGCAACGTTTTCAGCGTGGATGCCGGTTATGAAGAACAAATGCGGTGAATAAGCGCGGTATGCAGCGCCGCCTCTAGATGTTTCCATGCTAACCTGGAGTTTCTTTTCCCTCTTGCAGATGGATGAGAAGTTCCGGAGACAGAGTTCCCCCAGCGGCTGGGATTCAGGTAAGCGTTTGAAGCTTGTACAGTCTTTAAAAATAAGCGATTTGAAGAATGCTTACTAATGCCTTTTTTCTGTTCTTTTCCCCTTTCCTTAGGAAGCGGCGTGCCGGGATGGGAATGACACCGCCAAAGATGCCCACAGAACAGAAGGAGCGATGAATGATGGGCAGAAGCGCCGCAAGGTAAGGCTGTTCCTAATGACGTTCTTGTTCTTGCAGGAGCTGAGCGCAGAAGAAAGATGCAGGCCTACTGGAGACCGATCCGAACACGGTGAGTGTCACGCTGTAGGTGCAGAAAATGCAAAGCATGTTTCTCAGCCTGGGTGTGGCTTAAATAGTCTCTGGGTATCCCAGGTGTCTCTGGGCTGAACCACACCCAAAAGACTAGACTGCACATGCAGTTCTGGGAACCGAAATATGTGGGGGCATCCATCTTGTCCCCATCAATGCACTACAAGTCCAATCCCCAATGTTATCCTATGGGAGTGAGTGAGTCTGGTGCCACAAGCGCCAAGTCTGACTCCAAGTGGGTCTTTGGAGGGATGGAGAGGCCCTTGAGGGCCATGTAGGTGATCGTGGCCTGGCTCCAGCCTGACATCTTGGAGGGCTGGGGACATGAGGGGCAGGAATCATGACAAATGGACTGTAAAATAAAGTGTTCACCATCCTGTGTCCAAACTTATTTCTGTCCTTTACACACTATACTAACCAAGGAAAACTGTGTAGCTTCTTGATCCGGAAGGAGGCTTCTCTCATTCTGGATATGAATTTGATTGTTCAGATCTTGATGATATAACACAAGGAGTGATTCTTTAACTTAAAGGTTGTTGCTGTTTAACTATTCATCCAAACATATACAAAATACAGTTCTCCAAAGCCACAGGGGAGTCCCCTTTCCCTGCTCTCTCCAACTTACAAATGCAGCGTCAAGTCTGGTTCACTACCTTGTCAGGCTTGACTGTAGATTTTCAAAAACACAAACCGCAGTTCCCAAGTATTGGGGACAGGGGGTCTCTTCCCCTATTCCTTCTCCAATGTATAAGTGTAGCACCAGGTCTGGTACACTATCCTGCGAAACATGACTGTAGATTTCCAAAAACACAAAACACAGCTCCCAAGTATCAAGGGGGAGTCTATTCCCCTTTTCCTACTCCAGTTCACAACTGTTGCCTCAAGTCTGGTTCACTATCCTGACAGACTTGACTGTAGATCATAGAATTCCAATAAATATCTGTTTTCCATGCACTGGGTCCTCGACCCCTTGGTTACACCTCTTTCTTTCTTATATGGATCCCAGACCCCTCTGGGCTATTTTGGGATTTCTCCGCAGTTTCTATCTCTTCTGTGTGGGTCCCAGATCCCTTTAGACCTCCCGACTTGTTTTGGGCCTCCGCACCTCTTCAGGCTTGTGTGGGTCTTTGACCCCTGTGTACTGCTTTGGAGGGCCTCGCTCGACTTCAAATGGGTCCCATACTGTGGTGTGTTGCTTCAGTGGGACCACTGTCCCTATTTCACTTAATGTCCAACTAAACAGAATTGGGGTAATCTCCTGCCAGGTATTGTTCCATATAGAATATGTCTTAATATTCTTCCCGTCTTTTATAGTTATCTTGTTATCCCTTTCGGTCTCCCGGGATATTGGTTTGTGTCTCATTCCTTTCCTTGCCCTCCCCTGTGTCTTACCAGCCAGCTCAACCCTTTTCCTACCTCTGAGAAACAGTCTCTGGTCTGTCCTGAAAGTAGAGCGGGCTTCGCTGTTGCTTCTGCGGTCAGCGTCCTGCTTTCGCCGGCTCCATAGCAGTAGGCTCTCTCTCACGTCCTAAACTGTGCGGCTTCTTCTTTCTTTGGTTTCGCCAGTAAGGTTTTCTCCCTCCCCAACACTGGACACGGTCCTGCTCCACGGACCTAGTGGAGACACACGTGTCTCCTTGAAAGCGCTTTGTCCTCTTCTTCACATTCGATTAATCATTCCTCCGGGGCTGGTTTGACAAGGTGCATAGTCTTTCTTTGGTTTTTATCGCCAGAACTGCCTCTAGTAAGCTGTACCACTTAGGTTGGTTCTGCAGTGGGCTTTAGCATCTCTGGTTGATTGTATGAACTCCACCTAGGTACGCCTCTCTCTTCCTCGTCCCAGTATGATTGGAGTGAATGGAGTCCTCTACTCAACAGAGGTACATAGAGGTTTGGCCGACCTCACGGACTGATTGAGTAGAAAAGGGGACGGAAATGAAGGCAGTGAATACTGCATTCGCCCAGGGCAATAGTTACTGGTCCCATGGAGGTCTTCCTTCCACTGAGATTCACCCGCTGAGCAGCACCCTGAGGGGGACTATCGGGTAGTGGCCTCACCTCCCTGGCCTCATGGGAAGTGGCTCCCCCAAGGGAGCAGTGACAATCCCCTGGGATTTGTCACACTACCCAAACCTTGCCTCTTCGAGTGTGTGTTGTAAGATTTGTGATAATGTGTTTGTTCACCTCCTTTACTTGAGCCTATTCATGCCCCTGGTAAGTTCATAGGTTCATCAATGTGCATTGTATGAACAATTCGGTAAAACATGTGCTGTGGCATGTACATGATCAAAGCTGTGACAGTGCCAGAATGTAATGAGATTTTGGATGAGAAAGAGAACATCATGGTGTCCCACGACCATAGTATCTTAAAACTACAGACACGCATGTTTATCTTTTTCTGTGATATGCACAACTCTTAAAAGACACATGAGTCGCGATTCATCCTAACGTGTTTAGCAAAACGGCGGAACTGCTGCTATATTTGCCAAAAAGGATCAAAATAACTCTGTTATAAATTTCTCCTGCTCGCACCTAATGTAATGCAGATAACAACCTGGTGCGACTTTTGACTCTATGACAACTTGTGCGATACCAGTACATGCATTTGACATTGGCCCATCTTGGCCTTTTGGGATTCCAATAATCATGCATCTTAAACACAGTTGTCTAATTGTGTTTTTTAAAAATAAAATGCAAAATTAGGCTATTTGATTATTGAGTCGCCTCAGGGTGCGAAATTAAGATTCAATGAGCAGGAGCCAAAACCAGCTCTTGGGTGTCAGGCATCACCCAGTAGGTAGGAGCCGGGTGCAAGTACCCAGCACATCGCACATCTAACTTTCACATGAGATGTACACTGTACATTGTTGGTATTATGTATGTTTCATTATGTTTAAATGTGTACTAGATGTGTCCTAATTCTTCTTTAGCATTTTCAAATACACAAAGTTAATGTCACATATGCATGTTTGTAAGGCACCAGTTGGGCTGGGGAGCTAAATGTAGCTCCTGGTGGTTTCAATCTACCCAGGCTCTCCTAAGCTAGAAGCAGGAGTTAATTAGCTCCCAGCTCCCCTCAATTTCGAACCCTGCAGTGACCTTGTTTTCTTTTTGGAATTTGCAATATGCCAAAGCCAAGGGTTGAACCTTGGTGGAATACTGAGAAGCTGTAGCTCACCAGTCTGAAAAGAATTGATCAATGTTCGAAATATGGCGGGTGACATCAGGGTTGTGACACACTCCAATATTAGCAAAGGTCATACATGAGAGCTAAGCACTACGCTATAAAAGCATTGCATTTAGAACATCATTACATATGTGTAATAGTTTTCATTGTGACATTAGTCAAGTTAACAAAGCATGCACTGAGAGGTTAAATACCCATTCTTGGTAGAAGTGTTCGAATGTGTAAATTAGTCCTTGTGAGATATTCGGGGACCAAGAACAGAGCTGGAAACCTGTCCACCACCCGATCAAAGTTTCATCCGAATAAAATCCCTATAGCCTTACAAAAGCAATACTTACCCAGCCACCAAGCACACAGAATAGAGGCTAAACCGAGAAACAGCCACCATAAGTATGCAAATCATTATATACATTACATAATCTACATATATAATTGGTTATTTGAAACCGCAGACCCCGGGATCAAACCTGTGTTGCTTCACGTCATCTTGCCTCCAGCGAGTGCTTTGCCCCTGAGCTCCTCTGCCAAGATATTATTATAAAGCTTGTAAGACAAGATCAAACAGTTGACTCTATCAAGGAAAATATAATTACAGAATTTTCTTGGAACGTAATCCTACAAAGCTTCCAAGAAAATGGTACGGTCCTTTTATTCATCGCATTCAGATCTTCGCTGCTAAGCAGCAGCAGATTGGTTGCCTTGTTTCCGAAGCCGCCATATGATTAATAGTGTCTGTGCCGCAATTTCCCCATGGCCACTTGCAACGCCAATGCCTTCCGAGGGAGTATGCCTTCTTTATGGTGAAAGGGGCTGAAATCCAACAAATGTTAAATAACCATGCAGGCAAGTAGTCCCTAGCGTGGTCCAGCCAATGCTTTCCCCCCACCACTGGGCTCTCTGCTTTCTCACCAGGCCGGAATTCACTCAGAAAAGAGCTGTACTCTAATGTAATACTCTTAGCTTATATAGTTGGCAGTATACAACCACCGAACAGCCAAAAGCAAACATGCTTGTTCTTTCTGCAGTCAAGGGGGACCAGTTAATGGCCAGCTTCCTGTTTGCTTCCAGAATATCTAGGAAGTTTGTTGTCAAGGCCCTGTTGTGCGCAGAACATTTTGGTTTCCGGGCTAGAGACTCTATTAAAGTTGCTTGACTTATTGTGAAAGGTGAAAGCTTTGTGGGGTTTTAAGAACTATGTGCCAGCGCCACTCTCTATTGTAGTATCTGTTAATAAGTCCAATGCAGAGCAGCTATGCTCCGGAAGTAGTATCACACAAAGGAAGATAGATACAGAAAATACCCTTGTGGGCTCCAGTGCAAGCGCTCTTAGTGGGTTGTCAGTAATACACAAAGATATGGATACAAAAGGTTGCACTACAAGATGCCATCCGTAATAAGTGGTTACTAGTACAGCCGTGTGTTTGTTCAACAATGTGTTGCACTTTAGTCTCGGGAGGATAGCTCAGCGGCAACGTGCTCACCTTGGAAGCAAGACAACACGGAGCAACACAGGTTCAATCCCCCGAGTCCGCGCTTATAAACCTCTGGGTATTAAGCGCATTATAAATAACCTATTATATCATCATCATATCATCACAGTAAACGAGTGGGCATTTTTACTGCACACACAATACAAACTTAATCACTTCCAGGTGCATCAGGCGGGGCTAAGGCTGGGCGGGGTCAACATCAGAGGCGGAACTTCAGCTTGTCAATACAAGCTCTGGCTGAGGCGTATCATTCCCACGGCGCTCTCGAGAAAGCAAGCTAGTCTTCCATCAGGGGCAACACTTCAGTAGTTGCAAGAGGATGACCAAAACGTCGTATTGGAATTGATTTTCTTCCTAGGTCAAAGGTAGACATTTGTGCATAACCGTTTTTACTTGGATGTATAAGTGTGGCATTCACACAGGCATAGATGGTGTCCCAAATACTCTGTATTTACAATAAAACAAGCATAGGATTGGTGGACTCTACAGAACCTATAACAAAGTGTTGGGATTCACCGAGTTGTAAGGAAAATATTAGCTCAGGGGCGAACCAGTCTCTGGATAGCCAGAGAAGAGAGAACGTGTCTTCGTCTCAGTGCTTGACAGGCAGTCATTCTTCATTACTCCTGCATTGTTACTCTTCGCAGTACCATACTGATTTCTGTCTTCAGTAAGGGAGTCCTTATTGCCAAGAGGGGAGACTCGGGGCGAAGCGACTGAATCCCACCGTCCATTACACATCACTGCCTTTTGTGTTATAAAGCATGATCCTAATGGCTGGAAGATGTGAAATGTACTCAGCGTTGGGCAGGACTCTTGCTCCGCTGATGTCATGCTGGTTTTAAAGGGCCAATGGAGTAATTTAGATGAGGCTTACATGTTTGCTACCTTAAGCATCCAGAGGCAGATCCAGAAAAAGTCACAGGGCCCAGATTGTTAAAACGGGTACTCTTTCTGTGGGGAAACTTAGGGTGAATTAATAGATTTTTGAGTCTCATTCCCTCCTTTTTTCTCATGGAATTGATATGTTAGACCCTGCAAAGGGAGCAATGTCCTGTCACAATTGGTACAACCAGATGGAAGAAATAGAAATATGCCTCAGGGCCATGCCCAGATGCCTCAGGGTTCGGCGCGCTATATAAACGTCAAAATAAATAAATAAACATCCCTAACATCACATTTCGAACCACAAGTCTCCATATCTAAAGATCAGATGGTGCTAGTTACTCTAGACCTAGGGGAGCATTCTGCTTGCACTCCTTAGGAATTCAAGGACTTATGGTATCTTATGAATGTGCTAGGAAGTGTGAAGGTCAGAGCTCTGCGCACCTAGAATGTGCTGAGAGAAATCATTCCTGAGCTCTTGCCACTCTTATCGGGTTAGGTAGCCAATCGTTAGACTTGTTCTGGCCAAATGGGATTGTGTTTTTTTAGAGACCTACAAGACTGGACACCCGGCCCAAGGATCTGAGGAATTCTGATAGGATAAGACATATTGGTGATGCTCATTAATTTAAAGAAAGTGTTCCCTCATCACTCCAGGGGGCGATCAGCTACTAATGCTTCTGGAGACCCTTTAAGGACAGACTACAGCTTTGACAACTTTCACATGTAGCAAGAGCATGGTCACCTGACGTTTCTATCCTGGCAACCATCACAGTAACCCTACACATGTTTATGGTTAAAGCAAAGCTGTGTGATTTTTCTTTTCTCCAAGCAAGAGGAACAGGTTTGTAAAGTGTAGGCAAAATAGTAAAAATGGAAGGAATATAGAGGGATTGCATGAAGAATAGAAGAACAGGTGATTCCTAAATTTGGCAAAAAAGTAAACTGTGGATGCATTATGTACATAGACTTAGTAGTACAACCTATACATAAGTAAAGCCTGCAAATTGTACACATTTCTGGCCCAGCTTGTGGAAGTCGGTGTCAATGTTTCAGAATATTGACATAGGAGGCAATGCTACACAGTTGCCCCAACCAGGTGAAATGACCTACATATCGCAGCATAAGGAAGGGCGCTTCCAGGCAGTCTGGTCAGGAGCATAACAGCCTATCACGGGGCGGAACTGGTAGATCCTATGGCCAGGATGGGCCAGAATTAGCATGTGCACTACAGAAAGCAGAGTGCAGACAACAATAACTCTGGGTCACCTTTATGATCCAGTCACAATGTTGACACTTAAGGGGACTGTGCGCAGAGTGGGAAGGCAATATGCCCAGGATCACACAATTTACAATTGTGTAGGGAATCCAGCTCTCCTTATTCAAAAGTATACACCTGCATCTACAACAATTTGACACAAATATGAATTGTGAAAAAAAGAAACCAAAAAAGAAACCCAAATAAGAATTGTCATATGTCCTGTTTTGTTATGTTATCTTGCATTTTTATAGCATCTCCTACGATAGTCTATGGCACCAAAGTGCTTTTGCCTGTCAAAGAGGCAAATGAGGAGTATGATAGAACATTCACTAATAGTAGGGAGGAGCAAAGTTAAGTAGATAGCTGGGATGAGAGTAAGGGATATGGAAGATGCTCAGACATGCATGAGAAGCAAAAGGTGGAGGATCGTTGTGTACAATTGGACCAAATGTATCTCATGGGACTCAAATGTATTCTATGGGGTGCAGCGCCGAAAGGAGAGATAGCTGAGGAAAAGGTGTTTGTTGCGCCAGGGAGTATGTCTAGAATGTACTCACTGCATGCTGAGCCTGGCCATGTTGGAACCATGCCCAAGAAACACAGACGGCAAAGCCCTTATACTTACTTCCCTAGGCCCCCAACAACATTTGGGAGGGGTTGCATGTCAGAAATCCAGATTTGCCAAGTTTGAAAAAGCTCCCTGAAACGCAAACAAAACAACCTCACATTTATTGGTTTACTCATTTATGTCAGGATTACCAAAATTCTAGGCTTGTGCTTGTCAGATCTTCCAGGATTTTGCGGTATGAAATGGCAAATTTTGCGGCATGAATTGGCAAATTTTGTGGCACAAACGTTTAATTATTGCAGCATTTTTGCAGGACATTTCGAATTATCGGGAGGGTGTTAGATTGCCACATTGTAGGAAAGAGGCAGAATGCAAGGCTAAAAGAGAGCCAGGGTGTCATTATTATGTATCTTTTGTATTAATTTAATAGGAAGAATGGTTTGGCAGAACGGTTTTTCAATTTTGCCGCGAATAGATTTGCACTTCAGCCAAACAATCCAAAATGTACCTTTCATCACCAACCCACCCCCTCCCCTAGTTCACTGCTTGGTCGCTGCCGCTTCCTCTGCAACCCTGCGGTGTCAGATCAGTCCCTCTAACGCAGGACGGACCCGACGCCGCAGGGTCTCTTTTTAGTTTTTTATTTGTTTTTGTTTTTAGTCCCCCACCTCCAATTTTGAGAAAGCGCTGGCCACCACTGCAACCCCCAAGGCCGAAATACTGAACATAAGGAGAGGGTGCCACCCCCGGAATCCCTGCTCCACGTGTTTGGTATTTATAAAAATCAATCGAATGGTACTGGCGAAATAGGTCAAATTGTACCATTTGATCGATTTTTGGCGGTCAAAATTGGTAGTACCTTGAATAGAAGCGCTCTCGCGACAGTGTTCTGCAAGCTCCCAGCGCGTCCACTGTAAAATGCGACCCAAAAAACGCATTTCTATCCTGTTTGAGGAACAGAAATGCAAGCAACATAGCAGCGGTTCATATACCTTACAAAAATGCATGACCGGGTCAAGAAAGACCCTGGGGGTCATTATGAGGTTGCCTGTCCAGAAACCATGGTACCAGTAAACCTGCCGCTACCGTTGTTTCCCGACTGGCAAACTACGAGTTCTGCGAGCGGGTGTCTTTCAGCACGCCAGGTCTGACCTGGCGGGCGGAACGGCACCCGCTCGCAGACCTTGACAGATGCACGAGCACTGTTGCACACAGTGCCGGTGCATCCATCCTCCCCATTCCCATTGAGTCCAATGGGACTCGATGGGAATGGGATTTTCTTTTTTCCAGCATCTGGCCGGAGGGACTGCCATAAAAAAAATGACTCTGGCGCCAGCCGTGCCGTTTTTACCGGCACGGCTACCGTCGGACTTGTAATGAGGCCCCCTGTCATGCAGTGGCACCCCCAGCTCCTGTGCGCGTAGAGTTGCCTACAATTTCTGCACATTTAAAAGTGCATCTTGCATGGAAATTTAGGATGCGCTTTTAAATTGGCAGAAACTCCCCCTGATTTACTGAGAGGTGAAAAAGGCAATCTGAATGGCCGCGCATATAAAATCCACAAGGGACACCTGAATGGGCACATTTTAATAAAACGTGCCCATTCAGGTGTCCCTTGTGGATTGGGTTGCTCTTTTTTTTTGGACGCAAGGGATGAGATGTGTTTGCGCATTTCATTTCTTGCATTGATATTTTTTGAGAATCTGGGACCGTGAGGATTTCTTTTCTTTTTAATTGTAGTTTTTGCAGGTTCTTTTTGCAAAAACAGCACTTTTTGCGGCATTTTGCACAAAATGTCTGTTTTCACAGCATTTTGCGGGATCGCAAAATCGCTATAAGCTGGAGGGTCTGAATTTAGTATATGCAGTACATGCTAACCAATGTTTCCACTGTTTTGCACCCCCCTGTCCCACTCACACCAAGTTGGCGACTACGTGCAAATGTGGTCATATAACTGCTGGTGATGTAATTTCCTATATTTGGGCACCCCCCCGGGAAATTCATAAGTCGGTTTCTCTGCCAGGAACTCTTCGGTATTAAGCATGCTATAAAAAAAAACTTGTGTGCAAAGTACTTAAGGACAGAAAGTCTGTGTATTACTTAGCTGTGGTCAGGCTTTTGAGCCTTCAATAGTGTAATTGTGAGCCAATGCATGCAGAAACCATGCCCAACAAAACACACAGCGTGCAAAGCCTCTCTTCTTACTCACCTAAGCCACGAACTTCCAGGTACTTCTTCTTCTTCTTCAGATGGCTCCTCAAGGGCCGGAGATTTCCATCTGGAGAGATGATGTTTGCCGTTAGTCACCCTTGTCAGCCATGCAAATCTGCTAAAGCTCCTCCCACTTCCCAGTGCCCCTAACATATTGAAGGAGGAACCTGCACTCCTTATGCTCGGACATTGTTTTGAGGTGAATGAAGCAAGTCGAATATACGCTTCACTGCCACCCCAATGCTATGCATCCTGGCTATTAGCAATTCCCTCTGCAGTCTGAACTTTTTGCGCCCCATCATATAGTGATCCACCATTTTTGGGCTTCTGAACGCCTCAGATTTTGCAGATATGACTACCCATCTTAAACGTTCATCTTTCAAACCTACATGGCCCACTCTTAGCCATTCAGAATAGTTTCCACTGTGTGAGCCAACTCTGCATTCCCCCCGAAATCTCTCACTGAACCTTCCTTCGTACTGCATACAAGTACCTCCCTTTCCTGCTTGTATCCCATACATTGCCATTCTCCCTTAACCCTGGCCTTCAGACACACTTAGGGGATCTCTAAATCCACCACCTCCCTAGTCATGGCCTCATATGCAGCTCTGTCCACCAACTCATTTCCCTATATCCCACAGTGACTGAAGACCCATGCAAACTCAATCCCCATCGCTCCCGCTGTGCATTCCTCCAGCTGCTGTGTAATACGGAACACGATGTACCATTCCTTTATAACTTGTAACACGCTCAACAAATCTCCAAATACCACTACTTTTGCCAGCCCTTTCTGCATAGCTCTAACCAATGCCACATTCACTGCCATCAACTCTACCGTGCATACGGAAACATTATCTGATAACCTTGCCTTTTAAAAGTCCTCTTCCTCCTTAAAATAGTAGGCCATACCTACTGTGTGCCTTTCAGAGTCCCTGGATCCATCGGTATACACTTTGCATCTACGTTACTCTGCACATACCCAAGCGCCAATTTTATTATTTCCCCTCTATCACCTTTTTTTTCACCACTACCCTTCGACAATTCTAAACAGATTTTTGGTTCGAGGCAACATCCATATGGGGCACAGCACTCTGTAAACATTCTCCACAATCTGAAGTGCCCCCCCCCTTCAGACGCTTCACTAATCTATCAGCATGAATCCCAAATGTCCCTCCTCTTCTCTTCCAGTTAACCTCTAGGCACTTTTTTACTGGGTGCCATTCACTTTAGAAGTGGCATTTCAACCAATATTTAACACTCAATTCCATCCTCCTCAGGGCAAAGGGTAACACCCCTGCCAACACCTGCACAGCTTCAGTAGGTGACGACCTTACTGTGCCTGTCACAATTCTCATTGCTCTTGCCTGAACTCTATCAAGTGAACCAAGCTGAGTCTTGCTTCAACAAAGCTGCAGTTGAAGCCCATATGTATGTATTTAATTATTTATTTTTACATTTGTAAAACGCGCTAAGCCTGGAGATATCATAGTTGTACATTCCATGTAAAGAGGCTGCCAGTGTCTTTTGTTTGCAAGGGAGGCCATTTTCCGTGGTTTCAGTCAAGTATTAGACAGTGGGCAGCTAGGTGAACAGAAGTGTTTTTCGCAATTTGCGAAAGGTCCAGTAGGAATGCTGAGCTCTCATGGAAGTAGGAAGCAGGTTGAATGTTCGGCAGCAATGGCAGGCAAGTGGGAGCCTCCCACTTTGGCTCGTTTGATTTTAGGTTGGATGAGACGATGAGCGTAGGCAGCTCTCGTCGGTCTAGAGGAGACAGCTTTTACGAATTTCTGTGCAAGGTAGGGTGGGGCATCGTTGAAAAGGCATCTGTGAGTGATGGAGAGTTTTTTAAAGAGAATCCACTCGCGGACATGGAGCCAGTGGGCTTTTCTTCTTGCTGCTGTGATATGCTCCAATTTAGGGATGTTCAAAGCTGCTCTTAGTGTGTTATTTTGTATAACCTTCTTCTTTTTGATATTGTTAGTCCAGCTGCCTGCAAAGAGGGCAATGCAGTAGTCGAGTCTTGATCCTATTGTGGCCCTGGCTATAGTGAGGTAGCTATCTCGGGAGAGGAAGGGTCTGGCTGAATTGATACATTTTGTAGTGTAGGCGGCTGAGGAGGCACTAGCACTTACTTGCCGTGAGAGGAATAGTATATCATCCAGGTACACTCCTAGCGTTTTCACAGAAGGTGAAGCTGGTATGGTGGTGCCGTCGATATTAAAAGAGGTGTATTGTGGATCGACCTTCTTGCTCATAGAGGGGGTGCCTACCAGCAGGACTTCCAACACACTCCTAACCATTCCAGTCAGCCATTTTCTATAGATGGGAAAGCCTTATGAAAATATGGGCACATTTAACTGAGGGTCGGATTTCGACCATGACTTTCTTGGGGACAGAATCCCAGACCGGCCTTCCTGGAGGTTCCCGAGTCCTGCTAGTGCCTATAAGGTAATGATTGTATTGGTGTGTGAGGCTTGAATTCTCTTATGCTGAGGCTGGGCACTTATGGGAGTTAATTTACATCATCCAGCCTTTGATTTGCCTTCTCACCATGGGCTGCAGTTACTGTGTCCTGTTACTAGAGAGTATTATGCGAATGTTAGGTCAAAACAGTGGTGTATGATCTAGTTAACAGATTTGTTTTCAAAGTCTACCATTCTAGTTTTTCTTTTTTTGTGTGCGTGTTTTTGCTGTCTCATGGCTTCTTCAAAGGCGCTTGAAAATTAGATAACATGACCTAACCAGCAGTGTAAACAGAACCCAACATCATATTCTCTCTCCCTCTCCAGTGAGGAGTGAATGACTACATACGGTAGCACTCAGGTGAATTCTAGTTAACATTCATTTAGCTTTGGGAAAGGAACACACTAATCAGAGCAGAGCAAGACAGTACACAACATATTTCTATATTACATGGCATAGCATTACATAATGCAACACAGTAGAACTTCAAAACAGGGCAGGACAGAAAATATAGCTCAGTGCAGGCACATAGCAAAAGATGCCATCGCTAGGCATCCCAAACAAATAATGATGCGATTTCTGGATTTGAAGTCTTCTGCTGCTCTTGGGGTTGATTGATTTCAAGATGTAAATGGCTAATGTTTTGGAGGGCAAAGCCCTGGGTCTTCAATTCAAAGTCAAGAGCACTCCACCCCTCACACCCTTCCTTCACTCTGCCCACTGGCAAATTGTGGTTTCCTTTCATTAAGAGGTGCCATTCCTCCATTAATTAAGACGTGTTATCCGCAGTGTCCTGTTGATGCAAACATGTCATGCCTCTCACCCAAATATGTATTGTGTTGTGGGTAGAAATGCTTTTAACCTGGGGACATTGTGCAACGGATAATGCAACTTTGTGTTGTTGTTTTTCTGAGACCTCTCCTGTGGGAATCTCCCCACAAATGTTGTAGTCCATTAATCGTTTGACCTTTTTGTAAAAGAACTCTCCCTCATAAGCGAAACTGACAATGTATAAAACCTTTCCATAGGTGCATGTTGGGTAAAACAAGCATGGTTCACTTTTAGAGGAGAAATTGCTATAACAGATGCTGCATATTGTAAGGAACTCATGGTGGCAACAAGTGAGACAGACACAAGTGATCACAGTTCAAGGGTGTTTATTGAACAATGAATGCAGGGTAGGAAACGCCTAATCTAAACCTAAATCTAATATGGGAGCAAGCGTCGACCATCAAATGAAAAATAAGGCAGTCCTAGTGGTGTTGTGTCAAATAATAAGGGACTATACTAAAAAAATAACTATTGCCAAACCTTACACTAATATAAAAAGGTTGTGGGTTGGTTTTTAAAATAAGGAAGAGGTTTTCGCAAGTAATATGTAGCTTGAATCTCCCTTCCCAATGTTTTGTGCACGGGGTAAGATGGGATCCTGGAGCACAGCACACCCTCAAGCTTTCCCAGCACGAGTCGACAGTTCCGTTCCAGCTAGGCCGTTGAACGCTCGAGTTTTGTTAGCACGAGCCAACAGTTTTGTTCCAGTTATCCGGTTCTTTGATGGTAAAGTCCTTTTTCATAAAAATGTCTCTTGCCTTCGAGGCCTGATGTATCCAACAAACAAACAAACAAACAAACAAACAAAAAGTTCTATTCCACAGTTCACGTTGGCAGATGGCTTCACCCCTGGGTCCCTCACTTCTGGGCGCGGACCCTTACCAATTGTATTCCACAAAATAAACATTCCTTCATGGACTTCGGTTGATGGCTTCACCCCTGGATCTCCCTCGTTTGGGCTCGGACCCCTCTCGACTGTTGGCCTTCCTCCATCGGGTTCACTATGGCTCTAAACAAAATCGTCTTCTATCGTTTTCACACAAAGTCTTTTCAACAGTTCACTGTGAACCTCCTTTTTTCGGGTTCACTTGATCAGGGTGATAATGTTTCACCCTCTGGGTCCCCCTCTTCTTGGCGCTCAACCTCAAATGACATTCAGGATTTACTCCCCTTTACTTTCTCAATGTCGTTTCAAACAGTTCATAGTGGACATCCCTCGGCCGCGTTCACGTCTGTCAACACACTGTTTCCTGGGACCTTAGACTTTGCCACTTCTCACTGGCATCCATTGGTTGGGTTCACTCTTGCCGTCTCTTTCTATTCTCTTTACTTTCCAGTGCTGTGGGATTCACGTCCCTTGCTTTCACACAGTTTATAGATCAAAGTCTTTCAATTGTACGGGGATTTTACTAGACCTCCTGTATGACCACTTTGACCTCTTTTGGTGGCCCTCCTATGGCCTTCTGGTATTTGTAGTTTCTCTCAGGTTGGGATCGACCAGATTCTCTCACTTTAGCACCCACGTGGTGCCTATTTCCTCCTTCACTGGTCTCCCCTTAACACTTTTCACAGTTCATTCACAGTTCCTTGAACTTGGTTCAACTTTGCCACTTTGCGCTTCTCAGTAAACACAGCCCTGTTCTTATCGGTTCTCCTCTCGACCCACTTGCTGTGATGAACTGTTTGGCTTTCAGCTTCACTGCAGTCAAGGCCCGTACCATGGTTGTGGGAGTTTCCCTCGCACCTGTTTATCGGCGTATATTTGCCCTGTGTACTGTTGACATCTGCTGCAAGAGACTTGTGCTAATGTTTGCGGTTTTATGTCCTCTTCCACGAAGGTGCCGCAGGCCTGGAAGGAAAAGGGCAAGGTCGCTTCTCTCCTTGCCACGCCCTCGATTCCAGGCGCCTTTCTTCTACTGTTGAACTGCTGTGCCTGTTTAGCTGTGCCGTCGTGCTGTCTGCTGTGCTCGTCTTGTGCTGTTTTTCTCCACCTTTAATCTCTCTGGGGAAAGAAAGGGCTGTCAGGTGTGTGTGATTTGGGTCAATTGCCTGACTTTGCCTGACCCTGGTATTGGGGCATGTCAGGTGAACGGCTCTGGTGTTAGTCCATTGTCTTTCGTGTTTTGTGAAAGTATTCGTGTGAGGAAAGGGGGGGGCAGTGTATTTGAATGTCCTAACGAAGAGGATGGGGAAAAGGTGGTCAAAGAAGGGGGATACAGCATCTAACCCATCGGTGTCCCACTTCACTCACCGAGGACCCCCATCCAGATGATCCTCCCTTGCTGGTCCACCCCCAGGAACTGGATCCAATAGCAATGGCCGTGTCCTGGTCACCTGTATGACAGGTCCCTGGGGTTTGGCCAGCAAGACACCTTCAGGTTTCTCACAATATCTTCACAAAGGCAATGACCACATTATAACCACATCCATGGAGTTGAACTAAGTGGAATGAAAACAACATGGAAGGAAAAAGCTGTGAAAATGTTCAGAAGTTGCCAAACTTCATGAAACAATGCACACTTCCAGATATCAACAGGGGTGACGAAGAAATGCTATGTTTGAGAAGGAGACCACTTCCACAAAAGCTGCTGCTGGCTTCAGACAGCTTTAGGCACGTTAGCTCCTCTCCAGTGAATCACCTCATAAGGTGAGAAATGCGGGGCCCTCCTCCAGCGCCAACAGGCCAGAGGCATTAAAAGTAAACACATGAATGGGAGGCAGTAGAGAAAAAGCAAGCAGGTCCACGGGCCCCGCCAGACACTGGCACCCTGCTGCCGTGAAGGCTGGATGGCATGTTAACCTGCACTTTACGTTGCAAGCACAGAATGTGTTGTGAAGTGCTGGAGATACAGCTGCTCCCCTGTGCTGCGGTGTATTAGGGTCTGTCCTTCCCGTTGTTTCCCTGTCTTCCTGCATGCCTGACTGAATAATGCCATCTGTATAATGCCAGGTGAGTCTTGGAAGGTTGTGCGGATGATTGAGTGTTCTGAGTGCTCCACCTGTGGCAGCTGGAAGAATGTAGCCTGGGTGATGGGAGCCAGTGGGCCCACCGAGCTTCCATATATATCCTGTTTAGCTAATGTACCTGGCAACATCTGAACTTGTGAAGCAACTTAACAAAGAAGCTGAATTAACTTAACTGCTACCCCCAGATTGATTTACCTTCATAACACGGTTCACCCTGTGATGCGCCACTCTGGGCTGCTGCCCATCTTGACCATGCCCAAGGCTGGCACGGATTGCCACCACAGCCAAGCATGTTACCAAAGCTAAAAGAGGAGGAACTACATCCAATGCCTTGACTCCCTACGTTCATTCATGTGAGCCAATTAGAGGCTGGGTGTGAAACCCCTATTATCGATGCCCTGGCTCCCATGCCTGGGGTTACGAACATTTGCGCCCCCCCCGCTAGAGATTTCTCACAAGGCAGGCACGAAGCGCCTCAGCCACCTCTAGCTTCTCACGGGAGCCATGCAGCAGGTCTGGGGGAATGCTGCAAGAGCGCAACAAGCATGCACTGCTCCCGGAACAGCAGTTGACTCCAAATGGTGCATGAATGTCATTTTGTGACAATCCAGTGATTCTGGCATTTCTGGAATGTCAAACCCAGATTCGAAGACGGTAACCCGCCCAAACAGTCTAGCCTCGGGGAATGCATGGTCGTGGCAAGTTTCATGGCTCTTGTAAAATCATACTTTCTTAGTCGAGCTACGTATAAGTAGAATAATCTTTACATATAAAGCGGAATGTATGTATGTGTGTATGTTTGTCCGGCTATACAAATCCACACCATTGAACACACATCTACCAGATTTTGCATGAAATTTTCTTTTTTTCTGGGGCAAGATTGTAGTCTATGTTTGGATGTCAAAAATTCACTCCGTAGACACCCTCATTTATTGATGCTCACCCGATTCACTACAGTAGGTACTAGAAGGAGGCAACCTTTGGAAAAGTGTCTGAAGCAAAATGTTCGATGTGTTGGTTATTCCTTTGAAATGTATTATTACTGTATACAGTTTGAAAGTGTTTATTAAAGCATTTTTAAAGGGAATAAAAAATATATAATTTGTTTTTATCACACCACTCCAAATATGGGAAATGGCAGGGTTACAGTTTACTTAAGTTCATTCACAAGAAGTGAGCACAATCAATCAATCAATTAATCTTTCTTGGACACTTTCTCAAATGTGCTAAAGCCACCGAGTGACTGAAAAATGCCATACAAAAAACAAACATCACTTGGAAAAGCTCCATCTGATGCAAAGCAAAAATCAATATCAAGAGCTTCTGAAAGACCACAACAAACGGCAGCATGACTTGCTGACCAGAGGTCAAGAGCAACTTTCTTCAGGGCAAATGAGATGCCATCGCAAACTGAAGCAAGACTTGCTAACATGAGGACATGAGCAACATCCTCCAGGGCACATGAGACACCAGAGCAAACTGAAGCAAGACTTGCTGACATGAGGACAAGAGCAACATCCTCCAGGGCACATGAGACACCAGAGCAAACTGAAGCAAGACTTGCCCACAAGAGGACAAGAGCAACATCCTCCAGGGCACCTGAGACACCAGAGCAAACTGAAGCAAGACTTGCCGACAAGAGGACAAGAGCAACATCCTCCAGGGCACATGAGACACCAGAGCAAACTGAAGCAAGACTTGCCGACAAGAGGACAAGAGCAACATCCTCCAGGGCACATGAGACACCAGAGCAAACTGAAGCAAGACTTGCCGACAAGAGGACAAGAGCAACATCCTCCAGGGCACCTGAGACACCAGAGCAAACTGAAGCAAGACTTGCCGACAAGAGGACAAGAGCAACATCCTCCAGGGCACATGAGACACCAGAGCAAACTGAAGCAAGACTTGCCGACAAGAGGACAAGAGCAACATCCTCCAGGGCACATGAGACACCAGAGCAAACTGAAGCAAGACTTGCCGACAAGAGGACAAGAGCAACATCCTCCAGGGCACATGAGACACCAGAGCAAACTGAAGCAAGAATTGCCGACAAGAGGACAAGAGCAACATCCTCCAGGGCACATGAGACACCAGAGCAAACTGAAGCAAGACTTGCCGACAAGAGGACAAGAGCAACATCCTCCAGGGCACATGAGACACCAGAGCAAACTGAAGCAAGACTTGCCGACAAGAGGACAATAGCAACATCCTCCAGGGTGAGACACCACTTGATTAGGACACAGGCAACACGGGGTACCCCAGCTAGTATGTACATATTTTTAAAAAAACACAAATAACATAGGACGGAAGGCAGTTCAAGCCAGAAATTGCCCACTGTAAATGTTACTATATGACATGAATTCAAAATATATATGAGTATTCAGTTTGCACAAGAGTGCTGTCTCCTCTTGGGTCTCCTGATGGTGGGGTACACTGAAACCAGGCGAAAGGCTGCTTTCAAAGCAAATGTCAAGTAGAAAACGGGCAGGTTTGAGGAAGTTTCCTGAATGTCAAGTATGCATATATTTAGGATACGGGTAGCAGTGGTGCATTCCAGGGGTTGCCACTTTAACCAGAAATGCCTCTACAAATTATAGGTACAACGAATAGTGTATTTTGTGTTCTTTATTTCTATGATGTGTTTCTTGGGGAAAGCAGGGTATTAGAGTGATGAGGGTATGAGATAACACAAACTAGGAGAGGTTTGTGAACATGTTATACAACTACCTGACTAACGTGGGGAAATTGAGTGGATACACCTAGAACCAGCAAGGAGAGAGGTGAAGATGGAGGAGGGGGCGGGGGCACCAGAACCAGCAAGGCCGGGTGGGGGTGGCACTGGCTGCCCAGAGCCAGCAAGAGAGCAAGAAAAGGGAGAGGGCACACATGACCAGCTTTAAAGGATATGGAGGGGGGGCAGAGCTAGCCTAGGAGGGTGTTGGAAGGTTGGGACTCCCTGAA
Source organism: Ambystoma mexicanum (assembly GCF_040938575.1). Taxonomy (NCBI): domain Eukaryota; kingdom Metazoa; phylum Chordata; class Amphibia; order Caudata; family Ambystomatidae; genus Ambystoma; species Ambystoma mexicanum. The sequence continues at coordinate 351,028,827 of NC_090924.1, forward strand.
CCAACCTGGGGAGGGGGTGGAGAGCTCAGGGAAGAGGAGTTTATCATTCTGAAATGTATACCTTGCAATCTACTAGCCACACATAAACAGTCACTTGCACCTTCAGTCCTCAACACACACATGCACAGTACACAGTGTTTTACCCGCCAGGAGTCTACTTCTTCTTCTTCTTGTTAGGATGACTCCAGAAACCCAAAGCCGGCGATTTCCATCTATTAAGATGATGTGCGCCAAAATAAGCACCAATCAGCCATCCACCTCCACTAGATCTCATCCCACTTCCCCGTTTCCCGCACAGATGGAAGCAGGAACCTACACTGTTCATCCACCACCCCTCTTTCCAAACTGAACAGATCAGATAACCCCTGAACAACCACCCCAATGCCACTCATCCTGACTGAGCAATTCCTGTTGCACATCAAACCTCACACAGCCCAAGATATAACAATGCACCGTCTCTGGGAACCCGCAAGCCTCACACGCCGCTCATCCGCCACGTGTCAATAGTTACTCTCCTGTGGCTAGTTGTGTGTACACATTTTGTAGCCAATGGGTATACCATATTTATACTTTTAAAACCTATTTTGAATAAAAATGGGTCCCTTGCCATACATAGCTTTATGACCCTTACATTCGAATATAACCATCATTCTTTTTGCCACTGAGCCAGCAGGAGGAATGGTACTGCATGCAGAATAGGTGGTGGATGATTGGCGGCCTTGCTTGGTAGTCCCAGCTGCACCACATTAGCCGGGCCCAGCTTATATGAAGCAGAGGCCTTGACCTCTGCAGCACGGCCAGAAAAGTGAAAAGGTAAACAATACACAGAAGAAATACATGGGTCTTAATGACAGCTCCATCTGCAACTCTACGGAAAAATTGTCATCAACTACAAGCCCTACGTTTCTGACTTCGGTCACTGTCCGTGGACATTGTCCTACTAGCTGGGCCAGAATTGGTTATTCACCTTCAATGTCTGGGTTCCACACAATACATGTGTAGTGTTCATTAGATTGAACATCACGCCTTTGGGGTGCACTTGCTTAGTGGAGATCTCCTCCTGAGGCTTTCCTGTCCCTTGCACGCTCATGCACCGATGGTGTGGATGGTTAGTACCTTGCTGATTGGAATTCTGGTCACTGAAGTCTTTGACTGGGAACCTGAAGCCAACTCCTCTCTAACCTCCCACTTCCTTTCGTTGAATGCCATCAGTAAGGGGCTGGTCAGGGAGCGCCAGCAGTCTGACACTCCCCGGTGGGGCAGAATTAAAAGAGTGCAAGAGTTGGAAAATTGTTAGGAAGAGGTCACCACTAAGTAGGTTATTTGAGGTGGGGAGCAGAGTGTGCCCCCATATAACCCCCGGCCAGCCCCCTAAGGCATGCACATCACGTGGGTTGAACTTTTGCCTGTTTCTGTCCATCCATCTGCATACTCTGCCATACACATTTTACATTTGGAAGCCATCAATTGCAGGTCTCCCTCTTAATGGAGTTGAAGCTGGGTAGCCTCTCCGTAGAAATATAATCCCATGCCCGGTTAAAGAGTTTGTCGAGAGGTTGCGCGCGTACAGGCTAAAAAGCAGAGGTGACAATCCAGATACTCTGCAAACTCTCTCCTTTGCTGTTAATTGATCATCTTTGATGCCGGCTTGGCAGAAATGACTTGACCCATCGCCAAACTGTCCCTTGGTTACCAAATGTATGCAGGCAGCCAACCTGTTTTAGAATGAATGACTGTTGAAGGCCAACGACACGTTCAACACCACTTTCACATCGACAACGCCACCGTCCCAAAGCTCCCTGGCCTCAGTGTAGTGCACAGACTCCCATTGCCTCAGCACCGTGAGCTGGCCTGAAACCTGCTGGCAGAGGATCCAGGATCCTTTGAGCTTCCATGAAGTTTTGAAGCACTAGGCCCTTCTTAGAACCATCTTCCAGCTATCATACAATGTGTTTATGGCCAGGGCTTCCGTGCAGTGACAACCAAAAGAGTGTTGGGAGCAGTAACGGTGCTGACGCCGGTCTCGCCAGTGAAGTTAGTGTCTTTGCTCTTCCTCGCTAGAAGGGAATCTCACAGACTGAGAGCTGGGCCTAGGTGTCCTGGGAAGGCAGGAGCACTTGGGTCTACCCGTGCCCTACCATCCCGGTCCCAAAACCTCATCGGGGTGGGTGCGTTCAGGCCCAGCAGCTCGGATTGACCATCCAAGGTCAAGACTGCATGGAAGGAGCTGCAGCTCAGCTACTGCAAGGACAGCGACTTGCAGTCTCCCAGATGCAAGTTGCATGTGTATGGATCAGTCCCAGATTTAGCTGTAGATTGACGTCTGGTGACGCGTTGAGTGATCTCTTGGATTCCTGGCAGCAGGGCTCAAGTCGAGGGTACATGTGGGGGGACAGAGTCCACCTACTTTTTTCATAGGGTGGACTAAGTCCTCCGCAGCTAAAATGAAAAACATTAAATGTCGTATTTGAATTTGTGAATCAAAGCTGACGTCAGGGATCGAAACACAGTTGTCAGGCCAGATACTTCACCACTGCACTATATAACCTGATGAAAAACAACAAACTAAAGGTGAAATGTACCATTATGGTACTGCAAGTCCCAGGGAAAACGTTTGTATTGGTTCTTGGAGTTTACAGCATGTTCCCTTTTAATGGTTTTAAAAACACTATCAGAAGAAAATATCCTCTCTTGGTTTTGTGTGTGTGTGTTGATTTTATGAAAGGCAAATGCCATTCGTCCTATGCAATTGGGGTGGTTATGCAAAGCAAATTTAATGAATTGTGCATATTTGACCTTGATATGCTAATTTTTGGTGCCGTCACATCCCGTTGCGTTTGTTGGTGAGTCCCCCCACTTTAATTTTTAGGACCTGAACCCTGCCTGGTGGGTAATCTCAGAGACAGTAGAGAAACCCAGTTCATGTATCTCTGGAGCATTGTGTCCAAAAGCGCTGCATGGGCTGCACATTACTTTACAAGCAGGATTGATGTGCAGCTGCGCCCCTGTTCAAAGTAAGAAAGCAGTATCATTAGCGACGGGCTCTTTCGACCGTCACAATGCGCACAGAAAAGAGATCTCAATTAATATCAGAGCATAAGCCCTTCAGCTGTGATCTCCTGTGCCGGATGAAATTGCATTTGGGCAGTTATTCAGCAAGGAGGCCGCTGGATAAATAAATCAGTGAGGATTGTTCTGAGTAAAAACACAAAACAACAGAAATTAATCTCCCAATTAAACATCAACCAAGGTGCAAATAGTACTTTTTAGTTTGGGCTATTAGGTGGCGCTGAAAGTACTACCTTTAAGCTGAAACTATTGTCATTAAAATAAGAGCTTTAACATAAGAGCTTCAATTATTGGCTTTGAATGAAGGTCTGCAATGCTTTTCCAACGGAGATGACATTTGAGGAAGTCTACACAGTTGTTAGGTTATTGAATCCCTCCCATTCCTTGCCCCAGCCATGCTAATCCGTATGGCTAATCCCTCCCATTCCTGCCCATCTCGTAACTCTTTGAGCTCTTCCATGGAGGCAGCCATCTCGGATGACTATCTCTAAGGAAGCTCTCTAGAAACAAGACAAAACTAGCTGCCAACTTTGAATAGGAAAGACTCCATGCATCTTCCAAATACAATGATAAATTGAATCATGTTAGTATGATCTTTTTTTTTAAATAGCTAAAGTAATTTACAATATTTTCGACAGCAGTAATTATTTCTGTCCTTTCTGTGTTTAATTTCCTTTTTTTATACAGCTATTGCTGTTGCTCATCCATTTTAAATTATTTTTAATATGTATCAATGTCTTACAACACAAAATCAGCAATGTTGTGATACATGTCACGTAGTGCTCTAACCTTTACTGCCTCAATGATTGCCTCTGTTAGCTGTGAAGGGGCATGCAGATGCTTATCCCGCATGGTCCCGCAATCCGACTGGTTGTACTCGGCTTCACACATAAATAATCTGGCTCACTGTGATGTTGGAAATGCATCGGAGGGACAGGGCCTCTGTATCCTTGTCCTTTACTGCTTTTTATCATGTGTTCTGTCGTGTTTTTCACGCAGGAGTTCATGTGGGACTCCTGGCGGTGCAGCTCTCTCTCTTTTGGTTTGGTGAACGGACTCGTCGGATACTCTTATGGCACCCATGGGTGGGGGTACAACCCTGTGCCCCTAGTGTATGTTTTTGGGCACCTGTGGGTGGCCTACAGAGCAGGGTATGGGCTGGTGGCAGCTCCATGCTGAAATTGACAGGTGCGCAGAGTATCCTCCATTTTGGGATACCCCGGCCCTGCCATTGGGATCAGTTGATACCTGATGGAAAACAAGATGGCCCCTGTGGCCTCTTGCTTTCTATTACCCATTACCTTGTTTTCCCAAAGTCCTGGGAAGCCCTGTCTCTGTCCCTTCCCCCAGACTGGCTGTTTGTGGAAATGCCATATATGGTGTTGTTGTGAAGGCCCGGCCAGACTAGCTGGAGCCTTCCCGGTGATGTATGTTGTGGGTACCTCCTGTGGGTGGGACCTGGGTGAATAGAGTGTGTGACGAATATGCATTCTGTGTTGTGGATGTCTAGTATCTGGTGGTTGACACAATGACTGAGACAGCCCTGCCCGAAACCGGTATGAATGCAGCTTGGCGTGTTGAATGGCTCGGTACTTGTCCCAATACACATAACTTGTTGTGAGTGTCTGGAGAGAAGTGAATGGCATGAATACCTCGTGTGCCTTATTGCCTGCCTGCCTGCATGAATGCCCTTAGTGGTGATTGGATGCTTGAGTGTGACCCAGCGGAATGAATGGGAGATCAACAGTATATCTGGGGACCTCTCACTGCTAGGAATCGTGTTCAGAAGCTGAAGTCCACTACGACGAGTAACTGAAGCTTGACCTTGAAGCCCCGCTGGATGAGAAGAAGTGCTGTTGCTCTCCTTCCCAATCTGAAAGCTGCTGTGCCTCCAAGGACTGACCCAGAGAGGACCTGGAAAGGCGCCCTCTTCCCAAGCTACGAGGGACCATCGTGCACAGCTGATCTTTGCCAAAGCTCCCTGGTAGACAGACCTTCGACAGGCTGCCGACCCGAGACGGGGACTGCCGCGGAATCTCAAAGAGAAGCACTCGGACTGTTGTCTGCCACTGTCGATGACCGCCGTCGCCGACCGGAGCCGCCGTGCTCCCGTTTGCCTAAGAACTTCGATTGATCATCGGACGCTCTCGTCTGCATCGTCGCCCGCTTTTCTCCCAAAGGAGAAGGCCCGACCGTCGACGCGCCGAGGAGCATCCGCCGGTGGGTTTCCCGCCACCTAAAGACCACAGAGACGCCGACGACTCGACGCCCTTGCTGGGCCAAAGTTCTTCATCATCTCTTTGCGGTCCAGAACTATCGTCACCGAGGTGCCCCGCACGCTTCTTCCTTGCAGGACGCCAACGCTCTGTTGTCGACGAGCACCGCTAGGAACGAAGCTGCCACTTCCCTGCCGTAGTTCAACCTGTTCACCATCGGACGTTCGACGACCCGTGACTCCTGCCTTAAAGGGAGGGCACTCAAGAAGGGCCGTCGATTCCCCGACACCGAACGCCAAGTTCCTCGACACCTCTCGACGATCCGTGGCTCCTACCTTAAAGGGAGTCACTCAAGAAGGATCGGTCGACGCATCGTCGGAGAACTGTACTCCACCAGGTACATTGGGGGGGTAAAACCTTAATAGGAGGGAATAAGACTTTTGAACATTACATGGACTGGGCTTGTGCTATATATCTTTATTTACAGGTTGCCCAGGTGGGGGGATCTCCACACAGAACTGTGCCTATTGGTAGGGGTCAGCATTCTGCCTATTGTTTCAACCATTTTACGTTCCTTCCTATCTCTATTGCTGGTTTCCTCGTTATTGATCTGTGTGACATTTTAACCGTACAGTTGATGCACTTTAATGAGATTCGATAACATTGGTGGTACCACTTTAGAATTGTATATATTTATCATTATTGACTTCCGAGTACAAAGTGCGTTATTGTGATCGTGTACATACCTTTGACTATTAATTATATAAAGACTGTGTTTTCAGTAACAGTGTGTGGACATTCCTTTGTGGGGGTTCGGGGAGTACACTGTACTTAAGAACCAGCCTGCATCACCTCCTGAGAAGCTAGGCCTTGATTGCTCGACTACGTTACCAATAATAGAGAATCTTGGCTGGGGTCCTCTGTGCCTTTCCTCTACCATACAGAGAGCGGAAGTACAGACACCCCCTACCGGTCTTTACACTCACTCCACCTCTATTTTTGTCCTTCGAGGCATTCCCTGTCTGTTGTATTCCTTCCCTGCCACTTTTACGCCAAACTTAAAGTGCTCAAATAAGAAACTTACAATTAGACATCAAACCACACAGGCACATGCTGACAGCGTCGAGCTAGAAATCCAAAGTGCAAGCAAAATCCTGCAAACACACAGAAGACAGTCCTCGCAGATTTTTAGCACTTTCCTTTGTGTGTTTGTGGGATTTTGTACACAGATCACATTGTAAACTGAAATGACAAATATGTAAATACTTGTGAGCCAAAAATAGTATGGCAGTAACTTTGTTTTCCCTATTTGGAATGCAAGACTACAAGTAGATGAATGCAAAATGATGTCTGCCTAAATAAATCTTCTATGCATTATGCTTCTTTTCAGTAAAGCCATAAAGACGCACAAAAACAAAACTTTGTGGCAATGCTATCTGTTAATTATGGACCGGATTTGAAAAATAGTTTTTCAATGGGAAAATCAATGTCAATGCTTCCAGAATTAATTAAATGCTTGTAGAAGTGCCTTGCTACTACTGCCTGGGAACTGTCATTTAGAAATTCCACCTGCTTGCGCATTGGTAAGCAAGCATTTCTGTTGGTTTAGGGCAATTTTGACCTTGCTGCGTGGTTCCCCTTTTCTCAGCAAGCGAGTCTGTTGGCTAGGGCGGCTTTTCACCTGTTCTGAGGCGCAAAGATTGCATAACAGGGATGCAAGATGTGGCTGGTGGATATTGCAGGTAGGGCAGGGCAGTCCCCGGGACATGTTTGCACGTTAGGCTTGATTTTGTGTATCATTCGTTAGCCACCGCCTTATCGAAACATAATAGAGCTTAAACTCAAATGTTCATCTTCCCCTCGCCACCCGGTGAGCAAGGTGTGTCCCCCCCTACAGGTGACTCTGAAAACCAGACGAAGGCATGAGGTTAAACCTGTGTTGCGTCTTCAGCTGAAAACACAGGAGACTTGACCTCTCTTCGAGTACCCCCCCCCACAGTACAGTAGAACAGAATGTCAGTAGGTGTGCAGACTCATCACCCAGAAAGCATTTCCTGGTCAACCATAGGTGGTTACTTGCCCATTCTGTGATGAAGCTAGACTTTATGCCATGTTCCTGCACTAACAAACTGCAGCAAGACATACGCGTCTCTCAGTGCCCTTCCCTCCCAATCTTATTGCCTTGCATGTGCAGCAGTGGTCTCTGGTGTAGCACTTTCCTGGAAGGGACACTCTTAAAGTAGGCGCTACATGCATCTTGTTTTCTCCTTAAGAGGAGAACAATCAGGATCTTAGGGTTGCTCTTATTCCATTCAGCCGCTAGTGCTGGCCAATCGGGAGGCTTGCCAGCCTTTTAGGCTCAGGTCCAACCCACTTAACACCGGGACAGGAATGCCCCACACTATCTCTGCACCTTCGCTGCTGCTCCAAGGCTGCACCCTGATAAGTGGACATACATAGATTAAGAACAACCAACATTAGACATGTTTAAGTGAAGGTGGGCAGTGCATCCAGCTGTGCTTAAGATGTGACCATGATGGGTGAAGTGCTAGAGTGGAGGCAGAAGAAGTGAGGGACAGAGGCAGGTTAGAGGCGAGGCAAACATGTTAGCTTTGCTAGCTAGGATAGATGGCTGGGTTGAGGGAATACTGCTGAATGAGCACAGAATGCAATCTATAGGTCACATGTTTGAATCCCATGGATGTGGAATCAGGATTATTTCATCCAACTGTGATGGACCGGAATTGGGACAAGCACATTTCGGCATATTTATTTTCTTTTTAGTAGTGCAGGGGCAGACGCTCTTTTGTTTGCTAGCTTATCTTGCAGCCAAGTAGAGCCCAGCACTGATTGCTTGAAGTTGCGGCGCTTCCATTTTGATGCTTTTTGTTGCATCTCTTGGCATTGTGTGCCAATGCTTGTCTTCATAGCACTTGAGAGGATGTTCAAAATCTCATATGCCACAACTGGATCCAGCAGAAATGATGTGTAGCCGATATATTGAAATGTTCACGAGGCCTTGGAGCCAATGGCGAGAAGGTTGAGAGGGGCTTTGATGTCTGCCTCGATTGGGTGGCCTCACAAAGGTTTGAATCCATTGTGTTTTATCTGTGATGCTGCCATCGGTTTTGTTGTGTCTCAGAACTAATCAAATCAATTGTGGGGTGTATCTTAGAGTCGCTAGCATCAGTCGGTTTGTTAGTCTTAGAGCTGATGACATAATTTGGGTTATGTGTCTCTAAGCAGGCAGTGTCTGAGTTGTGTGTCACTGTAGAACTGATGGCTGGAGTTGGGTGGTGTGGATTACAACAATTCGGATGCTGTGTTACAAAAGATTTGATGGCGCCATGTACATTTTGTGGCAATGGGCTGCTGCCACTTGTTGGGTTGTGTGTCTCTGAGCTGAAGCCATCAGTTGACTTGTCTTCCTATGGACAGCTGATAGCATCAGATGAGTTGTGTCTTGCTGCACCCATATCCACAGCTCAATACTTTTGTATTCACCTGCATAGAGTGCGGCAGCTTTTGCTTTCACGTCTGTTGGCCTGGAACTGCTATTGTATATTTCGCTTGATTTATCTGTCCTGGTTGGGCGCGAGGAAGTTTGTTTCAGGCTTACAACACATGGAGAGAGCAAGCTACGATGCAGATCTCCACAACCCACTTATTGTGTGTGATGCACTATGAGCTGGCCGGAAATTCATGGGGAGGGTTAAGTCACAGCTGAGCCAAGGGCTCTGACCTGGCTCTATCACCGCTTCTCCCCGCTCTCACTCTCCCCCCCTGTTTTCCTTTCTTCTTGCACCATATTCTACAGCCAGCGATTTATGACAATGCTAGTTTCGACGACAAATCTTTTAAACTATTCTCCTAGTCTTCTTCAGGGCGTTTCAATACTGTCATTGGTATCTAAAATTATTATCTTTATTTGGCATCTCTTCTTAATTTAAAAAAGGTAGAGAACCCCGAAAAATTTAAGAAAGAACGATGTACACAGGTTCACTACATCTAATTTAATGTAGTACCTGAAAAGAGGAAGGTATTTGAGACTTTATTCGTTTTCATGCGGGTTAATATACAATATGTTTTGCTAATTTTAGATATCAATGACTGTACAGAAGCGCCCTGAAGAAGGTGAGGCTGGATAATTTGAAAGGCTTGCAGTCGAAACACGCAGTGTTGTACATAACCGGCAGTAGTGGCTTTGTGGCAGACGCTCTGTTACTAGTTTGAGATATAGACTTTTACACAGATATATTCAAAGCGTGCCCTTCGATATTAGTTTAAAACACAAGGCATGTATGAATGTATAACCACTTGCGAACTTTGAGAGATTATTGTTAGCCATATATGTGTGTATTCTATTGATGGATGATCTCTATTTAAGGTGTATTGATCACTGTGTTCCTAGAAGATGATGCCTGTTTGTCAGCATGCCTAACTTCTTTTAATGTATCCCTTTGTAAATGCTTATGTGCTATTAAAGGGCCTGAACTGTAATCGACATGATACCTGGTGGCTATTTACAAGAATGTGTTCATGACTTAATGGATCATCTCATGGTTAAGTCAGAATTCAAATAATGTTGCAGATAGTTAAAGAGTTTAAAGAAGGGGGGAGATTTTGAATTGGTCTCATTTCAAACATTTAGTTGTGATTCAATGGTACATGCTGGGTGGGAGCATCCGAATAGCCTGACATCCATTTTTTGTTGTTGTTGAAAACTTCAACCGCAAGAGGGCGCAGCATAACTTTTCAGGGAAGTTGGGCAGCCACGGCGGTGGTGCTCGCGGATCGGCTGGTACCTTGGGCAGACACACCTGCCCTACGTGGGGGCCAGGCTGGAGCCCGGGTTTAGACCCTTGCCTGGCACGCCCTTCTCTAGACAGAGGTAGGGCTGGTGGCTGTTGGCTAAAGTACCCCCCTCCTCCTTCTAGGGTGCTGGGGGCCATCTCGTGTGCTGTTCTTTAGCGTTAGAAATGGTTCACATGGGCGGCTGCTGTTCAGTAGGAATGTTGGCTGCTCAAGCAGTGGTTCAGTAGCTCGCACTATGCAAATAGCGGCAGGCCGGGCACGGCTTTCCTGTAAGGGGCACTTCCTCTTTCAGACCAAACTTCCTTAAACTTCTGACAAATGCCTTAACAGCAATTTGCACGGTGCACACTTTTCTTTCAACGCAGCGTCTTATAAGTAATTTCTTTAAAGCCAATGCATGTAATACCGGCCCATTAATATGCAATGTATCTGGGATGACGCAGGTGTTGTATTTGAAATGTCCGTGCCTGAAGCTGGCTTCCATGCAGTCGAATTCAACAATTCCCTTAAGCTAATGCACACAACTCACGCCATTCCTCTGATGGTTTGCGTGGGATTTGACCCCAACACCAAGGTACAACCAAACTCTGCGATTGAATGTTCTCCCTAAAAAGTTCCACCTCTATTCGGATCACCCCAATTTGACCAAAATCCAACCTCCCTCAATGATGTTCAACCATCAGGCGCGTGTGAGATGCGTGCAAGACTAATCGCAGACAACTGCAAAGATAAGTTGAGTAACAGGTTGTTTGAAATGCTTCTAATACTCACACCCCACGATTGTTATGCGAGTCCCTCCCAAGTGTATTGCCCTTTTAAGATGGGCCATGACAAGCTAATAAAAGGACCAACTGCAGGCACGTGCCTCAGAATGGCTGCTGACTCCAAGAATGGATCTGTTGCCTCTGTCTCTCACTTTGGGCCTCTAGGCCTGCACCGTGTGATGACGGTCCTGCAGCCCTGGCCTGCAGGCCCACACCGTGTGGTCCTGCAGGTCCTTGCTGGTCTGGGGTACCCCAGAGTAGTCTGGTGCCCTGGGGCCACCCCAGGCACCCTCCATCTGGATGCTCCCGGCATCCATGGTCACCCTGGCACAAAAGCTCGTGTCCTCACGGCAGATCAGGGTCCTGCCCTGCAACCACCTCGAAGTCCAGGTGACCCTGGCAAACCAGCATGGTGCTGGGCCCCCCAGCCCCTGTGTGGCCGACCGTGTGACCACCACCGGCCCCACAATAATAGCGAGGAGGAAGACGGACCCCCCGCACCGCAATCCATTGCCAGCAGGGGAAAAGGAGGAAGTGGCATCCACTGCAGTGAAAATGGAGGCAGGCATATCACGCCCGATGCCCTGCCTGCGGATTCTCCCTGGCCACAGCCCTCTGCGACGAGGGTGCTCGTACGGCCAGGGTAAGGGTCAGCCCGCAGCCCCTGTGGCACCCGCAGCCCCTGTGGCATTCGCTGCCCCTGTGGCATTCGCTGCCGCGTTCTTGACTTTCCTCCCACAAGTGGGAGAGAGTACTCGCTCTGCCTTAGGAGCTTCAGAAATGAAACAAGCATGACCTGAGTGGCAGCCCGGTCGGCCTGCTGCAGTGGTGGAGAGGCAGCAGGACCGCTGGTGCTGACTATCTCCCTCCCCGGCGAGGTGAGTGACCAGCCCACCCTGCCTGACAACCAGAGGCAGCATTGCCTGCACGGCCTCCCGCGCTCCGCTATGTAACGTCCCGCTATGCAGGAGATCGGCTGCCATCAGAGGGTGGGATGCCACCCGGCATTCGAGGAGGTGAGTGCCCACCACTCCACCCCTGCAAGCAACACCGTCAGCGGGTGTTTTACCGTGCTGTCGGCCCACCCAGAGAAATTCCCGGGCCAACCGGCGGGGTGGGTTGTGTGCTCCTGACACCGGAGCCTGAGGGAGGAAGTAAAACGCCCAGGCCGATAGGCAGTGATTAAAATATGCCCTGGTTCGGAGCGAAGGAAAGAGGCTGCCCGCAGCCACGGGCACTACAGGACAGTGCCTGCCAGCACTGTGCTGTGCCGGCAGCCGCTGCGTGATCCCGGGCCCTTGGCATTGAATAAGTGCAGCACTCAGTGTAGGAGCTAAAGAAAAAGGGACAGGCGAGGGAATACAGCGCAGAAAGCAGGACAATTGGACTTTCCGTGTTTGCCAATCCATACATTCATGGAGGAAGAGCTTGCTCCCGGCCCTGCGGGCTATGCAGTTTTTTTCAACGTTAATCAACAACAAGGAAACAGATGATTGAGTGCCAATTGTTTTGCCTCATATGGTAATTCATCTAAGCCACCAAAGCACCGGCCCTAACCCCCGTTCTTGTAAACCCCAAACTTGGTGAACGGCTGAAGTCAACTGCCCACCCACTTACGCAATAAACAACAAGGAGTGGAAACAGATATGCACTTCATGCATCAGAGAAGAAAAAGGTGTGCGCCCGCCTGACAGCACATGCAATGTGGGCACACAGCAGCTGGAGCTCCAACTGCCAAGACGGCAACTGGCACATGTCTACGGCGAAACACAAAAGGGTTGAAGCTCCAGGGTGAGCACTTGTGCGCCCTATGCTACTGGCCATGTCCTGCCAACATCTCCTGCCTGGGGGAGCGAAGGGAGTGGCCCCAACACCCTGCCACTAGTGTCACCCTGACTGCATGGGTGAGAAGAGTGGATGGTGCCACGCCATTAGGAAAACACCCACACCTGGGTGGGGAGAGACTGAGAGTGGCCTCCTGCTGCTGTGGGACCACCACGAGCAACTACCCTGACGACAGGTATGCAACCTCAGCCCCTCCAGTCACTCACCGGTCTTGAGGCTCTCAACACAAGAGAGTCCTCGTACAGCCAGGTCACGAAGAACACCGCAAGACCTCCTGCCGAGATGGGGGTGAGTAATATGCTGTCACCCCATGTCCTGTCAACATCATGTGGCACAGCCTAGACACCCTGCTACCCGCGTCTTGCTGCCTGGCCCTACATCAAGGGACTGACTGAGCATGAATGTGGTGCACCCCAAACGCCCTGCTACCCGCATCTCGCTGCCTGTCACAACAACTAAGCCGATGTATCCCCTGGTGCTCCCAGGTGCGGCTTTGCCGGCCTTCGAACTGTGCCATCAACAGACCTTTACCCATGGTAGTGCCTATCCTGAACGGACATTGATGCAAAGTGAACTGGCCTCCTGCAGTTCTGCAAGTGCTCGGTGAAGACTCATTAAACATGTGTTTAGATGCAGCGAGCCTGCATGTAAATTATATGCTTAAAATGGTCTCAGTTAAATGGATGCAAAGCTGTGCTCCCGTAGTTTGTAGTCATGCTGTAAATGGTGCCAGCAGCTAATAATGGTGTCATTCAGTGGTTGAAGTTCCGCTTACCCCAGGTTAATAAAGGGTCTGGTAAAATGTGGTAGAACTGCCAACATGCCACCAGCAATTCGCCAACCATGACTGTCACCTGCTGAATATATGTAGAGTGTTTGATATGAGTCATATGTCTGCAACTACCCTATGTTTGTTTGTTTTATTATTTGTAATGCGCGAGCATACCCTAAAGTAACAGGGCGCAGCAGTTACATGTATATGCGAAGCTTAGTTACAACAACAAAAATATATGCATACACACAGTAATAGTAATAGCACGATTATATACGATTATATACATATATACAGATAAACACATGTAGGAACAGTATGTACATATGGCAGGAATATGAAAGGACTTGACACCTGGATGTGTTTGAAGGCCTACGTTTTCAACCATAAGACAACCTTAGATTGGAAGTTTTGATAGGGCAAGTCCATTCTGAGAGTTGGTGGTAGGGAATTCCACAGTTTAGCTGCTTTCACTGAGAAGTTGCTGTCCCCTATGGTGGAACGTTTAAAGTTGGGGACAGAAAGGCAGTCTCTATGTCTCTATGTGTGTATCATTGGTCTATCCCCATGATTCGTCTACCCTACAATTCCCAAGTGCTATAAGTATTATCGTTCTGTAACGGGGGGAGGGAAATCATTTATGTTTCAGTAACATTTGTTTCGTTCGTTATGAGAAAGGAGTGCTATGTGTGTCCCTCCCAAGTGTATTGCCCTTTTAAGATGGGCCATGACTGTGTCATGGCCCGAGCTAATAAAAGGAGCAACTGCAGGCACGTGCCTCAGAACGGCTGCAGACTCTAGGAATGGATCTGTTGTCTCTGTCTCTAACTTTGAGCCTGCAGCCTACACCGTGTGATCACTGTCCTGCAGCCCTGGCCGGCAGACCCACACCATGTGATCACGGTCCTGCAGGTCCCTGCTGGTATGGATCCCGCGGATCAGCCTGGTGCCCTGGGTCCACCCCAGGCACCCTCCATCTGTATGCTTCCGCTATCCATGGTGCCCCTGGCACTAAGGCCCATGTCCTCACTGCTTATCAGGGTCCCGCCCTGCAACCACCTGTAAATCTGAGTGACCCCGGCAAGCAAACATGGTGCTGGGCCACTATACCACGCCACATAGACCCTCATGGTGGAATTATTATTTTTTTAGAACGCCCTCAGTTCTTACCTTATTCTATACCACGACACACACCCTCATGGTGGAATTATTATTTTTTTAGAACGCCCTCATTTCTTACCTTATTCTATACCATGCCACAAAGACCCTCATGGTGGATTTTCTTTTTTAGAACGCCCTGAGTTCTTACCTTATTCTATACCACGCCACAGAGACCCTCACAGTGGCTTTATTTTTTAGAACACCCTGAGTTCTTACCTTATTCTATACCATGCTACAAAGACCCTCACAGTGGAATAATTTTTTTTTAGAACACCCTGAGTCCTTACCTTATTCTATACCATGCCGCAAAGACCCTCACGGTGGAATTATTTTTGTTTAGAGAATCTCAACATGGACCCCTTTTTAAGAACTAAATAAACATTATTATCCTTGGCTCCACTGGTGTGTTTTTCCTAGGAGGCATCGGGCCAGTCAACCCACCCTCTCTGGGAGGGTTCAAAAGTAGCCCCTAAGGGTGGAACTGCCGGATCTGTCCCCTACTCCCTGCCTAGCACCACGCACTGTGGAGGGGGACCAGGAGATGGTTTCAGTGGCTGGTTCCATCGCCTCACCGACTTTTGGCATGACGCCACTTCTCCTTCCCTTCCCACGCCAGGGTACTGCCTAACACATCTACATATTTAACCCCCTTACTTCTTTACATTCCTAACCTATACATTCCCAATTAAATGATATACATAAGAAACCACCTCAATAGCTATATAACTATGAACCTGACCATACTCACTTAAATACATACACATCTAAATACATTCCAAACCACAATCAACAAGTATGCACATTATTTTACATGGGTGTGGCTGCTGCACTCAGCCACACCTTTCTAGTACATGTGATGGAGCCTTTGGTGGGGTGGGTGGGGTCTGTCCCCAGGCTGTAGAATGGGACTGACCCTCCCCAGGTACTTTTGGGCTTCTGGTGGTGCCCCATCTACCACAGGTGACACCAACCTAGTTGTGTTCTTAGGGAGCCTCTGCTGCGTCGTGGAGCTGCCAACTCACGGCCATGCCCCACGGCCAAAAGATCTTCTTGGCAGCTGCGTCCACAACACAGGGCCGCCAATGCCACTGCCACGCTCCGCGTGCACTCCTTCTTGTTGGCGGTGGCCCGTGCCACTGCTGCACTCGCCACCGTGTCTCACTCCTTCTTCTTTGCAGCACCACCATTCCCTGGGAGCCTGCCGCACTCAACAGCGCACTCTGTGGGCCATTATTTCTATGGCCAATGTTCCGTTGTTATGGGGACACGTCCATCACCACCGCGCTCTGGTGCACACATCAGCTGGGTGCCGGGCCTGTCCCCTTTCTTCACCGTGGGGGGCTGCACACTCTTTGGAGCTCCTCCCCTAATGCACTGGTGCTACTTCTGCTGTCCTCTGCAGGTCCACTGTAGAATTACTGAATGAGAGTGATATTTGAACTCCACAGCTCGCTGTTGCTTTCTCTCTGCTTCCCTCTGGTCAGTAGAGGTGGGCGAGCTGGGCAAATCCCGCCGGGGCTCAAAAGGGGGCTGCAGCCTGACCCTCCTTTTTCGGGCCGGTACCCCCAGATACCACAGGCCTGCCACGAGCCCCACCATCCTCTCGGGAGGATAGCTCAGCGGTAATGCGCTCGCCTTGGAAGCAAGACGACACAGAGCAACACAGGTTTGATCCCCGGGTTCGCGCTTAGAAACCTCTGGGTATTAAGCGCGTTATAAATAACATATATCATATCATATCATACCATGCCTGGCCGTGCATGCACAGCGCAAAAAAAGAGCGGCTCGGTTGCCGTGAGGGCCGCAATTATTTTTTTTCACAGTTGACCATTTCTTTCCATTTTGCCTGAGCCAGGCCCTGATGGTGGCTCGCCAGGGCCGAGTTTAATTGTTTGCCTTTTCATGGGATTTCATGGGCTCGGCCCCTGGCGGGCCCCTAGAGCCAGGCCTGACCCCCAGGCTCGGCCCTACCCGTGTAATCCCTGGCTCCCCCAGCTCTACTGCTTAGTAACACTTTTTTCGCCACCCGTTGCCCTGCTGAGTCCCGTCCATGAGAGTTAATTGAGTGGAACACAGCGCAGCACTGCCTCCACTCGGTATTCCGACTTTGTTCTTAGTTCTGCGTCATTGGTATGCCGGTATTATAGCTGCCGCTCTGCTGCCATCCTGTGCGGGGCGGGGAGGGGGAAGGGAGGGGGCCCGATGGGGTGGGGGATCGAAGTAATAAGGGCTTTGCGGCGAAATCGTGCCGATTGGGACATATCCCTTTTGACAGCTGCTCGTATAATGCAAGCATTCCTTACGTTTCTCTGCACAGCGCTCATGGAATGGATGGGCGAATGAAAGCATGAACCGCGAGACAGCCGCGCAGTAACGAGGGGGCTGGCTCTGCTTTTTAAAGCTCTACTTCTCCCGCTTTACACGCTGGTAGTGTTTGTTTCCCCCCTGCCAGGCTCGAGAACCTTGTTGGTGGTGGCTCGGCGCTCAGGCTAGCGCTACCCGCGCTGCCGTGCCACCCTCCAGAGGCAGCCAGGCACGTGATCTGCTAATCGGCCATCTTGACGTCCGGACAGCGGCGCACCGGGAGCTCACGTCACAGAATGTGCCCAGAAATTAGCATTTTAATTAAATGATTTCCATCACCAAGTGAATTGCAACTTCTGGGTAATATTGCAGATGCGGATGGCCTCGTGGCTGCCAGTTGGCAACAGGAACTGTTCTTGTGTCAGGGGCGCAGAGCAGAGGCTATTGTTTGCCTCCTGATGCAGTGGCCTTGCAGTGGGAAGATGCCATGAGGTGGAAGGGAGGTGTGGTGTTCCCTCATGCCACATCGTTCTGGGTGCATAGCCTCACAATGCGTGGCATGCTTAGGCATGGTGGACCGAGGGGGTTTAGGTGGCAGCATTCACGAATTTGGGGGTTCTATTTGCCTAGACTGAGTTCTTTCTTCTGGCCTGAAAGGGACACCACAGGGTTCTGTGTCATTTGATTGCGGGATGTTTTTTCGCTGGGTTTTTTTAATGTGGATTTTTCAACAAAAAAACTCAGCACATTTTTATTTTTTATTTTGGGGGGGTTCCCCCCAAAACCGCACATCCCCTTCTATTTTTTTTTATATGTTCCCAAACACCTACACCCCAAACATATATTTTTCTAACCCCCCAAAATTTTCAATGAGTTTTTTTTCTTTAAAAAAAGCAGCAATAAAAAACCCACCGAAAAAACATCCTGTGATGAAAGGACGTTGTACCCACCACAGGAATCAATGAGCCATGAATATCACTCGGGTGGGGCTATCACTGTTCAAAGCCGGCTACTACCTGCTGGGCTTTTTCCAAATTTGCATCTTACACTTGTCTACAAAAAAACGAAAAAGACGTTTACAAACTGAAACATGCTTCTTGAACTATTCACTCGTTTTCTTCTAGTCTAGTCATTTCCTTCTGTGGCATGATATTTTACATTGGGCATCTTTGATAAAGTATGCATGATAAGTGCTATTGTGTACGTAGGCTGGCAAATTGGTGCGGCTAGTCTAGCCATTTCGTACTGTGGCATGATATTTTGTATTGTGCACTTTTGATGAAGCAAACATATAGCTTGAATAGCATTTTAATGCAGCCAGTTTGGACATTTTCATACTGGGGTAGGGAATTTTTAATGGTAACGCCAACTGGAGTATGTTCTTGTCAAACTAGAAATTATATCGTGCCTCCTATTGCTATGAATATATGTATATTGGCCTACGCCAAGCTGCTAACAAGCTGCTTATAAACTACATGGAAATAAACTCGCATTGCAAGGTCCTGACCTTGGAAACCATGTAAACTGTTATTTTGGGTCAAGCCGCCATTTCAGGTTTTCTTGCTCTATAAAGTCACCATGTGAGCTAAAATGGTGGCCTATGTTGTGCAGGACAGAACTCGATTGTCATGACCTCTGTACAGCTAATGTATAACTTGCCTGCAGGCCACTTGTTAGGGTCATGAGCTGAGACCTTGTCCTTCTGCTGACCTGTGTGTAATGGATTACCGGTATCACCGAAACTGATCTATAATTGAATGAGAACACCTGCTTAACTATATTGTATAAATTAAGTCCTGCATTGTAATGTTAGGCCTCGAGCATACATTATTACCATTTCTTCTTGTTAATGTATAAACCTAAGATGAACTAGATTTGACCTGGCAAGGGACCCTAGAGCAGTAACTTATTTATGGAATGGTTAACCTGCAGAAAGGCTGGACAACAGCCTGGAGAAATGTATAAAAGCCTGACTGTTTCAATGAATATTTGCACTCACTGAGCACACCGAACCACGCCGGAGTTCGCTGTGTTGTACTGAGGGTCGATAGCTATCTGAATTTTGTTCTGTTCTTTTGTAACTGGATTCAGTATAAAATAAAGTACTTTGTATGTTCCTTTGTAACCTGTGTTTGGTGTGTTTCCTTTTTGGTTACCCTGCCTCCTATTATTTCCTTGTTTTCACATTCTTATGTGGGGATACTGCCATATTTTGCAGAACAAGCGTGGACATTATTTCTTATACTATCCTTACTGGCATTGTGTATAGCGAACCTGCATACGTGTTTAAATGGGAATACTGGCATATATTAGTGCAGCCTACATGGACATGTATGTGTGCAGCCAGCATGAACATGTTTTTATACTGCATATAGTGGTGGCAAAAGTAACCTGAAAATGTGTTGGAAAAATGCTCCTCTGCACTGTTGGTGACTTGCATCTATTGGATTTTCTCAAGCGTTTCCGTACAAAACACATTGCAAACTGTTTGGCATTTTACCCTATTTTTGCACCATTTTAAGCCATTATTTGAACAAAAATTCTCTGGTTGGGAAACCCTCCAAAACCTCTTAATTGGTTCGGGCTCCCTCGCTCAGGGGGCAAAGGAACCATGGGAGCAGTTGCCTCCTGCCCTCCTGTACTTGCCGCCTTCATGTGATATTTCATCTGTTAAACAGACTATACTTGACTATAATTTGAAACTGGGGTATGAGGGATATCTCTTCTGTTACACTGACTATATTTGACTGGCTATTATCTAAAGCTGAGCTGGAAGCAATGTCTCTTCTGCTAAATGCCACCTCCAACTACACATTATTTGAAGCTCTGCTGGAAGTGATGTCTGCTTGAGGTAAACAAATGCAGTCTCTTGCTGACTGCAGGGGCAGTTTTACAACTGTTGAACATGAGTTCACTTTTTAGGATGTATTTTAACTTGATGCTAAACTTTAATTGCATTAAACCTACTCTGAACATGCTTAATGACACGTTTGTTTTTTTAAAACCAGATTGGTAAAATAAAGGTATACTTTACCCTGGTAAAATGTAGTTATACTTGAACCAGTTTGGCCTTTTGACCCTTATTTGTTGTGCCACCACCCCACCACACCATGTTGTATTTTTGCCCCCAATACTGATTTCTAGTGATGCCCAGGCTGCCACCCCCCACCCCCCACCCGTTGCACCAAAAGCTTCTCCTGCTACTGTGTTTAGGGTGACCAGATTAAAAAAAAAAAAAAAAAAATCTCCGTCACAAACGGCACGCAAGTAGAACCCTCACCCACAATATGCCCACGCTTTGCCCCCCGCAATACTGCAACCCCCTCCCGCTCCACAGTAAATGATTAAATCATGTCCGTTTCCAGCACTGCTCCCGGTGAGGATTTGTCTCTGAACGTAAAGATGTCAGCTAGCAATCTAGCAAAAGCATTGCAGGAGTGGCCAGTCTCTGTGACACCATCAGTTAATGCCTGTGGCTGTTGTCTGCAAGGCTGGGTGGGGGTTCGAGCTCATCCTGGGATGACCGATAATAGCTGAACTGGTAGTGTAAAGTTACGGCACCCTTATGTTTATTTCGTTTATACATGTTTTAGTTGCAGACATTCTTGCTGATTGTGAAGGTGTAATCGCTCCTTGCAGAGCCGAGCTGGGATTGTGTCGGTGGTCACCCTCCCTCTCCTCAAAAGCGGATTAGAGTTTTTGAATACAAAAACAACTTGGGGAGGTGGGGAGGGGGTTGGGAGAGCCCATTTCCGGGACCATCCTGGCAAAACCCGTACGTCTGGCCCCCCTAGGCATGCTGGCTGCCAGGCATTGGCAGAGTGTCCTCCGCAGTCCTGCTTCTCTCCCCCCTTCTCTCCCCTCCCCTCTCTCTCATCTTTTCTCCCTGTTCTCTATGATTTGTTGATGTTTGGTCTGCGCAGTCTCGCGGCTTTTCAATCCACTAATGGCTGATTTTCATCATCTGAGTGCAGATGCCACTGCCTTCTGGTTGAGGCACTTTGAATGCAGAGGCTGCGTAGAACGGGGAGTTTAGACTACGCGCTATTGCCGTGACACTAGGTGAGCGCGTGGCAGGGCTGGACGGGCCAATAGGGAACTCGGTTGAGTTCCCAATAGCCCTCTGCACCCTGGGCCTCTTTTGCCTGGTAATTTATTTTATATCCAAATGTTCTCATAGGAAGGGGGTTGGGCTTGCTGAAAATATGTAATTTGGCGCCACTTTGTAAATGATTTCCAGGGACTCCTTTGTCTCCCCGTCCACCCCTGGCCCGTGGAACCCAAGACGCAAGCTAATGAATTGTAAACCCAAAGTTTGACTACTCATACCAGTCCTCTCAGGAGACTCATGCCGTACCTCTCAGGAGATTCATACCATGTCTCTCGGGAGACACATACCATACCTCTCAGTCAGGCCCGGCCTTAGGGGGGCGCCGCGCCCCCTAGGGCGCCATTGGCCCCTGTTACGCCAGCTCGGGGGAGTCTTTCAAGGGCTCCCCTGAGCTGGCGTAGTGGGAGAAGGCGCAGCAGGCGGGCGCATTCAATGTCAATCGGGTGCTCAGCAAATGCGCCCCTCTGCTTCACCAACAAAAGGCACCGTTAGCCCTCGCCACGCCAGGGAGGAGTCTTTCAAGGGCTAAGGCCCCCTAAGGCCGGCCCTGCTCTCAAGAGACTCATACCATACCTCTCAGGAGATTCATACCATACCTCTCAAGAGACTCATACCGTACCTCTCAGGAGATTCATACCATGTCTCTCAGGAGACTCATACCGTACCTCTCAGGAAACTCATACCATATCTCACAGGAGACTCATACCACATCTCTCAGGAGACTCATACCGTACCTCTCAGGAGACTCATACCGTACCTCTCAGGAGACTCATACCGTACCTCTCAGGAAACTCATACCATACCTCTCAGGGGAGTCATAACGTACCTCTCAGGAGATTCATACCATGTCTCTCAGGAGACTCATACCATAACTCTCAGGAGTCTCCTTCCGTACCTCTCAGGAGACTCATAACGTACCTCTCAGGAGACTCATACCATACCTCTCAGGAGACTCATACCGTACCTCTCAGGAGACTCATACCATATCTCTCAGGAGACTCATAATGTACCTCTCTGGAGACTCATACCATATCTCTCAGGAGACTCATACCGTACCTCTCAGGAGACTCATACTATACCTCTTAGGAGACTCCTACCGTACATCGCAGGAGATTCATATGTCTCTCAGGAGACTCATACCGTACCTCTCAGGAGATTCATACCATGCCTCTCAGGAGACTCATATTATACCTCTCAGGAGACTCATACCATACCTCTCAGGAGACTCATACCGTACATCGCAGGAGATTCATACCATGTCTCTCAGGAGACTCATACCGTACCTCTCAGGAGATTCATACCATGCCTCTAAGGAGAATCATATTATACCTCTCAGGAGACTCATACCATACCTCTCAGGAGACTCATACCGTACGTCGCAGGAGATTCATACCATGTCTCTCAGGAGACTCATACCATACCTCTCAGGAGACTCATACTGTACCTCTCAGGAGACTCACACTATACCTCTCAGGAGACTCATACCGTACATCGCAGGAGATTCATACCATGTCTCTCAGGAGACTCATACCGTACCTCTCAGGAGATTCATACCATGCCTCTCAGGAGACTCATATTATACCTCTCAGGAGACTCATACCATACCTCTCAGGAGACTCATACCGTACATCGCAGGAGATTCATACCATGTCTCTCAGGAGACTCATACCGTACCTCTCAGGAGATTCATACCATGCCTCTCAGGAGACTCATATTATACCTCTCAGGAGACTCATACCATACCTCTCAGGAGACTCATACCGTACGTCGCAGGAGATTCATACCATGTCTCTCAGGAGACTCATACCATACCTCTCAGGAGACTCATACCGTACCTCTCAGGAGATTCATACCATACCTCTCAGGAGACTCATACCGTACCTCTCGGGAGATTCATACCATGTCTCTCAGGAGACTCATACCATACCTCTCAGGAGACTCATACCGTACCTCTCAGGAGATTCATACCATACCTCTCAGGAGACTCATACCGTACCTCTCGGGAGATTCATACCATGTCTCTCAGGAGACTCATACCATACCTCTCAGGAGACTCATACCGTACCTCTCAGGAGATTCATACCATGCCTCTCAGGAGACTCATATTATACCTCTCAGGAGACTCATACCATACCTCTCAGGAGACTCATACCGTACGTCGCAGGAGATTCATACCATGTCTCTCAGGAGACTCATACCATACCTCTCGGGAGACTCATACCGTACCTCTCAGGAGATTCATACCATACCTCTCAGGAGACTCATACCGTACCTCTCGGGAGATTCATACCATGTCTCTCAGGAGACTCATACCATACCTCTCAGGAGACTCATACCGTACCTCTCAGGAGATTCATACCATACCTCTCAGGAGACTCATACCGTACCTCTCGGGAGATTCATACCATGTCTCTCAGGAGACTCATACCATACCTCTCAGGAGACTCATACCGTACCTCTCAGGAGATTCATACCATGCCTCTCAGGAGACTCATATTATACCTCTCAGGAGACTCATACCATACCTCTCAGGAGACTCATACCGTACGTCGCAGGAGATTCATACCATGTCTCTCAGGAGACTCATACCATACCTCTCAGGAGACTCATACCGTACCTCTCAGGAGATTCATACCATACCTCTCAGGAGACTCATACCGTACCTCTCGGGAGATTCATACCATGTCTCTCAGGAGACTCATACCATACCTCTCAGGAGACTCATACCGTACCTCTCAGGAGATTCATACCATACCTCTCAGGAGACTCATACCGTACCTCTCGGGAGATTCATACCATGTCTCTCAGGAGACTCATACCATACCTCTCAGGAGACTCATACCGTACCTCTCAGGAGATTCATACCATGCCTCTCAGGAGACTCATACCATACCTCTCAGGAGACTCATACCGTACCTCTCAGGAGACTCATACCGTACCTCTCAGGAGACTCATACCGTACCTCTCAGGAGACTCATACCATACCTCTCAGGAGACTCATACCATACCTCTCAGGAGATTCATACCATACCTCTCAGGAGACTCATACCGTACCTCTCGGGAGATTCATACCATGTCTCTCAGGAGACTCATACCATACCTCTCAGGAGACTCATACCGTACCTCTCAGGAGATTCATACCATGCCTCTCAGGAGACTCATACCATACCTCTCAGGAGACTCATACCGTACCTCTCAGGAGACTCATACCGTACCTCTCAGGAGACTCATACCGTACCTCTCAGGAGACTCATACCATACCTCTCAGGAGACTCATACCATACCTCTCAGGAGACTCATACCGTACCTCTCAGGAGACTCATACCGTACCTCTCAGGAGACTCATACCGTACCTCTCAGGAGACTCATACCATACCTCTCAGGAGACTCATACCATACCTCTCAGGAGACTCATACCGTACCTCTCGGGAGATTCATACCATGTCTCTCAGGAGACTCATACCATACCTCTCAGGAGACTCATACCATGTCTCTCAGGAGACTCATACCATACCTCTCAGGAGATTCATACCATGCCTCTCAGGAGACTCATACCGTACCTCTCAGGAGAATCATACCATACCTCTCAGGAGACTCATACCATACCTCTCAGGAGACTCATACCATACCTCTCAGGAGACTCATACCGTACCTCTCGGGAGATTCATACCATGTCTCTCAGGAGACTCATACCATACCTCTCAGGAGACTCATACCATGTCTCTCAGGAGACTCATACCATACCTCTCAGGAGATTCATACCATGCCTCTCAGGAGACTCATACCGTACCTCTCAGGAAACTCATAAAGTTTAGCAATGCTTTTACCTCACCTTAACAATTGTTTAAAAATCCTATTGTATCTACAACAAACGTAATTACCAAACACGCACACGCATAGTATTTATTGGAGGACACTTGTCGCTGGTTGCACAAATAGGTACAACACTCTTACGCCATTCGGCCTGGTCCAGGACCAACCACATTTCACAGTAATGTTAATGTTAATGGCTATTTGTACCGCGCACCATCACCACCGGAGTGGTCCCCTGGCGAAGTGATTAACTACACAAATCACTCCGTTTACGACCCTTACCTCGCCACGCTTTCACACTGAGCTCTAGCATACGTGGTGCTGATGTTCCTGGACTCCACAATACAGTCAAAGACGTGCACATGTGGTTAGCACGACATATGGTATGCCTTTTGGCAGCGTCAAGGGAGGCTTTTCGAAGGAAGGAAGCTCAGGAGGGCAGTCTATGAAGTACACACTTATTTATACTTGCGAGCGCTCTAGGCATTCCGTCGTGGGAATGTGAACTTCGCTGCAGGCTTGTATATCCATAGGTCTAGTGATGAGTCGTGGTCCGACATCAGGTCTACCCAAGAAGACCGAAGCCCTGGGCTGGATGAAGATGTGTCAGGGCTGGTGTGGGCCACATTTCAACATGTTTCGGAGACACACCCCCTTGCCTACATCTAGCAAGAACAGTCTGGGGCCCCTGTGGGTTCTTAAATTATATTGAAGTCAAAAGAATGCAGTAAGGGGGTTAATGGCTGCAGGGTATCACGGGACAGGCAGCCAGAGGGAAGCTGAAACACTAAATATCTGCTAAAATCTCTTTGACATCAAGGGGCTGTAGATGAAAATGGAGTAAAATGGTAATAAAGTGATGAGGACTTGGAGACCACGGGAGGTAACCGCTTGAGCATGCCTGCAAAGGCAGCCTCTAACGCACGCTACAAAGTGCACATTTAGTCGCCTGAATTAGGGTGACAGTCTGAGGTCCCCGCAAAGGCAGTCTACTGTTGTTCACACTGCAAAGTGCACGTTTAATGTCCTGAATCAAAGGAGACTATTGCCTTATTGTACGACTGACAACAAGTGGCAGCTGCCCGGCTACACCCCCCACCCCACAGCCCCGTCCTCCCACCCAGGGCCAATTTCAGCTAAAAATCTTGAAAGGCCCTCACACGATTCCTGCCGAAGCACTACAACCGAGACGCATGTGGAATGTTAGGGTGCTTGGGGTGAGCTGTAACCAAACGAGAAAAAAAGGAGGGTGTGTTGCCACCGTACACATCACCGGTGGGGACTCATGTGGCCAAGAGTGGAGAATGCATTTCCAAAAGGCCAAAGGCAACTTGGAACTGGTTCGACATGGATTGCCGTAATGGTGCATGGTGGGAGATGTAGCAGCGATTGGGCCTGGCCTTCCCATCAGGCGTTCATCCTTTTCGTGGGTTTTAATAATTGGCCACAATGGCAAATTGAAATTCAAACTTCACATTTTATTTTCAATTGGCTCTAAAAAAGATTTTTTTTTTAAAGCTATTTTACGAATCCTCCTTGGATCCGCCATTTCCTTGCATGGTGCATATTCTCGTCTTGCCCTGTTATTGCTCTTCTGGGTTGTCTGCACCAGCCTGAGGGGGTCGTCTCCATGCACCCCGCATCCTTGCAGACTGTCCCGTGGAACTGAACAAGACACCCCGAAATCAAATACATTCCCTCCTCCCTCAGACCTTCGACTTGGCTACATTGCTCAACACTTGAAGTTCCCCTGCACCCTGCACCGTTAATTCTCAGCCCAAAACATTATTGGGGCACTGAAGGGGGAAAAGCCCACTAAATTGCCCCCAGGAAATCCTGAGCTCGGTGCCAGGACTGTGCAAGAAGGATCTTATGCCCCCTTGTAAGCTCGCTTGATTGTCATATAAACTGGATAGCTCCCAGTGCGGATGAGGGAGCGTTACAGCGCTAGACTGCTGGTGAACGGCATAGGGGCGCAGGAAACTGTAAAATGAGATATAGATGGAATATTCAAATTTTATTAGTCTATATTTAGTTTACCTTTTCGAGAAGGATTTTATGGTTCTTCGCAACCAAGCAACTGATCTATAGTAAATTGTCAACACACTTCTTGGAAGGTCGATTAAAGCATATAGAGGGCTTAAAGGCCCTGAGAAATAGGTCCACCCAGAAATGTTGCGTTACTGAATCAGACAGTAATTTGCTTTTTATCAAGACTTCAATAACATTGTAGAGCCAGGGATTGCTCCTGCCCTCTATGCCCATTAGATAGGCGGATCACCCCTCACAGCCTAGAGACAGACACCCCACATGTAGGGAAAGGGTTTCCTTCGATTAGCGATTGGTAGGTAACACATTGATTGTGAGATCAAATTAAGTATCACACGTATACAGTTGTTTTCCAAAAAGTGTTTGTGTGTGTGAAAACATATTCAATTTACCCTTCCCAGAAACCATCTGGTGTCTTCAGGCTCCAGCCACCACCTTTGTTCAGGGTCACAGCGGTCAGTCCCAACTGTCAAATTCTGTCAGATTCTGTAATGCCATTGGTTCCTAGCCCTATCACTCACTCTGGGTCCTCCCCTCTTAAACATTTTCCCTAGTTACAACACTGCCCCCTGAGGGACACTCACTGTAGTCAGGCAGGCTGATCGCCGGCACCCCACTGATGTCACAGTCCAGGTCCGAGCAGTCAGAGGAATTAACCTTTTGTGAGGCAGCTACGCCTTTTAAAGGAAAACATGCAGGGACACATGTAATGCCATCATTGCAGAGCCATCAGTTTTACCTTTTCTGTAGACATGGGAGAGGCCTTTGCCTGGTGCTGTCTCAATGATAGTAAATGGTGCCAGATGGCTGGTGCGAGTACTCGGGCATATGATGGTAGTGCCCAATCTAATGCCTATAAAAGAGTCAAAACTGTTTGATTTGCCAATGCCTGGTGATAACAGGAATCAAGGAACCGTTGCAAAAACACACATATTGCTTAAAAAGCAAGTGGCTGATGTAACATTGGTATAGACAGTTTTATTACACTAGGAATTAATTTACAGCTCCGATTTTGCCCTTACCTTTCAGAAGACTGCTTAGAAATAACAATGGCAGCCCGTAAAATCCCATACTTTGATGCTGCTGAGCCATAGCGCTAGCTCAAAGAGATGCCTGGAGGGGTTGTTTTGGGTGGGGAGATGCGGGTATGGAGTAGGAATTGCGTTAGGGATTATCATGGCCACGGGCTGTCAAGGGGTCGGTTAAAGTCATACACCCACAGGCTTTGTGTTCCTCACATCCCATCTCTTTCTCTCTTCTGTACTAAAACGCCAGTAGTTTTGGCTTGAGAGGTGGTGCTGATACGCCACCTAATAGCCAAAACTAAACTGGCTGTGGCTGGCCTTAAAATAAGCAAGGGTTTACACCCCTCTCCTATTGCCTTCGAAAATGACATACTTTCAAAGATGGTTGCCTGAAAACCATATACTATCAATTGACCATGGAATGGCTCCAACAGTGATGGCTGCACTCTTAAAGGAAAACAAAACATATATGAGTATAGTATGGTTTAAACATACTTTTGTCATAAATTATGACATGATAGTAATGGTGGAGGAGGAATTCTGTAACCAACAACCAGGCAGACGATATTGAAGCCAAGGCATTTCAGACCTCGCAGGGACCTTCATCAGGGCAATGTCTGTTGAAATCAAAATGGGCGATCCTTAGAATGAGGCGTTGATAAGGTTGAAAACTAAAACCACTGTACGCGATTGCCTGCGTTTTTCAGGCGAAGGTCGAGGAACTGCTACAGCATTTGCACATGTCAGCGGGCGGAAGGTGGGAGGCAGGAACAGAGAGTATGGGGTTCTGGTACTGGCACCTCCTCAGAAAAGAAGGGGCCTTTGCAAAATCATCCTAAAGTACGCCATGAAATCCCCAGTCCTCCCTCCGGTCCAGGATTCCTAGTGAGGTGCAGATGGTGCCGCGGGATGGCTCCACAGACCTGCACTAAAGGTTTACCCACTTCCGGCTCTGGTAAATGCTAGAAGTGGGCTACCCCGATTTGCTTCGGCCAGATCCATACGTCCTAAAGCACTCTTCCCTTATATGAGATTAACGCTCCCATAAGAGCTTGGAGTGCAGGTTCTGTAATCTACGCGTATGCACTGGAAGAGATGACGGGAAAAGGGATATGTTACATTAATTAGGTGTTATAGTGCGCACCTCATCACCGCACTGGTCTTAGAGCGCTGATACCTTATCTGTGTGGATGAACGAAGCAGACCATATTCTGTAGGGTGAGAAGGAAATGAGGATAAAAGGAAGCGGGAATTGGGGACAGCAGAGTAAAGTCAGGGATAGACCAGATGACAAAAGTAGCAAGGGGGGGGGGATAACCCTAGGGATGGGTGGTGGCATTAGCTGGGATGCATGTACCGTAGTATGGGTTTGGACCAAAATGGTCATGAAAAGAGTAAGGAGCTGTCCATAATGGGCAGACCCGTTATCTTGTCAGTAAGGAGTGCAATGTG
Organism: Ambystoma mexicanum; assembly: GCF_040938575.1. Taxonomy (NCBI): domain Eukaryota; kingdom Metazoa; phylum Chordata; class Amphibia; order Caudata; family Ambystomatidae; genus Ambystoma; species Ambystoma mexicanum. Next base: position 351,058,223 of record NC_090924.1, read on the forward strand.
TTGTAGGTTTAATTATAAGTAATGTCATGGATGAATGATGGATATGATATGGATATAATTGACACATTCAAATACCGAATGATAATTACGACATTAAAAGGGGCGAGCATGATTTCCCGGAAGAAGACCTATCTAGAGGTGGAGGTCATGTGATAATGGTGGTCCTGAAGGCTCAGGGGTAAGATGAGAACTTGCCGGCAGAAGGGGCGAAAACACTGATGGAAGTCCAAAAGGCCTAGAAGAGGTTTCGTAGGGGAGGGGAACCCAGCAGAGCAGTTGGTCTCCAAGTGTTAGTAGACTGGGAAAAGGGCAGGTGGGATGGGCTTGGAAGCTCTACTCTGCTTTTGCATTCTCTGTAAGCTCCCCCGCCTCACACCCCACAACTGAAGGATGAACGCGTAATACGTTTCTGTATTATCCTGGTGCTGGACACTAAAGGACTTATCTGCCCTGAGATTTCAAAGGAAGAGAGCCAAGGTGATGGGCACCTTGCCACCTCCAATGACAGTGGCTTAGTGGTAGGGTTGCCCTGGCAGGCCCTAGATAGGGTAGGCAGACAATACCCCTTTGCACCTTCAACCACCTTACCCTTGAACCGAGGCAAACACACTACTTTCTTAGGCTGCATCCCCAGCACTCAATCTGGAATTATTTCCCAAATAAACACAATTTATTTCAACCTACCTTTGGGCATGTCAAATGCGGTTTACTGGGTGGCCATGTCTTACCCATTTAAAAAAAATCTGAAGAAAAAATTACTTTTCTTATCCTGTGCTACAAAGGTATTACATCGGTGCATTGCAACTTGCATATGTGGCGGTTTGACTTGTTACCTCAAAAACTTATTTATGCATTGTCGTGGTCATTTACATAGTGCCTTTCCCCATTTGTATGGCCTCAAAGCGCTTTGTGGTAGGAACGCCCTCAGGGACCGGAGTCCAGGTATGGGGAAAGTTCTCAGAGGAGGCTTAAGATGCATGTGTGCATTTGGCCAGGATTACGAATTAGGGAAGGCTGGCTAGGGTCCAGTAAGCAAGCAGCATCAGTTAAAACATGGCTGTTTAAATAGATTTTACTAAAATCATTGAGAATGAAAAAAGGACGACGACTTGAGTTTGACCAATTACAATGGAGAATTGTTACTGTCGTCCGAGGTTCCTGAAATTGTTGTTGATTGGCTGTGGTTCTTTTAAGTCCCTCGCCGGAGTGATACTTTTTCTTGCACTTTTTCCAAAAATGCTGTTTTTTTCAGTTCCACTTGCGGGTCGCACTGCTCCAGCATATGGTGTGCAGCAGTCACCTTTCCATTTTTTTAAGCCACTAGCATTACTTTTCATTTGTCTCACGCCTCCCTGGATCATGAGCAACAATGCTCATGATCCAGGATTCCACAGAATCCATTTGATTACATTTCTGTGAACTTGATCAGTGGCGCCCATAGAAAATGGTATCACTCTCCCCTTGGTCGCTATTTAGTGTAGGATATCCCGTATAGGTTACATTGGATGTATTTTTGAAGTGCCTGTTTGTGATTTTGTATAGCGCTGCATGTAGCGTAGTTCACTTCAGAGCACCACTTAGAAAGCTTTATGACTACTCATTACTATTGATGCACCTCGCGCCCTCCAGTGGGGACGGGAGGTCAACATACACTGGTAATGTCTACTGGCAAAATGGAGGGGTGGGGGACACCGGTCGGGGAAGGCAGAAGGATGCACAGTCAATTTATCTTTTATAACACACTTAATGCCGGAGACCAGTCTCTAAGCATGGAGCCAGGATTCGAACATGTGCTGCTCTGTGTAGCCTTGCTTCCAAGGCAAACGCGTTGCCCATCAGCTATCCTCACGGTCCAGGTATAAGGGTATCCACCTCATTCCTACGTCTGCCTACTTCAAAAGGGCTCCAGTAATCGGAACGCTGGTGTAATAGAGCCATTATCACATCTGGGCTATCTTTGAAGCACAGAATCCCAGGCGACCTCCTGGGGAGGTTTTCTGTGCCCTTGAGGGAGGTGTCAACCTTGCTCAGGAGTGGGGGGTTTAAAGACTAAGCTTCCAGGACCAGGCTACTTGTTGTTTCGGTGAGTCACTTTGGGTTTTTGGGTGGCAATTATTAGGCAAGCCTCTGTGCCACCATACAGGAGTTGACTTGGGGCCCATTTGTTCCTTCCCCACACTGGCTTTAGGGGAGATGGGAAATCATTTTTATGTGCAACATCGTCATGATCATGTGTGTTTAAAATGCCTAAATATTTGCTAATAATAAATCTGTGTTTACAATAAATGTTTTTCTAACTTGGAAAATGGGTCTGTTACGCCAGACCTGGATCACATCTTTTGTTGTGTGTGTATATATATATATATATATATATATATATATATATATATATATATATATATATATATATATATATATATATATATATATATATATATATTGCAAAGAAAGGGAAAGTGATTGCTTCTTTCCCCAAGGGTCATGGCACTCCAAACAGTGAACTGACTGCCAGAGAAATGCTTCATCCGTTGCATGAAAGACCAAAAGCAAAAAGTATCCTTTAAAATATCCAGTTTATTGCTGCATTAGCCAAAGTAAGAGAACACACGGTACAACGCGTTTCCCAGCTTCCTCGCTGCTTGATCACGTACAAGTGAGTGCTCAGTGACATTGTGTAAATATAACCACCATTACCCAACTCTATGGTTCTTCTACCAATCGTGGTCCCTTTTTGGTTTGTATTTTTACTATATATATATATATATATGTGTTTAACCCCAATATAACCTTTGCAGCACTCAGCCTTCATAAAGCGCAGATTAGGAGCATGTCTCTCGGCTGTGGCGCAAAGTGGTACCCTGCGTGCAGGGGTGCTAGAATGCACGCCCAGCCCCGCTGCGTCAGGCTGGGATCTCTCGCAGCGTTTCCATGACATTTGCAAAGGAGGAGAGCATTTACTCGGCTCCCTGGAAGCTCGCTGATTGATGGCTCACTTAGGAGGGCGCTTTATTACTGAAAGCAGAAACTCAATAAGTGGGGCGGGGCTGGGAGAGGGAGGAAGGCAATGATTGGCAGGAGTCCACTGCTTGTCGCGAGGGTTGGCCCTGCTCTATGAGTCCAGACCTGGTCAGAGATGTGCTGCTTGTGGAGTGTCTCTGCTGCGCGGGTCCTGGCAGTGATTGGCAGCAGACCTATCCCGCAGGTGACATGGGCCTTAGATCTGGTGCTGCACAGAACCTGCCCCTACACGAAAACAAAAACCCTGAAGGGTTCCATGCCTCGTTACCGTCTTGGGGGGAATGCTAAACAGATGGCATTTGGCACGATGCTGCCTGACTGAGCACTCACTTCCTAACAGGCAGCTTATACCATTGACCATATAGGTATATACACGGGGGGGCAGGACTTGAATCCGGGTGACCTGACTGTGTAATGCGCGTTGGGGGCAGCTGGAGCAGTCTCGCGCTACACACACACAAAACAATCTGTTTTAACACTCCAAGCTACTCACTGCACAGGCTGCAAACCTTTGGCCAGTGACCTAAGGCGACCCACCGGATATACAAATCAGCGCTCTGCTGTCACTCCCAGACACGCCTATTCTTGCTGGAAGTTGTAGCTACAGTATTGTCAGTCAGGAACGGTGGGCCCATGCTGCGTATTGCAGACATTTATATGTGTACGTGCATACCACATGTAGCTGAGCACCTGAAGGCAGTTCGGCTCCCGGACAGCGCTGTGCATCAATGAGCACGCACGTAACTCTAGAAAGCAAGTGGCAGAGACCTGGAAGGCATTTCAGCACCTGGACAGCTCCCTGCGTCAAGGGACAAACACTCCAGGAAAGGCCGCTCCTCTGCAGCCGGAAGCAGGACGTTGCAGCGTGGCTGCTTCACGCAGATCCCACCGACCTGGGGCCAGTTTACAGCAACTTCGCACCAGTGCACCGCAAAGTTTGCACGTTATTAGCACTAGGGCAACGTTTGCCTTATTTTTAAAAACACTGGGACACATTAAAAAACCATTGCACCTTGACAAGTGCAGTTTGGCATTTAAAAGCACCAGGGCAAAAATTGGAATAGTGCAAAAAAGATGCATTTTCATAAAATGTTTGCACCAGGGCACAGTTTTCCCTACTGATAATACGAAATGGCATTAGCACTAGGGGAAACTTTGCCCTAAAGCAAAAATGCATCAAATATGTATCTTTTTTAGCACTAGGGCAGTTTTAGCCCTGCTGCTTTTATTATGCCAAACTGCACTTGTCGAGGTGCAATGGTTTTTTTTAATGTGTCCCAGTTTTTTTAAAAAATAGGACAAACTTTGCTCTAGTGCTAATACCGTGCAAACTTTGCACTTTCACCAGCGCAAAGTTTCTGTAATCTGATCCCAGTAGGGCGCACAGACCCATTAGCACCGGAAAACGCGCGTAGGGCTGTCCTCAAGCAATTCATTAAATTAAAGTAGTTACATCATATCCGTCAAAAAGGAAACCGAAAAGATTTCAGGGCTTTACGATTTAAATAGTACAAATGTTACAAAAAACGAGGACAGCTAAATGATCCATGTGGTTAAGGGCCAGGCCTTTTAGATGTGAACCCTGGGTTTTCGTACTAGCAGAGGCATACCACTTACACTCTTTTTTAAATTCGTCAAAACCGGAGCTCCTTTGGCGCGAGGGCTATTTACATTTAGGCTGCAATGTCACCTGGCCTAAATCCCCCTTGCGCCACATAAGCGGCACCAAGTTGGCTGTTGCGTCCCTATGGTTGCGCCAAAAGGGGCTCTGCGGCCACAGGGGTGCAACAAACAAACGTGAAACCCCGCAATTACGGGCTCGCCAGGTTGGGCGGGCAGGGGAAGGGGTAGGAGAAGGGGCAGATGGAAGCCTGTTGGAACTGGTCACCCTGTGGGGGGGGAGAGGGTAGTTTTGCAGGCTGGGGTGCAGCGGCCCCAATCCAAGGGGCCTAAATCGAGCCCTGGGGGACGAAGTGAGCATAGTTCTCTGCCCCGTCCTGCCAGATTATTGTCACCGTGCCTGCACCGCCGCCTGGAGCCCTTGAGAGCCGCGCTCATAGTTCTATTCTCATCCCACCCACCCTGCTTTTGGAGGAGGGAGGGGAACGGGGTTCGTCAGGTGGTGCAGGATCATGGGGACACTGAGATTCCTTTCCTGGGGGACTCCGGAGTCGGAATGGGGCACGGTAACCGGAGGCTCCCGGTGGGGGGAGGGGGTGGCGGGACCGAGCAGCAGCTGGGCCCGGTGGATGGGGGCTGCCTCCCGGTAATGTCTCCCATAAGGACGTGTTGGGGAGGGGACAGGGCCTCACCACCATGCTTTGCCCAGGCTGGACAGAGAACCATGGTTCTTCCGGACCACTTGTGAATAGGTGTTGTGAATGATGTAGGAATTGTTGATATGGTGTATTATCTGTAAACGTCACATTTTTGGAGTAAATTTATGATTTAGTGTGAGATTAAAATGTGGCTGGTTGGCCTCCAAAGCAGACATGTGTCTCGTGTGTTCACTCTTCGCATAGGCTTGCCCCCTTGCTCAGCCCAAGGGCTTGCGCCAAAACACGGCACACCGTCTGCAGACGGCTCAAAGCCTTGCCTGGGGTTTGCACAAGTGAGCTCACATGTGCACAGTGATACTCCTGGCAGTAACTTTCATATAAGATGCAAACACCCTCCCACCATATTAACATCGACCTGCCTTGGTGGGGACGCACACAAATATAGCTGCTTCAATAATGTTGCTGTTTTTTTCAATAAAGTCGATTTTTAATGTTATTAAGTCCTATTTGAGTAGTAAGATATTTAACCATCTGGGCCACTTTTCACTGATTGCTTTTGTGATGGGTTGTTCAGTGCTTGTTCGTGGTTTAGTCTCAGACGCAGTGCAATGTGTTGTGAAGTGGTCTTGTATAGCACAACTCTACAGTATTGGAAGCCTCGAGGCATGAGGTGGTGTAAGAAAAGTGGGTGGGGTTAAGTAGAGTATAGGGAGACGTAGGTGCAAAACCTGTGCTGTTGAGGGGTGCAGGCTGGAAGCATCCGAGTCCTAGCTGCCATTATGGTTGAGGAGTCCTAGCTGCCGGCATGCTTCTATGTGATTTTGGGAGCGGCAGCACTTCTGTAAATGTTTTATCCAGAGAAGACCTGGGGTCTGCACCATGACAATGCTGGGACCCCATGGAGGGGGGTATGTCATAGATGTAATGATCCAGAAGGTCGTGCACTGAGCACCTCCACCAGGCTTAATGTGGTGGGGGTGGTGCTAGTAGGGAAAAGCTACTGTGTTTGGGGGCGTCCTTGTGTGTAATCGCATGGTGCTAGTAGATTAAGAGGTGAGTCAGATATGGCCAGGACTACAAGGGTACCAGGTGAGGGCGGGTAAACCGTGCCCCATGGCCGGCAGAGCAGGTAGGGGGGGGCAGCTAGCACTGAACCAACACACACATGGCCCCTGGCCCTCTCCCTACTTAGCTTTCATGTCCGCCCCGAGGGCAGCCACGCTGCCGCCAGCACAAAGCAGAAGAAGGAAGGGAAAGGTGTAAACAACACCTTGCCCTTCTTCACAAAGAGGTGCTAAGAACCCAAGATAGGAGAGCCAGGAAGTAGGCAGGGACCAACTGCAGACATGCACCCAGGGTGCAATTGCCGTCGGCACCGCTGGCCGAGGGGCTGGCAACACAGCCTCCCACACAGGCACAATAAAGACCCACGGCCAGCCCTGGGTCAAATATAAGGAGCTGCCTTGGCAGCAGAAAACCAGAAATCAGTTTGGGTCCCTGCATGGGGACCCAATCGAACCAGTTTGGGTCCCTGCACGGGGACCCAAGCAAAAGAGTACTTTGCGCACGCAGTCTCTCTTCTTTTTTCCCAGAACCCTCCCACCCTAAAAAAAGGGAGAGAAGAAAGAGAAAGAAATCATGTCACCGTACGCTGACCACACTGTCGTGGGACAAGGGGGGTGGCACGGGCCAGAGGGGGCAACCTCAGGACCCGGTGCCCAAAAGTACAGCATATTATGGTTATTGTAATTATGATTGTGTTTGTTATGACCTTAATTTGTGCAATAAATTGGGTTTTTCTACTCTGCCTGCATATGGTTCCACTGGTTATTTGGGGGAAGGAGGAGAGGATTGGGGCTCTCGTGGAGGGCTATTGTCTTGCTTTGCCGGTAGCTGCGGCACAGCTTTGTGTGTGCTGTCTGTGTGTGTGTGTGTGTGTGGTAAAAGGACGGTGGTGTACCTGGGCAGGTAAAGCTGATGGCAGCGCAAGCTCGGTGGGTGTGTGGCCTTCCACAGATCTACACCCAGGGGCTAAAAATGTGGTCAAGGTCGCAGTCTGTTCATCCAGCATAATATATCCAGTAAGTGGCACACCTGGCTAATCAATGGACTTGATCGACTGATGAGACACTTGGGCAAGAAGGATTCCGTTCTCCGCGCCAGTGCCCTTCTCACCACAGTGGCAGAGTCTGCAGAGAGGTCTGGGATAGCATGATCACCCGCCCCACCTCCCCCACCATTCCATGCTTAGTTGTGGAGAGCACACTTCATAGCGTAATCGCTTCTTGACGCGTCTGGCTGATTCCGGCAGCGGTGTATCCCCTGTGTCCTATTAGAACAGATGCGTTTTGGGTTTTGCGGTGAAAGGCATGAGTTTTAGAGCTGGTTTGGTGTGCACTCATTGCCGGTGTTCACCAAACAAAATGAAACCATTCTGACCTTTGACCTTTAAACGCCCGGTACCCATTGTGAAATGCAGTGCTTGTCCCATCTCCATGAAGGTGGCCGGGAAGATGCCGGGCAGCTTCTGCCTGGGCTTAGCATCAGGTGTGTTGCCATGAGTGCCTGGTCCTCTTTGGCTGCACTCACATTAGTGAGTGTGTTGAACCCTAGTGTAACTGGTTGTTTTGCCAACTTTTAAATTAGGTTCTCCTAGATAACAGTAACATTTTAGAAGCCATTTTTCAGAGGTTGGTCCGAAAAAAGGGATTGGTCGAGGTGAGTTCCGCAGTGATGTGGTGTTTTGTGCTGGGGGAGTCCATCCGAGAATAGTGTGCCCTGTGTTATCACATCTGCCTGTAAAAGGATATTGGAACTCTGGTCTGGGTCGGGCGCTTGTGCAAGGAGAACTGCACTACATGGCACCAGCAACTTGCACCACGTGACCCATAAACAATGCAGAACAAGAAAAGGGGACACCCTTTAAGGTCTGTGAACGACAAGCATCAGGGTCACAAGAGTGGTGAACAACAAAAACGTATTTAACGTATCTAAACAAGGCTGATTAACACATTAGGGATGTCATTTGGGGGTTACTACGGGTCGCAGCTGCGACCTCTTAGGTCTCCCTTGCTACCCCTTTAAAAAAAGAAAAAAAACATGTTTTTAAATGTAAGTTCCTGGGCTGTGGCCAGCGCCATATGGCTCTTTGTTTCTGGAGTGGCTGGCTTTCTTGTCCAGGACTCTTAAAAAAACATGGGGTTCCACAAGTGTAACACTTTCAGCACTGACCCTAAATAAGAAAGAATAGGAATATCAAATAATGTGTCTTTCTGGAATTCTATACAATAATTGCTAGACTCATTAAAGGTTTTTTCAGGCAAACTTCAGGGGGTGAGTCACTGATTTTGTCTTTTCTTAAACACCTCAACTCAACCTTTTATCCTGCTGAGGTCAATAAAGGAGTACCAACACAGGCTGGGTGTGTATTTCTTCTATATAAAGCGCTTAAGCGCAAGTGCTATATAATAACATATCATTATCATTTGGCCATGGACGTCTGCTTGCATTCACAGTAATTTGGTAATATGGGCCTATACACACAGATATTAATGATACATATGTTGATCCATTCTTGTATGACATATGTATCACATTATAGTGATATCATAACCATATTTTTCGAAGTGTACTTAGAAACAATTCTTTGTGATGCCACGCCTGTTTTGTCAAGGGGTGAAAGGTCGTGTTCCATCGTTTCCTGTGATGTCACTTCGGGGTGGGGTCAAATCCATCACTTCCTGTGATGTCATGCGAGGTCAAGGGTCGTGTGATGTCTCTCACTACCCCCAGCACTTTGGTGAAATGACTTCCTGGTAACACGTACATGAATCAAAAGCATCAGCAGGTTTAAAGAGGGCCGATAACATTATTCTGGGAGACACCCAGGAAGAGGGAAGAGGTTTTGGAGTAGGCCTCCCATGGGTCCACACCATTGAGTATGCTGGGATGAAAAAGACGCCCTTTCTGAGAATCGTTATAAGGAATGTTGAGGCAATTCAATCTGGAAAAGATGTATGGGGCACCCTCATTTTAAATGACTTGACCAAGTGGAAGCTGTCACCTGCCTGCGGGAATTGCACAGGAATCCAGTTCTTTGTTATATTCAAATTAAATGTTGCACACAATGTTGAGCAGTTTCTTCAACCGTACCTTTTGCCCTTTTAAAAGCAGTTTAAAATAGGCATTTCATTTACTGAACAACAATTGCCTTTCACAAAGCAGCAGCTGCTCTGATTTCAGGATGGACAGGGAATACGGAAACGCACCTGTGCCAGTGGAAAAACAGGCAACACCAGGCTAGGGAGTCGGGCCTTTTCAGCTTTTAATATGATGAAATGAGGAGTAGTTCTGAGTGGGTACCTCATCAGAGCTCCAATGCCAACCCGCTAGGCCATTGTTCTGCAACCTGGGATTCTCCAGATGATTTGTACTGCAATTCCCACGATCCCACACCACTGGCTATCTTGGGTAGTGGTGATGGGGGTTGTAGTCCAAAATAGCTGGAGCGGATGCAAAGGCCCCATCTTCCGCCTCACCTGCTGGTAGAGTGCAATCACAACTGCCCCATAGTGTTGACCCTGCGCCACCCAGGCTACTGAGCGGTCTCCTTCCTCCGAACCAGAGCTTTGACCACTGAGAGATGAACATGCGCAGTGGCCAGCAGCACCCCTGTGCGCAGGACGCTCGAGGAGGCCCGGGTAGATGTGCTAGCCTCATTGCCAAATGTACATTGAACTATCGATATTGGGTGCCTTTAATGAATGGCTCCAGCCTATTATAGATGTACTCCAGCACCCGGGGCTTTGGTTGTCGATCAGTGCCGGCGATGGAGGGCAGCGCGTGGCACCGGGGCAGACATGGAACGCAGAGGTGCACGGCCACGGGTACCCTAGCATTCTGATTCCCTCGCTAGCAAGTCCAGGCCTCTCGGTGGGCCTCATCCCCGCGAGGGTGGGGGTCCAGTGCTTGGGTGCCCAGATTTAAAAAGAAAAACCAGGACAGGGCAACTAACATAAAAGTAGGACTAACTCTTGAAAGTGGCTGTCAAGGCACTACACTTCAGTAGCGTTTGGAGGAGAAGGGGGTTTAAGTGTTACTGTTCAAAGAAACACATATTATAATTAATTTATCACAAACTAATACTATCTTAAGTAGTACAATGCAGCATTTCTTCTGTGCGAGATGGTGCATTCCTGTCTGCCAGCCATGAAGACCTACTACCAAAAACCGGAACCACTGCAGTTTCCAATAGGAACATAATCTTGAGAAAGGGGGACAGAGCACCAAAAACCAGGACAGTCCTGGCAAAACCGGGACGTCTGGTCACCCTAGCCAGTGCTCTTCTCCAGTCGCTGTCACCATCTTGCAACAGGCCGCTCTCCTGGACACTTTACCCATTGACACACTGGGGATCATGGCGCTTTGCCCTCTGACCCCAGCTATGCTTTCCATCAGCGTGTATTGCTCTCCCCCAACCCTTCCAGTGTTTATTATGCTACGAGGCTTGCAGTAGCTGTTAACCCATTCACTGCCAGGACTTGAATGCTTTCCTATGGAAATCAGAACATATATAAATATATCTAATCACAATTGCAGGGAAGGGGTCCAGCGCAACCTCTCTGCCACTTCCAAAGGGTGTCCATTTGATAGCTGTGTGGTGACTGGCTATGCGACTCATCAGGGAATAAGGGGTCGTCTTCTGGTTGCATAATGAGCCACTGCGACTCAAGCACACACACACACACACTCTCTCTCTCTCTCTCTGCATTTCACGCGCAGAGGCGCAGTGTGCCGCAGCTAAAGGCCCCCGCAAATAGCTGCCTTCCCTCTGCTAGGCCGACGGCGCATTTCTCACGCCTCTCAATCAGATGAAAATAATAAGACTTTGTTCATGGCTGCTGACAAATTGCTTTTAATAATTAATAACGGCTTAATGACCTCTTTCAAGTGCTCCTGCGCAGGGGCCTGCCCGCTGTGAGCGCTTGAATCCCGGGCGCCGGGCAGCACGCCCCCTAATCGCCGGAGATGCGCTTTGACTGAGCTGGATAATCAGGTCAGATGTCAGGGGGGGGAATAATTTGGGTTAAAGCCGTCCCTGTGCAGCTCCTACCAGCCAGAAAGCGCTCAGCACGCTCCTGACGCCTTTTCATGCTGGTCCCAGTCAGGGACGTCATTTCACCAAAATGCTAGGGGTAGCGGAAGTGACATCACACAACCCTTGACTTGTGATGACATCACAGGAAGTGATGTAATTTGACACCACCCTGAAGTGACATCACAGGAAGCGATGGGACACGACCTTTCACCCCACAACGAAACAGGAAGTGGCATCATATAGCATTGTTTCTGAGTACACTGCAAGAAATATGGTTACAATATCACTGTAAAGTGATATACATTTCATACAAGAATGGATCACCTTATGTATTGTAAATATCAGTGTGTAAAGGCCCATATTACCAAATCACTGTGAATGCAAGCAGACGTCCAAGGCCGAACAATAATAATGTGTTATTATATAACACTTAAGCTTAAGCGCTTCATGTAGAACAAATATACACACAATATCACCCAACCTGTGTTGGTACTCATTTATCAACCTCAGCAGGATGAAAAGCTGAGTTAACCTTGCTGGGAGTCGAATCTGCAACCTGCAGATCACACACACATTGCAGCAGCCGGTGCTCAACCCACTAAGCTATCTTACCGGCTATAGCCATCAGAAAACCAGCCATTCTAGAAACAAAGAGCCACATGTTGCTGGCCACAGCCCATGAGCCTTAATGTAAAAGAAAAAAAATTGGGATTTTTTTTAGGGGTAGCAAGGGAGACCACAGGGGTAGCAAGAGGGAGACCACAGGGGTCGTAGGTGCGACCCATGGTGACCCCTAAATGACGTCCATGGGCCTCCCAATGTATCCCCTCTTTGGGACACTGGGACCAGTGTGCTCCTCTTAGTTCCAGGTGACGGTGCTGCGATCCACAGGGCCTGACAAGGCTGTAGGTAAGAATCCTTAAAGATCTGGGAGGGCAGTCCTGAAGGATACGCAGTCTCTGACCAGCGAAGGGCAGTCCTGATGGAACTTCACACTCTGATATGAGAAGGGCAGTCCTGGAGGATACACAGGCTCTGACCAGTAAAGGGCAGTCCAGATGGAACTTCACACTCTGATATGAGAAGGGCAGTTCTGAAGGATACGCAGTCTCTGACCAGCGAAGGGCAGTCCTGATGGAACTTCACACTCTGATATGAGAAGGGCAGTCCTGGAGGATACACAGGCTCTGACCAGTAAAGGGCAGTCCAGATGGAACTTCACACTCTGATATGAGAAGGGCAGTTCTGAAGGATATGCAGGCTCTGACCAGCAAAGGGCAGTCCTGATGGAACTTCACACTCTGATATGAGAAGGGCAGTTCTGAAGGATATGCAGGCTCTGACCAGCAAAGGGCTCCAGTGAAGGACAGTCCTGAAGAATCATCCCACTCTGATATGAGAAGGTCAGTCCTGAAGGATACGCAGTTGTGACCAGCGAAGGGCAGTCCTGATGGAACTTCACACTCTGATATGAGAAGGGCAGACCTGAAGGATACGTGTAAATGACCAATGATGGGCAGTCCTAAAGGGACGTAACACTCTGATATTAGATGGGCAATCCTGAAGGATATGCAGGCTCTGTCAAGCAAATGACAGTCCTGAAGGAACTTCACAATCTGATATGAGAATGGTAGTCCTGGAGGATATGCAGGCTCTGACCAGCGAAGGGCACCAGTGAAGGACTGTCCTGAAGGATCATCACACTGTGATATGAGTAGGTCGGTCCTGAAGGATACGCAGTCTCTGACCAGTGAAGGGCAGTCCTGATGAAACTTCACACTCTGATATGAGAAGGGCAGTCCTGAAGGATATGCAGGCTCTGACCAGCGAAGGCCAGTCCTGATGGAACTTCACACTCTGATATGAGAAGGGCAGTCCTGAAGGATATGCAGGCTCTAACCAGCGAAGGGCGCCAGTGAAGGTTAGTCCTGAAGGATACGCGGAAATGACCAATGATGGGCAGTCCTAAAGGAACGTCACCCTCTGATATTAGAAGGGCAGTACTGAAAGGTATGCAGGCTCTGACAGGTGAAGGCGGTCCTGAAGAAACATCACACTCTGATTTGAGGGGCATCTCAGAAGGATGTGTCAGCTCTGACACCAGGAAGACAGTTCAAAGGGTGAACACGTTCTGACCTTTGATGGGTGGCCCTGATGGCTATCTTGTCTTTGACATGGGAAGGCAGTCCTGAAGGATATGCAGGCTCTGACGGGTGAAGGGCAGTACTGAAGGATCCATACTGTAACAAATCAGCTTCCGGGGCACCAGTGGTCCAGGGATGAATATCGGTTTCTAAACCATCAATTAGCTCAACACCTCTAGTACACCATAAAGGATACGAACAGATTGGAAACCTGAGCAAATTATAAAAACCCCTTGTCCAATTTTGGTAACGTGGGCAGAGCGGCAGGCTTATCTCCGCAAGGTTGTGGATCGTTGGTTAGTTGCAACACAGCGAAAATTCAATTATTATCCAATGATAAAAGGGACTGTCCAGTCAAGGTTGTATAAACATATCTACTTTATTATTATCACAACAGACAGTTCTAGCACACTACAAAATACAACCGACCCTGTAAAGGAGTGCAGAGGACAGACAGTTTGAAAGAAGGAAAAGGGGTGCACTCTGGATAATGACAGGAGGGCAGTCGTTAAAGTAGTTAATCACACTAGTTCAAGGATACTTGGTTTCAATGCAAAGGGAGTAATGGGTTGTCAAATGTCACCAGGGGCCTGCAGAGAAGTACCATGGGGACAGAACCACAATGCGCCTTTGTGCTGTAGATGTTCTTGGTACTCAACAGGATTGAGTTGGTTTCAGGGCGCTTGGCAGCTTCTGCCACAGATTCCAGATGGGAGACTGCTGTGGCTATCAGTCGACAGGAAGTTCAGTGAGCGAGGCTGGATGGACAGGTGAAGGCTGGCCTACACGGCAGCTCGGGGTCAGGAATCGGTGTCTCAATACTGGTCGGCAGGTCTGAAGCACTGGTCGAAGCACCTCGGACATTGTTAGTGACTGCGGCGTAACAACAGCCTGCGATGCAGTCGGTTGCAGTTTAAGGGGCTTGACTGGCTCAAAAAATGTAATTTAGGGCAAAGATTGTTGGATGCTTGTCGATGCACTCTTCCTAGCTTCTTCACTGGGCTTGTGTAGTCCATTAAAGCAGACGGGCAAAAGCTGAGGAGAGTGTTGCAGGCAGCTGCCTTGTCCTTAGTTTGGTTCAGAGACTCTCTGGGACTTCCCAACTAGGAAGCTTGCTTTCAGAGCCTAGCAATGCATGCTGTGTGCTGGCTGGGTACCAGTTCTGGAGCTGCTGCAGGGTCCTCTGAATCTGGTACCTCCCTCAGTTCCCTGGGAGATGTTTAGGGGAGGGATCTTGCTTCCCTCTTGGAAGTCCTGGTCTTCCTTCACTGGTTGAAGATGTAAGACAGACTGTACCTTCAGCCAGGGTCCAATGCTGAGTTCTTCTTGCTACTCCTTGCAAAGTCTTCAGATGTTCTACCTAAAAGAGGGCTTCATTCCTCTTTTAATGCCAAATGGGCCACAGTGATTGATGTAGGCTAAGCCTACCTTAATGAACCAATCCTGGGTCTCCACCAACAACCTCATGTATGCACGAGGTCATAACTAGAGAGCTTTGCAACTGAAAAGGTAAAAAAATGTAATACTAAGTCCCACCCATCTTCCTGTCTGTTGCGGATCAAAGGGTCTCTCTGGTTAATGGCGCTCCCTCTGGTTCCTGATTAAAGGGTCAGTTCTCCCTTGAAGCTGCAGCGTTACAAGATTTCAAAATCACATACTCGTACCTTCTGAATGGGGTCTCCCTGCGGGGATGACTACCGTAATCCACGCATTCCCAGACATGACATGTCACTGTCCATTGATACTAAGGGCGGGAGCTGGCTTCAGGTTGACACAGTGCATATCAAAGGTTGTAGGGGGTTTCCTGTCTCCTTTGTTAGCCTCTGCAGTCAGACCCCATGTGGGCCTATTTCAATTAAACTCTGATTAGTATGTTGAAGCTGGCACCAGCTACAGAGCTAAACATAAGGGCAGGGCGGATCCATGGAACCTTTGTTGGTTAATTAGGCTGTCCAGGGCAGGGTGAACGTATAGCCCTCCCCTTTCTCAGGTGACATGGAGTATTCCTGGTGGTCATAGCCCTACAAAATAGGACAGGGGGGGACAGCAGCTGTAGGCTGTGTCCACCCAGAGTACACAGGTCTATGTGTAGGTCGTGCAGTGAGCATAGGAAAATGTGTGCAAATTAGCCCCACACATTTTCCAGAGGTTGATCTACCATCATTCAATTTCATATAAAATTTCTAAAAAGCCCAGGTGAGCGCACACCCACCGTGTGGATGGTCGAATTCCTCACAGTGACGCTTATTGTTCTTGATGCTTTTTTAACTCACTACTTACCCTTAGATCGCTTCAGAGAGTTAGGTGAGGATTCAGGGCTCAGACCGTGAAAGGAGCGCATAGGGGCACATGCAGCCCAGTCCTGCCATCAAGGGTCGCAGGCTATTTGGAACGACTGCTTCTTCAAAATGTTTCCTAAAATGCGGGTGATTAGAGTAAAATCCGAGTAGTGTTGAGAGGAACTTCCATGTGGGTGATTCTTGATGGGAAAGTGATCTAGACCCACACTGCGCGCTTGCTGATTGCTTGGCTGGCTTGAAACCAGTCATGTTGGGATGCCAACCTTAGGCGCCCTGTGGCATAGATTTCTTTTTGTGTGAAGTAGTATCATCAAAGCTAAGTTTATTCAGAAATAAACCCATTCCATAACATATTTACACACCAATATACAAAAGCATTCAAACACCAATTTCTAATAGTATTCTAAAATCCATTAAAATGTAAACTACAAAATTGACTAACCTGCATGCACAATTCATCAACTAATGTCCTCTGCCCCCTGGCCAGATCTACTATTCCATGCTTTACCAAAGTCTATTATTACTATTCCCTGAGGGCAGGCCATGGGCAAAAAATGACCTTCAGAGCCCCCTTAAATATGGCCTCCCAACTTACAAAATAAGAGCCTGCCTCTACAGAGATGAAGATAAAATGGGCAGGAGAAAAATAAATATGTCACAGTTCCATGGGTCAGTTTGACACAAGAGCAAGCTGGGTTTGTATGAGGGCCGATTCCCAATTTGTAAGTCACTCTTGCGAACTTTAGGTGCCTGGACTGGCAATGGAGGCTGGAGCAAACCCGAGGCCTGGCACTCCTTTCTTTTTCCCTGTACTTTCCTTGCACAGTATGAGAGTAACAAGACCAGTTGAGGCTGCATCCACACAGTAGCACCTATATCCTAGAGGTCACCCTCAGCAATTCTATCCAGGAAATCCCACCTATAGTATATCGTGTATATAAACATCCCACAAATTGGATAAGTCTGACGCAAGCATGCCATTACCATGAATAGATAAACCATGTCAAACAACCAAAGATCTCAAGATTCATGACCTCCTGTATGTTCTCTATTGAGTTGAGCATGGGGCTTCAACCACAGTCAATACCAGTAGGTAAGTGGCTTCAGAGATGATGCTTCCTGCACAGAGGGAATGATAGGTACCAATCTGAGGAGGAGCATTGGTGTATCCGGTCCCCCATAAAGGGTCTCTCTGGTTAATTGAGCCCTCTGTGGTTCCTGATTAAAGTAGCAGGTCTCCCTTGAAGCTGGGGTGAGACCAGACCTTTGGTCACTGCCAAACCACATACTCGTACCTTCTGAATGGGGTCCCCCTGCTGGGATGACTACTGTAAATAGATAGTCCCAGCCATGACAGGACTGAGAGGCAGGAGCTGACTTTAGGTTGACACAGTACATATCAAAGGTTGTTGTGGTTTTCCTGTCTTTTGTTCACCTGTGCAGCTAGGCCCCATGTGGGCCTGTTTGAAGTATACTCTATTAGTATGCTAATTATGTTAGTTGCTGCCACCATTTTGCAGTGCCTACAGAAAAAGACAGGGTGGATCCATGGAGCCTTTGATAATTAATTAGGCGATTCATGGCAGGAGGATGGTTGCCTTCCCCCTTCTGAGATTCCCTGATGTTCAATTGGCTGTCATATTCCAACTAAATATAAAAGTGGGGATGACACCTGTAGGCTGTGTCTACCCAGAGTATACAAGTCTATGAGTATGTCGTGCGATGAGCATAGAAAAATGTGTGCATATTAGCCCCAAACATTTTCTGGAGGTTGATCTACCATCATCAATTTCATTTAAAATTTCAAAAAAAGCCCAGGCGAGTGCACAGCCACTGTGTGTATGGTCGAATTCCTCACAGGCACTGTTGAAAGACCTTTATGCTGTAGTTTTAGAACAGTAGAGCTCAGGGTTCTGTAGTCTGCAGCATGGGAAGGACAGAGCTGAAGGATCTGCAGACCTTGGCATGGTAGGATTTGGCATGGTAAGGGTAGTTCTGACCGATCCACAAATGCAGGGGTTGTAGAATTGGTCTTAGTAGTCTGGGCCTGTGGGCATAGGTCTTGGATTTGGTGATCGATTCCGGGCAGGTTCTTCCCGGTGTGGTGAGCACAATGACCGGCACTCTGTAGGGTGTGTGCATCCCTGTAATGGAACGGGATGCTTGAAGATGCATGGGGCCATTCAGGCAGAGCGCAGGGGCTGTATTGGGCTGCTAGCAGTCACCACGGTTGTGTACCAGACAAGATGAGGGCGTGGTATCCTCATTGGATCTTGACCTGGTTCAGGCTTTCTAATAGCAGGCCTCAGGCCTGGTAAATCATAGGGCCTAACAGGGCATCTCATCACTTCGTGGGTGGGTCAGCGCAGTAATCCGGTCATGCAAGGGTTCCAGAGGGTACACATTCCTGGATGTGTGCCTAGTTGGGTCCGACAGAGGTAAAAGGCGTGAGCACCTCTCTTTGTCATCTCATCCTGGTAAACTGGAAAGCTGGTTCTGGCAAGGACAGGGAAGAGGCCCCGCTGTCAGGGGAGTCTTGATGTATTGCAAAGAGCAAGAGGGCTTCTTCTCACATGCAGACTTCAGAGCACAACATTGTGCAATTGCAAATCTTCTTCAATGCCAGTGTGGTGTGAAGGGAGACGATTCAGGAAGAAGCAGCATTGATGCCTGTGTGGTATGGTTGCCCTATGGAACACTTGGCAGTGATGCCAGTTCAAAGGGGGTTCACTGCGGTACAGGCGGAGATGGATCTGGGAATATGTGCGTGTGTGTATGAAGAAAGGTGTGAAGACACAGGATCGGTTGAGAACAGCAATGGTGGCCTCCATTACCAACCACTTAAAGGAAAATGGACATAATCCATTGAAATAGTGTCATTCTGCTTGTCGCCTTGCGCATGAAGAGTTCTCGCACTGGTGTGGGAATACCATGCATGAATCCACACCAGTGTGGGAATGGAACTGGAAACATGTTTGCATTAATTTTCTCTGCATCTGCCATAACCAAAATGAGGTTGCTCGTTTTCTGCATTCAAATTGCGGTAAAGGCTTTGCAATTAATAGGTTTGTACCTGATGGAGGGATGAATGCCTAGTTTCAGGAGGAATTACACGTCATTATTGACTGTTATGACCTGTGCCGAATCGAGGGAATGTGTCCCTTCTCCCTAAAGGAGAGCCTCCCCCTTTGAGGTTAGGGAGATGAGCCCACTTCGCAAGACCCTCCCTAGGGGATTGGGCAAGTCGGACCTCACTGGGAGAGACTCCTGCTTAGGGGACAAGGACTCCCATTGCACTGAGGAATTTACTCCACCATTCCCTGTGATGGCATACATGGGACTGTCCGATATACAAGACCATATTGAATTCCGAGACTTGACTGACGAGAAAGCTAACTTGTACCATGATAAGCAAGAAAGAGAATCTATTTCTTTAAAGGAAAACCTCAAATGAACTGCAACGAGGAGGTTGAAGGAGTACATGCCAAATGAAGACGAGCAAGAGGAATGCATATGAAGGCAGAAGAGGTCCTCTGGAAGCATAGCACCTCTAGAGAGATGCAGAGCCCGCAATGTTAAGAACTGCTATGAACAACAAAAGCGAATGCTGGAGAGCTGGCGGGCGTATATACTGAAAAGCCGAGGAAATGGGAAGCCAATACCTGGTGGTGGCATGACCATGAGAATGTCGTGGTGGGCAGGCTGCCCGCATATCAATGCCGGCATCGCAACACTGAAGAGTCAGCTAACGGTCTGGTTGCCAGAAGAGATACCGAGATGCAGTGAGAGAGAGTGGAAAGAACAAGAGTCTACCAAGAGCAAACTGAGAGAGAAACAGACGGAAGAGAAGGTCCCAAGCAACTCCAAGCCCTGAAGTCGTTCCTCTGCAATGTTGGAGGTAACGGGGAGAACGGGAGGACCGGGAGGCCACTGTGGACTCTTCATGTAATCCGTGAGACTCTTCCTAGTATAAACGACAAGACCTTAAAAGAAAAGTTGATGTACCTGAACTGTTGTATTGTAAGAAAAAGTACTGCAAATAATATTGAGAGAGAGAGAGATCAGTAAACGTTAGGTAACACTACCCAGATAAGAGGAGAAGGTACCCCCTCATTCAAGAGGCACAGAGTGGAACATTTCAGTGAGAGAATACTATGAAACAAAGAGAAGAGGAGTTCATTTGGACATTTCCTGGCGAGCACCGTAGTTATTTACATAGGTAGGGAAATCTCACATAGTGATAGGCAAAGAGAGGACTTATTCTTATTCTTTAAAAAAAAATTTTTGGAATGTCATCTTCCTGTCTGCATCCTCCTTCTGACACGCCACAGACCCCAGAATTACAGAGTATCGTCGAAAGGCAGGCTACGGATATCACAAGAATGGCCCTTCGATCATGGTTTGAGTGTTCGGAAGGGGGTGTGCAGGGTATTTAATGACCTTGTCAATCAAGTTCTGGAAACAGTTGATCAAATCCTGAAGTAGAGATATTCAGACCTTTAAATATTACAGGAGTAACTCAAACATAACCGCGATTTGATTTGCAGTTCACAAAGATGACAGTTTTATTCTCGATTGGTGGAGATTTCAAGATTATAAGCGTGTCAATCCCAAATCACCTAAACATGGATACAACAGTGGTGGGG
Source organism: Ambystoma mexicanum (assembly GCF_040938575.1). Lineage (NCBI taxonomy): Eukaryota > Metazoa > Chordata > Amphibia > Caudata > Ambystomatidae > Ambystoma > Ambystoma mexicanum. Next base: position 351,078,707 of record NC_090924.1, read on the forward strand.
CAGTGGAGATGATGAAATAAGACACTCTTGAGTGAGGTTACCTACTACCTCATCTTGGGCTCCTTCAGTGAGTTCCTACTGCCTCTCTGTATGGGTGAACTTCCTTCTGGAAATTTACTGTAGGATTCCCTCTCCTGATCCAAGGTGACCACCCTTATCCATATTCTAGTTCCAAATGTCCTGGTTTGGACAACAGGCAGAGGAAGGGTATCTACTGAAATCCACTCTCTTGCCCAAAGTGGGGAAGAGTGGCGGTATGTGCGCGTGTGTACATGTGCAGTTCGTACAGTATCTGTGCTGCCAGAGATACTGGGTGTTTCCCGATAAGCTATCTAGCCGTTGCTGGTACTCGTAGCCTGCTGTGATAAAGCAAACCTTTCTGTTGTCACATGCTCAACATCCTCCTCTGAGGCTGTGCCGAGGTTCGGAGGACAATGCAGTCACCACAAGAGCGACTGCATCGGCGACTGTCGTGAGCTGCAGGATGGTCTCAACTAGTTTCCATCGAGACCCCCCCAGCCCAGTGAGCAGCCTTTGGTTGGGAATAGTAGCGGATAGAGCCGAGCAGCCTCTGGGGCAGACATATCGTAATATCACACCTAGCTACTCAAAGCAAGCAGCCTTCAGTACAAACCTATTATGTGATCACGCTGCACAGCCCCGGCCAGGAGCACTCTTATTAGTAGCACCATGGGATAACATAGAGGCTCCCATGGAAATGCCACTCTTGAGCAGATGTAGCGTAGGATGATATGGAGTCACCCATAGCAGCCTCTCTAAGCAGCCATATTATTGTAGAACATCTATTTGGTATTGTGTCCTTTTGCCAACACCCGTTAATCCGACTGGAGTTTTGCAGAGGGAGTTTTGCCAGAAATTCCAATCGGAATTTTTTGGGGAGGGTATAAGTTGGAAAATAAAGGTGTGGGGGGAAGTAAAGAAACATTTTTTTTTAAATAATGGGAGGTTTGGGAGGAACTACCCAAAAATAATTTTGAAAGAATGTCGATGACTTTTTCGGCAAAACTCCAGCGGCTAAGCACATGTCGGAAAAAAGGGGGTCGGCGAAATGGCATGGAACCCATCTATTCATCCATTGAAGTCATTATCTACAGACCTAATGCGATTGAGATATACAAAGTGTCCAGAGCCTTCAAGCAGGCATCCCTGAGATCAGAGTACACACATTAGCAGATCAAGCCCATCAAATATAGAAGTGGTTGTAAGCAAACGCTTACCTAAATGCAACTAGCATTCAGGACCCTCCACAAGGAGACATATCCACCCCTCCCCTTCTGCATACCTCTACACACCTACCTCACTACCACCCTTAACTGTATATTCTGCTAGTGTAAGTAAGTTGTATGCATCTCTTGTATTTTTTACTCCTGCACAGCCAGCCTTATATGTTCTACCTGTATATACCTCTTATGTATGAACTTGATCTTTCTATATATACCTTTATGTATTTAAGACTCGTATGTAAATAGTAATCTTGTGTAACTAAGCTTCACATATTCTTGTATCTGCTGTGCCCTGTTAACTTAGGGTATGTTGCGCATTACAAATTATAAAACAAACAAACAAACAAACAAACAAACAAACGTGCATCCACCTGCAAAAAAGGCCTCTGACTGACTTTGTACAGTGGGTACATTCCACAATCCCTCAGCCACAGCATTTGAAAGTGACCTCTACAGGGCAGACATATCACAGCATTACGCAGAGCTGTCCAGACTTGTTTCTCAGTCCTTTTTTTACCTCTTAGGCAAGATCCCTCTTCCCAAAGAACCAGTACAGCACCTTCACCACCTCCAGACCTAGCAGCTGTAGCCCATTCTCTTCAGGGGTCAGTCTGAGTGTGATGTAAAAAATACAAAAAGCGTGTATTAGCCCAGATGGACCGGCTAGGCATGCTTATTCTGAACCCATTCCTTCTCTGGAATTGATAATTGGACTGCTGTACAGAGAGCGTCAATCTTCATGACTTATTCAAGTTACTCGCCTTACTGTACTATATCTCCATTAGTCCCTCGTCTAGCCCCACTCTTTTATATTCACTGGGAGTTCTCTGTGCAGCAAACTGTCTAGTGACGGGGTCTACATCCTTTGGCTTTCCAGATGCGTTTAACTGCATCTCTCACCATCCCTAGCTATCATAGACAAGGCTTCATGGCAACTGTATTCCAAAACATCTGGAGAGTCAAAGGTTGCTTGAGGCTACCCTTTAAGCAACACCAAAGGGTGAAAAAGCGCTACCTCACGGGTCCCAGACAAAGTGTGAATGTGGGTGCTCTGCAGGGCACTAATGGGCAGGTTTTTGGATTTAAACATTTCTAATGTTGCTTGTCCTTACTCTAAGTATATAAACCCATGTATTGTCTATGGTGACTGTTCCATTTACTCCCCCACCACAATCTGGTCAGAATGTCACTCGAACTTGCGACAAGTAGCTCACTGCTGTGAGACCTGCTGCTTTAATCAGGAACCACAGAGAGCTACATTAACCAGAGAGACCCCTTTGAGCCACAACAGACAGGAAGATGGGTGGGACTTAGCATTACACCTTTTCACCCCTTTAACTTTTTTGTTGCAAAGCACCCTGGTCATGGCCTCACGCATACAATAGATTGTTGTTTGCGACCCCAGGATTGGTTCATTAAGGTAGGCCTAGCCTACACCAATCACTGTAACCCATTTGGTTTTAAAAGAGGGCTGAGCCCATCTTTTGTCAGATCATCTGAAGACTTTGCAAGGAGTAGCACGAGGAGCTCATCATTGGATCCTGGCTGAAGGTACAGTCTACCTTACATCTTCTGCCAGTGAAGGAAGACCAGGACCTCCAAGAGGGAAGCAAGATCCCTCCCCTAAACATCTCCCAGGGAACAGAGGGAGGTACCGGATCCAGAGGACCCTACAGCAGCTCCAGAAACGGTACCCAGCCAGCACAAAGCGTGCCCTGCTAGGTTCTTCAAGCAATCTTCCTAGGTGGGAAGTGCCAGAGAGTCTCTGAACCAAACCAAGGACAAGGCAGCTGCCTGCCATACTCCTCAGCTTTGCCCATCGGCCTTAAAGGACGACATGAGCCCAGTGAAGAAGCAAGAGGAAGGCATTGACAAGCACCTACTAACGTCTGCGTTAAAGGGCATTTTCGAGCAAGACGAGCCCCTTGAGCTGCAACTGATTGCACCACTGACTGTTGTCGCGAACGCCTTCTGAGATGTCTTCACCAGTTCTTCAGAACCGCCAACAAGCACTGAGACGGCAATTCCTGATCCAGAGCCGTTGTGTAGGCCAGCCTGCAGCGCTCCAGCCAGCTTCACTCTCCAAACTGGCTGCTGCCTTATACCCACAGCTGTCCTCCGTCTTGAACGCTTTTGCAGAAGCTGCAAAGCGCCCTGAAACCAACTCGATCCTTTCGAGCACCAAGAACTCATACAGCACATTGTGGTTGTGTCACACTGGTCCTTCTCCGAAGGCTCCTGGTGACATTTTACGACCCATTGATCCCTTTGTGTTGAAACCAAGTATCCTTGAACTATTGCGATTAATTACTATACTGACTACCCTCCTGTCTGTATCCAGTGTGCATCCCTTTTCCTTCTTTGAATCTGTCTCTACTCTGCATTCCTTTACAGGGTGGGTTGTGTTTTGTAGTGTGCTAGAACTGTCTGTTGTGATAATAATGACGTAGATATGTGTATACAACTTTGACTGGACTTTTTCACTGCGTTGCAACTGACCTACGATCCACGACCTTGTGGAGATAACCCTTCCCTTCCATCCATGTTACCAAAATTGGAGAAGGAGGTTTGTAATTTGTTTGTGTTTCCAATCTGTTCGTATCACATCTTGTGTACTAGAGGTGTGGGGCTGTTTGATGGTTTAGAAACCGATATTCACCCCTGGACCAATGGTCCCCCGGAAGTTGATTCGTCACAGTAACAGAGGCTGTGAGCTCGCTGCAGCGTTGCAGTTCCACGTTTTCATTGGGTACCCGATGGTGAACTGTGTCATGCAAGGAGATCCACATGGCTGATGGCCCAGGTGCTGGAGCCCCGCAGAGCTCTGTCAGGATCGCCAGTGTTGGTGCTTTGAAGCTTTGTTCAGGACAGACTGCTGCGGTGGGGGGGAGGGGGGTAGCGGCACCAGACACCAGCTGGAGTCCAGGGGTTGCCTCTGCTGGCTAAGTCTTCAGATGCGTGCGAGGACGGCAAACAGCATCTTCTTTCGACCGAGGGAAGCTAAAAATATGCTCTCGGCACTGCCTGATTACGTGTGACATAGATTCGCCGGTTTGAAACGGTGATTAAATCCGCCTCTCCTGTAAGTGAGGGTGTGCTGCTGTCACTTACACTGGGACGGGAGGTCTTGTCACAGAACAGCTATTGTGACAGAAATATTCTCCCGCGCTTGAAAGGGAAGAAAAAACCGCTAATTCAGGAGCTGTCTCAGCAAATTGCTTCTTCTATTCAGAGGGCGGAGGTGTAGGGCTACGTTGTGGAGCAAAAGGGCTGGTGCTGCTTTCCAGAATGCCAAAACAAACCCAGTAAATGCTTTTAGTTTGATTTGGACGAGTTAAGTTTGGACGGACGAGTAGTTTTGGAGCTTATTTAGTCAGAACATCTAAACTTTCTTATAAGATGGAGGTGACAGATGGTGCAGCGAGCTGAGTGCAAGCTGCTCGGATCTATTTGCTTCGGGAGCAGGTTAGAATGTGGCGTGGCGGGCTCAGCCTTTCATCCTGCTGAGATCGATGAAATGAGTAACGCTTTCAATTGAGTAACACCAATAGTACATGAAAATGACCTCTGCAAAGTTCTTCAGCGGAAGCTCTGTATACATATAATATTAGCAGCAGTAGTGTTATTAGCCCGGGAGGATAGCTCTGTGGCAACGTGCTCTCCTTGGAAGCAAGAAGACATGTAGCAACACAGGTTCGATCCCTGGGTCCGTGCTTAGAAACCTCTAGGTATTAAGCTCGTTATAAATAACCTATCATATCATATCATTACACATCTGCCAAGATGAACTTGCTGATTGGGCCCGCAATTCCCTGTACTGTATGTTAGCATACATGATATCAACACACTGGTTGGGGCCTGGGCTCTGTGTTGTGATGGTGTCTTGTATGTTATGTACACTGTAGATGGAGTGGCGGCTCCTTACATGCATCCATGTTATAATGCTGCAGTGGAAAATTCACCAGGTAGGTGACTTTTTTCCCTGACCCCTAAAATTCTTTCCCCAAATATTCCAGGGGTATGCTTATATATTATTACCTACAATCCTAGAATATTTGGGGAAAGTGTTTGATCGTCTGAAGGGTGCATGTTTAGGGAAACATCGCCACGTGGCGGCCACTTCCCCAGCGACTTTATCGCTAGATGCCCAATGTATGATGGTAGCATGTTTTGCCCATTTCCCTCGAGATGAACCACAGATCACCACAGCTTTTAAGGACCCGCCAACCTGAATAATGTCATTCATGTATTCTTACCTCTGGCACCTGACCTGCAGCATGTTTGAACACCCCTACTCCTCCCATTGCAAGGCCACTCAAACCCATCATCTGTGCCCCACGTTAAGAGATAGAAGGCAACACTTTGTTCTATCAATAGCTTTTTGAACTTTTTCCAAAACCTCTACGTATGAATTATTTCGGCAACCATATCTCTGAAATACATCCCAGGGGTGATGGATATGGGTTAAAACATGGGGGGTAACGGGAGCTTGGTAGTAGCTTCATCATCATCGGGAAGACATGTCTTTAAAAGATGCACAGAATCATGCACAAGATGCAAAAATATCACAGGAAGACCCATCACCAGGATCGTACATAGCGTCAGTATTACGATTCAGTCCGCTTTGGTCCATACTTTTTGTGAGCGAGAAGGTAGAGTCACTGTTGTCTTTCATTTGATTTTGGTCACTGAATGGGTGCAACTCCATAATGCAAGTTTCTTCAGTCCTTGGATACCCTGTTAACTCCTGGTGTGCACAGGGATCAGGATGCATTGATTACTCGTAGGTAGGTGCAGGGCTGACCTCAATATCAGACCCACACTTGTAGGTTTCCGGTGGGCACAGACTGACAGCAGTACCAGATGTTGATCTGCACATATTCCAAATGTAATCCCCAGCCATTCTCCCTGCCATTCCCCGCCTCTCCCAGCAAGTTCCCCTGTAGCTTAATGAGTACCGTGACTCCATGTGCAGTTCCAGAACCTCCCACCCCCCAAAGGCCTTGTTTAGTTTACGTTGCTTTGCCTCTTCTTGTATCACTCTCTAAATCTGGGCCAATTTAAGCAATTCTTGAACACACTAGAAGGGTGTTTGTTCGGTTTCCTGCCCCTCAGTATCCATTTTTGGGCCAATAAGGGTGCCCTTAACAGCCAGGTTTTCTGTGGATGTGCCAGATCCTCTAAGATAGTACCCTATGTTTCAAAGTCCTATTCCATACCTGTCCTTAGCACCTCAATCAGCCCATTTGCCACCTCACCCCGGATGGTCGTACCTTACTACATGCCCATAACATATATTCCAGTGTGCATTTTCTATGACTGCACCCCAACATGCAATGGAATCGCTCAACCCTTCCCTAAGCATCCCCTCTGGAGTCCAATCAACTCTATTCAACAACTGAAGTTGTCTAGCCCTTTTGCCCCAACTCAAAGACATCCGACGTATGTTTGTCCGTATGGCCGCCATCTTGCTTGAGTCATTTCAGTGCCAAAGATTTTCTGCCAATTCTCCAATAGTGCAGTGCTAGTCTTCCTGGCCCTCGTCGAGAGATTGCATACCGCAAAAGTCAAATGCCCATGATGACCCAACTGGAATGCAGCGTCTCCTATGTCGCTTTTTGCGATTGGCCTTGTGATGCCAATGACAGCTTTTATTGGTCACATCATTCTTAAATGCTCACTGCCCTTGATAACCGCACTATGCATGATTAGGTATCTTAAATGGGGTATGTGCCTAGAATTTAACACCCACCCCCTCCAGGCGATCTAGATATTCAACGTGGAATCTTTTCACAGACATCTTTAATATCCTATATCATTAACCCCTTTCTACAGGGCCTCGAGAGAGGTGGGACGGAGTGACTCTTACAAATAGGACTTCCTTTTCTGCCTCACGCTAGCATGCTCCTCTTCAGTGTTTTATTGTTTGTGAAAAGTAGAAAAAGACTTGTACACATTAAATATGAAATACAAATAAATGCACTATATCGTAGATTATTGGCTAGTTCTTGAAGTTAAAAAATGCACATAGGAAAGAAAAAAACAAGATTCATCCAGTGTACATTAAATTAGAAGGGACGCACTCAGTTGTAGGGTTATGAATACACAGGGCACATGCTTTTGATACCAATTGATATATTCTGCCACCTCCTCAGTTAGGTCTTTCAATATGAAATACAATGCTGTGTTTTTTTAAAACTCAATTGAGATTAATCCCAGCTCGAGCCCAAGGGTCTGGATAGGGGTGGATTCTGGGCTCTCCCAGATGCCCTTCCTAAAAGCACCTTCCACTGTGTCTTGTTTGAATGAATCCTCAAAGGATCACATTTTGTAGAGTGGTGAGGTGCTCATGCAGTACTCTCTATGCCCCCATCTATGTCTGCGCCTGGGGAAGGCTTGACTGGAGAGTGGATTGTTTTATTGTTTTGAAATGTCTAAACATCTGTCATTTCATGTCCATGATATTGATTCATCCGCTTGATGAATCTCATTCGACTAAAGATTGTTTGTGTTTCTATGAGCACTTGGTCTTCATCTATTAATGCGAGAAAGATAGCTCACCATGTTAACACCCCTCTCTGATATTTGTGCACAATCCAGGTTTGAAGTTCAATGGGGACGGCTTTCATCATTCAGAGGTAAATAAATAGAGCACCATTAAATTAGGGAGAAAAATCAGCTATTACGACAGCGCTTAGAAAAGAGAGGAAACCAGATGAAGAATTTTTATAAAAATCTGACATCCTTGGTCAACATGGCTAGGCAAGTCCTTTAGAGATTGTGGACTTGTAAAAACGTTCTGTACGCTCCTAGTCCCTTGTGGCCAGTTGTGACAAATCAACTTCCGGGGCACAAGTGGTCCAGTGATGAATATCGGTTTCTAAACCATCAATCAACCCCACAACTCTAGTACACCAGGTGGGATCCAAACAGATTGAAATACAAGTGAATTATAAGACCTGCGTGTCCAATTTTGGTAACGTGGACGGAACAGAAGGCTTATCTCCGCAAAGTCGTGGATCGTTGGTTAGTTGCAACACAGCGAAAATACAATTATTACCCAATGGTAAAAGTGACTGTCTAGTCAAGGTTGTATAATAATGTCTACTTTATTATTACTACAAACAGACAGTTCTAGCACACTACAAAATACAATCCACCCTTTAAATTAACACAGAGGACAGACAGTTTCACGAAGGAAAGGGATGCACATGCACTCTGGATACTGGCAGGAGGGTAGTTGGTAAAGTAATCAGTCTTACAGTTCTAGGTTATTGAGTTCCAGCACCAAGAGGGCAAAGGGTCATAACTGTCTCTAGGGGCCTTCAGAGAAGGACCAGGGGGGCAGAACCACAATGTACCTGGTGCTGAAGAAATTCTTGGTGCTCAACAGCATCGAGGTGGTCCCATGGCGCTTTGCAGCCCTTGAGACAGAGTTAGTGGCAGGCGAAAGGTGCGGGTACTGGGTAGGCCATTCGGCAAGTGAGGCTGGAAGTTTGCAGGCTCTCTGGCGCAGTGACTCACGGCCAAGAATTGTTGTCTCTGTGCGGCTTGGAAAGCTCTTGTGAATGCGGCATGACAACAGTCAGCAGTGCAGCCAGATGCGCTTTGAGGACTTGACTGTCTCGAAAATGTCCTTAAAAGATGGACCCTGGATGATGCTTGTGTAGCACTCCTCCTAGCTTCTTCGCAGGGCTTGTGTCCTTTCAAGCAGACAACCCAAAGCTCAGGACAGTGATTGCAGGCAACAGCCTTGTCCTTTGTCCAGAGAATCTCCAGCACTTCCCACCTAGGAAGCTTGCTGGCAGAGCCTAGCAGGGCACGCTGTGTGCTGGCTGGGTACCAGTCCTGGAGCTGCTGGACAGGTCCTCTGAGTCCGGTATCTCCCTCTGTTCCCTGGGAGATGTTTAGGCGAGATGATGTGCTAAGTGAGGTGTTCAGCCCTCTTCTGAAGCCAAATTGTCAAACTAGAAATTATATCGTGCCTCCTATTGCTATGAATATATGTATATTGGCCTACGCCAAGCTGCTAACAAGCTGCTTATAAACTACATGTGAATAAACTCGCATTGCAAGGTCCTGACCTTAGAAACCATGTAAACTGTCATTTTGGGTCAAGCCGCCATTTTAGGTTTTCTTGCTCTATAAAGTCACCATGTGAGCTAAAATGGTAGCCTATGTTATTCAGAACAGAACTCGATTTTCATGACCTCTGTGCAGCTAATGTATAACTTGCCTGCAGGCCACTTGTTAGGGTCATGAGCTGAGACCTTGTCCTTCTGCTGACCTGTGTACAATGGATTACCTGTATCACCGAAACTGATCTATAATTGAATGAGAACACCTGCTTAACTACATTGTATAAACTAAGTCCTGCATTGTAATGTTAGGCCTAGAGCATACATTATTACCATTCCTTCTTGTTAATGTATAAACCTAAGATGAACTAGATTTGACCTGGCAAGGGACCCTAGAGCAGTAACTTATTTATGGAATGGTGGTTAACCTGCAGAAAGGCTGGACAACAGGCTGGAGAAATGTATAAAATCCTGACTGTTTCAATGAATATTTGCACTCACTGAGCACACCGAACCACGCCAGAGTTCGCTGTGTTGTACTGAGGGTCGATAGCTATCTGAATTTTGTTCTGTTCTTTTGTAACTGGATTCAGTATAAAATAAAGTGCTTTGTATGTTCCTTTGTAACCTGTGTTTGGTGTGTTTCCTTTTTGGTTACCCTGCCTCATATTATTTCCTTGTTTTCACAAAATGGGCCCCAATGACTGGTGCAGGCTGAACCCACCATAATGAACCAATTCTGGGTCTCCACCAACAATCTTCTGTTATGCATGAGGTCAGGAGCAGAGTTCTCTGCAACAGGACAGACAAGGGGGTGGCAACATATACCTAAGTCCCACCCATCTCCCTGTCTGTTGTATATCAAAGTATCTCTCTGGTTAACTGAGCCCTCTGTGACTCTTGACTAAAGTGCAGGGTTCCCTTGAGGTTTGTGCTGGGAGCAGACTTCCTGTCTCCCCCAAACTACATATGTCTCCCCTCTGAAAGGGGTTTGCCCTGCAGGGGCACCTGCGGTAACTGCTGGACCCAGACAGGCCATTCACTTCCTTTCATACAGAGGTGGGTACTAGCTTCAAGTTGACACATTGCATACTAAAGGGGTGTCAGTCCCACCTTCCTTTTTGTCTCTTTGGCAACCAAGCCCACTCAGCAGGCTTGCTGCAATTATCTCTTTATTATGCACTGCCACCAGCAAGAGGATAAAAGAAATGCAGATTCATTAGACTTTGATATTTAAATAAGGCTGTCAATGCTGGAGGAAAGTGTTCCTTCCCCCTCCTTCACATGCTCCTTGAGATGCAATAACCGGGGCTGTCACATTCCAGCTGAATAGGACAGGGGAAGACGGCCCCTGTAGGCTATGTTTTTCTGGAGTACATGTGACCATGCATTTTGTGAGGGAAGCAGATGGACTGTGCGCGGAATGGCCCCACACAGTCCTCAGAGGTTGATCTCCCGTCATTCCTTTTCATTTATCAAAACCTCAAAAAGCCCAGGTGAGTGCACTTTCCCCGTGCGGATGGTCAAATTCCTCACACCGGTCTTGGTCATTTCTGGTTCCCTGTGTTCTGTTTTAGTCTTCCAGGTCCCCTGGTCCCATTTCTTGGTCTTACATGACCCTTTGTCTGGAATGTCTCATTATTCTTTCTGGAACATGTTTCTTCTCATGCCCATTCGGATCTGTCTTCCACAACCTCTCATTGTTCTTTATGGCTGGTCTAGTCCTCCCATGTGTCGCTTTGTCCAGTCTTGACTTTCCATGGTTCCATTTGTCCACCAGTACATGTAACAGTGCCTGTAAACTGGGCAGACTGTCACCCCCTCTAAAACAATAGATGGAGGGCTAGGATGGATAGGTTTTATAGTTCCTTGAGGATCCTGTGGCGCAGGAGTCTCATTGTGGGTTTCGGAGCTGGTGTTCAGAGACTAGTCTGGATTCACTATCTATTTATCTATGCAGGCAATGATGACCACAGTGGGCAAAGTGTGTCTGGGCTCCACTGAAGTGGAGAAGGTGTGCTTTGTGGACAGTTTTGCATGTGCTCAATGCAGTGGGTGGTGGATGTTGGTAAAGTTGGAGCGGGTTCAGTCGAGCAGGGCCAGAAGCAATGGTGCTTGAGCAGTAGCAGTAAGGGTAGCAGTAAGGGTTGGGTGGGGATCGGATGATTTTCCTTTAGTTAACACCTGGTGTGGTCAGAAGTGTAAAAGAAGCCAGAAGGGGGGCTGAGGATGGCAATGAGGAAGCAAAGCCTAATTGGGAACCTATGGTGCACTGTTGTCCATGGTTTCACTGAGAGGTTCTGGAGGTGGACGAAGGAAGGATACATGGTTATACTGACATCGCTGAATATCTTTTCGGTGGGTTGGAAGTTGTAGCTGGGAGTCTCTTGCAGTAGTCCAGCTTTCTAAAGGATAGTTCATAATTTAGGATTTGTGAATCATTGAAGGCAAGGTTGAGCAGTGCGGTTTGAGCAAGGGATGGTGAGCTTAGGTGGCATTCCAGGCAATGGAGGTGGAGAGTGATCTCGGGAAATGAATGCCAGAGTTGTGCGGCCTGTGCTTCATGTGGCATTTAACAGACGTATGGCACCCCTTTTTCTAATTAGGAACTACTATTGCCTTGTCCATATATTTTTGTGGTTTTCTCTACATTGTTAAATGTGGCCATAGCCTCTGACCACCAGCCGGGTGACCCTCTTCAGCCGACTTGAGGTTCAGACAGCTTGGCAACATGAAGTTAATACTGACTGAATTTTCAGTCTGGTTTTATATTGGCACTTTGTTTCACTATGCACTTTATTCTACAACAATATGCTGCTATTTAGAGATGAGCTCGTAACAAAATTTAAAATTTAATATGTATGTTTTAAACAAATGAAATCTAAATAAAATATTCATGTTTTTCAATTATTGTTTGGTTTATATGGCCTGATCTGTGATTCCGAAGTTCGGGGGCCCCCTCTCTCCCCAACTCATTGCCGGTCACCACTTTAACTTGAATTTTGTTTCCGCTGACACACTCTTTGTTCACTACATTTAACAGACACATGAACTCTGTTCATGCTTATTTATTTGTCTACTTCCTGTCCAGTCATCACCAAAGAAAAGGCATTAAAAGCACACCGGTGCAGTCTTTGTGAAAGAAATCATGCCTAGAGCAGAAAATACAGGTGGGGTGTGGGGGGGAATGGGGGTGTAATGGTGTGGGTTTATGGTAATTGCACCGTTGGCCTATCCAGGGGCACTAGGTTGGCTCGGATCACCATCTCCTCTTAAGCATCTCCTCCTGGCCTGCTTTTGGTGTGCCTAGCACTGCCAGGAGTTTGAGGGTGTGACAAGTAAATGTTCTGTGGTCAACACCAACATTCTATATGCAGGTTATCAATGCCTGCCCTGTTTTCTCCTCTTGTGATACTGGCAAGTGTTATTCGTCACCTTTGTTGATAGGGGTTCAGTGACTGTCGTAGCCGGTCTCCAAGTCACCACCTGCACGACCATCACTTTCTTGGAAGTGTGAGATGTTGGGAAGTCATGGAACCAAGACACATTGTTATGGTGAGTATCTGGGCTGCCAGACACCCACCGTAGAGGTAGGGACCCTGGGGAGAGATTGCTGTTCCCACTCAATTTTCCCTTTCTTCGATAGTGGACAGGACAGACGTTCCCTTTTTATAAGTCTGCCCCCTCCTGGTGTCTGCAGAAGTATGTATGCGATATCGGAATGCATGGAGCGGCTCTGGCTGCGCAATGACAGTGGCTGACATCTGGCATGATGCCCGGGTAGCCTTAAAGGAATACCAAGAAGCTGGGTTCTTTCCTCGGCTGGGCCACCTCTTCGGCTCTCTATGCGTCTGAATAATGCATGCACGTGCGTGTGCGAAGATAGGGGGGGCGGCCCAGGCCTGGCACGCAGCGGCATTCCCCCTTCATTAATGCATGCACAGGCAAGAGAGCAGAAGCATAGACAGGGTAGGGCCTGAGGGGGCAAGGCCCACCCAAAATCTGTAAATGCCCGATCTGCAGCGCTGTGTGGGAATTTACAGATGTTAATGCCTCTGCGGTGGGCCCAACTACATTAGCTTCAGGCCCCCCTTGTTAGACAATCCTGGCTATGCCTCTGCAAGAGAGGGCAGACACAGGCTCGTGGGGGGGGGGACTGGGCACCACCTTCAGTTATTGCAGGCACACACTCCGGAGGGCCATCCATCCTTTAATAGGTTGAGGGCAGACACAGCCTGCCACAAAAGGGGCATCCCTCATTCGTTAGTGTATGTACAGAGAATGGCGTTTGGCGGGTTGGACACAAGCCTGGGGCAGGGACACCAGCCCCCTTCAGTTTACTGCACATATTAGTGCCTGGGGCGGGGCCAGCCTTGCTTTTTGAGGGGGCTGAATAGCCGTGTTTAGCACTTGTCAGAGCCACTGGCTGCGAGACACAGCAGAGTGATGCCTTCTGCCTCAAAGTGGGAGGACTGAAGCCCTCCCAAGCCCTAGTCTGGCTCCGCCCATGCATAGTGCATAGAGGATGCAAGGGGTTATCAGAGCTCGTACTGTTGACTCTGCACCCCTTTTGTCAAGGGGTGGGGCACAGAAAAGAGAAGGCATACACCCTTTGCTGTATAGACACACAAGGGCAGGCAAATGCCAGTCAAAGAAGGCAACCCTCCTCATCTGATATATGTAGAGAGTACAGACTAATGGTCGGAGAGAGGCATGGGACAGAGGTAGCACCTCTCCTGTTATTGCATTCACTTCTGTACAAGTAGTGCTTTAGTTTTAGCAGGGGTAACTCCCTCTTAGGAGGCGCTATTGCACTGCTCCTTACCGCCAGTAATGTGGCCAGACTATATATATATATACACACATTGATCATTATGGAATTAGTGCCTTTTTCATAATTCATAATGCAAATGTAGACTTTGCAAATCATTGAAAAACATTTAGATTCTTTGCAAATACAAAGACTCATGGTGATCCTAATTCCTTTCATATGGGCTGTACATGGGCCAGAGCCAAAGGCTACCAGCACCTGACACTGGCTCATGTAAACCCCTATACAAACCTATAACGGAGGCTACCACGTCCTTTCATCGCCTGCAATTGCAACACCAGGCATTTCAAAGTGTATATTATAACGAAAACGTTCATCACATTTTTAAGGGGGGGGGTGGGAAAGGGCAGATAAGGGGTTCTGGGGGTAGGGAATAGGTAAAGATGGGTGGGGGAGAAAGGGTTGGGGGTTATCCCCCCGCCCCTCCCAAAAAAAAGAAGAAAAAAATGTCGATGAACGTTTTCGTTAGAATGTCCACGTTCTGATGCCTGCCGTTGTAATTGCAGCCGATGAAAGATCATGGAACCTAACCGAGACCTGCCGGGTGTCACGTTCTTTATTCTTCTAAGTGAGGACTGGAAAGCGAGCCCTCGTGGGTACAATGAAGGCCTCTTCACCCCACCATCTCCCTGCTTGTCTCCTGCTGGGGTGCGGTGGGGGGGGTTCAGAATGCTGACCATGCCCCCTATCTCATTCCAGAGCAGGAATTGCCCTGACCCCTAACTTGCTGAATACTGAGGGCACATGGAGGGAGGACCGGTCACACACAAGGTCAAAGGGGAAGTGACTTGAAAAAAAGAAAACGTGTGTAATATCATTGTTTTTTTATAACACGCTTAATATTTAGAGGTTTGTAAGCGCGGACCCGGGGATCGAACCTGTGTTGCTTTGCATCGTCTTCTTTCCAAAGGCGAGCACGTTGCCCCTGGACTATCCTCCCGATACCATGAATGTGTGTGTTTGTGTATTTTCAGAGAGAACGTTTGTTTGAATAAGGGTGTGAGCCTGTGTGAGTGAGGGATGCAGTCTGTGTGTGAGTGTGTGTGTATGTGCATAAAGGTTCCACAGTATGAGGCAGAACCCCCCCCCCCCACCACATGTTTGGCAGGCAACAGGGTGCCGGCCTCACACCATGGAAATGCGTTTTGCATGCGAATGCTGCATTATTGGGCAATTTGCAAAGCGCACACAAGTGTGTTTACGCTTGGCAAGTATTAGCATCACTGGGGTCATCTAACACAAGTGTATTTTTACAGTGACTGTACTGGTGTTACTGAGCAAAGCCAAGCCATATGTTCTTTCAGTGGTTGGCAATACTAGCATTATTTTGAAATTGTATATCTGCGAACGAATAAATCTTCAGATATGAGAATGTGTTCTTTATCCAAAGAGACCGAAACAGTTCAGACGAGAGAGCACTTGACTATGCATTTTCAACTCTTCAAGTTATATGGTATACATTGGGTCTCATTACAAGCATGCCGGTACTGTAGTTCCTGGACCACCATAATAGGAGCTGTGCTTGTGAGTGCCTGTCAGCCCGCCAGGTTTTCCCTGACGGGCTGACCGGCACCTCGAATGCACCGGCAGCACTCTGAATGCTCTAGTGCATCCAACGTCCCCATTCCCATTCAGCCCTATGGATGGGGAGTCCCTTGTTTCCGGCACCCGCAAATGGGCAATTACCGGGTCTGCATGACCCGATTCTTGCCTATTCATGGGTGCCGGAAAAAATGAAACTCCGGCGGCAGCCGTGACGGATTTGCTGGCACGGCTACCGCCAGAGTTGTAAGGATGCCCATTATTTCAGAAACGTGTCCATGCTGTAGCCTGGTTATCTACAAATGAGTTCTGGAACGCGCTGGAAGTGGCCATGAAACTCTTCTGCCGATTGCAGGTTTGGAACTCTTTGGTGGGGCAGGAGTGATTCTGATTAAGGAAAAATGATTTTAATATTTTGTTTTTCTTTTGACTGTTGCCCAATTCTCGCATTATAGGAGAGAGAGGAATTAGTAAGGACTAAATTGTGAGATTGGTACGTGGCTGTTTTAACTTTCGCTTTTGTTTAGGAATGTTAGTTTTCCTTTTTGTATAGGAATATAATGTATAATTGATAATGTGTAAAAATCGAAGTTTGTTATGTGTTCTTACTCTACTGACCTTACTGGGCAAGACAAGTGTGTACTTTGTGTTAAAGGGCAGGCATCATTACTGATTGTTATCTTACTGTGGTAATTCTGGCATACATTGCTGCATCCTCAATATGCAATGGAAAATGCTTCTGTGTATTGCTGGGGATTAGGCAGCTGTTTTTTTTTTCATATTTTCCCTGCGGCAGAGTCAGGGACTTGACCCAGTAAGGCCAGGGTGGGCCTTTTCTCAAAACTGTGGCAGGAGGCCTATTGCCGGGTTTCCCAGAGTCAGCCCTGGCCCAGGTGGGGGTGTGGGAGTTCAGAGGGTCGCAGTCTATGTCCCTACTACCTATGACTAGCTGAAAATGCCAAGTGCCACTGCTTCTCGCTCCATGCCTGTTATGCACAAAGCGGGCCATAGTTTCCCTCTTCTTCCCTAGGTCTGAGAGTACCAGAATTCCTAGCAGTGGGGGCGACAAGGTGAGCGGCTGAAGAATGCCGACCAGATCACACCGGCAATACCGACGCTCAACACAATCCGGACACAAACTGTAAAAATTATTTTTTGCAGCAGCCCACCATTTCGAAAAGCCAGTGGACCTGTGCATGGAAAGAGGACAGGCCTTAATGCCCACTGTATTTCTTCTGGTGATTGTAACCCAGAGAAAAGGAAACCAGCAGTTAGCCTTGGGAAACAGCCGAAAGAGGGAGCCAATGGAGGGGGCACAAGGTGGATAACAGGGGGCAGAGACACCCAGGTAATGTGGGTTGTTCAATTGAGGTAAAAGAAGGAGACGGAAGACCGAGAGACCAGGCGGAGGAAGGAGGGTGCAGAGGAAGAGAATTACAGATAGCGTGTGCAAGGTGATGTAAAGGTTACTGAGAGAAAGTGGCCCTTGTGTGTGAGAGTGCGTGTAAGGTGAGGGAGACTAAGGGAGCGTGTAGGAGGGGTGTGATTGAGAGTGGTTGAGAAGGGTGTCTTCTTAAGGTGAATTCAACAGATACCCGTCTAAGCTAATCCCCAAGAGGATGCTATATTAAGGACATTTTCAATTTGTTTTTTTTTCGAAGAATATGTTGTGACATGACCACAGATGTCCACCAGCAGAACACTAGGTGCCTCGGCCCAAGATGCTGCTGCCACCAGCCTAGTGGATTTCTTCTGAGTGATTGGTGGCAAAGACTGGCCCACCTCCTCCTATGTTGGGGAGATGGCTAAACAAATGCAGCGACTCCAATATACTAATGCCAGTTTACACCCTCTCTTTTACTTGACAAAAGTGACAAACAAGTTATCAATTGATCTGACGGGTGCAGCTCTCTTTACATAATCTAACACCGTCTTCAGTACATTTAAGAGAAAGAGTTCCCTCTCGTCTGGCCGGGGAACCATCTGCCCCCTCCAATGCTGACAAAAAAACACTTCCTGATCTAGGAGGAACCTGGAAGACATATTGGGTAGGAACCTGGACCTAGACCTAGCCTCAGCACCAGTGCCTCCAACATGATTCTCAGGTAGGGGGTACTGAGAGGGCATTTTTGACATGAGTGGAATATAATTCACACAGTATCATTCTGCTATCTGTAGAACATTCATGAGATTTCAATTAGTAATGACTGGAGTATCCACAGATTGGCAGCTTCTTGGGTATTGATTTAAAGTCAATATGTGACAACAGTGTCACCAGTGTAGCGGTCGCTGAGAAAATATTAGCAGGCCACAAAAGGGTCAACAAAGGTACTTGGGTGCAAGAGTTAACACTTAAATTGGCCATTAATGGTCAATACATGGCCGAACACAAACAGCGAGGAAAGGTTGATCGGAGAAATATTTAAAGATCTGTTCCAGGCAATCAGCAGTGAAGAGGGGCAACACGGTGAGCCATTAATTGGAGAACCCTGGGCATCTAGGCTGCACTACAGTCTCCATCTGCAATGTAAGAGTGCACTAGCTGGGGGGTATCTCTAACTACCCCACTTGCAATACCTGGCGCATACAATGAAATGCCCCCCAACTGGACAGAGATCAAAGATTAACATCCTGCCCACATACCAAATTAGTGGAACGTCAACTGTCCTTTAAGTAACCATCATTCAATGTAGCATTGCCCTACCAGCAATCGTCACTCAATGGAATATGCATTGGCAACCGATTACACTCAACCTCAAGTTACCGTCTCAATGCACATGCAATGTAATAAATGCATTCTTCAGTACCATTTATTCATGCACATGTAGAATGGCCTGCCTGCCTCATGTGAAGTACCCTCAGGGCCTGCATGGGATGCAGTCATTGTTTTCCCATCTGGGGCCAGTTATCGCATTTTCAGGTCTTTCCAGTTGTCCCGATACAGTGTAATATAAAATGAGCAGATGCTTTGTATCCAGGGAATAGTGAAAAGAATGGAAAATGTGTATAACTCAGTCGAAAGGGTGCTTTTTACTGCACATAATGTCATGGGGTTGTGTATTTATGCTTAGACGCGGATGGTTTGTGCAGGGCACACTGGAATAAATGTTTTTTTGTGTGTACATAGTGGAATAAATCAATATGTTTTCTACAGTGAAAATTGGAGGAAATTGTGGAGTTTTGAAGAAGACAGATGAATACATTACGTGAGGGTTAGGTGCCCTGAGAGGTCTAGTGTGTGCAGGCCAACAGTTACCAGGAAATGTCCTTTGCACGCCAGTCCTGTGTGTCTGAATTAAACCATAAACGCTGTTTATAAAGTGGATAATGTGCTGCCAGACCAAGACTCTTCCACTTCCTAAAATAGCAGCTTTCTTGGCATGCCACGGATGCAGCACACGCCGCGCTTGGGGCGTTCCTCACCGGGCGAGATCCTGGCACACACTCGGATCGTCCCAGCACTTAAAGACATTCCCAGGGGTTAGGCCAATGCCATGGGAGGGAATGAGACCTGTTAAGGTGAATTGGTTATTACTGTAAATTATATTTGTCATAAAGTGGGGACCTTTACATGGCATTTCTTAAAGCAAACTCAAGTGCATACACTATTGAGGAACATGAAGAGCAGTGTTAGTAGTACCAAGAGCAGAAAAAGAGGTTTGGGGTCACTGCAATTGTACTGAGTTTTAAAACAAATGGAGGTGGCAGGACAAAGGCCCCTAGCCCTCTTGAAGAACCACCCTTAGCTTTGTCAGCACAAATGCTGTATGCCAGGACAGCAGGCACTGAGCCTTGTTTCTCAAATCACCCTCATGTGCAGGGTCACAGTTACTCAGCTCCCTGCCTGCCCTGGCTGTAAAGTCTGTGGAAAGCACAGTGGCTCTTGGGGCGGAGCATTATGCCAAGGGTGTGTGACACGGAGTCACATACCCTTGGTATAATGCTGCGCCGAACCCCCCCCCCCCCCAAGAGCCACCACCCATGCCTTTGACAGACTTTACAGCCAGATACATGCCGCGTGTCTGCAGGGTAAATCGCATGCTGGTGCCTCTTTGTCCGTAGTACACGGTTCCTCCCGAATCAAATGCTACAGAAAGTAGCTTCGCTTCGCTGTGAATATACCAAACCTGTCATCAAACAACCGCAGTGCATCCTGGCCACTGAGACATTTTTTTTGGAGTATCGGTATTGCCTCTGACAAGATGCCTTCGATTTACGTAACCGGCCATACACCTGTAGCTACAAAAAGATTAGTGCCTCAAAAAACGAGCACTGCTCATTGTGTGCAATTTGGACATTTTATTATGTGTGTATCTGTTTTTATATTCAGTTTTTAATTATATGGAGGTTCTGCTCTTGTAATGTCCTTATTGGCACATTGCTGCGATACTCATGGGCATATATCACAAGCGGGCAAGACTGCACTTCTCAGATTGTAATGCTGGCAGAACCGACTCAGCCCTTCATCCCTTGGAAGTCAATACATTGAGCACCATTACATGAAGTGACAATACTAGGCCTTATTATAGCTGTTAGAAAAGTGAAAGGAATAAGGCATGCAACCCCTATATTACAAGCTATTTTTATTATACATTGCGTGTCAAAAAACATTGCTATCACAAATGTACTGTTCAGGGTCATCACAGTTCATGCACGGCTGAAGAAAATTAAGAAATATTAGAATTTCTGAAATACCAATGAAAAAGAACTGCCTTTTCGTTTGTTCTGGTTTTTAAATTGAAGATGAAGTGAACTCTAGGTAAATATGTGCGTATTTGTGTGTGTGTGTTTCCCTAGTCAGGTGCTTCAAAAGACTTATAGATAGCACCAGCCCAGGATGGGGGCTTCCCATTAATACGTCACAGAGCAGAGGGATGAGAGTAGAGTAGTGAGTAGAGGGAGGACATTGTAGTGGAGAGAAAAGGAGGAGACTGTAGTGGTGAGTAGAGGGATGAGAGTGTAGTAGAGGAAAGAGAGAGTAGTGGCAGGAGAGAGCTGTTGTGTGAAGGGGAAGAGAGTAGTAGAGAAATAGATCTGAGGTTGGAGGTAAGGAGTAGAGAGGGCGAGAGGAGGGAGACTGAGAGGAATAGCAGTGATGAGAGTCGGAGGAAGGGAAAGGGGACAGAGAGACGCTCAGGTGAGGAGTACAAGGGCGTGAGAGGAAAGGGCAGGTGGAGCCTAGGCAAGTGGGAGGCACCCGGCCGCAATGTTTGTTTGTTTGTTTTTATTATTTGTAAAGCGCACCTAACCCGTGGGTAGCAGGGCGCAAGAAACAAGAGGAATGTACAGCTTAGGTTACAGAATAGGCAGTAGATGAATCCCAATGGGTTACAGTGTTGGGAGCATCGAACATTTGGGTCAATACAGCAAAGTATAATTTGCATGTGAATATACATAGTTTACAATTTATAGATATATCTAAGCATATTGGTGAGAAGATATACGATTTATACACATTTTACAATAGGATCCACAGTGGATGTGGTTAAGTGTCTTATCATTAGGTATCGTGTTCCTTGATCCAGCGGATGGTATTGGATCTGAATTATAGGCAGGGAAGGTCTTCTCTTAGCGGTGGTGGTAAGGAATTCCAAAATTGTGCTGCTTTAACAGGAAAGCTATTCCCTCCAGCCATAGTGCGTTTGAATCTTGGGACTAGGAGGAGGTTTGAGTTAGCCCTTCTAGAGGGGCGACAGCAAGTCGGTCTGGTGAATCTTGTTATTAAATATTGTGGGGCCACTTGGTGTAAGCATTTATGGGTCAGGGAGACCGATTTAAGGAAGATTTTGGCCCTCATTACAACCCCGGCGCTAAACCATGGCGCTATTAGCACCATGGTTGGTGCCGGTGTTGTAACGAGTCCACCATGGTGGAATGGGGAAATACCGCCCCATTCCAAGGTTGGTGGGGTGGTATTTCCCCATTTCACCATGGCCCTTCCCCATTGCCATTTTCGGGGAAGGCGCTAAGTACGGTACCGCAAATTGCGGTACCGTAATTAGCAACGAGGTCCCTTTGCGGCACCCTATTTTAACGGCTGGTAAAACCAGCCGTTAAGGTCGGGTCCCGCAAAGGGACCTCGTAATCAGGCGTTAAGGGTTTAACGGCGCCAACACCTTTTACGGCGCCGTTAAACCCTTAACGCCAGGGTAGTAATGACCCCCTTTGTCTT
This sequence comes from Ambystoma mexicanum, assembly GCF_040938575.1. Lineage (NCBI taxonomy): Eukaryota > Metazoa > Chordata > Amphibia > Caudata > Ambystomatidae > Ambystoma > Ambystoma mexicanum. Next base: position 351,100,574 of record NC_090924.1, read on the forward strand.
TTGTAGAGAGCCAGTTATACGTTCACTGTTATTTCTGTGGGACCCCTGGATATGATGCACGCTGGCATTCTGAGAGGGAGTCCGATAGACAGGTTGTTTTGCCCTTAGACTATCACGATCAGAAGTAAGCGTATAGACAGGAGGAGTTACCAAGCTCTAGTGACAACCTTGGGGTTTAGGGACGCATGAGATAGGGAGGGAAAATCCCATGCGGGACAAGAAAGGGATGGCCCTTAGTGGGCCTCTTTTCAGAAACTTTAACCCGTGAACCTTCTACGAGAGTTGGTATGTCCTTGATACCATCTATGACATACCCTACAGAACAAACCGAACATGTTGTAGCTTTTTATCCAATTTTTCCACAGAAAGTGTAATGAAAATGCACCATTTTAATCCTGTTCATTTTTTTTATCATCGGGGAAGAAACCCCGAACCACCCTGGGTTATTTTGTGCTCTCTCACAATGCTCAGTCACTCGCGCATATTAATAGGAAAGAATTATGCACGCCATTGAAAAAATGTACAAACTGCCGCTAGTTTTTAGACATGCGGCGTATCTGCATCACAACCGGTCTCAGCCTGGTAGCAACCATCAGAACCAAATATGAATGTAAATGCGTTGTTTCTATTAATATGTACAATGCTTCCACTCACCCTGTGGGATCAGATGGGATAACACCAGAAAGATTGTCTCTTCACTGTTTTGCATTCTAGTTATTAGTATTAAATACTTAACATGACATCTCACTGAATGTGAGTTTTTTTTTTTTACGTGCGGTCAGTGCTTAATTTGTAAGAAAAGATGTGCCAGGGCCCAAATATTTTCTTGCGCACTTGTGACAATGCCGGGGGGTGGAGGGGAGGCAGTTCCCTACCATTGCTGCCACCACCCAGCGCTTCTCCCCACAGTGTGGAAACATTTGGGGTTAAACTCCAGCTCAGTGTGGTTGATGGATGCTCTGGTTCTCATTAGTTCATAATCCATCTGAGTCTGAGACAATAGGTGCCGGGGCTCAGAAATAAGTGCCAGGGCTCAGCCTGGGCAAACACCCCCACAAATTAAGCACTGCATGCCATCTGTGTACGCGGCCTGCAGAGGCTACGCCTCTTTCATGGTGGAGATGCGCAAGTCTTGGGGACGGCAGCAGGTTCTGTTTCCTAGGCGAGAACGGGTTTCCTACCTGAGCTATGCCTGGACAGTAAGCCCTCCAAGCTTGTCTTCTTCACCAGCTGGGGTGAAATTGGGGATGCTTCGCTCAGATCTCAGGTAGCCAGAAAGGGCTCCGATCCCCAATTATCGCCCCAATGTGGAAGAGGCACGTGCAGTGCTTGTTACCTACTCGAAGGGTGGGTCTGTGACGCATCCACCACGTGGCTTTTTGGAAAGGGGAGGGTTGGGGGAGTGGTCTGGCATTCTGCATATCATATGAATATTTCTCTCTAGCCATGCACTTTTTCCCAGTCCCTCTCCCTTTTCGAGAATGAAAAAAGCAGGCCCTGTGGATTTGAGTGAAGGATGAGGCCTTGGCAGCTAAGCAGCACTTACTGATGCCTGTTAATGTGCTCTCAGCCCTGGTCATGCATTATTCACGCGTCCTTTTCCTTCGGCCTTTCATTTCTCTGAGAGTTGCCTTCAGTTGCTCTCTGCATCCGTGCATGCTGTGTCCGCGTGCACCCGCTGGGTGCACATTCCTCTTGACCTGGTGGAGGGGGCAGGAAAGGCCAGGCCCAGCTAGAGCCAACAGAATGGGCACTTGGAGGTGCAGAAATCAGAACCCTCTTAATGACGCCCACCCTTCTTGGTATGTGCAAGGGCCAATAGAACCAAATCGAGGAGGGTATCCAATAAAGAGTAGAGCCACGCCCCAACTTTCTGCCCAATGTACTAGACCGCCTCACCAACTTTCTACCCTATGCAGCCCAGGTCACACTGGTTGCCTGGATATCCGGCCTGATCAGAGTTTGTAGGTGATAGCACGCTGTGGGTGGTTATTTTATTTTATTTCTTTTATTGTTTGCTTGATAGGCACTTATACAATAAGAAAATACTGTTTCAAAGCACCCTTGTGAGTATTCGGAATGTGCAAGTGCAGCAAGGAATAATGCAGGGGGTCAGTGCTGTGCAGTTTGAGCTCAGGGGTGAGCCACCGATGAAGTGCTAGGAATGTTGAGTGCTACACGGCCAGGAGGCGCGAGGGGTGTAAGTGCGCGCCACCAGGGAGATGTTAGCCAGAGAGATGGTAGATCCTACAGGCAGGGGGTCAGTGCTGTGGAGTCTGAGCTCATGAGTGAGCTACTGATGAAGTGCTAGGAATGTTGAGTGCTACACAGCCAGGAGCCGTGAGGGATGTAAGTGCATGCTACCAGGGAGATGTTAGCCAGGGAGATGGTAAATCCTACTGTGTGGATTATGTAGATGCTTCTACGATGTGTGGGTGAAAATTGACTGCACTCGCTAGCTGTCCCTCTCCCAGCTCAAAGGAAAGATCCATCCACTCTCAATGATCTCTCCAAGTCCTCTAGCCTTTGCCTGCCTTTCTGTGGGCTTTGCCTGCATGGTCCAACCTCCTCTGCTTTCTGCACTCTGTGATCTTTTCTAATCTAAAGGGTCAACCATTCTGAAGCCACGTGTGTGAAGCGGGGAATGTTGTACGGGACGTCTGTTACAGGGATTCGAGGCATTCCTTCACAAAAATACTTTGATCTTCAAATCAAGACCAGGGGGTAGAACCCCGTTTCCCTAAGTAGTGCATCGAGAGAGAAGTGAACAATGAAGGCGTTTGTCCCCTAGTAGCAGCAATTAGAGAAGTGGACCTGTCTAAAATAATGTCCGTAGAAGCAGCAGCGACCTCTCTAATTTAATCTTTCCTGTATGGACAATGCAGTTCCCAAGGTGGGTTTGGGGTGCATTCCTTCCATACCTGTATTGGAAGTGCATATATCCAACATCAATGCCGGAAAAGGGAAAGTTGTGTCACCAATACAAATGCCTTGAGATGCAATGAAACTAAAACGGGAACAATGCCTGGAGAGGGACAGAAAGGGGGAGACTCCTCCAGGAGCAATGCCTGAGTTGGGTCTGGAGAGGGACGGGAAGGGGGAGACTCCTCCAGGAGCAATGCCTGGGTAGGGAGTGAAGAGGGACGGGAAGGGGGAGACTTTTCCAGGAGCAATGGCTGGGTAGGGAGTGGAGAGGGACGGGAAGAGGGAGGCTCCTCCAGGAGCAATGCCTGGGTGGGGAGTGGAGAGGGATGGGAAGGGGGATACTCCTCCAGGAGCAATGCCTGGGTAGGGAGTGGAGAGGGACGGGAAGGGGGAGACTCCTTCAGGAGCAATGCCTGAGTTGGGGCTGGAGAGGGACAGGAAGGGGGAGACTCCTCCAGGAGCAATGCCTGAGTTGGGTCTGGAGAGGGACGGGAAGGGGGAGACTCCTCCAGGAGCAATGCCTGGGTAGGGAGTGGGGAGGGACGGGAAGGGGGAGACTCCTCCAGGAGCAATGGCTGGGTGGGGAATGGAGAGGGATGGGAAGGGGGAGACTCCTCCAGGAGCAATGCCTGAGTTGGGTCTGGAGAGGGACGGGAAGGGGGTGACTCCTCCAGGAGCAATGCCTGCGTAGGTAGTGGAGAGGGACGGGAAGGGGGAGACTTTTCCAGGAGCAATGGCTGGGTAGGGAGTGGAGAGGGACGGGAAGAGGGAGGCTCCTCCAGGAGCAATGCCTGGGTGGGGAGTGGAGAGGGACAGCAAGGAACAGTGTGAGGGACAGTATCAGGAATTTGCCCATCTGCACAGTGGCTGTGCGCTCGCTTGGGTCTTTTTAAGTTTTAAAAGAAATTGAATGATAATAGATGAACTTCCGGTATATGTGGGGCTAATCGGCAAATATTTTCCTATGCTCACTGCATGACATACACATAGACCTGTGTACTTCTGTGTCCCCACAGGCCATCCCCACACCCTACAGTCCCCCTGTGATGTTCCCTTGTGTCCCCCTCCCTTCTCACACACAGGTGGTGCCTGTTCTGCGTGATTCTTCTACCCTGCTCCCCCTCCTCCCCACTTCTGCAGGAGTCTGTCCTGATACATTCTGGTTTCCCCATCACCGTCTTGTGGCCAATGCTGGATTTGACTTTAATGGACTTTATTGATTCACAGTGCGTCACCCTTTCTCAACTCTCATGCTGGACTTCCTTTGCATCTTGTACTCATGGTGGCCCTGAAACATGCCGTTCCCATTTTCATCTTATATCCTGGCTTGCAACATTATGTGTTACTACTGACTTCTGTAATTGTATTCACTCTCTCCTCTTGCTTGTCCACTCTTTTTGACTGCTTACTCTCTGTTCTCTCCTCCTTTCCCTTCTCCCTTTTCCTATCTCTTTCCCTCCTCCCCTTAATTCTTCTATGCACTTACTCTATCAGAATTGTCCCTGGACCTAGTATGAAAGCAACCTCATCTGTCTCCTCCACCCTCCCCTTGCCTGTCCTCCCCCTCCAGCACTATCTGAAATGTTGTCAGGCATCAGGCCTAGTACGATAGTCGCTCGTTTTGTTCCTTCCCTACCTTTCTGTACCCCATTCCCTCACCTTTTGTTTTTCTCCAGCTCTACCAGAAATGTCGTCGGGCCTAGTTCAGTAGTCGCCTGTCTGTTTCAATTTCCTTCCCACTCTCCCCCTTCCTTCCTTATCTATGCCTTAGCTTGTGCACTATCTGAAATGTCATCAGGCCGAGTATAATAGTTAATTGCACATCCTTACTGTTCATGGCCTGTAAGAATCTCATTGTATTTTCCCTTGTTCCCTCCCTTGCCTTGAAGCGCTTTGAAACACAATGTTTATAGGCGCTATATAAATAGACGATCATATCATATGATATCATATTCTGGGTGGACACAGACTACATGCTCTGTGCCCTCTGTCATATTTAGTTGTAATATGACAGCCAAGAGTACATCATGGCATCTCAGAAGGGGAGGGCAAAACCTTCCTCCTGCCATGGCCAGCCTAATTAACTAACAAGGGCTCTATGGATCCGCCCTATCCTTTTGTTGGCTCTGCTGGTGGCAGCTTCACATACAAATCAGAGTTCATTTAAACAGGCCAGCAGGGGGCCTGGTCGCAGGACTAACAAAAGAGACAGGAAACCCCCACAACCTTTGATATGCACTGTGTCAACATGAAGCCAGCTCCCGCCCCTCAGTATCAAGGGCAGTGAACTGTCATGTCTGGGACTACATGTTTACAGTAGTCATACCCTAAAGGGGACCCCATTCAGAATGTACGAGTATGTGGATTGATGGAAACAGAAAGTCTGTTCTCGCTGCAGCATCAAGGGAGATCTGCCGCTTTAATCAGGAACCACCGAGAGCTCAATTAAACAGAGAGGCCCTTTTATCCACAACAGACAGGAAGATGAGTGGGACTTAGCAGTACATGTTTTCACCGCTTTACCTTTTCTGTTGCAAAGCACTCTGGTTATGACCTCAGGCATACAGGAGATTGTTGGTGGGCACCCAGGATTGGTTCATTAAGGTAGGCTTAGCCTACACCATAGTTGTGGCCCATTTAGCTTTAAAAGAGGGCAGAGCCCCTCTTTTGGGGAGATCATCTGAAGACTTTGCAAGGGGTAGCAGGAAGAACTCAGCATTGGACCTTGACTGAAGGTACTGTCTGTCTTACATCTTCCGCCAGTGAAGGAAGGCCAGGACCTCCAAGAGGGAAGCAAGATCCTTCCCCTTTGCATTCTAAGACCAGATGTCGTGCAGTTTCAATAGGGCTGTGGATACAGAATCTGCAGTTGGTCTCTAGCTAAGAGATCCTTCCTCTTCTTAACAGTATCTCTTTAATTAGTAAAAGATTCCATCTTAGTCTCAGTAGAATTGTTCTATAGTAGTTGTTTGGGAACTGAGAGATAATCATAGATGGGCTCCCCCGCCTTCTATGGTCAAATACCAAATCATGCAGGGATTGGAACAAGTGAAATGAGTCAGTGGCACGAACCCAGTCATAGTCATATAGAGCTTTCTTTACTCTGTGTGGGTTAGCCAATAAAATAGCCCTATTCATCACCAAATTTTCCAGAATTGCTAAGGACCTTACTTCCAACTGAGAAAGGAAGTCACTATTGTTCTCCATATAGTAGAGTTGTTTCCTTAAGAGCTAATAAAGGGAGTGAGGAATAGAGTCAATTAATTTTGAAAATAAGACAAGTGTCTGCCACTGCATAGAAACAATCCTCAACTCAAATCTGATTGCCACTAGGGTATAGCATTCAGCACTTTCAGTATTTTACACCAAATTTTCACTTCAATAAGGTCAAGAACCTTGAAGATAAATTCATCAACCAGTTACAGGCCGTAGGTTAATTTCGGGACATTCTTACCATCATAAAAGATAAGATCAGGTTTGATTGAAAAACACCCATATTTCTACCAATTTTCAACACCTTATTGCTCAGGAACTTCCCTTTGTTTATTAAGCTCTCTCTGATGTTAGAGCAACCTGGGGGAGCACTTATCTGAAAACCTAAATAAACTAGAGCGTCCACAGTTCCTATTACCTTACTCTCCAAAGACCAGACCCTTCCTTTCGATTTCTTTCCCCCAGAGATGGCTAACATGTTGGTCTTACTAGGATTAACCACAAGGCCATTATCTTCAGCAAATAGGGAAAATTTGGCCAGGAGACGTTGTAGGCCAGTCCAGGATTTATCAAATAACAAAAAATCATCAGCATATGCCAACCATTCCACTCTCATCGAGTCGATCCTAGTTGCAATAAGCCCTGCCCCTGCAAGGTAATTTACTACGTCAGAGAGGTAAAGGTTAAAAAGACATGGTGCCAAGTTACATCCCTTTCTCAGACCTGTGAAGGTTTTAATGCGTTCTGACAGCGCACCATCCGTGTTCAATCTGACACAAAAACCGGAATCCTCGTAGAGGCCCATCAAGAGCCTCAACAATCCACCCAGGAGATCCCAACTAGCAAGTTTGCTCTACAGTCGGTTCCTAGATATCTTATCAAAGGCCACTGAGAGGTCAGTGGAGGCCAGGTAATTGCATCAATTCCCCTTATTCCATGCCGAATCTTAAAGGACTCTCACAATCAAACCATTTAAATGTGTTCAGTGTCCATTCCGGAATCCCGTCTGAAACGGGCTAAGTGTACAAGTTAATTGCGCCCATTCATCTACAGGGCCTAGAAGGAGCAGGAGAACATCTTACAGTCTGCATCAATTAATGAAATAGGTCCGTAATTTTTTGAGTCAGACCTTGAGCTCCTCTTAAAGATGGGAACAATACAAGCAGTATGCCACGACACTGGGAGAAGGCCAGAGTCCATTATACTTTAAAACAGTATGTACAACACCCTAGACCAGTTTACAGGATCCAATTTCAAGGTGTAGTTCGTAAGACCATTTCGCCCAGGGGCACGCAACTTTTTACACCTCTTTATTAGGTCCCCAGTGTCCTCACACTCAATCTTGATGACACACGGGTACTCAGTGGTGCATTTACTGATGTCTGGGTCTAGTTCAGTATCTATTGACCCACAGCCATAAATATCTCCAAAAAGATCCGCCCATTGGGTTTCTGTAACTGCATTCAGTTCAATACCCTGAAACGATGGGTCCAGATTGTTGTCTAGTACCCAAAATACTCAAGAATCCTGTTTAGAGTGCAGAGCTCACATTCCGCATCCAACTGTAAAAGAGTAGCTATTTTTGATTTACAGAAGTTTCTGTATTTTTGTTTTAACTTCTTCAATTCAGGCCCAAAATGAATGTTCCCCTTGCTACCACGCTTCAGAGCCCTAATGTCTCTCTGCAGTTTCCTGTTCGCTTCTACCATGTCAGTATTATAAACATGGGTAGTTTTCCCCCTAACGTTACTTGACAATTTACGATTCAGTTTTACTCGATCATTCAATTCCCCCATGAAATTCAATAGACTTATCTGATAGGAATACCTGAAGCGCACAAGGCATTCCTTCATTCCTCTGATAGCAATGCTTGGTTCGGCAAAATAATTCCTCCATTAGGAAGGCCTATGGAGCCCAGATGTGGGTGGGGCACAACACCTGGAGTGCCTGGGGCAAACAAAATAAAAAATACAACAGCAGTGAAGCCATGTGGCAGTTCAGTATTGATTGTCAGCATACATACACTGCATATGCTGTGCTGATCACCCACGCACCTGGAGAAGGCCAATCCGGCAGCTGCTCCGTTTCAGGCTTTGGAGTGAGCCTGGGCATTTATCTAAATTGCATCTGCTTTACCCTGATCCAAATGTAAAGTGCAAGCAAGGTTCGGACTGATCTATAGAACTCTAGGGCAGAGCACAAAGAGCCGGACAACCAGGCCACTCAGGGCAGGGTTTGTTGGCCAATCAGATGACGTGGTTTAGTGCATTGCACAGCCAGTTGTTTGTGCAGCCATACAGGGTCGATGTGCTTTCAAATTCACATTTTTACCACAAAAAAAGCCCAGATTCAAGTCAGAAACAACAATTCGACAATGAGGGTAGTTTGGAACATTAGGTAGCAGAGCCAGCTACAAGCCAAAACGATTGCATTGGTGGACAGCTAGCGAGTAATGGCATATGAGGAGGGACACAAAGCTTGAAGGTGTTGTCTGGATATTTGCCCACTCAACGTCTGCCCGTGGCCATGCTAATCCCTATGGCCATTCCCACCTAGTTCCTGTCTCTCCCTGCCCAAAACACCTCCTTGTGGTAACTCAATGAGCTAACTTTATTCAAGCCTTAAACTTAAACTTTGCACTCAAAAGTTCCTGCTGGTGTTTAATCAAAGCACTCTTCGCAGAGTTAATGACTTAATTGGATGTAAATGTGCTACTGGTGTAATAGAAATGTCTTTACCAGGTCTGCCTTCAGCCACCTGATTTATAAGCACAGTGGTGTCCTTCACTGTCCTGTTAAAAACACGCATTGGCAAAGCTAGCAGTTTGGGCTGTTAGGCATTTACCAGGCACTGCTATTAGATTCACAGGTACACAAACCATGTTGCAGCTGCAACTATCACTGGCCATTTAATACCATTACGGCAGTGCCCGGCAAGTGTCTTTCCAATGCCTACACAACATTCCAAACTGTTGGCATTGCCAGTGCTTTTTTTGTTTTTGTTTTGCCGCCTGGACCTATTTGTTGTCCCCCCATATATATATGCATGCATTCCTTGAATGGTTTTATCTAATAGCCTGCGTGCTTCCTTTTTAGCCTGGGTGGTCTTATGTTGATGTCTGGAAAGAGAACGTATTGGAGGGGCACGGACGGAATTCCCCTCTCCCCAACCCTTCAATAATGCAACTTCTTTGATGCGTTTCGACTCCGGCGTGCCTTTGAGTGCATAATTCAATAGCGGGCGGCGTGTGCAGGCTCTCTTTCTTCATCAATAAGTGACTAGCAGCCCTTCGGAGAGGAGCTGGGACGCGGATATTTCAGGCTGCTACGGCGCACTCTGGTGAGGTCATCGTCTTGCCGGCGGCCATGTCCCGCTGCGGCCTGCGCGCGTGGCGCGTGCCGTTGCGCGGCATGGAGGCCTCGGAAGGACTCGGCGGTCTGCAACCTGCGCCTCTTCCCGCGGTTAGGTGTGATAATTGTCCGCCTACGCCCACGGGAGCTGCGGAAAGTGTTGTGCAGCCTTTCAGTGACCGGGTATTGTAAATATTGTCATTATTTGCAGCAGCAGCCTGGAGAGAGGTGGTGGTTTCACAAAAAAGCGCTCCCTTCTGCGGCCCCCTCTGAATGGCTTACCAATGAGCCCCACACTGGCATGCACGTGTGTGTGTATGTTATGTAAGTGTCGAACACCGAGTATTATTCTGATTACGCTGGTATCAGAGTGAGTTCTGAAACATTGTTTAACATCTGTTGTGAGTGTCTCAGTTAATTTGCCGACAATGCTATGGTGTCAAGGGGAAATCCCAAAGAGCGCCTGCGACAGCTTTGCTTTCTGTAAGTTGGCTCGTGCGAGAGGGGCCATCCATTGAGAGCAGTGCGTGTGTCCCCGCCACGGTCTCCTGTGGGTTCTCCAACAAGGACTCACAAAACGTTCTACGGAGTCAGCCGTACCCGAGCTCCTTCCGCATTTCTGGAAGACTGAGCTCCAGCCTCGGGAGTTCTACGGCGCGGCGTTGGCAGTATAGGGGAGTGGGCATCTTGCACCCTCCCCATCACGACTCGTGTACGCGGACGTGGGCTCCGGTTTCTATCTTGCTGACCAAGCGCTATTGCGTTCCTGTCCCTGCAGACTTAAACACATATTTGTAACGTTTGCTGCGTCCACCGGTTGCGTTTGGTGTGCTTGTGTTCTGAGGCCCCTCAGGCTGGCTAGCCTCGAAGTGCCGCCCCCGCGTTTGCGGTCACGTCCCCCTATTAGTGAAACCCATCATACGGAAAGGTTCTCATTCTCTCCTCCTCAATATTTCATCGCTGATCGTGTCACCCTTAAGTCTCCTTTTCTCCAGCCGGGATAGGATTACAGCTGCTGCCTCTATAGCCGCTGCTCGAATATCAAGACGCCCCCTATCGTCTCAGCGTCTCACCTTTGACCCCTCTTGAATTCCTTCCTTGTTCCTGGATAGCACACACCCATTGGGAGGCTTGGGAGGAAAAAAAACCGAAATAAATAAATAAACAATTCGCGGAGCCTGTAACATTCCAAAATTGCAAAAGAAAATACAGCGCAGAAAGGCCTAGAACCCAGATCCAGCGAGGCGGTGGGCTTGATGACCACCCAGTAACTACTGTAGATACACGTGAAGGGCTGCATCTATTTACACGTATCAATTTTTTCATACCTCTTCTTCAAGGACCCACAGACACTTCCTAAAGACAATTCCATCGCTTCAGAGTCTCAAACTGAAAAAGACGCTCTGTACAGCACGTGTTCAGTCACTTCATCACATGTGCCATCACCATGGAAGGTTCTGGTGGGTGCAAATCAAATCCGCCACGTGTGCCTATGTTTCATCGCTGAGATCTCTCTTTATCTGGTTACAATTCTTCTGTTCACGAAATGTGGAAATGTAAGATAAAGCCGCTTATCTCCTAAATTGAACATCTGCTTTCACTTGGAGCATGCCAGGAATACTACTTAACTCCATTCTTTTCACTGCAGCCAACTTACTCGATTGAAAATGTGAAGTCCGTAACGCCTACCTCTTACAGGATAGGGTGACCAGATAAAAAAAATAAAATAACGGGGCAGGCCATAGACATAGAAGTGGGACTAAAGTAAACACAAATTAAACTGTAGTCCTACGACTATGTTGCTGGCCTCTCATTGGAGGAGAGCGGCCGGGGAAGGGAAGGGGTAGGAAATGGCGGCGTGAATAGCATTCACGCCCCCATTCACGCGCAGGAAGAGTTGCGCTGGGCCCGATTTCGGGATTTCGAAATCGGGTCCCGGCAAAAACCGGGTTCGTCGCACCCCACCCTTCCAATCCCAGGACAGGGTTTATAATATAAAAAAACTCCTGGGGTGGAGGTTTTTTTTCCTAGGACTGTCCCGGGAAAACCGCGACGTCTGCTCACCCTATTACAGGAACAAGTGTTCCCTTCATGGGGCACTTAATATTCCATGTGTAAAAGATGGCGTCTTACCAACAACGTTACACGGGTGTCTTATGTTTTCACCATTGTGGGGTGTATTGTCGCCTTTTTTGTTACCAGAGCAATCGTACACATTTCTGATCCCAGAGAAGGTGCTAACTCCAACGTTACTGCTCACATGCAACCAATAAACAACTCTGGTCTAGGCATGGCAGCATTTTTACGCAATGTCTACTAGGTGCAGTTGCCATCTTAATACTTGCTTTGGTTACTTGGATTGAAATTAATGACTTCTCATGGCTTTCATTCTTTTCACACTTTTGACATCTCCATAGTGAAAATCACTATCCGCATAATCCATCTTACGCTTGATCACAATGTACCCAGTACAGCAAATGTGCAGATTGGTACAATACGATGTGATCTAATAGGGGAAGAGACAGCTATTGTTCTTTTTATGGCTCAACAGAAAGATTGAGGGAATGGACACTACAGTGATGTTGACTGAAGAGTATTGTTATGTTTTAGGACCAGGTTCATAAGAAAAGGAGCAAACACAGATGAAGGGACATGGTCAGGATACAAAAATGACAGCCTGACTAGATCTGATGATGTCATGGGTGAACCGAGGGATCTGCTGAAACATGTTAAAAAAGAAGATTCACTTGTATAAAATGTTGAGGGCATAGTTTATGGTCTGTACACCACTTCTCAGGGGGCGATACTCCCCCCTCGGATTTGCAGGTGGAAAAATCTCAGCACATTGTTCGCTGTGGTCTGACCTGGAGTAACCCGGGACTTTGAGTTTAGGGACATGGTTCTTTGATTTCATGTACATTTTTAATAGAGTACAATCAACTCTTTCAGGTTTTTTGGGTGTAATAAATAAACAATGGCTAGTCATGAGTCGTTACTATTTAGAGGAAAGTGGCGCGAATCCTCTGAATGGTCCAGATATGGCTGAGCTGGAATGATGTGATTAAGACGAAAACGAGTGCTTCTGGGTAAAGTGTGCCATGTTTATCAGACAGCCATAGGCTGGCAGCTCTGCAAAGCCACACGTAGCTGTTGTCTTCTGAAAGAGCCCTTGCCTCTCTCCGGCATAAACATGGTTACGGGAGCAAAGGAACCTCTAAGGCGTAGCGTGGTAGAGCTGTGCTGTGTGTCCTGTTCATGTTAGATTGCAGCACAGAAGACATTATAGGAATGAAAGCTCTTTTGTTGAACTCATCCTGTATTTTGCACTTTTTAGCCCACACTAAAAAATACAACCTGGTGTGCCTAAAGGCCGCAGGCCCAACTTGGTGATGGCATGGACCAAAGACTTCAAGATTCGAGTATCGGTCAAATGGAAATAGGTCTTAGGTTGTCCATTGTGGCTGCTGACTTGCAGCTCTGTTTGGGGAGCATAATCTCTAGACGGTTAATTAAGCAGGACCTCATGAAGCCTGCAAGCAGGATTTCTTCAGGGACTGAAGGGTGGAAAGACTTAAGGGCCCGATTGGCGGCCTTCGGAATTCTTCAAGTTGACGGATCACGTTTTACTCCTCAGCCTGTATAAGCGTCTCAACACTGTATTGCAAAACATGTCTGCTCCTGAGTCTTGGACACAAGCCGACATCTCCTTAGTTGTGAAGCCAATTGGACTGTGGCTTCTTCCTCTAATATCTGCTCAACGTAGATGCAACATTCATGCCTGTATTATTGCAAAGAAGGGGAGCACGGCTATTGGTGTGGCAATCCACAGCGGCCAGAAGGGGACCTGATGCACGGAATGATCAATGCAGTAGACCTGGCCTTTGGGAACAATATGGCCTCATCTGTGATCATGTCTGGCACAGAGAAGGCCTTTGCTCAGGGGTCTTAGGATTTCTTGTGGCTGTCCATGGAAACAGTGGGGCTTGTGACACCTTGACATAAGGGGTGAAATCAGTGCCTCAATCTGCACAGGCTCGAGTTATCCTTAACATCAAGCAGTCTGCACCCCTACTACTCAGTGGAGGAGCATGTGATGGATGGCCCTGTTCCCCTCTTCTTTAATGCATACATTGAACTTGCGCCGCAGCACTATGATAGGAAGCTTGCATGTCATTTGTTTATCCTTTTGACGCTAGTGTGCCATCTAAGATGATGATTTGTTATTTAGGCATCTGGCTTGGGGCACAGATGTCCCCATATTATTCATGAGATGGATACATGTCCTCTTCCCTCAAGGTATACAATAAAAATGGTGAAACCTGGCGCCATATGATGGGATTCCAGCCTGGGTCGGATAAGTGAATGTAGGAAATAAAGTATTGACTGTGACAAATCAACTTCCGGGGCACCAGTGGTCCAGGGATGAATATCGGTTTCTAAACCATCAATCAACCCCACACCTCTAGTACACCAAAAGGGATCTAAACAGATTGGGATACAAATGAATTATAAGCCAGACAGGCCATTCACTGCCTTTCATACAAAGAGGTGGGAACTAGCTTCAAGTGGACACATTGCATATCAAAGGAGTGTTAGTCCCGCCTTCCTGTTGTCTCTTTGGCAACCAAGCCCACTCAGCAGGTTTGCATCAATTATCTAGTTAGTATGCACTGCCACCACCAGAGGACAAAAGGAATGCAGATCCATGGAGCCTTTGATATTTAAATTAGGCTCCCCATGCTGGAGGAAGGTGTGCCTTCCCCCTCCTTGAGATGATTTGATTTACACAGGGCTGTCACATTCCAGCTGAATATGACAGGGGAAGATGGCACCTGTAGGCTGTGTCTTCCCGGAGTACATGTGACTATGCGTTTTGTGCGGGAAGCAGTTGAAATATGCGAGGAATGGCCGCGCACATTTCTCTGAGGGTGGGCTCCCATCATTCATTTTCATTATTAAAAAACCAAAAAAGCCCAGGCGAGGGCACTCTCCCCATGCGGATGGTCGAATTCGTCACATTGACTTCTGAGAGTTTAAATTGGCCAATAGATGAAGGGATGTTTCCAACTAAAGACACCAGAGTGCCCTCTCCCAGTGGGAGGGCACACATATGGAACCCTGTGAAGATGACTTTTCTCCCCAGAGCTCTCGCCCAGTTTGATGCCACATTGATGTAGATCCATAAGAAATACTTTAGCTCACTGCAAAGGGTGTAAATACCTTTTCATTTGGCCCAGTAAAGCTGTTGGGATATCATGTAATAAGCATTGGAGTCTCAACATTAAAATGTTTGCTAGGGAGCATACCAAGAGAATTTCTCAATGCTCTACAAAGGTGAATGTGACACTGTGCTGGGAACAGCGTGACAGTAAAAAGAAAGATGATTCAACTTGGGAACCCTCCCGTCCCCTGCACACTTTCAAATGTTTGGATTAATCCAATACAGTTTTTCAAATTGAGTTCTAGGCGTTATACATATTTTTGTTTCTAACAAATATGGTCAGACACAGAAGTGTGAGATAAACAAATATATATTTATAGCCAAGCTATATTATTTTCAGCAAGAATTATAGTTCAGAGAGAAATTATTTACAGTGCATAGAAACAAAACGGAATCAATAGATGAAGCTCAAATTGCGGAAAAATGGAGTCGAAATTAAATAGCGACGCGTTTCAAGGAAGTTCTCCTCTTCTTCATAAGGCCAAACTTGGACTCTTAATGTAAAAGGCAAAACACAAATTCAGTAAAGAAAATATTGTAGGCACAATTCATAGATTGTTCATAACATATTCAATTTTACAATTTGGAAAATTTGGTGACGTTAGTTGTAACATGTCATAATATGCGTTGTAATACATGCAACATTATAAGGTGAATTATGTGGTCCATGTTTGAGAGAGAAACTGAAGGTCAATTAATACACCCCTTCCTGTAAAATAGACAGTAAAATGTACAACATATTATAGTTCAGTGGAATGATCCCTCTAATGGGACCTATCAAGTGGATGGTGAAACATAAGCTAAAGTGAATATATAGGGAAAAAGCTAGTAGTTCCTAAGCTCTATCGATCTAGTGGGGAAGAAATGCGAAAGTCGTTACCTTTGTGTGTAGAAAGTGTCGGAAACAAAGAATCCGACGAAGCAGGAAAAATAAGTAAACAGACTGTCTTCGTGTATCAGTTAGTTCCTAGAGACACGGCCAATTCCCAAAAAAAACTAGAAATCTGTAAATAACAGAGCCTGATCAATGTCAAGCTCATTGTTTAAAAGTAACAGACATTAGTATGAAATATATAAAAATCGAATAACATACCTAGCTAGAATGTGGATGCCGGTAAATAATCAATAGAAGAGCCCACGTAAAGTGTGGACCTCAAATATCCTGCTGTCGCTGCAGGATTGCCTCAGAATGTAGGAGTTCTGTCACGCAAATAAACAAGATGAACAGGAATGGAGTCCTGATTAGTATGAAAAACTCAGCAATCTAAAATGGAGTAGTGAAAACGTAACGTGATGTTTAATAACGGCAAACTGAAATGTTAAAAATTGCCATGATTAGGATGTGCACAAGGCGCAATTCTTGAAGCTGATGTGAAACTGATGTCAAGATTGGGTGGCCGGTCTACAGCTGAAGAATCCGGCAGTAATGGATTAGGTAGAGTATCAGCTAAAGAAAGTGTAAGGAAAAAAGAATAATGAGAGTAAGGAACTTTATCCCTGGTCCCTAGATAGACAAATGCTAATGCATTAGCGCTTACCTGGAGCATAGGGGGACAATCCTGAACAGGGTCTGTTCAGCTGAGCAGCTTGTTGTTCACAAACCATGGAAACAGCATGTGACCATGGAGATAAATAGAGGACTAGAGTTATAGCTAAAGAAGAAGGACTAAGGAGTAATCAGGCCGAAAGATCGGCCATCTTGAAACGAGGTTATATGTTGTGATAGAGTATGGACCTCTAGATATTCAATAAACTAGAAGTCATTTGAATCAAGAAGCGCAAAAGTGCGAAATAAGATCGATTGATACGAAAAATTCATGCAGTGCAGATACCTAGTGTAAAATGTAAATCGGGCATAGCAAATACTAGTACGCACATAGTAGAACGGGGAGAGGAAAGCTAAAAAAAATAGTTTACTGTGCTGGGAACAGTGTGACAGGCCATGTCTAAAACTGACGGGATTAAAGGCTATATCTCCGAATTTCGACCTCCTAGCGTTTTGAAGTTGGACCTAAGACTCTCAAAATGTACTACCAGGATTGCTCAGATATCTGTAGCGAGCAGAAGGTCACCCACGTGTCAGAAAATATCTTCATCTGGGCATTGCCAATGCTAAAGGGAGAGGCCTCTGGCATCTAGGCAAACTTTGTGAAGATTTGGGCATGTATAAATTGCCCCCCCTTATTAAATATCAAGTTATGCCCTTGAGAGACTGACAAGAGATGGCCAACAGCGGGCTGCCCACCCTCAAATACCTACAGATAAAATGCTGCTTTGCAAAAGAAAAGCGCTATTAGGCCCTAGAACTGGACAATATTTGTTTCTTGGACGATTTGGTATCATGATGTGATCGTTTGTGATATGATAGTTTATTTATATACACAATGTGTTTCAAAGTGCTTTTCAGAAGATCTCACAAAGTCTCAAACGGTATGGAGGGTTGGGAAAAAGTACTCCATCCCGACTAGTCGAAAGCCTGAAGTTACCGTTAAGTTGGACTACCCATTGGAAGAGAACTTATTGGATGGCTTATAATTTAGGTAGCGTTCAACTAATCGACACAGAACGTTTGAAAACAAAGTGGGCCTGTCCGAATTTTTTGGAAAGTTTGGTGTGGCTTCATCGAAGGAGGTGGGGGGGCAAAGTTATAGGTAGGTCCCAAACCAACATTTTCCAATGAATCCCCACTGCCAAAAGATTTCTCTCTCCTAGAGCTCGAAAAGCTTGGTGGATTTGCACCAATGCGCCACAATGAGCAGGCATCCGCACCCAAACATATTTTTTTTCCGAGTTTATTGAAATCTGTCCAACATATTAACCATATTGCCAGAAGTGGCCACTTCTTGGAATGTGTCGCAGTACTTTATTCACAGGACTGCTGCCACCATTCTTAGTGCTCACCAATGATAATGACAATTGGTTATAACGCGCTTAATACCAATAAGGTTTCTAAGCGCGGACCCAGGAATTGTACCTGTGCCGCTCTGCGTCGTCTTGCTTCCAAGACGAGCACGTTGCCACTGAGCTACACTACCCGTGCCTCCTCGCTTCTCTTGCTAGAGCTGATTTCAGAAGTGCTAAACGTGCAGCCTGGAAAATTGGCACTATGCGGTCCTACTGGAGATCAATTTGCAGGAACTGGAGGGGGAACTCCAATGTACAAGCGCCACCGTGCTAAGAACTGTGCAGCGGACATAGAGCTGTTAGTGATCTGAGGTTTCGCTGCTTGCATTGCTGGACGTTACATACACACTATCGCCCTGATTCATGGAATTATTTGCGTGTAAAACGCAGATTTGCGTGCCATTCTGCCCGAAAATCCCCATACCTCAAACAGGTATTTTCGGGAAGAATGGCGCGCAAATCTGCATTTTACGCGCAGATAATTCCATGAATCAGGCATAAAAAGCTGATACATTTGAAGACTCGCCCCTGTTGAGGAACCCAAATGTACAGCATTAAGAACGACCCCGCCTTATTAGTAAGTCTGAGCTGAGGTGTCTGTTAATCAAACCACAGAGGGATAGAGGGGAAAGGAGTTAAAATGGGTGGGGAGGGGGGAAGATGGATGAAACAGTGTCAAAACGTTAAACACTTAAGAACTTTGAGAAATGGCCCATTAACTTCCAAAGCCACAAGTGCCTCAGGTTGGAAGATACCGCACTAGACGCGGAAGCTTAAAAGAGGCGGAAGTGCTGCGTCTAGTTGTGAAGAAGTCTATCCAGACTTTCTGTGACCTGGAAACAGATTCAATTCCTTGAGCCCCCATTAAGCTAAAATGTGTCCGGCTTGGGAGAAAATGACTCTTCGGGAAACACTCGGGAAATGCCACGACTCCATCTGTCCCTGCAGGAACACCTGGGGTCTAGTTGCATGAAGACCTGCTCAGATTCGGTCTGCTTGCACTCACGTGTGCACGCATTCGGCCTTCTAGCACACATGGGTACACTTCATATTTCCTTTAATAAAGAAGCGTTAACATCCAATCCAGCGGGCCGGATCAGGTATTATTGGGCCGGGACCCAAGGTAAAGGCCCGAGCAAAACAAGGGCGTTTAACAAGGATTCCCGGGCCGATAACACCCGATCTCGCTGACCGCAGAGAGTGTTAATGCTATTAATACCATGGTTTGCCAAACCGGTAACCCGGTGGGGGTTAAAGAGCAGGTATTTATTTTGTTATAAGTAAATACTGTCCTAATATGACCACCACAGAGATTGAAGGCGGGGCTCTTTACGGAGGAAGTTAAAAAAACAAAACTTAAGGGAAGGTGGGGGGTAAAATGGTGGTGCAGGGGAAGCAGCCAGAATGCTCGGGACGCAAGCTAAGATTAGCAGTTTCAGCCCGCGTTCCGAGCAACCTGATTGGTTGGCTCACCTGCCCCAGATGCTAATGATGCATATTACTGTGCTAGTTACCTATAGATTAAATAATACATTAAATAATAACCCTTTGAGTGCTCTTCGGATGTGTGTTTGAAGGGATTCTCTGAAAAGCATTGTTTTTTGGCTCCTTGCGTGTACGTATATGTGCTAGTTTAGTGTGGTAGAAGTAGCAGGTCCTGTGACTTCCCGCCCTTCCTGTCCAAAGTTCGGGGAAAGCTTGGGAACATCCTCCTTTTTTGTCCTGACACACTGGTTCTCTAGGGGGAGGCACTGAAAAGTTGACATGTGTTTGTGGACACTTGCACATAATGCTGTCCTAGCTTACCTAATGCTGTCCTAGCTTACCACTGTTAGGTTAATACTACTTCTGTCCAATTAATTTAAATTATATTTAAAATTGTTCTACTGGCATATGTTTCACACTTAGTACTTCATCAGGGCAGAGATGATTCATAATGTGTATATTGCCTATAATCTGCTTTCTATTAATATGTGCTTATTTCTCAAATTAGATATGTCCTGGGGTAAGGACAATGTCATGTGGCCAGTTTTCTTTGGCCACCGTACGGGGACTTGACTTTAGCTGTTTTCCTTAGAATGAGAGTCGTAGCCCAAATGAGCCTGTAGCCATCTCTTACGTACAATGCAGACTTTATAGAGTGAGTGCAAAACTTGTAGAGCGGTTGATCTCTTGCCAGGATTATGATTAAATCTGCTCATCTTTATTTTTCCAGATCAGAAGATGGTAGTTGTGTAGGGGGATGATGGTTAAGGGTTTGGCTAGAAAGAGAGAGGTCAACTTCTTGAACGGTATAAGATAATGTTTTTTGTCAGATGTTAAAATATCTATTTCATCACTTTGACAATGTGATGAGATACTTTTTTGGGCTGCATAAACAGAACAATCTCATCGTGTGGTAGAAATCTGGAGTACAGATTACTTCCATTTTCAACGGTTTCAACATTTTTTTTGTGGATCTACTTTTGGGCCGCGGGAGTCCTCCAACCATTCTTCTTCTGGATACTTTCTTGATTTTGTGAATGTGACAATGTTTGGTGTATTTAAGATTTTTACATGTTCAAAAATGTCATTGAACTTTTGAGCATAAAATAAATGATTGAACGTAAAAATATGACCAGGGTGTATGATTTTGGTAGTTTAGTAAGTGATTTGTTGCACTGGTTCGTATTTATTTTGGAGTTTGCAGGGGTAAACATTTAAAGTTGCAAGCTACTAGTCTGCCATTAAAAGTTTGTCACCACCCCAATTCTACGCATAAACACACAGCTCAACATTTCTTACTTGCCAAGTGTCACTTATCGTTAGTTAATGGCTAATGGCGAGGGCACATTTTGAGCCATGAGTTATGTATATATCTGTATCACCTTGCAGCAACTTCAAAATGCTTGTCCGCTTGTGGGTGGCTTCATGGTGAAAGCCCGGCCTCTGGGTTTGCATGTGTACTTTGGAGGAGAGCCACCAGTACCATGTTCTCCAATTGTTTGAGGCTCATTTCCTTAGTTGATTGTGTACTGGTACTAGTCCAGTATGCTATTGAGTGAAAGCTGTGCTTTGTTTTCCTTAACTGTAGGTAGTAGTAGACAAATTATTCAGTCCTTGTAGACTGGAACTAGAGAAGTTCAGTCTTTTTCTGTGAAACTGTTTTAACTTGCTATTGAAGCCTGTTATGTATCCCCTGTTTTTTATGTATTGGACGTTAAGTATTGTATTGTGGACCACTTTATTTAATTATATGTTTTAATTTTTATGACTAATTATTAAAATTGATACCTATCTTTTAATCATGACTGGTCCCCCCACCTGAGTCATTATTAGTACTATATATTTTTTTCACTAGCATCTGCACATTAGCTTTGTCTTCTTATATATACTGACTACTATCGTCCTGGATATAGACAGAGTGTACACTGTTAACTTATCTTAGTCAGTGTTATACCGGGTTTCCTCTCCTTATAAGTAAGTGGAAAAGGTTTACACCACTCCAATTAAGAAAATGCACTAGCCGCTACTGGTTGAGTGGCTAGTGGGTGAATGGGTATGAATGTTAGTGTGCAAGGCTGGGGCCCAGGCAAGAAGTATTGTAGCATGGACGTGTTCTTAGATGTTTTACTGTTCTTGTTGGCCAAAGCCAACTTGATGAATGTTATTCTATGGAGGAAGGGTTGGGGTAGGGGCATTATAGCATAATGGGATATGCAGACTGGACATTTATTTCCTGTTGCTTGGCATTTTTTACTCACTGATGGGGCAAGGCCAACATGATGTGTGTTCTTACATGATGGTTGGAGGCATTTGTGCAGCCAAACAAGGAAATGGTTCTTTAATGTAGCATTGCATGTTTTAGTGGCGTTGATGGAGTCAACATGGAGAGGGGGTTGGGCAAGCATTTGTGCAGCAGTAATACCATGTTTTCTTCCTGTGGTGGTAGATCTTTATTTTCAAATGTTTGTATATGGGGATACTGGCATATACTGGTAGTGACAGAATGAACAGGTTTCTTATGGTATCATTACTTGCCAAACACATAGCTAGCTGGTGCATGTGGGTGTCAGGACCCCTGAGCCAGCCACAGCCCCTTTGTTTCTGCACTAGGGGAAATATTTAAGGTTTGATTAAAACACATACATCTTTCACCTAGTGCAGCACGCAACGTGCCCCTGCAGCAGCATGATCATCATGGGTCACGGGCGAGGGGGGGGTGGAGGGCCCAGATTTTGTGCTACGCTACTGTGTGGGGTCTGTCCTAACCTCACCCTTTGTTGCCAGGATCCTCCCACCAGCTCTGCCCAGGAGAGAGATTAGTGTAAATACCCTCCTACTCACTAGCGGGCCTTTGAACCGCTAGGGCATACAGGGGTGGAGACTAGGTGGAACAGGCACTCCCAAATGTGGGTGGGATTTGATCTGTGGCTTGTCTGCAATCAATGCCCTGGACCGGGCTGCCTGGTAATTCTTGAGGCTTAAGCGCAAAGGGGATGGCCGCTGTGTGAGAGGTAGGTCCCCTCTTTTGATGAGGCTGGAAGTATCCTGCACAATCCAGCCTTTTCTAGGGCAGCCGTAAACATCTGTTAAGAGAGTAGCAGGGTGCTCTTGGGTACCACAGGGGTGTAGATGCAGCTTAATACAGGAGGGGGTTGTGGAAGCCGCCACGATCTATGAACCGATGGATAGAATTTTCAAACACGGTTTCGTCCAAAAAGACCGAATTTAATTGACCTACACAACCACATTTTCTAAAAAACGTACCACCAAATGTTCTACCATCAAAAATGTCGACTTACCTCTTTTTTTTTCTTTTTTTAAAGGGCTGTGGGGGTGTCCCCTGCAACACCTGCTAACTATTCTGTGAGCAGGGGTTGCGGGGGTATCCACTCCATCCGTGAGAATGCACTCCATCATACCGCCTGCCAGTGGGAGTTCGAGCCCCGCAGTGCAGCACTCACTGTGCCAGGGTGGCGCCATCACTGTGACACAGGTTCTGTTCTTGAGCAAAGGGCCAGCCAGTGGTCCAAGTGTACATAAAAACGTGGTGGAAGGATGTTCCTCTGCCCCACCCTCTTGTAGGCCCCACCCTTTTTATGTTGCCTTGAATCCCCCCATATTTAGTCATCCCCCCTCCGCTCAATTCAAACCCACTACCTGGGTCCTTCCTTTCATTCCCTCCACCCCCAAAAATCTGTGATTTACACAAGTGCTCCCAAGACTAAAGAAAACACGGTGAAAGAATATACATTTAAATGACCACAATCAGTGTGTCATTGCCTCCTCAGCATGCAGCTTTATGCAGCCCCCCCTTCCCTTCACCCACCATTCACACCTCTTAAGGGATATGCCCATGACTGTAGCCAGTGATATGCCCCTCCCATTACCTGCGCACACCTCTGTGCCTACACAAGCACCCTGGCGCCTACAGCAATTGCCAGATTGCTGCGCAATTGCCTGGGAATCGGCTTCATTCAGACCACGGAAATAAACACAGTTTATCCAGCACTTGTTTCTCATTCCTAAGTGCCGAGGACTTAGCTGTGGTCTTCCCGTCCCTTTAGTTGATGGTCCTCTGGTCTTCCGGTCCCTCTAGTTGATGGTCCTCTGGTCTTCCCGCCCCTCTAGTTGATGGTCCTCTGGTCTTCCTGTCCCTCTAGTTGATGGTCCTCTGGTCTTCCCGCCCCTCTAGTTGATGGTCCTCTGGTCTTCCCGTCCCTTTAGTTGATGGTTCTCTGATCTTCCCGCCCCTCTAGTTGATGGTCCTCTGGTCTTCCTGCCCCTCTAGTGGATGGTCCTCTGGTCTTCCCGCCCCTCTAGATGATGGTCCTCTGGTCTTCCTATCCCTCTAGTTGATGGTCCTCTGGTCTTCCCGCCCCTCTAGTTGATGGTCCTCTGGTCTTCCCGTCCCTTTAGTTGATGGTCCTCTGATCTTCCCGCCCCTCTAGTTGATGGTCCTCTGGTCTTCCTGCCCCTCTAGTTGATGGTCCTCTGGTATTCCAGTCCCTCTAGTTGATGGTCCTCTGGTCTTCCCACCCCTCTAGTGGATGGTCCTCTGGTCCTCCCATCCCTCTAGTTGATGGTCCTCTGGTCTTCCGGTCCCTCTAGTTGATGGTCCTCTGGTCTTCCCGCTCCTCTAGTTGATGGTCCTCAGGTCTTCCCGCCCTTCAGGTTGATGGTCCTCTGGTCTTCCCGCCCCTCTAGTTGATGGTCCTCTGGTCTTCCCACCCCTCTAGTTTACAGCCCTCTGGTCTTCCCGCCCCTCTAGTTGATGGTGCTCTGGTCTTCCTGTCCCTCTAGTTGATGATCCTCTGGAGAATGTATGGGGTATGAACAGGGGCTGCATGTTAGGGAGGAGCGGTTGAATAATTGGCTGCTGGGCCTTTCTCTCTAGGGGCAGAGCAGGGAGTCCTTTAGTACTTGAATGACCTATATAATTGAGTCCTCCTAGGTTAGAACAGGTCTCTCATTCTCAATAGTTGCATCCATTTTGGTAACACGTGGTGTGGCGATGTCAATATCAAGGTGGGAAGCTGGATATCCAATCAGAATCTCACTGGTGTTCTAGATGAGATGATCTGGCGGTGTGCCAGGAATCCAGTCATGTAGGAAAGGCTGTTCTTCCCTCCCTTGTTGGATGCATGCTTAATCTAGGGGTGGGGCTGCAGGAATGAGGGTGTGACCCTAGGCTTAGGTGTAGGAGGAAGCTAGCACTTGCACTAGCAAAACATTATTTATAAAGAAGAGTCAACATAATGGTCATGCTAAAAACAGGGCTTTCCATACCAGGTGACTCCATGTTGGTGGGGTCGCAGTATGCCACGTATGCTAGTCCCGGGCTTTGATTTAACAACCTTTTGGGTTGGTGCACACTCATTGAACCAATTGAATGCCAGATTACAATTGTTTGTAAAAGAAAAGACCGGGCCGGAACCAGTTTATTGTGGAACTATCTGGTGACCCTAGCCATGACGCAGCGACCTTCAGCCGTCATCCCAGGTGTTATAAACTAAACTGCGGGATAAGGTGGATCCGTACGCAGGACTAGACTTCATCTCGAATTTCAAGCTTGGGCATCCAGGATTTGTTGCCTGGACCTGCTTTGGGATTTGAGTTTTGTAGCAGCCTAGTTTAGATGTTGCCAACTGAGGGCACTACACGAGTGAGTGTGGTCATCAAAAGGCTCACACAGGAGGATGACCTGCCTCTTGGTGCTGGTTATCGGCTCGCACTGACCTCTGGAGAAATTACATGTTAGTGTGGCCTTTGGAAGTGGGACCTAGATTTCGAAATGCTGGGGACTTAAGAACATGACAGTAACATGGGGTTGTTTCTGGGGACGGAGGGCTTTGCTGAGGCGTGGACACGAGCGCCCACTTCTTTGTCTCTCACATGCCACCAGCATGATTGCACTGGGACGCCAAGGCAGTGAAGCGGCGGGGGAGCTTCGGCTTGGCTAGTCCTACGGGGCGTGCGCTGGCGGCAGGCTGCGAATCCTTGGCGGGCTGAAAATCCAGTAATTATGCGTGTGACCGATTTAGTGGCAGACGCTGGCTGCGGATTATTCCTCCTCGCGCTTTGATCTCCGCCTTTGCATGAACGCTACGCGCTTGTCTCCTGACCTGAGCGTGTCCCCGCCGCATTGCGTAGAGTCGGGCTTCCATTTAGGGGCCTGCCTGCCTTGCAATGCGAGGCTCTGTTTCACCCAGAATCGTGTGCCAGTGGCACTGCAACTTAGTCTGCAAGGGCTGGGGCTCCCAACACAGAGTGCCTGATTCATGGAATGTTTTGCACTGCTGCAAAGTGACTTTGCACTGCCAACAAACACCCCAATTCATGGAACAGTGCAAAGTGTCTTTTGCACTGCTCCATTAATCAGGCTGGAGCAGTGCAAAGTGACTCTGCACGGCAAAAAGGCACTTTGCACAGCTCCATGAATCTGTATTTGTGTGGGCAGTGCAAACTCACTTTTCAGCAGTGCAAAGTAATTTTGAACCGTGCAAAAAATTCCATGAATCGGGCCCTTGGTGACTAAGGCAACGTGCCCGCATTTACCTTTCACCAGATGGGAATTGTAGTGATTCAACCTTCGGGGATTTCACTATTCCACTAATGCACGTGCATTGCACGTTTCATTACTTCCTTACTGGCAGTTGTCACTTAAGTCCACAAACATGGAGCGCTGCGTTTGTCCGTCTTGCGACTAGGGTGTAGATGCAGACCTAGGCCCTGATTACAGTTGGGGCCACTGGAGTAACTGCCCCTATAGTTTTAGAGGGGCAGTTACTCCAGTGGCCTCAGCGCAGAATCATCCCTCCTCTCCTTTCAGAAACAACTTAAAACTGCTCTCTTCAACTAACTTGTGCACCTGACCACCTCTGTGTTCTATATGTACATGTACTTAAGCATAACCATTGCCCAATGTAACCAAGGGCACAACTGCGTGTAACTAAGTTTAAGAAACACTGTAACCAGCGCCACGATGCCTTCGGTCTGATGTGCGCTTAACAAATGTGAATAAATAAATAAATAAATAAATAGAGCAGTGGGTGGCAGAAAATTCACTTCATCACCTTACTTTCACCCCTAAGTGTAAGCATCCTCCTAGACCGGCAAGTAAAATGATGGACTTGGGTCTGTGCACTGGCAAAAAGGTCAATCTCTATGGCCTGGGAGTCCAGTGTCAGCCCTCGCACAGAGAATTGGTGGAGGGACGTGGAAAGGTGGTCCATGGCAGAAACCACAGTACGATGGGAAGGAGGGGGGAAACAGCAGAGATGTGGAGGCCTGGAGCGCATTGGTGCAGTGAATGTTCCTCTCCACAGGATGACAAGCCCTCGTGAGGCATAGCTGCGTGGTGAGAGGAGTAGAGCGGGTAGTGGGAAAGAGGGGTTGAGGAACAGGAGGGGATAACGAGAACCTAGTCCACGAGATGAAGCCTAATGCCCATAAATATGTTAGATGGAACAGCACCAACAAAAGACTGAAGACAGGGATGGTGGGAGGCACGCTCAGCGAGTTATTTTATAACTGTTATTGTATTATATCCACGGTATGAAGACATTATCATGTTGAGATGACTGCTAGACCGCATGGTGGTACAAATGTGAAACGTAAATAAAGAGATGGGTGAAAAAATCCAAGCATCCTCAGCCATGGGTCACCCCGTTGAAACACTCTGTCCGCACAGACATGCTTCGGTTGCTACGCAAATGGAGGCATACCCACTTTCAGGAGGACCTGCAACTCTACCTCTCTGCCCTGAGCTCGAGATCTCAAGTCCACTCTTGATAGAGTGAAATGGGAATTCTACATAACCCTCATTGACTCTCACCCCAAATATCCTTGCTGGCTGCAGGGAACCCTAAATTCATTCCTCACTCCTCCTATCTCTAGAACTATCAACTCCACTCTCACAGCTGATGACCTAGCTGAATACTTCGCTGCAAACATTTGCAAAGTTAGAGACTGTCCGGACCTTCCTCGTACTCCCTCCTCCTACATTTTACACTCTGCCTGCTCTTCCATCATCCTCTATCCTCATCCTCTGCCTCTATCTCCCACTTTAGTCACACTAATACTGAAAAAGTGCTATCTCTTCCGATGAAGGCTAACCCGTCTTGTACCCCAGCAGACCCTCTTGGCTTCTCAGCCTATTGCCCCTTTAGTGGCCTCTAACCTCGCTGAACTCTTGAACCTGTCCTTCGACTCTGCTTGCTTCACCTCTGTTTTCAAAACAGCCACAGTCATCCCTCTCCTAAAAAAGCAGTGGGCTGACCCGAACCTACCAGCTAACATTTACCCTGTGTCTCTCCTTCTGCAGTACTCTAAAGTGCTCAAAAGGGCTGTGTTCGACAATCTTACCAAATTCTTAGACATCCACAACCTTCGAGACCCCCTATAAGCAGGTTTCCGCTCCTGTCACTCCACAGAAACTGCTCTTATGAGTGTCTCCAACTTCATTGCCTCTGCTACGCACTCCAAACTAGCCTCTATCCTAATTCTCCTTGACCTGTCTGCTGCCTTAGATACTGTCGATCCCTCTGCTCTCTTTAATACTTTTTCTTCTTGGGATTTGCGATCAAGCCCTAGCCTGGATTGAATCCTACCTGGCACCTCGCCAATTCTCTGTCTCCTGGAGCAACAACACCTCTGAACTTACTCCTCTAACTCTAGGTACTCCACAAGGCTCTGTCTTGCGTCTGCTTCTCTTTAGTTATATACCTCTGCTCATGGGGCACTAATCTCCTCCTTTTGGTTCTTATATCAACTCTTTGCAGACAACACCCAAATCTTGATCTGTTTATCAACATTTCCAACTGTCTGTCTGCCATTAAAACTGTGATGGCTTTGCACTTGCTAATGTTAAACTCTACCAAAACAGATGTGCTCTCCTTCTCTGCCGAAAGCTCTCTCTCATCTGTTCCTCTGCCTTTCCAGTTCCCACCTGACAATCTCCCCTACTCTTCAAATAGAAACCACGGCATCATATATGACCCTTCTCACACCATCTCCACTTTCATCTCCAAAACTGGAACAGCAGCTCGCCTCAAATGACTAAATATTTGGAAAATCAGGCACCTCTTTCCTTTCAACACCGCCATGCATCTCTTAACCCCTCGTGGCTTCTCTAAACTGGACTACTGTGCCAGCATCCTCTTTGGTCTCCCCAACTATGCTTTCTGTCCTCTCGACAAGACCATTAACTCTGCTACCAGGACTCTCTTTGAACTCCGTCACTTCACACCTACTTCCTCGTACCATCACCAGGCAGGGTGGTTGATGATGCAAAACATGACCAGATATACATTTCTATCCTCCTCTCTCCAACTCTACAAGCCTTCTCATAATCTCTGCTCTGCCTCCTCGACTACCCATGTGGCTCCTTGCTCTCCTTGTGCTGCTTCTTGCGTCCACTCTTTCTCTGCTCTTGCTCCACCTATATGGAATTCTCTTCCCCTGGACATCCGAGAAACAGTCCACACAGATTTGTTCAAAACCAAACTAAAAGCCCACCTCCTCCTCTCTGAGTTACTCTCTTAACCTACCTCTCATCTGCTTCCTACCTAACAGGTTTTGCTCGCCTCTAACCTGCCCCTTCCCTCACTTCCTCTGCCTCCACTCTAGAACTTCACCCATCATGGTCACATCCCAAGCACCGATGGCCGTACCACCAACCTGCACTTACAAATGTCCACTGTTTGTTGTCCTTAGCCTATGTATATCCACTTATGTTTTATCCCCAGTGACTGTTCCATGTACTCCTCCCCTCCACAACCTGGTCAGAATGTCAGTCAAACTCACCCCATTGCAAGAAGCTCACTGCTTCCCTTCAAATCTGATTTCTTATCTATTGTGCATTTTTTTGTGATCCAAAGAGCATCGTTCCTCCTGTATGAGTATATATAAATAAAATAGATAGTTACAGTTTTCATATTTCGCCTGTACATCCTAAATGCAGAGCAAAGGCCCTAAAACAAAAAAGAAGTGGGACTCATTAAGGTGCACAATGGGAAGCGACCTAATCTTAAAGTGATATACACACGTTTCATTCAGTTGGCCTTTCTGATCGTAGAAGGCGCACTCGCGCCTTTTGCCCGGCCTAAATGAGACTGCGTGCCGTGTTACTGCTGCTGGAGATGAAGCACTGTTTGCTTGCGAGTCATGAAAATGAACTGCACTGATAATTCAGTGATTGTGAGCAGCACTCCAAATCCACATCCCGTGTTGAACTACTTAAAAGTTGAGTGACAAGAACGAAGGTGGAAAGCAGCAAAGGTAGAATAGCAGGTTGCGTGTGTGTGCCTGAACGGGCGCATGCTCAGAGCTGCCCGGAAACCGTATTGCTTTTTCCAATTCCTTTTGAAAATCATGCTGCAAAGTGCACCCTTTCGGTGTGGGGAAAGTTGCGGCTCCATCACTTCACTCAGTCATGTTTTCATGTTTAGGCTTGTGGGATGTTTTTACCCATGCATCCGAGCCCTACCACAAAAACTGTGCCTTACTGGCATTGAAAACATCATGATGGCCAGAACTTCCCAGAAAATGCACAGGGAAATGCATGAAGAATAGGCTGCCACCCATTATTGCCTATGTTGTGAGCACAGGAGGGCACTGCCGAAAACCACCATTGGGCTACACACACAGTAGCCTGAAACCATTGGGAATGGCAATGCTGATTGAAAAAAAAAAAGCAACTCAGAACTGTGGGGAATTTATTTTCTTAATCCCAAAAATGGTTGCATTACCAGTACTCACCACTATCAGAAAGCCGGCGTTTTAAAACCACCAGACTTTTGTGTAAAACTGCACAAATGAAACAAAACCAGACCAAGGAAAGACTTGCTAAGAGGTGGATACAATGTAAAACTATATTCTGAAATGACTTGAAGGAAGTAATTATTTAATGTATATGTAAAAATTGTCAGTTTGATTTGAATGTAGAAAACTGGGAACAAAAAGTGACATTTAGCTGAAACCTGGCTTAATGAAACTGGATTCTGCCTGACAACTACCCCCGACAGGAGTTGGAACTGGATCAACAGCTGTGTTCCCTGCCAGGCCTGGCTGCATCCTGAGGTCACATGGCCCTGTTGATTGAAAGGGGAGTGGCAGCTGGGGACTACAGGGAGTTGAACACAGGCCTGTCCTGGACTCAGGCAAATGTTATATTGGGGGGCCGTAAAGTGGCTTCCTCTTAGGGGAAACTGGGATAGGCAGTGCCTCTGCTAGCAGCTGAGCTTGGGGGAAGTGGATAAACCAGTTATTCCACCCTGTGATGTGGGAAGCCACACCCCTTTTGACCAGGGCATAATTTTAAAAAGATAGATAACTCATAGTGCGGACTTGTCAGAATTATATAAGTAATATAATTATTTTTTTGATTTTTCTGTGAACATTTTGAGAGGCGTTAGGACCCTGTGGTGTATTCTGGGGGTTGCTAGCAGAAAATAGGGTCTAACTCCAAATGTCTGCATGTTAAAAATCTGACACTTCATCAATTAATGTCCATACTCCGCACATGTGTAATTTTGGGTAAATGTCCGATATTGCAAAACCAGTTAAAAAGTGCAAAATGTTGTCATTTTTTAATGCAAGCCCCCAGGAAGATCAGAGGCGGACAAGCATGGACCATAAGGAATATATAATGTGCACATGTAATTTCAACAAATTGTATATCTGGGAAGGATGTATTTGAATCAAATATAGATTTGTGGGCAAACTGACCAGGGGAGGATCCTCTGACCCATAAACAGACTTCATCATGCTGACAATACATTTCCTTCCCCCAATCATGGGAGAGGGGAGAATTGGGCCAATGACAAGTAGAGAGGGGCAGGCTTAGCTGGGCCCAGGCACACACCCATTTTCAAAACACATAAAAAGAGACTGCTGGGACAGGTAGAGACATTCAATTCCATTTGCTGCTGAGCATGCTGACCGACGACTTCACATCCAGAGATCCAGACTTCAAATCCATCAATCTCCAAAGACCAGAACTTTACTTCAGAACTTAAAGCAAGGGCCTAAACCCACAAACTGAGAACTCTTCTCAGCAGGCCTCAGCAACCTTAAAATCATTTGCGAACTATTCCACAGCCGGGCGAGCTGTTTGAATTCTTTTGCCAAGAACAATTGCCAGAGACCAGACCAGAGATCCAGAGTGACCCAGACCGCTGTGAGCAGAACCAGAGAGCTGACCCAGATCACTGTGAAGTGCCGAGACCAGAACCGGAGTCCAGTCCAAAACCTGACCAGATCCATGGCGAGGCCTATTTCAAATTTATATTGTGAGTACCTAGCAGAACTGTGCAGAACCAATCTCTTAGTTAAAATAATCTAATCCAAACTATTTTAACCTAAGTAGAACTGCCTCCTAGAAATCGTATCATCTGTCAATTTTGAAGCTGCACAACTGTCATCTGTCAATTCTGCAGCTGCAAGCTGTCACCTGTCATTTTGAGTTTACTTTAAATCCGAAAAACTACCTTTATTTAATCGTCCGTATCTCTGGAACCGTTTGGGCTAGGAACGAAATTTAACTTTCATCACGATTCACGCACTCGCGAAATTTACCGCGATTTGCGATTTTGGCTCAATTTCTCCACTTGTCAAAATAGCAGCTCCATTCTTTCTTTTGTTAAAATCCGTTTGCAACTTGGTAATAACTCATAGAGCATTGCTAAAGTGAGCCTGAACTAATTCCAACATGCATCTCCCACTCACCCTGAATCTCTAGAGGGAATTAAAATCAGTTGGCACATTTTCCCATCCATTGCCATCACAGCATTTTGGGCCTGTGTTTCAAACTCCTACCTGTTTCCTCTAAGCTTGCTGGGGGGGGACTGAATTTCGTATTGTATTTGATTGCATTCCTGAGAACTGTGTGCCCCTCTTTCCATCTCCTTCCATTTCTTACATTGCATGGGGGAGGGGGGTGAATTGCCAGAGAAAAAGTGATTATCTTATCTTTTGCTAAAATCATATCAAGTATTCCTGTACTGCATTTTATTCCTCATTGCTTTTCCCTTGAAATCATAAAAGTATTTTTGCTACTTTATCAATCCTATACTCCTCATTGATTGTAAAGAAGTGTGCTAGTGCCAGATTACCCATTGTTGATCAACATCATATGTCTCAGTGTACTATCAGATATTAATTTATTATAAAAGTGTGATATATATATATATATTGTTTAATTTTTCAAATAAACCTTTTAATTTGCAAAACAAACCTACTTCTTGGCTCAGTGGGGTCAGGGGGATTCTAAGAGGGGGTGTTATACAAGGGTGGTCATCCAGAGTACTGAACTAGACATAAAAATACATTAATAAGGGTTTTCCTCAGCATCCCAGACTAGGCATTGACTTGGCTGTAGTGTTGATTGAATATTGCTTACAAAATTGGGGGCTCGTAGCCGGGGATTCCGGATTAGATCTATCACTTGTGCAGATTAATACAGTGTGCTAACTGACAAGATACATACATCCGGTCGGATCACCATGCTGTGTTACGCTGTAAAGCACTCCTCAAAGGAACGCTCTAAGGAAACGGTCTGTTTTGCAAAAATAAAATACAAACTTCTGTAAGTCAGGAAGGAACTCAAATTCTAGAATGATGACACTGGTAGACATCAAAATAGCCAGAGAGCACTTCTTACATAAGCTATTTGTGAGAGGTGAGTGGACTCATCAGGACCAAACGGTCTGGTTGCAGGCAATCGCGCAACAGGTCACTGAAACAGGGTCAGATACATGGAGAGATCAGGGTCCCCTACATGTGGCCCTGAGCGAACTATATATGGCCCCTAAAGCCAAAGATGAACATAATAAGATTGCCAGGATAGCGGCATATTCGTATCTATATATGGGAGCCATGCAGGACAAATGTGCTGAAGGCCAAGATCTGGCAAATAGGCAACAGATGGCGTTAGAGAAGGCTCAATCTGATCTGGACTCTTCTGAGCAGAGGCTGCTCAGGAGCCAGGAGTCAGAAAATGATAGCAGACAGTACATCACTAAAATAAAGAGGATATGGATGTGCTGCAACAGGAAAAGGCTGACCAGGATACCAGATTACTGGCCTTGCAGAAGGAGTACCAAGAAGGTTTGGACTCCCTATTGCAGAGCCAGAAAAAGCTGGAGCAACAATGAGATTTCAATAGGGCATGTGCCGAGCAGGTAGTCACCCTGCAAAGCCACCTAGATAGGGAGAAGGCAGAGAGCAATAAACTGATTTTGAAAGACCTGGATACCCAGGCAGATTTTGACCAGGAGCGCCAGAAAGCTGGTGCCTTCCAAAGGCAAAGAGACGACCTGGCGGCACAGATGCAGGCTCTTAGTCAGGAAAGGGATACCTTAGGCCAGGAAGTCTGCCACTTAAAAAGGAACATGGAAGAAAATCACCTAGCCCTCCAGGGACTGGGTGACCTCCAAAAAGAACACCAGAACTTGTTAGAGCACACCAGGAGGGTGGAAGAGGCTCTGGCAAGAAAGGAGCAGGCCAGTAGGGATGGGACTGAGGAGACTGGCCCAGTACTCCAGGACCAATCAGGAGGCACAGAGAGAAAATGAGGCTCTCTGCCAGCACAATGATAGGCTCCAGCAACAGGTAGCCATGCAGGAGAGACTGATAGAGTCTAGTAAGGCCTTAACTGAGGAACTGAAAGCGCAGGCTCTTGCATTGCAACAGGAAGCAGGGGCGGATAGAGATGAGGTTCGCTGGGAAAGAGAAACTCCTGAGCATAACCTCAGGAGCCCTAGTACCAGAGGCCTTCATCTCTCCCAGGCCCTGGACTCTGCCACCCCCATGTCCCCTCGCGTACATGAGCCCAGGGCCACGGAGATGGCAGATTACTATCCAGCTAGAAGTATGGGGTTCATAGGCCAGTACCTCCCAGGAATGGATGAGCGGGCATCCGGGTATGGGCACCCAAGCACAGTGCAATTTAGTGGGGAACCCCAGGAGAGTAGGCCCATTAAGAGCATCCTGAAAACCTCTGCCCAGTTAGGTCAGTGGGGGGGGTACCCATCAAATCCTGGCAGCAAGGAGGGATCTGAAGACTCCTCTGAGCATTACAGGACACAGGAGACCAGGTCCCCACGTTCTGCCAGCCATTCCCAGGCTCGCAGAATCCGGGAAAACCTGGAAGATCAGACGGGCACCTCGGGGAGCAGCGCTTCTGAGTCGGAGGATGAATGGACCAGGGTTACCCGAACCAAAAAGGCCAATAAGGCAAAAAGGGCCTTGCTTAAGGACCCATTGAAACAAATAAAGGCAATAAGGAGTGTCATCACGCCTTATCATAAGAACGCCAAGTATTCTGTTTTGAGCTCTATGAGCAAATGATGGAGACTTTCCATTTGAAGGACAGCCAAAGCTGTATTCAATATGTAAAGTGGACCTTCTCACCAGAATACTCCAGTTTCTTTGCAGGGCTGGAGGATCAAAACCATTCAAGGTGGTCCACATACAGGGCGGCCATCTTGAAACATTTTTCTGTGCACAGAAATCCTCAAGAGGCTCGCAAGGCAGCCTACAATTTGCAATGTGGGGAGGATCAGGCCCCACAAGAGTTTTTGCAAGAATTAAAGTGTGCTTTTGCGCACACCACCAGAAGGGTACGCACGGATAGCAGAGAATTTAGCAATACGTTTTTCCATGCCTTACCCAAATACATAATGACCCAGCTCGTGAGAGATTTTCATGAGAAAAGATCTTTAGACTGGGTCATTGAACAGGCTACCCGGCCGGATCTTTGAGGTGCAGAAGCCTATCGAAAATAAAAATAACGCGCCGAAAAACCCCAAAACCAACAGCACCCCTGCTGCTGCCAAGGTGGCAGAGGTAAAGGTTGCCCCCGTTTTAGATTTTGAGATGGGGGGGCCTAAAAACCTGCCTGCACCAAATAATTCACAGCCCAAAAGGCCCTCGGGCCAGTCACAGACAGGGAGTCGAGGAGGTAGTCCCACAAATGGGGTCCCCCGCTCCCCTGACTATGTAAGTCCCCGCTATAAGGGAATCCGACCAATCCTGGGTTATGTGTGGACTCCTCCAGCCCAAGGGGGGGGGATCCAGCCAAGCACCTAACCCAGGGAACTTCCCTCCCAACTTCCCACAGGAGGGCAGAAATTCTCCAAATCCTGGGCAGAACTTTTTCCCCAGGTATCCACCCAATTTCCCGCCCCAAAATCATCCATCCTTCTTTCCCCAATTCCCTGATCCCAGACAACCTAATCCGGGAGAGGGGAGGCCAAGGGTGGAGGGGTACCAAAATCTTCCCAACCAGGGGTACTACCACAGAAGGGATAGCTACCCTTCCCGGGATCAGCCCAGGGGAGAAAATAGAGCCCCGTATCAGCCTGGGCGGGTTTCCCAGTTAGAGCGCCAGGTCCAAAATATGGCACGGGATCTGGGTCACATACTGAGGGCTCAACAGAACCCTCAGATGAGCATGCCATCGCAGAATGCCCCAAACCCTGGACCTGGTGCTCCAGAACAATGACGGGGGCAGCACCCCGATAACACAGCGGTTCCCAGGGAGGAGGCACAAGCGGAAGGGGGGTGTAAAGCCTTGGAGGAAGCTTCCTTCCCAACTGGTAAACAGCCCCTGGAAAACCAGGAACCGGAAACAAAATCTCCTACCCCTGAAAGTCTGCCACCCAAGGAGCAGAGAGGAGGTAGGAGAAACAAAGGACCCAAACAGACCCACTTTGTGGAGGAGGTACAGGTCTTCCAATTTGAGGGAGAGGGATCCTCAGAAGATCCTGGGAAAAGGATCTTCTCCTTCAGAGATGGGGGAACTCCTCCCAAGGAAAAATGGGTCCCCAGGGATGTCAATTCAGACTGGGGAGATGTGGAGACTGAGCTACCGCCGCTCATCATCTCATCACAGAACCGACAATACCGAAATCCCCTGGTTCAAACCCATCCTGGTGACTGCCTCCAAAAAGGGGGGGGCGGCCCAGAACCGGAACCAGGGGAACCCACAATGGCTCTGATCTCCAGTTGCCAACTTTTTCTTTCAGATTCCCAAGGCTCTCCACAGAATTCTGCCCAAATCTCTTCGCTAGCAATGTCCAAAACCAGAAAGTTAGCCCACCAGTTGTCCAAAAATGTGCATTATCTGTGCCCCCTTGAGGAGAAGGAGGGAAGATACTATGCCCCGGTACAAGTACAGGGGCAGGGTACAATTTTGGCACTGGTGGACACTGGATCCCAAGCTACCCTTCTGTCCAAAAGGGCCTTTGAGGAACTAAATGCAGGAAGGGGGGAGAATTACCGAATTCCTCTCACCTCTCTTCCTGGACAACTGCAGAACTTTGACGGGAAGGAAATTCCCGTTGAGGTGTCTGCAGACTTGGACATTAAAATTGGGCGACACAAGGTGAAACACCCGGTCATAGTAGTGACTCCAGAGGGCACCCCTTGTTTACTAGGGAATGACCTCTTGAGAAGGTTGTCACCCCTAATAGATTG
This sequence comes from Ambystoma mexicanum, assembly GCF_040938575.1. Lineage (NCBI taxonomy): Eukaryota > Metazoa > Chordata > Amphibia > Caudata > Ambystomatidae > Ambystoma > Ambystoma mexicanum. The sequence goes on from NC_090924.1 coordinate 351,137,150, forward strand.
TGTAAACAAGGTCCTCTGGACCCAGACTAGCCGACCAATAAAATTAAAACAGAGTGTCAACCATGTTAGTTTAAACGGCACCTGCCACATGGTTGAACAAAAATCTGACCAAGTAGAATTTCACTTCCAGAACAACCAGATTCCAGACGTGACAGTAATAGCAGTAGGGCAACAGACTGGTGGTGGGGGGTCCTCTCTATTTCTGAAAATCAAACTTTCTTCCAGTTTAAGGTGGTATTCCACACTGGAAGGAAACACCCTGAAATTCTTTACTAATCCACAATCAGAAACTCCCACTCCTATAGTCCAGAAAGATGTGAAATCAGCTCAGAGCCTGGCGGATATTCAGAAAATTGGAGAGCAGTTGTTCATCCATGTTCAGTTAAATGATGGGAAGGACTCTGTTCTCGCTCGAGTGTGTGTGAATAACGGTAAGAGCTTCATCAGCGAAGCCATGTTCCGCCAACTCCCAAAAGATCCAGCCATTCCCACATTCAAACTGATAGACAAATGGCAAATGGACCTGGAAGCACCCAATTCCAAACATCTTCTGCCAAGCAGGTGTATGCTCAAAATCTCCATTGGCAACAAGAGCATAGTCCATAATTGTTGGGTCGTGCGAGACGTCACTGCTGCCTTTTACTTAGGCAGTGACATTCTCAATCGCTTTGCCATTAGTTTGGACCTAATAAACTTTAAAGCTTGGTCCCGATTAGCGGATAATCCCATGGGCTTTGATGATCCAGAAAAAGCATTTAGGTCAGCTCAATTGCTACCTTATGCAGTTGAAATTCAGATCAAAGAGGAAGTCACCATCCCAGAAAGGACCCGACAATTCTCCCTGGAAGTGAAAGTTAAAAGAGGACAAAAATTGCAAAACCCTGATGCTTATATACATCTAAATGCTTCTCTCCAACAGCAAGGGTTGGGGGTAAGCCCAACTCCATTAGTCAACATAGAACATGACACCATTCCAATAGAGATGGATAACAGCGACTTAAAGAGTATTACTCTAGCCGCAGGCACCATTATTGGAATGGCGGTTGATGACCGACATTTCTCCATTGATCTAGGAAATGAACTGTTAGGACCAATCCCCAAGGACTGTTTTGACAGTGACAGTGATGACAAAACAACACCAGACAGGATCTTCACCCGGCATGGGGGGAACTTCCTGGTGTACACTTCTTGCCCTTACGATAAGGAAGATGTGACTTGTGACTTCAGGAGGGATGAGGTGATTTTCCAGGTCCATGAGGGCTGCCTTTCCCACCTGAAGCCTCCAGTCCAAATCAGCACTCTGACCAGGGACTTCTCCACCCAGCTGGAGGAGGCCGCTGAGATAGCCAAACCAGAAGTCTTTCCAGGCTTCAGGCAGATGGTGGAAGAGAGAGTCAACCTAGCTGATGCCTGTGTGACTCTGGAACAGAAGCAAAAGTTGAAACAAGTTTTCTTGGATTTCCAAGATCTCTTTGCGGTGGACTCATATGACTGTGGTCGCACCGACATCCACACCACAACAATTCCCACGGACCCTGGAATGACTCCAGTGTTTGTGAAGCAATATCGCTTGCCTCTCGCATCCATGGAGTCCCTTACTGAAATAATTAAGAACCTAGAGTCCCGGGGAATAATCCGTCCAGTCCACAGCACTTTCAATAATCCGGTGCTGGGAATATTGAAGCCAAACGGCCAGTGGAGACTCTGCGCCGACCTTAGGGAGCTCAACAAACGGGTCCATACTTCCCGATGGCCTCTGCCCTACATTGACCAAGGGCTGGCCCAGATTCAGGGGTCACAGGTATTCACAGCAATAGACCTGACCAATGGATATTGGACCGTGCCTGTCAGTAGGGAGGACCAATACAAACTGGCTTTTACCTTTGGGGGCCAGCAGTACACCTGGACCCGGACTCCCTTCGGATACCTCAACTCCGGCAATGAATTCAACATTTTCCTACATAAGGCCATGCCCGACCTGGGTGCGAGGGGTAACCTGGCTTATGTAGATGATGTCCTCATCAAAAGGTTATCTGTGGAGGAACACATAGCGGAGATCTGTTATGTTCTGACACAGTTGAGGGCCGCCGGAGCAAAACTTTCCTTTCAGAAAGCACAGTGGTGTAGAACCCGTGTTAATTTCTTGGGGCATGAGATTACTCCTCAGGGTCTCTGTCCCCAAGAAAAGAAAGTGGAAGCACTCCAGAAACTGAAAGACCCCACAACTCTGCGGGAACTAAGGAGCCTCCTTGGTCTGACTAATTACAGCAGAAAGTTCATTGAAGGCTACGCAGAGATCACTAGACCCCTGATTCATCTCTTGAAGGGGGGGTCAAGTGGGAATGGGGTCCAGAACAATCCGAGGCGATAAGACAACTCAAAAGAAGCCTCTCACAAGCGCCTTGCCTAGCTTACCCTGTCAGAAACAAGGAGTTCTTCCTGGAGACGGGGTTCTCTAATACGTGCTTGACGGCAGTATTATACCAAAAGCATGACAAGGTCAATAAAGTAATCTCCTATGCGAGCAAAACTTTATCCTCTGTGGAGGAAAAATTCAACGATTGTGAGAAGGCACTCCTGGCAACGGTGTGGGCATTGAAGAATTACCGCCCGTTTGTCCAGGGGGAACACATCATAGTGGAGACTCCACACCAGCCTCTGCAATATCTCCAAAGTGACAGAATCTGGGCCAGAAATGTGAGTAATTCCCGAATTACTTCCTGGATTCTGTCAATGCAAGGCTTTCCTGTGGAGGTCAGATATGGCCAAAACAAGAAGAGTGCCCTCGCGCAAGGTCTGGCTGACTTGCATGATTGTGCCAGAGAAAACTGTCTCGAGGACGAAAGTCTAAAAATCAAGGACAACATGGAGGCATACCTTAATTCCCCACACAAAGTCTTTGAAGAAGACAAGTGTGAGGAAATGCCCACTGTCTATGTGGATGGATGCTCTTACGATGTTGACAACAACGGGGAGAAAGAACTGGTGGCTGGCCTAGGGAATGCATGGGTGAAGGAGTTTCCAGAACCCTCCGCTGGATACAAAATTGGTCCCCGAAGTAGTCAGGTGTTCTGACTTGAGTGTCGTGTAGACCGATGAGACCTCCGTCCCCAAGTGACGCACAGGGGAACGAAATAGAAACCCGCTGTGCGACCCTTGAGGCCACAGGTGAGAGATGTCTTCCCAGATCCACGGAGCCTCTGGAACACCGATGCTGCTGTCAAGAAGGAAGGAGGTTAAGCACCAGGCAATCACAATACAGGCAGGTAAACAAAAGAATCTAAAGTGTCTTACCTATCTGGTGTAAGGGAGACCCAGGTAACCTAGTAGGGAGGTTCGAGGCTCATTAGATGCGGCGGTCCCTGGAATAGTAGAACCGCAGGTTAGCGTGGATGAAGGGTAGCCACCTGTGGGAGTCAGGGCTTGACTTGAATCCCCAGTAGGGAAAAGGCGTAGAAGATCAGCAAGGTACCAAGGGATGATCCAAAGACAAGTCGAGGTGCAGTCCAAATATCCGGCAACAGGTAAACAGTTCCAAGCAAAAGTACCAAGGGGTGTCCGAGGGAGTCTGAGATAGAGTTCCGTGATCAAGGTAACAAGGAGCAAGATGTAACGCCAAACAGTGTCCGAAGCCAGCTGAGAAGCAATGAGCGTTCTGTCTCTCAGACCTTTATACTGATCGCCCCTGGGTCATGTGACTTCTCTGGATCATGTGACGTCCACCAAGATCACATGGGGAACGCCATAGCGTATCACGTGACCGGCGTGAAGACGTAAGGCCGCCCTTTCTGCTATACATTCTCCAAGGCAGTTGCCAATGCAGAAAGGGTTGCAATCGAGCCCGTACACTGGTACGGAGTTTTCGGTTCTGTGGTTTCACCGAATCACTTGAGCCTCGAAGCTTGGGAGGAGATGTTGGGGGAATGTGAGCAGTGTTCTGATGTGTCGTGGCCTGGTGTGCAGAGGATCGCCTAACATCAGGTGGCAGAATTGATGGCTGTGCATCAGGCCATCCTCACTGCTGTCCAGCATCAACTCCATGAACTGGTCATAATCACAGATTCGGATTATGTACGGAACGGGTTCGTGGAGCACCTGGTCAATTGGAAAACCAGAGGCATGTTATGTGCTAATAACAAACCCTTGAAACATGGGAAGTTAATTCAAAACATTGATGATCTGGTCACATCGAATGGGATGACCATCTACTGGAAAAAGATCAAGGGTCAATCCAAAGTAGAGGGACCAGACAAAACTGGAAATGACGTAGCTGATCAGCTGGCCAAAACCGGGGCCATCCAAGGGGATCTAATCGAAATAGAGTCCCTGTTGGGGGAAATCCAGGTCACTGTTATCACTAGGTCCCAGACAAATGCTCACAATGATCTTTCAACTGCACAATGGAGTAAGGAGACCCCTGATGCTGATTTAATTACAGCTCAGAAGGAGGATCCAATTATTGGTAAGTTTTACCAACACCTTGAGGACCCTGAGAACTTTCCCCTGACGGATACCGATTACATTGGGAAAGAGGACCTAAGAGTGTTGATGAAATGTCCAAAAATGTTCCGAATCCAAGACGGTTTGCTGGTAAGAAAATCCAAAGCTGGCCACGATCAGTGGGTGGTTCCTACCTCATTCCGAAGCCTGATGTTAAATCACGCCCATGATGCGGCCACCGCCGGTCATAGGGGGTTTCACACAACACTGGAAATCTTAAGAGAGGTTGCATACTGGCCACACATGGGGCAGGACCTTGACCAATACTTGAAGGGGTGTCTTGTGTGTGCACAATTTCAGCCATCATCCCTCACGCACCGTGCACATCTCCGAAAGAGGGGGATGACACTGCCATGGTCAGATTTGCAAATCGACTTTGTAGGCCCTGTAATCCGCTCGTCTAGTGGAAACAAGTACATGTTGTCCGTTACATGCTTGTTTACCAAGTGGGTGGAATGTCTTCCAGCCCCAAACTGCAAGGCAGAAACAGCAGCTGCCCTGATGATTAACCACATCTTTTCCCGTTTTGGTCTACCTCAAAGGATTGAGTCAGATAGGGGTAGCCACTTCACCAGTGAAGTAATGACAAAGATGTGGGAGATACTGGGGGTCAAAAGAAAGCTACATATTGCTTACCGGCCAGCTTCTTCTGGAGCAGTGGAGAGATATAACTGAACCATTGTGAGCATCTTAAAAAGGTTTGTGGCAGATTCTGGGCCAAGTTGGGATATCCGATTACCTCTGGTCCTAATGGCCATCAGATCTACCCCTTCATCTGCAACCAAAATGTCGCCATTTGAGTTGATGACTGGACGCAAGATGGTGCTTCCCCAGCATTTGCTCTACAGAACCCAAGAGCAAACGTTGATAAATGCCTCCACAACTCATGAGTATGTGGAGAATTTAAGGAAACACCTTCAGCATGCTTTTGCCTATGCTCAGCGGAATCTAGAAAGATCAGCCGAGAGCATGAAGACCCACTATGATTTAAAAACTACCCGAAAGGAATATAAGGTGGGTGATCGGGTCTATCTATACAATTTCCAAAGGAACCAGGCCAAACAGCGAAAATTCTTGCCTACATGGAAGGGACAGTTTGAAATTATAGACAAGATCTCCCCTGTTGCCTATAAGATCTGCATCCCCAAAGGCAGTCTGGCGGAAGGGGAAGACAAGTGGGTACATATTAACCAGCTAAAGTGTTGCCATCCCAGGCACACTTTGCAGCAACTGGAGGAGTCCTCTGCAATACCAGAGGGGACCGCTCCAGATTAATTCAGTTCCAACCCTAAAATATCCCACATATAGTCTCTAAAATATTATACTCTTGTAAGCCACTGTCTTTGAATGATAACTTGTATCTCAAAAGTAAAATATTAGGTATGTTAAAGTATAAAATGTATATGTCTGCCACACCATTAGTAGTGATGGAAAAATGTCTACGAATAGGTATTGCCGCTTTTCCTTTGTCGTGCTAGGAGAAAGAAAACCTGGAGACTGGCCAAGGAGGACGATCCGGAGACCGGGAGCAGAGACCCAAGGGGCCCGGGGTACCGCCCAATCCTCCCATCAGGACCAGCAAGGAGAACTGATTGATCGATTGGAGGGAGGAAAAGATGCTGAACTGTGCCATCCATGGAATTGGAAGAAGAGGAGGCGAACATCCCAGATCTTGCGAGTTCCATCAGCGAAAGGACAGAATGGCCATCGCAAGAGGGGGGGCTTGTGGGATGTTTTTACCCATGCATCCGAGCCCTACCACAAAAACTGTGCCTTACTGGCATTGAAAACCTACCTATCACCGCTGATCACGAATCATTGGATGATTCAAGAAGAAACTTTGTAGAACAGACTCATCGCCGGCGAACAATGGCCATGACAAATCTACTCGAAATGGCTTTCAAACAGATAAACGAGGCCCAGCCCACTGAACCTACTGCAGCAGAGTAAGGCAAGTGGGCCTATAGTCAGACGACATTGGAAGTCTCCTACAAGCACTCTAACAAGTCGGATCTGTGGAAAGCCATTCTCGATGAAACCTTTTTCGAGGAAACCAAGAGTAACAAACTGCAGGACAACACTGCGCCACACTCTTTGACAAAATTACAGTTTTCTTTTTCCTGAATATAAGTCAAATAAATAAATAAAAAAATAAAAATAAAAACATCATGATGGCCAGAACTTCCCAGAAAATGCACAGGGAAATGCATGAAAAATAGGCTGCCACCCATTTTTGCCTATGTTGTGAGCACAGGAGGGCACTGTCTAAAACCACCATTGGGCTACACACACAGTAGCCTGAAACCATTGGGAATGGCAATGCTGATTGAAAAAAAAAAGCAACTCAGAACTGTGGGGAATTCATTTTCTTAATCCCAAAAATGGTTGCATTACCAGTACTCACCACTATCAGAAAGCCGGCGTTTTAAAACCACCAGACTTTTGTGTAAAACTGCACAAATGAAACAAAACCAGACCAAGGAAAGACTTGCTAAGAGGTGGATACAATGTAAAACTATATTCTGAAATGACTTGAAGGAAGTAATTATTTAATGTATATGTAAAAATTGTCAGTTTGATTTGAATGTAGAAAACTGGGAACAAAAAGTGACATTTAGCTGAAACCTGGCTTAATGAAACTGGATTCTGCCTGACAACTTCCCCCGACAGGAGTTGAAACTGGATCAACAGCTGTGTTCCCTGCCAGGCCTGGCTGCATCCTGAGGTCACATGGCCCTGTTGATTGAAAGGGGAGTGGCAGCTGGGGACTACAGGGAGTTGAACAAAGGCCTGTCCTGGACTCAGGCAAATGTTATATTGGGGGGCCGTAAAGTGGCTTCCTCTTAGGGGAAACTGGGAGGGGCAGTGCCTCTGCTAGCAGCTGAGCTTGGGGGAAGTGGATAAACCAGTTATTCCACCCTGTGATGTGGGAAGCCACACCCCTTTTTGACCAGGGCATAATTTTAAAAAGATAGATAACTCATAGTGCGGACTTGTCAGAATTATATAAGTAATATCATTATTTTTGTGATTTTTCTGTGAACATTTTGAGAGGCGTTAGGACCTTGTGGTGTATTCTGGGGGGTTGCTAGCGGAAAATAGGGTCTCACTCCAAATGTCTGCATGTTAAAAATCTGACACTTCATCAATTAATGTCCATACTCCTTGCGCACATGTGTGTAATTTTGGGTAAATGTCTGATATTGCAAAACCTGTTAAAAAGCGCAAAATGTTGTCATTTCTGAATGCAAGCCCCCAGTAAGATCAGAGGCGGACAAGCATGGCAAAAACTGGAGTAACAGGGGATACCAGGAATATCCAATTACTGTGACCTGGCCTGGGAAAAACAAGCGCAAAATTGACATAAAAGGTCAGAGTAATAAAGTGTTCCGGTGGCCACTGTTGGTGTAGTTACAAAACCTACAAACTCATACTAAATTCTGAGTACATACAACAACCCTAAGGTACATGCGTCTATCGTATAACAATTCTTATGAGGTGAAACAATTAAATTCAACCCAAAAGACGCTCAATCAATTAAATATTTGTAGTTTATTAACATTTATTAAATAAATCACTAGAAAAAGTCATATTTTAATAAAAACATACATCAACATTAGTATCAACAATATTTCATGTGGAACAGTCCCTCCAATTCATCAATGGACTGATCTGATACACTATTCTCATCCATAAATCACATCCAACCACACTACAACCATACCACATACATACACTAATCATTCAAAAAATCAACCGCAATCCGTACTATGATAAAACAAATTATCCTCAGTAAAATCTCAAATATAAAACATCATTATACCGCATCTAATCACTTTGTAGTACGAACCATTAATATGACACCGAAGAGCCTATTCCATGTTATTATGGACTGTCTTGGCTCGGGTGGATTTGATTTTTAATTTTGCTAACAGATAACAAAACATCCCCAACCCGACAAGTTTCTTTCTGTATATCATCCAGTAGACAGAAATTCTTCAGGGGCACTATGGTCCAGCGGAGTCAGATGGATTGTACATAGAAAAGAAGGATTTTTGTAGAATACACCAACAGAGTACACCTAAATGTGAACAAAAGAACACTAAGTCAATCAGGCTAAAATGCTCAAAATATATGATTGACCATTACTACCATCGTATTTTCAATAAACGTGGCGTAGATTAGGTTATTAATACCTCTCAACTCTCTTCAACAGTGGAAACAGAAAGCGGACCAAAATCCACAAATCAATAGAAGACACCATAATGAATTGGGGCCTCTAAAATCTATCCACCATCACCATCACCTCGTGGTACCTCTCAGACACTCAACCTCAACCAAACAGTACCCCACCGAAAGGTGAAAACTCGAGTTTACCGAAAAAGTCCATAAAGCTCAGACACCACGGGATAAGAAAAATCCCACAGAGAAAGTCATCATTATGAAGACACTTACATTTCGTATTCTGTGGTTTTGTAATGGGAGTACCCAACAAGGGTGGTTCACAACATCACACCAATGGGAACACCACGTCACCACGAGATCACCTGGAGTCCGGACACTAATTTTTTAGAAGGACCAGCCTCAACCTGTGTTCAATACATAAGTGATGGCAACTTAATAACTGTCTGTAAACACAGAAGCGAAGGACACAAACAAAAACAAACTAAGAAGCCATACACTATGTGAATCCGTGGAAGTCAACAAGACCAATCTTATGTGTTGCATAATATCTGGGGGGCAGCTAAATTAAACAGAACCCCATCAGAAATGTCAGTACACACAATGCACTTCCTTTGTGCACAAGTATCCCAACAGAAAACAAGCTCACCTATGTAGAATGGTCAGCCTCTTTTCAATCTCTGAATGAGTCTTGATCATGTCATGGAAAAACTCTTATAATACAATAGTGTCAACCACGATAGCAAGGTTAGTCGTAACCATGAAAGTATAGAATTCTGGGACAAAAAAGAGAAAAAGAAGAGATTCACAAAGAGACATAGACCAGGGAATCATGGTTGATCTGTCAAGTGTCCCATAAAGTTACGAATGCCGGAAACACAGGTCTGCTTAAAACACCTAATACATACAGTGTAACATGAATGTATACACACATGGACTCGACCTATGTCCCATATATACACTCACCACTAAAAGGTCTAAAACGAGGGACAGGTTACACGAGTGCAAACTGTGAGAATGTACCGTGTGTCCAGTGTTTACAAGTCTATATGGCTTACAAAGTGGAAAAAGAGATATAACATGGTATCAGCCCTTGGGCGAGGCAATCTGGTACAGGGGGGGGAATAACAGAGGGAGCTATCCCTAAAACTCCTCTAACCACAATGGCTGTTAGATAACAAAAAAATCAATAGAAACATAAATTCCGTGTTTGTGCGGAAATCTCATTCTCATACAGCGGAGTCCCAAAGGGAATTATCCCTATAGCCGCTCGTACCTCAATGACTGACTTCCAACGGACATCCAGGGTGGCCGCATCGATCCAATTGGCCGCCGTATCCACCAGTCCGGCCCGAGGGATCCGATTTAAAAAGACCTCCCCGTGTGGTCATGTGACGCACGCGTGACTTGCACGTAACGTGAGCCGAACCCAATAACCATGGGTATACTCTGGTTCAGGAGGAGGAATAACAAAGGAAGCTGTCCCTAAAACTCCTCTAACCACAATGGCTATAAGATGACAAAAAAATCAATAAAAACATAAATTCCGCCTTCGTGCGGGAGTCTCACACTGATACAGCGGAGTTCCAAAGGGAATTATCCCTGTAGCCGATCATACCTCAATGACTAACTTCCAACGGACATCCAGGGTGGCCGCATCGATCCATTTGGCCGCCGTATCCACCAGTCCGGCCCGGAGGATCCGATTTAAAAAGACCTCCCCATATGGTCATGTGACGCACGCGTGACTTGCACGTAACGTGAGCCGGACTGACACGAAACGCCCCCGGTAGGTTCAAAGGAGGCACGACCAGCTATTCGGCCAGTAAGATACCGCTGATCGAAATTACCATACGCCTCGATTGTGTGAATAAAAGACCCGTGAGTATCAAGGAGATGAGACTAGCGAAGGCAGAGACAAAATAGTACATAGATGACAGAGAGAGAAAAAGCACCAACCTGTGTTGGATACAATTGTGTACATAAGAAAACTCCTACAATGCATTGTAGGGTATAAACATAACCAGTCCCATCGATCCCGGAAGACTATAACATGTATCAAAGATGGTAACTATCAATGAGGGCAACCGGGCCGCTATCATGACTACCGGGCTGTATCGAAATCAGGGATAGTGCTCTGGATTAAAAATTCCAATCTATCGCCTCATTTAAGCCCACCACATGGCTTTTACTCAAAAAAATAAGTTTAGTCTCTTCCTTTGATAAAGTCTGTTTATCCATAGCAGCGTTGTTAGTAATCATAATCTTCTTTAATATGGTCCATCTAAGGTCCTCACAATTATGGTTCCGCATTATAAAGTGCCCTACCATCGGGGCTGTTAAATTCTTGAGTCTGATGCAGCTCTTATGTTCGCTGATACGGACTTTAATTTTTCGCTCGGTTTTACCGATGTACATTTTACGGCAAGGGCACCAAATGGCATATATTACAAAACTCGAATTGCAATTCGTGAAACCTCGTTGCTCCCAGAGTCTGGGAAGTCCAATATCCACCTCGGTGGTACGTCTAGTCAGAGAACAGCACGCACACATGCCACACGGGGCATGTCCCCTCAGTTTAGGTAACCCCCACTGTTGAGTGATGGTGACTTGTTTGTCAAGCTTATTACTGATATCATTTCTACACACCATCTCCTTAACATTGCGACCCCTTCTAAATGCGCATCGTGGAGTCGACACTGGTATCTTAGCGTGCGCTAACAGGTGCCAGTGTCTTTTAACAATCTTGACCACCTGATTGGAAAGATGATTAAAGGTGCTCACGAAAACTAGAGGGTCTGACTTAGAAGAGCTGGTTTTCGGTCTGTATTCAAGCAAGGCTTCCCGATGGTTATTGGAGGCCCTTTTCAGCGATCTCCATAAGGAATATATAATGTGCACATGTAATTTCAACAAATTGTATATCTGGGAAGGATGTATTTGAATCAAATATAGATTTGTGGGCAAACTGACCAGGGGAGGATCCTCTGACCCATAAACAGACTTCATCATGCTGACAATACATTTCCTTCCCCCAATCATGGGAGAGGGGAGAATTGGGCCAATGACAAGTAGAGAGGGGCATGCTTAGCTGGGCCCAGGCACACACCCATTTTCAAAACACATAAAAAGAGACTGCTGGGACAGGTAGAGACATTCAATTCCATTTGCTGCGGAGCATGCTGACTGACGACTTCACATCCAGAGATCCAGACTTCAAATCCATCAATCTCCAAAGACCAGAACTTAACTTCAGAACTTAAAGCAAGGGCCTAAACCCACAAACTGAGAACTCTTCTCAGCAGCCCTCAGCAACCTTAAAATCATTTGCAAACTATTCCACAGCCGGGCGAGCTGTTTGAATTCTTTTGCCAAGAACAATTGCCAGAGACCAGACCAGAGATCCAGAGTGACCCAGACCGCTGTGAGCAGAACCAGAGAGCTGACCCAGATCACTGTGAAGTGCCGAGACCAGAACCGGAGTCCAGTCCAAAACCTGACCAGATCCGTGGTGAGGCCTATTTCAAATTTATATTGCGAGTACCGAGCAGAACTGTGCAGAACCAATCTCTTAGTTAAAATAATCTAATCCAAACTATTTTAACCTAAGTAGAACTGCCTCCTAGAAATCGTATCATCTGTCAATTTTAAAGCTGCACAACTGTCACCTGTCAATTCTGCAGCTGCAAGCTGTCACCTGTCATTTTGAGTTTACTTTAAATCCGAAAAACTACCTTTATTTAATCGTCCGTATCTCTGGAACCGTTTGGGCTAGGAACGAAATTTAACTTTCATCTGAAATCCTCATACTTTTTCCGCAATCACGATTCACGCACTCGCGAAATTTACCGCGATTTGCGATTTTGGCTCAATTTCTCCACTTGTCAAAATAGCAGCTCCATTCTTTCTTTTGTTAAAATCCGTTTGCAACTTGGTAATAACTCATAGAGCATTGCTAAAGTGAGCCTGAACTAATACCAACACGCATCTCCCACTCACCCTGAATCTCTAGAGGGAATTAAAATCAGTTGGCACATTTTCCCATCCATTGCCATCACATTTAAAAGCATTTTGGGCCTGTGTTTCAAACTCCTACCTGTTTCCTCTAAGCTTGCTGGGGGGGGACTGAATTTCGTATTGTATTTGATTGCATTCCTGAGAACTGTGTGCCCCTCTTTCCATCTCCTTCCATTTCTTACATTGCATGGGGGAGGGGGGTGAATTGCCAGAGAAAAAGTGATTATCTTATCTTTTGCTAAAATCATATCAAGTATTCCTGTACTGCATTTTATTCCTCATTGCTTTTCCCTTGAAATCATAAAAGTATTTTTGCTACTTTATCCATCCTATACTCCTCATTGATTGTAAAGAAGTGTGCTAGTGCCAGATTACCCATTGTTGATCAACATCATATGTCTCAGTGTACTATCAGATATGAATTTATTATAAAAGTGTGATATATATATATATATATATATATATATATATATAGTTTAATTTTTCAAATAAACCTTTTAATTTGCAAAACAAACCTACTTCTTGGCTCAGTGGGGTCAGGGGGATTCTAAGAGGGGGTGTTATACAAGGGTGGTCATCCAGAGTACTGAACTAGACATAAAAATACATTAATAAGGGTTTTCCTCAGCATCCCAGACTAGGCATTGACTTGGCTGTAGTGTTGATTGAATATCGCCTACAGGCTGCAGGTTGGGCATTTTCTGCTCCCATAATAAAAATCAAAAGCTGGCACACATGGGTAGAGGACTAGCTGCCCTCATATTAGAAGTGCCAGGCCCACCTTGCCTGCCCATTTCCCGCACAGCTGAATCATCTCCTTGGCAGATTTGGCAAGCTGAATGGTCTCTTGCGGTTAGCAGTTCTGTTCAGGGGTGAAGTCCTAAAAATTAAAGTGGGGGGGGACACATCAACATGTGACGTCACCGGAAATTAGCATATCAAGGTGAAATATGCACATTTCATTAAATTGGCTTCGCATAACCACCCAAATTTGCAAATGAGGAATGGCATTTGCCTTTCATAAAATCAACACACACACACAACCAAGAGAGGATATTTTCTTGTAACAGTGTTTTTGAAAACATTAAAAGGTGTGCATGTTTTAAACTCCAAGAACAAATACCAATGTTTTCCCTGGAACTTGCAGCACCGAAATGGGACATTTCACTTTTAATTTATGTTTCATTAGGTTATATAGTGCAGTGGTGAAAGGTCCGGCCTGCAAACCTGACTGGGGTTCGATCCCAGAGGTCGGGTTTAATTCATAAATTCAAAGAGGACATTCAATGTTTCTCATTTTATCTGGAGGGGTGGGGCTGAGTCCACCCTCTGAATAAAGTGGGTGGACTCCATCCCCCCACATGTATGCTCGACTTGAGCCCTGGTTCTGTTCTTTGGTGTTTGGGAAGCACTACACTGGCATGACTGTGGTCTCATAGTGCTGAGAACCACCTAGTAGCCGACTGCTGCATCTGCATGAGGTTCCGGTAGAGCATATTCGGAACCCGGCAGAGTAATTACAACATCAAGGGAGTAGCTGATGGGCAGATGCGGTGTGGAATGGCTTTGCTGTGTGTGAGGCTAAGCCTGTGGCTAGTGTTGGTTGCGTGAGGGTTCAAAATGGTGCATGAGGCTAGTTGGAAGATAAGTGGGGCTGCTCAACAGGAGCAAGAAGCAGGTGAGTGTGTGCACATTGCATTGACCTCAGAAGGATGAACGATGAGAGGGTAAGTGTACTCCATGAACACGAATCTGTAACCTGCAGCGCGCAAGATGGGTGCACACAGAGCTCCCTGGAGTGGATTCATTAGTCTGTGCAGCAGTTTTACCAGGGCTCGATTCCTCGATTCCTAAAAGAAAAGTGGGCAGGGGGGGACTCTGATGCACTCACTGGGAAGTGACATCACAGGAAGTGAGCATATCCTGCAGTGAAATACGCACATTTCATTCAACGTATCTTTCATAAGGCTTGGGGTTGAAAGCCAGAGATGGAAATGTTCGAGGGAGAAAAGGCAGAAGATTATTTTTCCGAAAGAACTTTCCGTCTTTTCTCACCTGAACATTTCCGACTTGACACCCGCCCACACCCCCACCCACACCCCTACTTACCTTGCTGCCGACTCGATGTGTCCCTGCAACGCCTGTTCCCTTTCACTCCCGTGATCGGGAACCAGTGCCACAGGGTACTTTCTTTTTTTTTACGGGACTGGCTCCCGGGGACAGCACCGCAACCCCCACTCTTAATATAGTGATGAAGCGTGTGGGGGACACCCCCGCTGTCCACACCACCGAATCAGGGATTTGGTTGAACTTTTCAGCCGTTAGATATTTTCAAACGGCCGAAATTCAGCCAAATCTCCCATTCAGTCTTTTAATCTCTGTCTTTTTGGCCGATTCCTTTCATAATTGACGAAAGTGCACAGGACACATAACCATTTGCCAGACACTCAGATTTTCCTGTTACATTTCTGGCTATTTGCTGCTCTTTGATAAGAGCTTCATGTGACTTGTGGGTGTGTCTCGCCTCACAGCTACGTGATATGGGCTCGGTTCATGGCATCGCACTGCCCAATTCATGTGGGTGCAGCAAATTGTTTTTAAAAAAATGTGTTATACACATACGGGGGATGGCGTTCGCCCTCTACAAAAAATGGTCCCTCATACTTGTGCACTGGGTTTTACCAGGACTTATATTCTTTGAATATGTTTATTCCTGGAAAATCTCATCAGGAGACCCCGTGTTTCAGAGCCACCACTCGGATGCATTGTGCGTATTACCTCTACCATGTGCGTACCTCTTAGGTTTTTAAATCACTATATAATGATATTTCAACCACCCACCTCCAGAGAATACATTATATAAATCTGCACACCTCCCTTGTTAAGATTTCTGATGGCAACTTTCGGCCATTGTGGTAGCTCTCCTCTGGGCTCTTAATCCTACAGCATGTTGGAGATGTGCACTCCAGAATAAGGGAACTATTTGGACTGTGACTCATTATGAAGGCGCTAGTGGTAACTCATTTTGTGGCTCGGTTGCCTTTAGGAGCACCCTCCTGTGGTCTAGTGGTGGAGTTGCTCACTGTAGAGCCAAGAGATCCGTGTTATAATCCCTGCTTCCTGTCTTGACCACACTGTATGATCCTGGACAAATTACCCTTGCCTCAGGAGCGTTTGGAAACCAAATAAATGCAGTCATGGGGCACTATATAAATTACTAGACACAGCCTACGTGTGCCACTTCCCTGGCATTCCACCACAGGGATTGTATGTATATGCTGTTGGTCTAGGGCTCTTTCCTCCCATTCCCTACACCCCACCATTCCCCCGAGTCCGGGAGGCAGATGATGGGAGGAGCGGCCATGATGGAGCAGGAACAAGCAAGAGGAAAAGGGACCATCCGGGAGAGGGAGGTGTGAACTTGTCGCGCGACTCATGTTAGTTGTCTGTATGGCACCAATTTGCCCCGATTCGCTCATCTCAAAGTGGCGAGGTGACCAGAAGAGGGGAGGAGAGGAGTGAACCTGGGAGAGGAGGGAACCTGGGAGAGAAGGATTGCCTTCGGAAAAGGGAAGGCGCGAATAGGGGAGAGAAAGAAGAAACGCAAACACCTGCCACGCTAGCTGCTTGTGTGACATGTTTTGCCATGTATTGTTTGCCTAAAAGCCCTGGGGGGGGGGGGCAGAAGAGGATCTGAAAGTGAGGAAGGGAACGTGGAATTAGGAAGGAGGCTATAAAGGAAGGAGAGAACATCTTCTGCTCCGGTGATGGCATTTATGTCGCTTTTTGACCTTTCGTAGATGCCACAAATCACTAAGCGGTGAAAAGAGAGGAGACAACTGCTTTGTACCACCTAGAGGGTGAACCTAAGCCCACAACAGGCACTGCCACGCTCCATGGCGGATCTTCGAAAACATCATCGTCTATATTTAAAATGGCTGCTCTTCTGCTGCCAATAATAGTAAAATGGCGCATTGATGCCCCATGATGGCCGCATAGACTTGCATTTAATGGATTACTGGGAACAATGCGAGGCATAACCACAACTGGTCTGTGCGTTTTGCTGCCCACCCTTGACAAGTGGATGCTGCCTGGTCTCCAGCTTTGCTTTGCTCTGGTGCTGCCATGGAATTTTACAGCACATTAAATCCAGCCGGCTTTAATCCCTTTCCCAAACCAACATTTAAAATGCAGCCCCGATATGATTACAAGCTGTATTCTTGTCTTCTTGATGCCATGGAGTTTGATGGCAGAGTCCATGTAATCTCATGTTCTTGTCCACTCCTTACAGTCAGAACATACATGGTGTGAGATCGCGACTTGCTCTGTTTGACTTTTGGTACAAATAGGGTCCTGATAAGCTCCAGGATGCCCCAGCGTTCATGACTCTTAATCTACAAACACCGGATTTATCAGAACACCTGGCTCACATTTTGGTAGCAAAGCCGAACAAAGAGGCTTGCACTCAAGAAGGTGGATGGATGGTCAAAGATCACAGCACGGCCCACAAATGCAATCTCACTCAATAAACACGGTCCTAGCATGTTATTGTTATCCTAAAACCTTTTTTATTCGCACATAAACACATATATCACACAATTGTTAATTAAAACTATCATTAAGACGACTTCTGAATAGAAACGATGCATCGATTCATAAAACAACATGAAAATAGATAAAATGTGTAAATACAAAGTATAAGAGTATATGATATGATATGATATGGCATTTATAATGTTCCTACACACAAGTGTTTCAAGGTGCAACGAGGCAAGGGAAGGGGAACAAAGGGAGGACAGAGACAACGTTCTTACTAGGCCAAGTGACATTGAGATCGCGCAAGTTCAGGGGAGAAGGGAAGATGAGAAGTTCCAGGGGAGGGGAGGAGGGCAGTGCTGTACATTGGATCCAAACAATAACAAGAAGTGCGGCCAGCAGGTGGCAGGTGACCAAAAGTGCAGATAGGGTGTCTGAAGGGTTACAGATACAGAGCCAAGTGCAAGGATTGCCAGGAGGCAGTGTGGGTGTGTAACTGGGCGGGCAGAGACCTTGGCCCCGAGATCAGAGGAGAGCCAGGTGACCAGTGCAGTATCAGACAGGAGATCAGCAGGGGAGAGCAAGAGAGAAGGCAGAAGCAAAGAGGAAGGACTTGAGGTGCTTTCGGAACCGGAGATGGTTCTCCTCAAGTTTCAGAGAGGCAGAGAGGCTGCTCCAGTGGGAGGCCCCAGCTGAAGAACGAGATCTACCCCCATCTCGTTGCTTGGAGAAGCATCTGACCCTGGGGGAGTTGGAGGGGGAGGAGCGGAGAGCTCGAGTAGAAAGGTATTTATGAAGGGAGAGTTGGAGGTAGGCCTTGTGGGCAATGCAATGCAGAGGGTCTTGAACTTAATCCTTGCAGCCACTGGGAGCAAATGAAGAGAGTTCAGTGCTGGGGAGATATGATCCCTGGGCTTGAGGCCAAGGACAAGTCTTGCAGTGCTTTTCTGGATGAGTTGCAGAGTGTGAAGAGTAGAAGCAGGCAGATGTAGAAAGAGGCTGTTGCAGTAGTCCAGCCTAGAGAGAACCAGAGCTCTAGAGACAGTGAGTTTCTGGGGGAAGGAGAGGAAAGGTAGAATACCTCTGAGGAGGTGCAGTTGGTAGTTAGACTAACTATATGCACATCACAGTAGGCTAACTATATGGATGTCATCTTTCACAACACTCGCGTGAGGGTTGCTTCTGCCTTCCTCTCAATCAATAGGACTTGCGATTCCCTTCCTCCAAACACTCTCTAAGCAGGGATGAGTCTCCAATTGCTCTTTGTTCAAAGTGAAGAATCCTCAAGGCAGCAGAGTCAGTGGTGGGTACTCCTAGAAGGCAGTCCAGGGTCAGTGGTGGGTATCCCCCCCCCCCCCAAGGCAGCCCAGGGTCAGTGGTGGGTACTCCCAGACGGCAGCCAGAGTCAGTGGTGGGTACTCCCATAAGGCAGTCCCGGGTCAGTGGTGGGTAATCCCCGAAGGCAGTCCAGGGTCAGTGGTTCCAGGGTCAGTGGTGTGTACTCCCACAAGGCAGCCCAGAGTCAGTGGTGGGTACTCCCACAAGGCAGCCCAGAGTCAATGGTGGGTGCTCTCCAGAAGGCAGTCCAGGGTTCGTGGTGGGTACTCCCACAAGGCAGCCCAAAATCAGTGCTGGGTACTCTCACAAGGCAGTCTAAGGTCAGTGGTGGGTACTCCCTCAAGGCAGTCCAGGGTCAGTGGTGAGTATTCCCACAAGGCAGTCCAAGCACAGTGATGGGTACCCCCTCAAGGCAGTCCAGAATCAGTGGTGGGTACTCCCACAAGGCAGCCCAGAGTCAGTGGTGGGAACTCCCACAAGGCCATCCAGAGTCAGTAGTGGGTACTCCCACAAGCCAGTCCAGGGTCAGTGGTTGGTATCTCCACAAGGCAGCCCAGAGTCCTCAGTGGTGGGTACTCCCACAAGGCAGTCCAGGGTCAGTGGTGGGGGACTCCCAGGAGGCAGCCCAGAGTCAGTGGTGGGTACTCCCACAAGGCAGTCCAAGCTCAGTGGTGGGTACTCCCACAAGGCAGCCTAGGGTCAGTGGTGGGGACTCCCAGGAGGCAGCCCAGGGTCAGTGGTGGGTACTCCCACAAGGCAGTCCAAGCTCAGTGGTGGGTACTCCCACAAGGCAGTCCAAGCTCAGTGGTCGGTACTCCCTCAAGGCAGCCTAGGGTCAGTGGTGGGTACTCCCAGAAGGCAGTCCGGGGTCAGTGGTGGGTACATCCGGAAGGCGGTCCATTGTCAGTGTTGGGTACTCCCACAAGACAGCTCAGAGTAAGTGGTGGGTACTCCCACACGGCAGTCCAGGGTCAGTGGTGGGTACTCCCACAAGGCAGCCCAAGATCAATGGTGGGTACTCCCACAAGGCAGCCCAGACTCAGTGGTGGGTACTTCCAGAAGGCAGTCCAGGGCCAGTGGTGCGTACTCCCACAAGGGAGTCCAGGGTCAGTGGTGGGTACTCCCACAAGGCAGTCCAGGGTCAGTGGTGGGTACTCCCACAAGGCAGCCCAGAGTCAGTGGTGGGTACTCCCACAAGGCAGTGCAGAGTCAGTGGTGGGTATTCCCAGAAGGCAGTCCAGGGTCAGTGGTGTGTACTCTGACAAGGTAGTCCAGGATCAGTGGTGGGTACTCCCACAAGGCAGCCTACAGTCAATGGTGGGTACTCCCACAAGGCAGTCCAGGGTCAGTGGTGGGTACTCCCACACGGCAGTCCAGGGTCAGTGGTGGGTACTCCCACAAGGCAGCCCAAGATCAATGGTGGGTACTCCCACAAGGCAGCCCAGACTCAGTGGTGGGTACTTCCAGAAGGCAGTCCAGGGCCAGTGGTGCGTACTCCCACAAGGCAGTCCAGGGTCAGTGGTGGGTACTCCCACAAGGCAGTCCAGGGTCAGTGGTGGGTACTCCCACAAGGCAGCCCAGAGTCAGTGGTGGGTACTCCCACAAGGCAGTGCAGAGTCAGTGGTGGGTATTCCCAGAAGGCAGTCCAGGGTCAGTGGTGTGTACTCTGACAAGGTAGTCCAGGATCAGTGGTGGGTACTCCCACAAGGCAGCCTACAGTCAATGGTGGGTACTCCCACAAGGCAGTCCAGGGTCAGTGGTGAGTACTCCCACAAGGCAGCCCAGAGTCAGTGGTAGGTACTCCCACAAGGCACACCAGGGTCAATGGTGGGTACTCCCACAAGGCAGTCCAGGGTCAGTGTTGGGAACTCCCAGAAGGCAGCCCAGGGTCAGTGGTGTATACTCCCACAAGGCAGCCCAGAGTCAATGGTGGGTACTCTCAGAAGGCAGTCCAGGGTTAGTGGTGGGTACTCCCACAAGGTAGCCCAAAATGAGTCCTGGGTACTCCCACAAGGCAGTCCAGGATCAGTAGTGGGTACTCCCACAAGGCAGCTCAGAGTCAGTGGTGGGTACTCTCACAAGGCAGTCTAGGGTCAGTGCTGGGTACTCCCTCAAGGCAGTCCAGGGTCAGTGGTGGGTATTCCCACAAGGCAGTCCAAGCTCAGTGGTGGGTACCCCCTCAAGGCAGTCCAGAATCAGTGGTGGGAACTCCCACAAGGCAGCCCAGAGTCAGTGGTGGGTACTCCCACAAGGCAGTCCAGGGTCAGTGCTGGGAACTCCCACAAGGCCGCCCAGAGTCAGTGGTGGGTAATCCCCAAAGGCAGTCCAGGGTCAGTGGTTGGTACTTCCACAAGGCAGCCCAGAGCCGTCAGTGGTGGGTACTCTCTGAAGGCAGTCCAGGGTCAGTGGTGGGGACTCCCAGGAGGCAGCCCAGGGTCAGTGGTGGGTACTCCCACAAGGCAGCGCAGAGTCAGTGGTGGGTACTCCTAAAAGGCAGTCCAGGGTCAGTGGTGGGTACTCCCACAAGGTAGTCCAGGGTCAGTGATAGATAGGCGCACGGAGAGCAAGTTTGTTGTTGTACTGTGACTGAGCTCAGTGCAGCGGCCAAGAGTGGACACAGTGTGACAGCTGATGGAAAAACCAAGGAGTGTCACAACAAGGTGTTAAACATGCATAGCTTTATTGTGAAAACCAAGAGCAGTAGAGTAAGGAGAAGGTGTTACATCAAAATGTGTAACTCTCCATGAAAGAGGGCGAGGATGAGGAGAGCAGATCAAGGGGCAGGAGTATTTGTATAGTTCAATGGCAGTCTTTGTCAGGGTCGTCTCATGTGTAATAGTTCAAAGTTCAACAGGTTGTGGTCAGGATAGCTGGCTTTGATTGAGCCCAAAAAGGAACTTCCTAACAGTTCCTTGGGTCTGGATCTATGAGACCTTGGGGTGTCAACCAAGTCGCATAATATTTGGGGCACTCAGTTACATTAGTCAAGCCTGTGCACTGGACTCTTTCCTGCTTCCTAGGTCTGTTTCCTAAGACTCATCTGTACACTACCAGTTTATAGGCAATGGATGACCCGCCTGGGCCTTGGTTACTCTGTTGCCAATTCCAGTCTATTTCTTCCCCATCTGTCTTGGCTTGATTTCAAAGCCGTTGTCAATTTTTCCCCATGCCATGGGAAGTCTCTTGAGAGTGTCCCCTATCACTGGTCTAATGCCCTGACCATTCATTCCAGTCTCGTCAGAGCCCACCACAGGCTTGGGGTTTCTCCAGCCTTCTCGCACCTGGGCTGTGCCTCCAGGCTACCTGTTTCCCTCGGGAACCCATGCAGTCTATGGGCTACCAGCTGCTTTCTCTAGACTCCGAAGAAAGCGCTCTTTTGAATCCTTGGTGAGCTTGCCATTCCTACCATATGCCGAGCATTCAGCTTGCTTTGTGTTAGCCTTTCTCTTTGGGCAAATGTTCTTTAAAGGCATTGGTGGATTGCTTATTGGACCAGACCTGGATTACGGCTCATAGCCTTTCTCTGCTCATGTGGAACAGTCTTCTGGCATGCAGCCTACCAGTCTTTGGTCCATGAAAAACCATGCTTCTAACTGTGTCAGCCCTGGTGTCCGGGTTCCTTTTCATCTGACTCTGCTGTCCACCTCTTGGTTTCCCATCTAATGTTTGGTGTTTTGGTTTGGTCAGTTCTTGGTTGATCCTACGAACTCTAGCCTCTGCCGCCTCCCCTCCTTAATCAATCTCTCTTGGTTTTGCAACCCTTCCTCCCCCCTTCTGATCCTTCCCTTCTCGTACACCATTGTATCTTGCTTCTCTCCTCCTTCCTCCAAACCTTTGTTCTCCTTTCTTCCTCCTGCCTATTCTCACTCTCCCCCTTCTTCCTTTCTCTGTATCTTGCCCTCATAAAATATCTTCCTCTCCCTGCTTTCTTCTCTGCCATGATCCTTCATGCTGCTTCACTTTCCCTGACCACTTCCAAATTGTAACACCTGACTTCTTTTTACACTCTGGATAATAAACGTGATAATGTGTTAATTCGTTCACCCCGGGAGATGCAATAGTCAGGTTCACAAATTAGAGTCTAGTGTTCGGCCGACCCGATCCCCATTGTAGGTGGTGGTATATTTAATGGTAATACACAGCCTTTGGCTACGTGGGCTGAAAACATACAATGTTGGGTGGCCATCTTGGAATGGGGATGCTCTATCATGGCAGCTGCCTGATTTGTTCATGGCTTTGCCTGTCCCCAATGTGTGTCTTTCCCCCACACCACATTTGACGTTCACAGCCCTTCTGCGTCATCTGCATTGACCATTTTAGGCATGTGCCATGGATGGTTTGAGATCTCCTTCATGGGCTATGTGCATGTGCAAGGTACCTTTCTGAGTCGGTTGCAGACTCGCGGGTTGCAATTGGCGTTCCTGTGCACCAGGAATCCACTACCAAATACTGAACTGCTTCCTGTCCAAAAGGGGGTGGCCTGTTGGTCCCTGCAAAGAGGCTGGAGGAAGGGAAGAGGACCTGGTGGATCTGCCATGCACCCCCTCTGGAGTTGACTTCTGGCAGCTGGTGGTCTCTCCCGGCTTCCAGGGTGCCTCTCTCCCCACTTGCCAACCCCAAACAATTGACTTCATCATAGAAATCACATACAGTCTCCAGGATTGTGTAGGGGTTTGCAGTGGTACTGCAACACTCCAATCAATGGGTGAAAAAGGATGCACACAAGATAGACCCTGCATGATCTCCTCAGGGCACTGACAGCCCTTAAGCTGTAGAATGGTACATTGCAAGCCATATGAGGCGTGCTGCAGTTCCTCACTCATAAGTAGAACTGTGATTCACACGCGTTACTTCTAGGCATTGTGACATCATATCTTCACCTGCTCGAGCTCTACACATTGACAATGTATTCAACAGCCAGTCTGAGAGAATCTTTTTCGTCAGTGTGGTTCGGAGTAGGCCTCTATTCTCATGCTCACTGCTTTTGAAGGGATTCCCCTAGGTTGATGCTATGTGGGGAGCAAAACGATTACCCTTCTTCTCCACACTCGCACTCTGGCGTCTAAGGATCTGGATGGCACCCTGAAGCAATATACCATTTGTTGGTAGGAGTGGCCTATGTCAGTTCCTGCAAGTGTTCAAGCCGGGGTGTTTACTCAGGGGGCAGGTAGCCGGGAACAGAGGAATAGTCCTGTGTCCAAAATGCAGGTGTTGGCAATCCAAGCAATGGGAGAAGAGCAATGTTCTCCTTTCTGAGCCAAGCAGAGAAGATTTGCTCGTGACACATCGAGAAACGATTTCCATTCAAAGTTGCCCTTTTAGATAATGAAAAGTGGGGACATCATATCGGCAGACATTGAGTCATCTTGTGGCTTCTCTGACAGGGAACGCAGCAGAATGCAAGGGAAATAAACAAAAGGGTGACAGCCCACCACATTCAATTTGTTATTTTTCTTTCTGGCTTTACTTGAGTCCTCTTAACAAATGATAATGCTTCTGTGGCAGTTGAGGGGAGTGTCAAATCAACCGTTTTTGTTAATTGTTTATCAGGATAAAAGTGATGCTAATTGGGTGTAAACTCCTCTTCGTCTATAGCCGGGAGTTTCGTCTAACGCATATTAGTAGAGCAACCGTTGTTCACTTTTGCATCAATTTCATGGTTTCTCGTGGAAAAGAACCTTCTTTTCATATGTATTTTTCTAATACAATTCATTGTGCAGCATTGTCGTTCCCCAAGCTTCTCAAAGGTCAGAAAATATGCAAGGTCAAACCAGTTTTGCAACTGGGCTTTCCTATAACATGCGATTAAATATTATGGGCCTAATTCACAGAAGCGTATTATAATGGCAAAACTCCCCTGGAACACTTAATGTAAAATGTATCTGTGTTCTTCTTTATGGTGCCACATTCAGCACTCCATTGTAAATCTCTGAAAAAGAGCAATTAACACTCTTTGGTCTAAACGTGTTTTGTGCATATCCCAATCAAAGCACGAAAATGACACAGGAATGTGTTTGCATCAGGCTACGAAATTTAGCAGACTCTCTGAAAGAAGGACCAACGTGTTTTCAAAATCACAAGGAAAAAAAGAAAGTCTAGCTTTTACTGATATAATACTTCTACAATATGAACCAGGGCCCTAGTTTCACTCATCACTAAACACCAGAATATTCCGAAAAAAAAATGCATGGCTGCCTGGGCCCCTTTTTGACAATCAGGTTTTCTAGCCAATAGTATTTTGCATGCAGGGACTTGTACATTTGCTTTTCGCATTATGGGACCTATCAGTGCTACCGCACAAAGTGCGGTTGAAAACAAAAAGCCACAACAGATGAAGGTGCACCTAATAGCATGGGTGCAACTGACAACTCCAAGTGTATGCTTATTGGCTATCGGGCCTGACACTCAACATAGTGTGCTACGCAGTGATCAAATAGAGGTTACCATGGAAACTAGATATTTTGACTAGGAAGTAACTCTTCCCTTTTACTTGTTTTGCAACAGTAAGCTGATAACCTAGCAGTGTGCATGGTTGGGTGCAACTGACAACTCCAAGTGTATGCTTATTGGCTATCGGGCCTGACACTCAACATAGTGTGCTACGCAGTGATCAAATAGTGGTTACCATGGAAACTAGATATTTTGACTAGGAAGTAACTCTTCCCTTTTACTTGTTTTGCAACAGTAAGCTGATAACCTAGCAATGTGCATGGTTGGGTGCAACTGACAACTCCAAATGTATGCTTATTGGCTATTGGGCCTGACACTCAACATAGTGTGCTACGCAGTGATCAAATAGAGGTTACCATGGAAACGAGATATGTTGACTAGAAAGTAACTCTTCTATTTTACTTTTTTTGCAACAGTAAGTTTGTAACCTAGCAGTGCGCATGGTCTTCCCACTGTGCCTCGTTACTTTGATGAGAAGGCGTCCCTTGTCGGCTCTAAGCTGGCCGGAGAGGATCCAACCCCTGCTGGTCAGCAGGGGATCCATTATGATGTACAACATTTGACAGAAGCAATAATTAATTTCCCCTTGGTGAGCAGGTGAGCCATGCATTGCTAATGGACCCAGAGGAGGCGGCTGAAAGGCCAGGAGGTGTGAGCGCCATATATTTTTAATGACTTCTTTAATAATTGAGCCTGAAATAAAACCTCAAACGAGGGCGGTGAGAGGATGTAACACAAAACTGGAGGGGGTGGAGGCGCTGTGGAGGGAACTTCAGAGGCAGCCCGTGCCCCAGGGTCTCTTGGAATGGCTGTTTGGACTGTTTGGATTGAGCAAAACAGAAAAACAAAAACGAGGACCGGATGTTAAAAAACATTACCAGGGGACTTGGACAGTGGGGAAATACGTAGAATGCATTTTTTAACATTATGTATATGATATGATAGGTTTATTCATAACGCGCTTAATAGCCAGAGGTTTCTAAGCGGACCTGGGGATCGAACCTGCGGTGCGTCTTGTCGTCTTGTTCCCAAGGCGATCACGTGGCCCCAGAGCTATGCTTCCGAGATGATAACAGAGTTTCTAATACCGACCTAATTTGGCAGTGAAGCGACTTTGGGTGCAGCGTGATAACGGGTTCCTGCCCAGTATCACTGAATTTGGGTAAGCAAGGAAGCGTAGAAGAGAACTGTGGACTCCTGTTTCTACATTCTGCAACCTAGGCACTAATCCATGCCACAAGACCGCCTCTCCAACGCTGGGCCACAGAGCCTCGGCTGGACTGCACCGTCCCTCTGCGCTGCATCGCCACCTCTGAGCCAGAGTTCTTTCAATAGACCCCAGCTATTCATAAAAGGTCTGTGCAGTTAATGTTTTGCCCTCCATGCGCTCACCATGGAAGTTAAGTATTGCACCCTGGGCAACGAGGTGCATGTTGGCACCAACCTGTAAATCAACAACTGATGAGCACACAGATGTCACCTGATTAAAGAGCGGTTTTGAAAACCAAATAATGTGGTGTACCGGTGTCACTAGGCAGAGAAGTATCCCTAGCCTACATTTTTTAACGAGTGACCCCTCCTTTCGCATAGAATTAGGGCTGGGAGGTGTTCCTACATAGATTCTTCCTTAAATATGTAAACAACCAACTCACATTATACAAACTCCACCACCTAATGCACATGAACTAACTTATGTGTTTGTTAATCAACATGTTCATAATTAAGCAATTTAACCCGAGGAGTGTGGGCATTACCGGTTAGGTAATGCCCCGGGGAAGCAGTTAGAAGCCCGAGCAAGCCCAAACCAATCAAGAAGTGTTGGTGGGCTTTCGCCCCACCAAGAACATTTTTTAAAATAATGGTGGAAAATCTTTCATTTTACAGCAAAACAACAGAGATATTGGGCCTCATTACGACCCTGCCGGTCCGGGAACAACACTGGCGGTAAATCCGCGGCCACTAGTTGTTTCCAGACCGGCTGATTCAGAGTCCTGCAGGCGGGAGGAATCACTCCCGCCAGGTCTGACTTGGCGGGATTAACACCACCCGCCTGTAGGCGGACATGGAAACACAGGCTCTGTCATAGACGGAACCAGTGTTTCCATGGTCCCCATCCCCATGGAGTCCTGTGGGTCTCCATGGGAATGGGGATTTACAGAATTCTGCCTCTGGAATTACTGGGTCACCGGGGTTGTAATGCCACGGTGATTCGGCAAT
This sequence comes from Ambystoma mexicanum, assembly GCF_040938575.1. Taxonomy (NCBI): domain Eukaryota; kingdom Metazoa; phylum Chordata; class Amphibia; order Caudata; family Ambystomatidae; genus Ambystoma; species Ambystoma mexicanum. The sequence goes on from NC_090924.1 coordinate 351,164,390, forward strand.
CACAGAGGCGGAATGGTATTATGGGTCCGGCGGCAGCCTGCCAGTTTTTCCAGCACAGCTACCGCCGGACTTGTAATGAGGACCAATGTCTGGAAGGTTTTGCATTAACCTCTGGCCTTGCTCTGCGCAACCCTCCAGACCATCGTTCTTCACCTGCCAATCCATTAGAAAAGGGGAAAGACCATATGCAAATCGGGCTTGGTCACATCCCTTCTGACGAGACAACAATCATCCCCAAGCATGTTTGCGTATTGTTGGGCCCCACCAGTGTGGAATAGCTTGGGTCTCTAGGCCCCCAGCAGGCATGGGACCCACCACTGGGCATACCCTTCCCACTCGGGGTGACTACAGCAAAACAAAAGAGGTGATCGCTGGAAGGTTTCGAATTAATCTTAAACGCTGGCATTTCTCTGGGCAACCCTCCAGACCATTGTTCTTCACCTGCCAAGACATTACAAAAGGGGAAAGACCATATGCAAATCAGGCTTGGTCCCTCCCAAAATGTGCATTTTACAGCACACATGTTTGGAAAAATTGGGTAAAATGCCAAACAGTTTTTGCAATTCATTTTGTAGGGTAACTAATGAAAGAAATCCAATAGGTGCAAGTCACCAACAGTGCAGAGGAGCATTTTGCCAACACATTTTCACGATGCTTTTGCCCACAATATATGGCAATAAAAAATGTTTCTTGCTGGCTGTGCCTATACATTTCCATGCTGGCTGCTCCAATATATGCCAGTATTCCAATATAAGCACATATTCATGTTTGGTTTGCGCATAATGCCAGTAATTATGATATTATAGGAAAGCATGTCCACGCTTGTTCTGCCAAAATATGTCAGTATCCCCATGTAAGAACATACTCCAGTTGGCTTTACCATTAAAAGTGCCATGCCACAGTCTGAAAACATGTCTACACTAGCTGCATCAAATTTCCAGTCTAGCCACGTAAACCGTTATCATGATTGCTTTATCAAAGATGCCCAATACAAAATCTCACACCACAGTAGGATGTGGCTAGACTGGCTGCACCAAGATGCCTGTCTAGCTACATAATAGCACTAATCATACTTGCTTTATCAAATATGCCCAATACAAAGTTTCATGCTACAGCAAAAAGGCATGGTCATTTTTACCAGACATCTATCATAGATGCCCATTAAAATAATACCATGCCTGCCCTCACCTTCCCCCCACTACTCAGCGCCTCACTCAGGGAGCTGATTCTGGCTGGTGGGGAAGGGACTGTTCAACAACCACCCCTACTGCCAGAATTAGCTGAAAGGCCGAGCACAAGCACACACACACTCATACATTCACAAAACCTTCCCACACAGTACGCACTAGCACATTCACACACCAATCATCATACACTCATTACAGATAACACAAGCGTACACACATACATACACATTTAAATGAACACACCTTCTCTCCTGGTCCTGCCGTTTCCTCCCAGTGCCCCAGCCTCAACGTAGCACAAACAGGAATCAGGAAGCAAAGAGCGCTTCCTGGTTGGACCACATGCGTGCAAGCGCCGTAGTGCTGATAATGAAGTGCACCGCTCCGTTTGTATGTGCGAGGAGGCGCAGGAGTGCCTCTCTCACACATACAAACATGCAGTTCCTCAGCCTGCATTCCCAATGGGCCATGCAAGGTTGGGGAAGCAAAACGTCCCTGGCTTTGCATGGCTCATTGGATTTGCGAGGCTGAGGAACAGAACTGTCAATCGTGAACTGGGTTTTCTTTTGAAAGTTCAAGCCAGCCGAGGAGTGCTTCCTCAGCTGCAAAAAGCAGCTGACGGAGTGTTCAATGTTTACACCGGCAGGCTCCTCCATTGTGGGCGAGGGTGCCTGTGGGTTGCCGCCCGCTCACCCATTATGTAGAAGACTCCACTGGTACACCATCAATGAATTTATGCACACGGGCAGTGTGGCTGGAGATGAAATACTGTTGACTTTGAAGTCACGTACACAAACTTCACTGTTGGGAATGCAGTGATGTTGAACATATTATGGAATCCACAGACCTGCCCTGCAGTAGAAGGCTACAGAGTAGCTCAAATTCCTTATAAAGAACAAGTGCTATATAAATGTGTTCGGCCAGGGGATGGGTTTCGCTGGTAGCTTTCTTATATTCATGGGGAATTTTTGTCCCCACAGTGAAAATCAAAAGAGGCACCCATGAACACACAGTTGAATTTCCTAATAATGGTTGTCAATGCGATAAAAGCATTTATTTGTGATTAAACAGTTTGACAAGCACACAACCTGTCTAGAAATATATCCTGTGACAAAGCACAAAGGATAGGACACAAAAATCAGAGGTATTTGTGTGGCAGTCTGACAAAAAAATAACTAATTTTAAAGAAAACTTGTGAATGTAAGTTTAAGAAGCATGTTTCAGTTTGGAAATGTTTTTTGTTTTTTTTTAGACAAGTGTAAGCTGCACATTTGGAAAACAATAGTGTGACCAGCATGTAGGTAGCCTACATTTAACAGTGATGGCCCCACCCGAGTGATAGTCATGACCCATTAATTCCCATGGTGTCCCTTTATGACTAGAACAAAGAACACAGGCTAATAGGACCTACAAATGCGCAAATTGCCCCCCCTTTTCCCACCCTCTAGGGACACCTATGTGCATATGTCCTCTTGGAAGGCAGTCTGTCAGTTGGCTCACCACTGACCGGTGTGCAGGCTCACTGCGGGCTATACCTGGGGTTAACTCCAAGGAGTTCTCCCTCTTGAGGGGCTGCATGGTTTGCAGTAAAACAGCAATCTGAATATGTATGTTGAGGGGTCCCCTCCAAGAAAAAGGGAGGGAGCACCAGGGTTTATAAAAGGAAAACCTCCTAGTCCTGGGATATGAGATATGCTCCTCTTACCCCAACTTCTGACTCCACCGGGCTGCAGTTACCACATACACCCATCTCTCTGACGGGGAGCTCCTACCAGCCCAACTGCCATAAATACCCTCTGCTTTGATTGACATGTGGGGGAACCAATCACAAAGTCCTCAGAGGTTACATAACCTTAATCAGGCAGGGTTATCCCTTTTGGAGATGGTGACCGCTAGGTCCAGAAGATAGGCATGAATGAAAGTAAATAACCCTTAACTCACCAGTAGCAGAGCCCAGAGGGGAAAAACCATACAGCTCAACGCAGACACAACCAGGCCTGGGTGAAGATGTGTGGGGGCCCATTTCAACATGATGGTTGGCCCGCTTGCTTTGAGCGGAAAACAGTCCAAGGCACCCATGGGGCGGATACATTATAATGGAAAAAATGAAGTACAGCCAAGGGTTAATACCTGCTGATCTGCACGAGGCAGCCAGCCAGCAAGGAGGTGAAACACTGAATGCCTAGAGAAAATCTGTAAATCTTTCTTTGTCAGCAAGTGGCTGACATGGAGGGACCTGTGTTAAAAGTCAACAAAATGATAATGGTTCTGTATACTCCGATGGATGTGACAGACAGAAAGGGCTGCAGCAAACCCAGCTTGTAAGAACGCTGGATAGCACGCATTTTAAGCCCCATAGCGAAAGGAATATAGAAAGGAATATATTGTTGTGCTATAAGACTTTTGACTGGCAACATGTGGGTAGTTGCGGAGCACCCCCATGGGGCTCAAGGCCCAGGTCAGTTGAAAAGGTTCAAAGGCCCTAATGCCATCCCACGACACAACACTGTTACTAACACCAATTGAATTTGGGGTTAGATCCAGCTGTACCAGATTAGAAACATAATTGTTCCACACTATATGATGTCACTGTAGATCAGCGGTCTGGGATAAGTAGTCCAAGGCCAGCCCAAACGTCACCACGATTGACTAGTAAGTATAAGTTTAACTTTTGCTTCTTCTTGACCTGGGGATATAGTTCAAATTCTGTACTCATTTTGAAAATAATAGTAGGCACATTTATTTCAGAACCCACACCTTTTGGCTGCTATGTGATTTGCTTTCACTGCATTGTAAAACTTTGTTTATTGCCAAATTGGGGGAGAGACCGCCCCCTCCTCTGCACCCTGACTCTGCTCCCCTTTTTTATATGCCTAACTCTAACCCACCATTTACCTACTGCAGTAAAAACAGGGGAAAACATGCTGTAAAAACACACCCAGTTTATATTCAACCAAAGCACATAATTCCCTTCTTTTTCCCACTGGTGTGGTGTTTAAGGGCAGCCACAGAATCAAATGAACTGAAAGGCCATGTTAGGCCCAAATATGCAAAGATACCTTCTTGTAATGGAAAGGCACACTGACAGACTGAAATGCCAGCATCACAAATTGTAACACTGATAATGTGCCTACTGAATTCAAACTGTATGTACTTCTGCACTGGAAGCAAGAAACCTATGAAAAATAAATCTAGGCTGCAAATAGGAACTGGAAAGGCGCATTGTGACTGCCTAACTAGAAGGAAGGCAGCCTTTCTTTTTTAGCTACCACGTAAAAATGCTACCTGTGTGACAAAAAACTAAAAAACCAAAGGCCTACCCTTCATTACCTTATGAAGAAAAATGAAAAGTGTAATTTCATTCGCACCTGCCACATAACAGAATGCTGCTTTCAAATAAAGAGAAATCCACGTACTGATTGGGCCTTGCATGTGATTGATAAAGCCAATAATATTTAAAGGCTTATTCTAGATGGAAAGCATTGCATTTGCAAACACAATGACTTTCACAAACATAAGTGTCTGTTTCTAGAGGCATGACTGTAAGTTTCTATTACGTGAGAAGGGCCCAGCTTCTATTCAGAATTCTAAAGTGACCAGGAAAGAGGTTTATTGGGACCTGTTCTCTCATTAGCCTTGGGAGAAGAAAGGCTGGTGATTTTACACCAGGCTAAACTCAACAATGGAGCAGCAAAGACTGGAGAAGATGTCAAAGGGGAAATTAAACCTCAGACAAGAAGTGAGACCAAGTATGCTGTTTGATGGTCAAAATTATATGTATGTAATTATGTTCCCATAGGTTTATTTTAGGAATCATGTTTTTCCCATGATTAGAGGAACACAACAGTATATATGTTGTTAGGTGTATGTGTAAAATGAAGAAAGGTGCCATCTAGTGACTTTTTAGGTGAAACATTTAAAAGTGTCAAATGTAAATGCTGGTGGGTGGATTCATCCCCCTCATCATTTCAACTACATAACCCCAGGGGCCTATCCATAGACAGGGACTGGACTGCAGCGGGGGCGGAGTGCACTGTACAAGTCCAATAAAAATTCAGAGCTAATAAGTTAACACCTCCTCATTTCAATATTTTGTATGTGTGTCTTCAAAGTTAACAAGTGGCTGCACAAGCCAGAAAGGGAGTAGCAGCCTACACATCATCTGAAAAGACCTTCCTAAAAATCATCTGGGTGAATACTGAAAGAGGGCTGCAGAATAGAAGCTTTCCAGGACAAATGCCTGAAGTCCTCTCCGTGGAACTATTAAAGATTGCTGCAGGATTAACCTTGCCTGAGCGACAGCAATTTCAAGTACTTTACAGAAGAAATCTAATGTGAAAACACAGCTGTTGCTGCCCAAGTAAATGCTCCTTCTGTCACCTGCTCTTATGGAATGCCTTGCCTGAATGCAGTTTCAAACTGTCTGTACTGACACACTGTAGTTTGACCAGCCTGCCAGCGTCTGGGGGCCCATTGGCCACTGGCCCTGTATGGCAGGTATTTTGTTCATACCACTTTGCTTGTATTTCACAAGAGGAAATACTAGACTAACCGTATTAATTATTACCTGATATTTCAAAGTGGACGTCTTTTACACTCCCATTATACTCTTTCAAAATACCTATATAAGAGTGGGATAGGGGACCAATAACATCAATGAGTGATCCTGTCTGTTTTGCATTAAATCACAGAGCATTTCAGGAATATAACAGTAATGGGAAATCTGTTTATGTGATAAACAAGTCTGATAAAAGGGTATATGTGTGAATCTCTAAATATATAACAGACGCATGGCTTGTTGCTCACATCACTGTTCACAACACTCCCCATAACATTAAAATGTTTGCAGCTAAGAATAATACATACTCATTTGGACATCTTAAGTTTTTGGGTGTGAGTATGAAATGGCTACAACATCAGCCACTCAAATGGGGTACAAAGATTCTTTTGGATCTTGTTTGTGGAGAATGTTAGATGCGGGGGGCTGTTTCTGAGTGTGAGCATGCCCATCCCCCAATACAGAAACATCTTTAGGGAATTATATCTATAGACAGGAAAGATACCCTACAAGAGATACCCAATAAACAATGCACAGAAAGGATATACAGAAAGGATTGTACCTCTTACAAACTTTAACCCTGACCAGTAATAAGCAGATGGAAGCGTTTTAAACAAAACCGGCTTCTAATGCATGGTAAAGGGTCCACAGTTCATCAACCAATACCTCCTTACTATTACGCAGCTGCTGTTCTCCAATTTTCTTGTAGTAGCCATGTTTTAAACATGAACCAAGCCCACAATAAAAAGAGTGGCACAGTCCCAGTTTGTCTCACTCACCCCTCTTTCCATACTCCATGTCACTCTTCACAACGCTTTCCCTTATGCCATACTTGTTCATCCCATTTGTGTTTTCTCATCTTCCACTTTCATTTTCCTCTTTGTCTTTCCATGTTGTTTTTTTTGTTTTCCTCATTTTCTTTGAGTCCTCTTTCTCTTTCCATGTCTTTCCTTTCCCGCTTTTCTAGGTACCCTCTTTCGGGGCCTGACTGGGGCATAAAATTGTCTTTGACGCCAATGAAAAAGTGGCCCACAGTTGCAAATGGCAATTCATACCTTTTGTGACAGACTGTTTGAATAATACCCAATGACGAGGTTTTTGATAAAATGCGATGCAAATTGTGCATTTTAAAGAATATTTATTCAGTAACACTCGTTAAAACTACTATCTGCATGGTGCAGTAACTCATCAAACAGGTCCACGTGGGCCAAAAAATGGGCCCACACTAGTATTTTGTGTTTTTGTTTCGGGCGTTGCCCTATTGCCCCTTGGCACCCTGGGCAGGGGAGCCAATCCGGCGGTTAGGAGCGCGGGCTAACACTACCAGTGAAAGCCTGTGCTCCTTGCCGCCTGATGGCTGGCTCCCCCGTCCTGTCATCTTCCCCACACCCAACTCTGCTTTTTAAATTAAAATCCCCCCCCCCCCCCAATCTCACTTACCTGTTCGCTGCGTGCAGCGGGACTCATTAATGCAGCTGCTGCTGCTCCCGTCCCTGCTCTGGCTGCCATGGAAATGGAAGAGGGGCTCCATATGGCGCCCTGCCTTCCTATTCCATGGCTGTCATGTCGGTGGAGTTTTTTTTCTCTTTTATCGGTATGCTGCGACACATCCCATACAGGGAAAGAAAATACTTTCCATTAAAAAACAAAACAAATATTAGCACCTGCCTAGCATGCTACATGGGTGCTAATGGTGATATGCCCACCAGGGCTGGGTCCATCATGTGGGTATTGGCCCGCCACCCTCTTTAAGGGACCCATGCTTCGTTCGCAACCTTAACTTTGGTGGCAGGCTGTTACCGAAAGAGTGGGTCTGCCACCTCGGGGCATATCGCCTCAATAGGCCGGTCCAAGCCTGCCCTCTTTCACTTTTCATTTCCTTTCACACCCTGCCCTTTCTCTTTCCCCCATTCTTATGGTAACGCTTCCCGTGTACCAGTGAGCTCCATTTGAAGAGTTCGGCCGGGTGGTGCATGTCAGCGGATTGTCTCGCAGCGTTTTTTCTGGAGTTTCTTTACTCGAGTGCCGAGCGGGCGCTCTCGGATTGCTCCGAAACAGGAGCCGAGGCATGAGAGATAAGTAGCTTGTTTCTCTTGCATTATGCAGTATTAAATAGCAATCTCGTAATATTTACCTGCTGTTTTAGTTCTGCCTGGTTTAGCGGGCCCGTGCCACTCGGAAACAAAATGTGCTAATTGAGGGAGAGACTACAGGCGCTAGAAATAACTAAAATAATGAATTAACCCATTTAGTGTGACTGACCAATGCTGTTATCACACCTGGGACTCCTGATGGTACTAGTCACCTAAACAACTTTTTCTCCCAAATCACCCTCTACCAGGTAACTCAAAATATATTCAGCTCATGGCCCAGCTCCTGGTTAATCTATCAGGATCAGGCACCAGGCACAGTTATAGCGCTTCTCTACGGCACTGTGAAATGTCTTCCTGAGTGTATGTAAGTGGGTGAAGCTTTGCTTGAACTCTCTGCTTCTTTGGGATCAGGAGAACGTCCAAGGAGTGATCGTTCCACTTGATGACCGGGCTGCAGTCCCCGGGCTCACCACATGTCTTATATGGCACGGGTGGCTTGATCCATAATGTCTAAGTTTGTTATTGCAAAGGAGCAAATTCGATGGCCTGGTTCACAGAAGTGTTTTATAATGGCACAATCCCATAGGAAAATGCTCTGTGAATAAAGCAACAGCGTCCGCACCTTTCCTGGGTAATACCATTTCCAGAAATTGCAGCCGTTTCGCTTCTGGAATGCGAATCAGAAACATGACCAGTTCATTTAATTATAAAAGGTGCAACCGGGCATCTGCCTGAACGTCTTGCCGAAGTTAAGTGAAATAGTAGCTATTGTTGCCATTTGCGTTATATATACACAAGCTTGTCGCACCCTTTCCCCCAGAGGAATTTGGGAATCATAGGAAAGCATGGGATTTGTTTTTGGTTTTCAATCAGTGTCAGGATGGTAATCCCTTCATGTTGAAATAATTAAATATTATGGGCCCGATTCATGGAATTTTTTACACGGTTCAAAGTGACTTTGCACTGCTGAGAAGGGACTTTGCACCGCCGACACAAACCCTGATTCATGGAACTGCGCAACGTGTATTTTTGCAGTGCAAAGTCAATGCATAGTTTTTTTTACAGTACAAAATCTCTTCGCACAGACTTTGCACTACAAAAGTACTCTTTGCACAGTTGCACGAATCAGGGTTTGTATCAGCAGTGCAAAGTCATTTGTTTGAATGTCCCTCCACCCATGTGGTTTAGGATCTTGCATGTATTGTTTTGCAGCCGATTGAGATATGCACACGATTGACCAGGTGGTCATTGCATCTTTTGCACATTAGAAATGTATTGCTCACACACCGATCATTAAGATCAATAGCACTGTTTGCACTTTATGATATGGATGTTTATTTGATATATTGTGAGTTTGTTGTGTGATTTATATGTGACACTGTGTTAACAATGTTTTGCTGCTAACCCATGAGCCAGCTAATGCGACTTTTAAATATAGAAAAAGTCTAATAAATTGTATTTTTCATTCCTTATTGAACCTTCATTCCTCCTTAGTTTGTGGGTGTGAACAACATATAGGGCAGCTCTAATGAAATGCCAGCTGACTGGGCCTGAATCTAGGAGGACTGAGCTGTGGTCTATAGTTGCGCAACCTCTGACTGGGTGGTAGAGCATGGGAAGCCAGTTCATGTCTGTCTCGGAGGATAGCTACGGGGCAACGCGCTTGTCTTGGAAGCAAGACGACGCTGAGCAACCCAGGTTTGATCCCCGGTCCACGCTTAGAAACCTCTGGGTATTAAGCGCATTATAAATAACCAAGCCTGGTGTATTATCTATATCTGCCCGACCTCTGCCCTTCTGACACTTGCGCTGCAGTGTAGAACTATTTCACCTCAGTTAGTAGTGGCTGGAGTTGTGGAGGATCAGTGATGTGATGCGTGCGGATACATTGTCACAAGGCAACAACCGGATTGGAATTCTAAGAGCATCTACAGAATAATTAATATAGAAATTAAGAGAATTGTATGTTTGGTCTGGGAGAGGCAGAGTTTAGTTGGTGTGTAAGTGGCAATTGGTTGGCAAAGGTAAACGCGTTACATGGGTGTCGAGGTGATGCACACTTAAAGATAGTATAATGAGGAATTGATGCGGCAATGTGCAATCTGATGAGATTAGCAGGATATTGGATGGCAATTTAATATCTACCTGATATGCATGGATTTGCTCCAATGGCAACTGGGATTTTACTTTAAACTCCTTTAGCAGTAGGGGGTCAAGTGGGACAGTGGAGAAATCCCACAGAAATGAAATAAATACATAGCTTACCATCTCTAAGGAGAGCCACTCCTCAATTCTAGTTCATACTTGAATTTGGGAACTTTAGACTGAATAAACGGGGGCTAAAACAAACCATGGCACCTCCTTTTGGATTAAGATCCGACTCCACCAATCCCTTAAAACATTCCCCAGATAAGATGACAGACTAATTTGCCTTATATGAACTTTATCAACCAAATATGAGTTGCAGGTGCTGAGATATGGCAGTGATCTCCAAGACAAAGATTTGCCAAATGTTCTACTGTGAATTTCGAGAAAATTCCATGGAAACAGATGGAGCAGGTGCCTTGGAGAAACTTCTTGGGAACATCAGGACACAAAATGTTCACTCAACGCTAGCCATTGGCGAGTGATGATTCACTCCTGGCGACCAAAAAAAGGTGCATTGTGTCCATGTGTAGAGCTGGCATTCAACCCAGGGGTTATAGTTTCATGCTTGGAATGTAGCTTACAATCTGAAAATGTTACAGTTGGTAAAATGCTGCAGTTGGCAATAACCGTATTATATTCAACGGCATTTAACGGAAAGAATGACCAGATAATGGTCAATAACTTATAATACAAATGAAGCATCCTGCTGGCTTTCAGTAATTTAGTGTTACAAAAAGACTTTTTTATTTATATAGATAGACATTGTGATAGACATTTTCCTGTTGATTATTTTAACTTTAAATAGTTCATTCAATTTTGTGTTAAAAAAGAAAAGAAAATGTATTTGAAAAGGAATGTGAATTGTTTTTTTAAAGGTTTTTTTCAATTAATCAAGGACAGTGACATGTGATTTGATGCTGATTGTAGTGGCCGTCAAACAGTCCCTGTGGTCTCGATTTTCCCTCCCTATTGTGAATGCTTTGATGGATACTCCCTCCCCATTGTGACTGCTTTGACGGATATTCCCACCCAATTGTGAATGCTTTGACGGATATTCCCAGCCCATTGTGAATGCTTTGATGGATATTCCCTGCCCATTGTGAATGCTTTGACGGATATTCCCAGCCCATTATGAATGCTTTGACAGATATTCCCCGGGCATTGTGAATGCTTTGAAGGATTACGTATTCACTGAAATTCTGTGATGGGTTCTCATGGGTGCATTGCATTGACACTGTGTTTTTCTCTTGTTGTAGTTTGCTGCTTTGTTGTTCACAAGCGCTGCCATGAGTTTGTCACCTTCTTGTGCCCCGGTGCGGACAAGGGTCCAGCATCTGACGTAAGTTAAAGTGACTGTTAATCTGGGGGTGGGGAGCAACATCTGTAAATGGATAAGAACACAGGTTCTGACTTTTTGGGAGTGAATTTTGCAACGCCAAGCTTCAAATATCGTTGAATATGTAGAGATCAATACAGTTTCCTTTGTCCTTGAATATTAGTTTGTGTTATGCATTACTGGTGAACCCTATCTTCTATTTGAAAAACCTTTTAAGCTTTTGACCTGAAATTTGAAAATGGGGAACACCCTGCTCCGTCCCAGGGATCGAAATTAAGATTGGGTAAGCAGGAGCTAAAAGCAGCTCCTGAGTATCAGCATTAAACAGTGACCAGGAGCTACCACAGTGGGGCAAGGAGCCAGTACATAACGTTCCACAAATCTAACTTCCACATAAGATTCAAATCTATCATTTGTGTCAATTATTTATGATCCCTTATGCTTTAAATCTTGTATATGGGTGTCCAAATGTCTATCTATTGATTGTCCCAAAAGCACAGAGTTAAAAAAAAACACAGGTGTGTTGCTCAGGAACAGTTGGCCCAGGGAGCCAAAAGTAGCTCTTGGTGCCAAACTAACCAGGCTTTTCTTGACATCAAGCAGGAGCTAAATGGCTCCTAGCTCCCCTCAATTCCAAACCCTGTGGCCCCCACACTTTGTGTATTTCCATGCATGCCCTGCCCCAAGAATAACCTTTTTAGATATAAGGTATTCTGCAATATTCCTGTCTTCTGCTGAAGTGCACTCTTCCATCTATCCCCAGCCAGGCCTTTCGAGGATTCATAATGGGGGTCCTGGTTGGTTAAAGGTAGTGCCCACTCCAGAAACACTGTGGCTTCTACAATGTTTTAGCATTTCTGCTGTAAGATGCCGCCAACTGCAGCAAATTGTGAAAAGGGCCTTCTCATATTTTTGATCAAATCATTGTATAAAAGCTTTTCATGTTTGTGTCCAACAACATATTAAGCCACTGAAGGTCTCACTTAAATGATCGAGGCACTGTTTTAGTTTGAACAATTGTCCTTGAATTTTATTTATTTTTGTGTAGATTTGTTTTTCTACTTTTGATTGTATGTGTCTTCTGAATTTCTCTTTCTTCTGAACAAGAAAAGGTAATGGAAGGAGCGCCTTCAATCATTCATTCATTGAGTCATTATTTTGGAAATTAAACCGATTCCATGAAAGATACATGACTTGCATTCTAACACCGCTCCCAATAGTCTGTTTACATTTGGTCTATACACATGTAAAATTACAAACCATTAGTCTAAGAATTTAAATCCATGTATGAAAGTAAAAATACAAATGTTACTTCACGCAGCTTCTAGGAGCCTACCTATTATGATTTGGGATTGCTCAAAATAGAAACAAACCATCAAAGCAGAGTGCTGATCCGGAAGTGCAAGATGAACCGCTGTGCTGCTTCACGTTGCCTAGTCCCCTGTTTTATAAAAAATAAAAAAATGTAAATAAATACCTTCTTCTGAAGGTGGCGTAGTTTGGGCAAAAGAAGAGGAAATTGTGTAAATCTTCAACCGGGTGTATGTCACAAGTGCTTTTACAATTGGCAACCTCCATTTCCCCCCCGCCACCCATCGGCATGTTTCTGTGGCCAAGGGCCAATTAACTGTTCTAAGTAACTGTACCAACCTGAATTTCTTTCATTTCGGAAATAAAACTGAACTGTGGACTTCGTGGACTGCGCCACTTTTCTTCACATGTTTTTGGGTTTCCTTATCAAGACTGATTTTTGCAGGTTATTCCTCTTCTGCAGTTGCGCAGATGGGATGCAGAATGATTGTGTGATCAAGGAGTTCCCACTCGCAAAGGTTTCCATGCAGGTCATCACTGCATGGCTGTTTCATTGAATCACCCTAAGGGACAGTGCCATGCGAGGACGTGTGTCCCAGGTTTTCCGGGGGCAATGGTTTCATGCCACATGTCACTGAGGATGCCCACATGGCAGCAAGATGTCTTGGGATGCTTGCCGTCCCGTGTAGAATGGATGTGTCCTTGCCACTTGGGATGGAATGCCCCATTAGGGGCGAGATCAAGACAAAATCCTCTTCCATAATGCCACTAAAAGGCTATAAAAAGACAGTATGGAAAACATCCCATAAGAATTCCCAATGGATAATTAGGGAGGACGCTTTCCTTTCCTTAACTTTTGGTTGAATTGTGTGCTGTAAGACACAAGTGACCCCACCTACCTTTGTATTTTCTGTTTGCCTTCTTGAGGCAGTTTGCCCCCATCGCTCATTCTCCTCTCCTTTTGTTCTTTAGTTCCGGTCACCACTTTTCCATCTTTCTGCCATGCCTCCCTTCCTTTCCTTTCTGTTCACAGCAACTTGCTATCTCCTTTTCTTACCATTTCCTAATCTGTCTTTACCTTTCCCCCCAATGTTGGAACTTGCTCCTCGTCTTCTGTCCTCCTCCCTCTCACCATGCCGCCTTAACCCCCTCCCCGCCTCCAATCCACAATCTCTGTCAGCCCCTCTCCCTCATCTTCTTCCCTTTACCATTTCCTCTCCCTCCTTTTTCCTCTCCCTAATGGTTTCCTTTCCTCCCTCTCCTGCTTCCTTTCAAGTCTCCTCCGTCCTGTCCGAACATTCCTCATTTTTGAAATTTTCCACCCTCCCGTTGGTTTGTCTCCCGCCCTCCACTTTTCTTTTCCTCCTTCTTCCCCTCCTTCACTCCCTATGAATGTTTGATGTGTATCTTCTTTAGCTCCTTGTACAGGGCCTAGACTCCTTGTGTGCAGCTATGCTGTTAGTCCACAGAGCTCTCTCTTCTGCTGCACTGATCACTTGTAACCTATCTTCACCTGATTGTTTCTGCACCCCCACTATTGCAAGTTTAGACTTGGGCGGCATTCTGTGGCGATACTAACCTATGCGTCGCTAGACTCGTATTATCTCATAAAAATAAAAGAGTAAAAACTGCATCAAATCCTCCAAGATGTGGCTACTGATATTCTGAGAATCTCAAACTAGTTACCTTGCACACTTTGATGCCCAAGATGGCATTACTGAATAATTTGATTCTTTGCAGTTGCCTATCACTACCTTTAAGGACTTCTCCTATGACCGGCGGCTTGCCGTGAATAGGCAAAAGTAATGGTGGCCAAGGCAAGAAGCCCCATACTCAGCATCAAGTATGCTCAAAATGAAGATTGGAGGTCGTTCACTTTTATGATGATCAACAAATATGTCTAGCAGAACGCTATTGTGGTGAACAGATATGGCCACAATTCGAACCTCAAAGACCAAGCAAATGGTGTGTGGCTCTCGTATGCCTGGTTTGGGTAGTCCAGCTGTCTACAGACCAGGCCAAATCATGCTGTGAGACGGGGCGATGTAACTCGGTTTATAAGGGATTTGTCTTGGAAGATTAGATTTCAGCCGACTATTAGTGGCTGGACATTGCGTTAATTAATGACAGTTTGTTCCAACGGCCCCTATTTATTGGGCTTGACAGTCTGATCCTGAAAAAGCAGGATTGATCAGAGGGCTGCTTGAGGGACGATCATCCAGTAGTCTTCGCTGTAAAATTCCACGGTTCACACGCATCAAGGGAATATTAAATAGTTTGGATCTCTGGTTCTCAAATCGGGACATGATGATGAGAGACACAACTCTTACGCTGAAAATGTTCCATTCCAAAGGAGCACAGTAAGAATGACACCTTAATTTATCAGGGAGATCTTCACTTCAGGTACATTTTCATTAAATGCACTGTACCAAATTATAGTTGCTGGAGGAATAGAGGGAATGAGTATCACAAGGTTTCCTCGAGGCCCATTTCCTTTGAAAGCCTATGTAGGTACATGGTACAATTGGTCTTTAAACAATTGATCTGCAATGGTGGCTAACCTGCAATTAGGACCACGAGCATTTCTGTGTGTCTTCTGTGTGGCTTCCCACTTTTAAAGGTAACTCTTTGTAAAGTGCACCAATGCGTATTTTAGTCATGTAAACTTGCAAGGTTCCCTGTGAAAGCTTGCTGGTTGCAAGGAAGGAAACTCAAGTGCTTCCATATTCTCCTCCATTAATGAAATGCACACACATTATTTTATTTTTGTGTCAGAAAGGTTGCCCACACAGCAATGGACACCAATGTACAGAAAGTATCAAATAATTAGGCGAGAGGAATTTTGTACTTTAGCTTCAAGGCATCATTTGGATCTAAAACATTCTCAGTATTTTGTTAGCTGGCGAATCCATTTTTCACCAAATTCTTCTTTTGTGTATATTTTGGTCGTGTTGCAATTTCTGCAGAGAACCACTCATAATGTTCTTGATCTGCATTTTAATGGTTTTCATGATTGTTTTGTGTACTTCTTTTGCAGAAAAAAAACAATTCAGAATTGAATATCTTCTGATTTGTAAAACTGCTCGCATTTGTGATTTACTGCAACATTATGATGAATTACTGTGCTCTGTTCGGAAATGAGTTTTTCTCAGAGCTTGAAAGCTCAATAGATCTACGGGGGCATAATTGCTGGGCGAGAAATATTGCGTTGAGATAATTTACTGTATACCGGGTATCCAAAGATGTGGAGGGTCATGCTTGCCAAGGCACCTAGGCCATATTCACATGAGTCTAGCGCAACTTGGTTGTAAACCACGAAAGCTTCAGAATAACTGTCGACTTTGTAACATCATGAGGGTGTTCAACCGAGCAAATTGCAATGGTGTTGCGCCAGAGCGTGCTATCACCTAATCCGTGAACCCTGTAGGATGTTGATATTGTTCTCTTTAATGGCTGCTGCCCTGTGGTACTTGTATGGTGTCTTATCATTGGTTTACGTTGTTACCAATATACTGACAACTAAGGGTTGATGCATGTTGGTACTTCTGTACTTAGAATTGGTTGGTGCACATTGGTGCTCACGCTTTTGTTCGATTACTGCAAAACTGTATACGGATTGGTGCACATTGCATTTTGTGCTGTGTTTGTTCTGGTGCACACAGGTAGTCTCTTTTTTTTAATATATGGAACGCTTCACGAATTTGCATGTCATCCTTGCGCAGGGGCCAGGCTAATCTTCTCTGTATCGTTCCAATTTTAGTACATGTGCTGCCGAAGCGAGCACAGGTAGTCTCTTTTTGTCAAAGGGCTGTCACTGACGCACTGTGTAATGATTGCTACATGCCCTGTGTAAGGACTGACCAAAAGACTGGTACTCACATGTTGTCTAATGGCCGTGGTTACTGGGGCTCTGTAACGACTGGAACACGAGCACTCGTCCTGTTTAAGGACCGGCACATAATGTGCACACAATGGGGATGATGCAGTGTCTAAATGCGGCTGCACACTGGTGGTGGCATGCTCTATCCAAATTTTATTTTGCTATCTGATGATGACCAGTGTTTTGTGCAATTAAGGACTTCCGCGCAACGGTACTGTTCAGAGTACATTTGTCGTCCTGCTCTGTTTACCGACTTGTTCACATGTGTGGTCTTGTGATACAAGTTTGCACTGCAACGGTTTACGGTCTGTTGGACATTAATGGTTGTGCTGAATAAGTGTTTTTACCATTGCACTCCCCTCCTATGCGAGGGCTCGTGCACATTGTCACTTGTCCCGGTCTGTAGCTGGTACACTATGCTACACACTTGTTGTCTTGAGGCTGGGCACAGACTGTTCAATTTTCTGTTCTCGGGTTGGCGTACATTGGCATGCTTGCCCATTGGTACTTGCATGCTATGTGAGGACTTCAGTACGTTGGAAATTGCAATGTTTGAGAAGTTGTGCACTTGTAGCTTCCCATTCCAAGGAGTGGTTCACACTGTTACTCACAGGGTGTCTAAGGACTTCTCCTTGTAGATACTCATACTATGTTAGGGTTGTGGATCATTGTTACCTTTCTGTGTAAGAGCTTCAGAACATCGGTAATTCTACTGCGGGACGGCTTGAACACATTGGTACTTACACTGTCTAAAGATGATAGCTGATCTCATCAACCTGCCATATTGTACAATTTAGCCAGACTTTCAGGAAAACCAAAAGTATGAATGAGGAACATACAGCAATTACATATAGAATATTTTGCTGTTCCTTATTTGCATTTTGTACTACTCAATGCATTGATTTTCTCAGCCTGGATACATAGGTAACCTGTAGGTAACCTGTATTGAGTACATCTATTGTTTCCTACCCAAACACAAAAGAGGTCCTTACCGAGGTGAGTTTTCGCTCAGTAATATTTCAATTAATTCACCAAATCATCCATTTCTTTATAAAGGTTCAGGAAAATGAGTTTAAAACACTCAACCTGTTCGTGTTACTAACCAAAATGTGAACAATTCTAATACATCATTATACCCATGCGCTTCATGCAATTGATATTTTTGTTGTGGAACAAGATTTTATTTTAATTCTTTATTTTCATTTATTATTTGTATTCTCACAAATAGATTTTACAACATATATATATATATATGTGAATGAAAGGTGGGAAGAAATTGATTAAACACAGTGATATACATATTAAATGGTTCAGAAGGTAAAAGATAAACAAATGACAGCAATAAAAGGGCAACGGCACAGGAACTAAAATTAGCTTTAAAAATAGAAAGTCGATTACTAACAGCTGGTTTAACACATACAATGCTTACTGCTTACAACCATTTTTTAATTTTAAATCATAAACCTTTGAAGTACACCATTAGATGCAGACAATATCATTACAGTTGCTACTGATAGAACGCTGTAACAATCTACTAAGTAATGGCCTCCGGAAATACCAAAGAGTTATAGGTGTTAGTCCTTTCTTTATATTTACTGATGGTATAGTTTCATAGCATACTTCAACACCGCACTGTATTTGCATAAATGGCAGCTACACTAGGCAATGGGTACCAGGCTGTTGGACCCTTCTTGCGTGTATGTAGGTGGTAAGTAACACATATATTGGACACAATGACAGCCTATATGTCAATATCATTAAATAAACTCTTCTTTATAAGTAATTGAAGTGATCGTGCATATATTATAATATTTGCCCAATTTAATTATATAGGAGAACTTGACTTATTACTTTGGTAAACCAAACCATAAAGAAGAAAAAAAGGAAAGATACGGTGCATGGAACTGTTATAATGTGAGGAGATGTGAAACTGGTAGCAAACAAGGAGAGCACAGCATAAATAATTGGACTCAGGGAATGGTAACTACAGTGCAGTATCAAAACAGAAGTTAATTGTCGAACTTGTATTAATTACAGATAATCAGGTGGGAAACGGCTTGACTAGTGATATAAACACATTGGGACTGATATAGAGAACATCATTGGAATACCTCATACAAGATATATACAATTATAAGCATACACATATTTGCCATTATGAAAATATAAACAAACTACACAAGATTATTCAATACATGATAGCTTAAATACAAATAGGAGAAATGAAGGTACTACAGTGTTAGATAGCTTCATCCATGTAATATACTGTGTTAAGGGTATGGACTGACAGCAATAATCAATGATCTTCACAGCAGATAATTTGAAATTTATGGACACAAATATGCAATCTATGTGAAATGTAACAATATAATAAATATGCAATATAACTTTGTACGTGTTTGATGTAACACAAATATACATTTTTCTTATTTTAGTTGCATTCACTTTTCCTATGATAATTTTATTTGTCAATTGTTGTACTGTTTAAACATACACATTATTAAACTCAATCAATATAAAAGTATGAAGCCCTGAAGAAGCTCATAACAGTGTACAGTGGTGTGTGTTTGTG